>NC_047085.1:272198273-272834622 GCF_902459505.1 Geotrypetes seraphini | reverse complement strand
CTGATGTATGGAAGATGAAAAGCAATGCCTTAAGGCATAGAGCTATAGAGGTAACTTTGTTTAGAACATAGAGCTTCGTATCAAAGCTTAGAGATGTGAAGGAAATGACTACAACGTCACTACAGCTGTATATGGCAAAACGACATCCAATGCACATCCAATTAGTTTTGAATCCCTATGACGTCAGCCGCTAATTAGGCGTGCTTAGTATATAGAAAGCTTTGGCACAGCCATTTTTCCTATGTAAGACCCCCTCATGTGAGTTGGTGTTTGTGGTGTTCCGTTTCCTCAATGATGAAACTTTGTGCTATGACTTGCCTGTTCTCCTTTATACTCCCTTCTGCCTTTGACACTCCTCCCCACCCCCATTATCTGTATTTCTTTAGTTTATGGATTTTTCTGGGTGTTGGTGTGAGGGATTGTTGAGGACTTAGGTTTTGTGTTAAGTGTGGAGGGGAATCAATTGTTAGGGAAAAGAAGGGGCCAGGCCAGGTTACACACAGATGCCCACACCCACCACTCTCCCTGCTTTCATAATGTCATGGTCTTGCCCACCTCCATTTTCCATATCTGCAACTCTCCATGCAAGAAATTCGATTTCCGTTTTGGAGCCATGTTGCAAGGTGAAGACATCTTTTCAGGCTACTTGTACAACACGTTCAAACACACCCCCATAGGACAGCCAATGAGGTGTGATGGGCGTGGTTAGGAAGCGGGACAAGCAACCGCACCCGAATGGCGCCCAATAGGCATAGAGAAAGTTTTCCCGCCCTGCTGACGTCAGACGCTACATAGGCGTGCATGGGTATAAGAAGGTCCAGGTGAGCAGTGTTTCCTTTCTATTCTGTCCTATTGCTTATGCAGATGTTTGAGACTTTACTCTGTCTTAGTCTTTTACATTTTTTTTCCTATCTCTGTCTCCCATTTCTCTCTATTCCACAGAGCCATTAACAAGCTACATGTCATTCTAATATGTTTTTTTTATCTTTTCTAGAAGCAGCTCAGATAGTAAGTCCAGGTGAGAATGATATTTTGTAAGCTACTTAGGTGTCCTTATGATAGAACTAAAGAAACCAACCAGAAAAACTGACTTCTCTTTATGGGCTTTCATTGTGTGCTATTGTTTATAATAGTTATTTTATTTCTGATATCTCCTACTCTCCATTCCACAGGGCTGACAAAAATGACTGAGAAGACTGATAAAGACCATGCTGGTAGAAATTTTGCTGGTAGAAAAATGGATATGTAAGTAAAATGGATGTGTTCACACATCTGAGAGGGTTTACCCATAGAGCTAAAGTTAATTCTTTGTAGAATCAAATTACAGGCAAGTTAAAATCAGGTGAGGAATGGTTCTGTGTACTAACTCATTGATAAAAATAGGTCGGGTGTGTTGGGGGGGGAAACACTGCCATTCAGTGGACATCCAATCAGTGTACATGGTTCAGGTGGAAAACTCCTAATGAGTGCCTAATGGCTGCCATTTTTAATAAGGAGTCTAAAGGTATGTTAGCACCTCTGTTACTTCTAGGTGTGTGTTCTGCCACAACTTCAGTGTTTAATTTTGGAGACATAGGTCTTTGTTAACAGTTTCTCTCTATTCTTCATTTCAGGTTAACTATGCTCATCACCTATGTGTTTGCCAGAGAGAGACCAGACGAGCAGCTCAGCACACCAGCTTGCACCTAGCCAAACAGTTGTAGGTGAGAATGATATATGGTAACCTTTATTTGCTTACTCTACTTTTCTTCACTTGAGTCACTCTTCTGATGAGTGAAATAAATGTTTCACACTTCTATTGTTCTCTTCACACAGGTATCCTTGATGACTTTCAGGAACAATAGTAAATTGATAATGTTGGCCTCATAGAACACCATGGCACGCATTCCTGCTGTTATATGCATACAAACTTTGTTTTCAGTTAGTCTATTCCCTCACATGAGTTCTAAACAGTAGCAGTGGAGGATTACAGGTGATATTAACCCACACCATCAGCGAGTTAAGGCTATTGCTTTAACAACTATACCACGGTGACATCTAAGCAGCTCAACATAAATGAGGTTAACACATTGCTTCAGGGAAGGGAGGACAGATATGGACCTTGGGGGTTGAACCCCCTGTTTGTGAACCTTGTGTAAACCAGCTTCTCCTCTTTTCTGTTTTCAGGTGTCTAGACAGGCAACTGTAGTTTTTCCTGCAGTATTTTCAGATGGAGTTTTGTATTACTGAGAGCAGTGCAGCTGTGAGCATCTTTGTGGTTTCCACACCTGCTTAACCAAAATAGTGCAGCTCAAGAACCAGGAGGATAGATTGAGGTATCTGGCCTTTACTTCCATCACCTTCCGTGAAAGGAAGAAAAACCCACATGTCTCATTTGGATTCTCCTGGTGTGGAGCCAACTCTTACTAGCAGTAACCCTATTCCTTAACAACAAATCTACCACAGTGACTTATATTCTCTTCCTTATGTAGCCATTTACTTTGGAACAGGGACTGGCTTACTTTGCACATCATAGCTGAGATTTCGTCATCTACCTACACTTGCATATACCCTTGCATTCACTTGCTTTTTTCCTAGATTCTGCAATGATTTGACATCAGAGTGGCTAGCAGGTAATAGAATGAATGACAGACCCCAATAAAGATTGTCAAACTTTCTATATGTCACCTTGTTGTTATATTGAAAAGGACCCATTCAGCAGTCCCTCCTGAACCCCTATCTACCTTGGACTCTGTCCACTAAACTGCTGATGCTACAAGGTTAAAACCACACAGGAAAGTTTAAACTATAAACAATTTTTTTATTAAAATATAAAACTTTTTAAAACAGAAAACTTTTTTAAAAAGAACTATTTACATACACATAACACAGGGAAAGAGGGTGGGTGCCTCCCAAGAGCAGCTTGAGCTACCTCAGGCGAGGGGGGCGGAAGAGGTGCAGTCATTGAGAGGGTGTATGGCTGCTGGCACCATGCCCTCTTTTGGCTACCAGCTGCAAGAGGGCATGTTCCATCCTCTCCACACACCCTCTCAATACCTGCACCTCCTCCAAGAGGGCAGAGTAGGGCTCCATCTCCCTGACCGCCCCCTCCTGAGGCTGGTCGGGCTGCTCCTGGGGGGGAACAGCAAGGAAAGGGGGTGGGATGGGATCAGGAACAGGAAGGGCAGGAGAGTGAGGGGAAGGGCTATGGGTGGGGGAAGGGGAAGGTCCAACAGAGGATGGTGGTGGGGGTCCTGGAGGTAGTGGTGGGGCAGGCGGTGGGGGTCCAGGGGGCAGTGGTGGGGCAGGCGGTGGAGGTCTAGGGGGCAGTGGTGGGGCAGGCGGTGTGGGTGGCTCAGCAAGCTGCCACGGGGAATCTTCCTCTTCTTCCCCCTCCTCCGCCGATGACCAGGGCGGAGCCCCCTCCCTCACCTCCGGGGCCCAGGGTGGGGTCATGGGTGCCACCTCCTGAGGGGGTGCCTGCGCTGCTGCTTGACAAGAGAGAAATAGGATACAGTCAGATATGTCCACAACACTTTTGAACATGACATTCTTTACTACGTTATTTTCTTCAAATGCTAATAACAGGATGCAAAGCACCTACTCCACTGTAAACATCAAAATGTAGCGTAAGTAAGTGAGGCAAGTAGAACACCATAACGCCATTGTGACATGATATCACAATAGCAGCTTTACTGCAGATTTTATGATTAAGAATGGTTTACAGCTACTCAAGCATTTTCATCTATTTATTCTGGTAGGCTGATCACAAAGAAACACACGCTGGACTCATTACTCACCGGCTTCAGCGCGCAATTCCTCCCTCACCCCCTCAAGGAAGGCCCGCTCCTGGCGCCTCAGCAGCCGCCCCCTTTTCCTGAGATCCTCAACCTGGATAATAGAGAGAGAGAGAAAGAACAGAGAGGGAGGGATATGATGAGTGCCATCTAGCACTGTGGCATAACATGTTTACTTAAGTATTGACCTCTATAAGCACATAAAAATGGAGTACGCTGCCCTCCAAGAGCCCCTATCCGCTTTGCTGCCTGCCTCCACCCCCTTCTGCCACATGTTTTACATTAATGTATTCACGTACTCCAGCATTTTCCCCTTTCTGTGCTGGAGGCATCACTATCTCTCTACTGTACCTGGGACAGTGGGGGGGGGGTGAGGTGACATGGCCAGCATCACAAGGAGGAGTGTGGGATTGAACTCACAACTCCAGGGTGCTGAGGCTGTAGCCTATCAGCACTGCCCCACATTACAGCATGTCCTGGTGAGCTTACAATCATGCAGCAGGGGCAATAAAATAGTTTGGTCAGAAGGAACAGCGTGGCTTGAAACCCCTGACGTCAGGGTACTGACGCTGTCACTTTAAACGTCATGCCACTATCTCCCTAGACCAGCAGATTGATACAGGAAAGTTGTAGGTATTTGAAATGACATAGCAGCACTTTAATATATTTGTTTTCCTTTGGCAAAGTTGATTTCAAGATGTTTCTATTACAAATGCGATGTTCATGACCCAAAAATTAGTTGTGTGCATTTTGTGAATGGAATAGATGCCTTATAGGAGCTGAATTTGTCATTTAAAATCCTACTACTGCTCCTTTGGGATGTGCTTTAATTTCAGTATTCAATGTAAAAGATTTATTATGCACAATTGTAGTTTTTAAAAGGAATCAAGATTTACCCACAATAACATGACCAATTTGATTGAGACAGGTTTCCATCATCATTACTTTTTACATGATTATTTGTGAGGACCTGACTTGGAATACTTACTTCCCTGGGACATGAGGCTCTTCTGTTATACCGCCGGGTCAGGCGGGTCCAGGAGTTCCTGAACTGTAGGTATGACCTGCGATGGCCTGCCACTCTAAAATAGTGGTGCTCATGCACCAAGAAGAGCCTGGCCAGCAGCCTGGAGTCTTCAGTGCTAAAATTTGGCTGTCTCCTGGCAGCCATTTTAGGAGAAATAACTGCGTATGAAGAACGGGTGATTCTATGATGTCACAACGCAAAAAAACGTGATGACGTTTTTGTGCCGCTTGGGCGTGCTTGCAGCGGCCACTCCGCGCTACATCAACACTGTTGATTACATCCTAAACCACGCCGATATCGCTGTTGTACAAAAAAGTATAGCAGAACGCTTAGAAGCTTACCATGTAAACCTAATGAAACTTCACCTCCCCCAAACACAATGACAAGTTATAAATGAAATAAATGAAGATTGGGAAGTGAGGTTCACATATTTTAGCTTAGCTATGCATGTTTGGGTGGATGGAAAAAAAAATAATATTATGTCTTTAGTAACCTTAGTCAGGACTTGAACCCCTAACCTTTGGAAGATACATGCGGTGCTTTTAAGCACTGAGCTATGTTGGGGATTTGGGAATGGGAGTCTCCAGAAATGGCTTTAGGTACAAGCTTTGACAAGGGGCAATTATTGCAAGTATCTACAGGTGTATTTGATCTGAGAACACCCAATGAACGTCCAAAACGATTTCAAAATTCTAACGGCTTCTATGACGTCAGATGCTACTTTATGGTTAGGGTTAGGGCTAGAGTTAAGTAGCTCAGTGAGTAAACGCGCTGTACCAATCATCCATAGGTTGTGAGTTCAACTCCCGGCTTGTCTTTTACTTGATTATAACATGAGGGGTTTATGCTGCAGGAGTGTGTTGTTGGGGTGTTGCAGGGGGTGTCTAGGATGACAGAGAACAGTCACTTGCGTTTTCAACAACGCATTTGAATTTCTAAAGACGGAACCTTAGTGAGCCGGGGGAGGGAGGTCACCGCAGCCTCGCGCCTCAGATAAAAAGGTTAATTTTTTAGGGACTGTGTAAGCTGATCTGGGACAGTCTTCAGCGACTCGGAGCCCTCCTCCCGGCTGGGCAGAAGGAGGAGGCTTTAGCGGTGGTGGTTTTAGTGGTGAGTGAGGGCGGGAGGGGGGAGTCACCTGGCTGCTGCATCTGCACTCCTGCTGGCCACAGATCTACTGATCACAGAGCAGAGATCACAGAAGCACGCAGGTATGTGCGCATGCGCGGCTAGGGTTTTATTATATAGGATATACACCTATCGCATCTCATTTTCATCACAAACACATTAGCGAGACTATACACAATACATTACAAAGTTGAGCTTGGGTTTGATAAAATAAACAGCATAATTTTAACTCTGTATTATATTTATTGAACCATACTTAAGAATATGGGTGTTGCATCCGTGACACCGGTGCTATACACCATTGAGCTACCAGTCTTTTGCCTCAACTGACTGTAATATGATAGCTAAGTAGAGTATACTTTAGCACATCACTAAGGTATGCTATGATAGGGGAACCAGAGACACAGGTGTAGGTCAGTGAGTAAAAGCACTATATCGATCATCTGTAGGTTGTGAGTACAACTCCTGGCTTGTCTTTTACTTGTGGCATATCTACCTTCCAGGTGCACCTTGATGATGTCACAATGAGGTCAGCATTGTGCTGCTGGCTACTTCCTCTTCCTGTGAACTAGAAGCCACATTCAGGTCTGATCTGTGTTTTGATTCTGTTTCTAAGTTGGGCCAGTGTAAGTTATGGGATTTACCTTTGTTCTGAAGAATGAGCTGATTGTAGGAATGTTTTAAGACCAGGAGAGTGTTCTTTCGAGCAAGATATCACTTCTAAACTATCCTCTCTGAAATAATGTCTCTGGGAAATCGAGAGAAAGCTTATTGGATGACTTAGGGTGCCTTTCCTGCCAGTCTTTGTGGAACTTAAACAAAGTTTATAAGAAGTCTATATGGTGTTCAAAGTCCTATCCTTTCCACTTCTAATAGGAGGTGAGTATGACATTCCTGTACAGCTTTCTGTGTAGCATACATCTACCGGTTCCCACCTTCCATACTGATAATGTAAGTTCAACACCCACTCGGTACGTTTCATCTTCTAGTTCTCCTTTGAAACATAACATATTTTTTTTCCTTGTATTAATGGTAAACTGTATAATTCTGATATCCTAGAGGAAAAAGATACAACACAGCAGTGTTCTCTGTCTGCCATTCCCTACCTCACTGATATTGCCAGATATATAGTTTACAAAATGGTATACTGTGTTTTGGTTATCCTTTTCATCATCCTATACTTACAATGCTGAATGACTGATAATAAAGAGTATAAAAAAAGTATAATCTAAAAAAAAAAAAACCATCGTATTGAAGTCTATCACGGGTCCATTGGAGACGTCTTAATGACGTTTCAGAAACCTGCGTCTATCTTGCGCCAAGCAGTTGTAGAGACGTCTAGCGCATGCCTAAGTACCGTTTGATTGACACTTGCGTTTGCCGGACGTCTAAAGCACGCCGAAGTTAGATGTACTAATAGAGAATTTACCCCATAGTCTTCTTCTTCCCTATTTCCAAACTAAAGTCTGAAAAAAATTCTCACTTTAGCACACATATTTACCCCAATTTTAACCAACCCCTTACCAATCCTTAACATAATCACCACAACATTGCATTTAAATCCCATCTTCCTCCCCCCCAACCCCCCCCCCATTGTAATGACTGCCTAAGAACACACATTGGAATAGTAACCCCAAATCTCCCCCCCTGGGCAACCTATATTTACTAACCACTCTCATTTCATTAAAACATATCTCTATCCCAATCCATCTAAAATTATACTTAATTATTCATTATATCAACATTATGTCTACTTAGAACTTATATTTCCATTTCCAATTAACATTTTAAAATTAATCATTTTCTCTGAATGTTACCAAATATTTAATTTCATAACAATAGTTATTTCATTCTTTTCATTAAATAATCATTATATTCTGAACTAAAATAATTTCTATATCCAAACACACCTTGTAATTCATTCCCAGCATTCTACTTATTCAATATCCTCATATTATAAACATTTTATTATACCATATGCAGATAAAATGATCATATTAATTACAATAATATGTATAATTGTATATATTTTGAAATTTAACTTAGTGCAATACCAAATAAACCCTAACATTAAATATATTTCACATATTTTACTTTCATCCTTAATATACAGCCTTTACTCAGCCCTATAAAACCCTATCTGACACTTAATACCCAAAAGGTAATCTCCATACAACCCAACCAATTCATCTAAAATTCACCCATTAAATGACAGTATACATTCACTATATAAAGAAAAATTAAATTATAATTCATACTCAATAATGAATTATTATAAATACGATATCTAAAATTTTAAATTCTTCATTTTAATTATCCACTCACCTATTATCATTTTCAATTAAAAAACAAGCATCCTTCTTATCAAGTCTTAAGAATATCATGACCATCCACTTCTATCTCATACATTCATACTTAACATAAATCAATTACTATTAATTAAACCCCCTTTTTTTCTTTTTTACCCCTATATTTCCTCCATTTCATATAACTACCATGTTATTAAAATTCTAGGATTCCAATATAAATCCAATCCATTTGAAGCTATATTAGAGAGCATATAGAGGGAGCACGTGATGCTGGGTCGCTGAACGGAAGTGCCTCCGTGTAGCTCCGGGCTGCGCCGACTCTTCTTGCTATTAAATCCTGCTTTCACTCATCGGCGTGGCGTTACATTTAGTGGAGTCGGCAACTCTTCTCTTCCTGCCTTGCGCACGCAGTTACTCAGCCGTGCGGGGAGCACCGATGGCAGCGAAGTCGGCGAGAACCGTGAAGGACAGACCGCGGCTGCAGGAAGGCAAGATGGCGGAGGTGCACGAGGCACCTGTCTTCACGCTAGAAGCGGCAGCAGTTCAGGAACTTACTTGCTCGCTTACCTTGGTGATGGAGGATAAGCTTGCCACCATCCACACCTTTCTGGCAGACATTAGGGAGAGCCTGGACTCCTAAGCGGGCAGGCTTCAACGAGCGGAGGACCGGATAGCCCAGCAAGAGGACATTTTCACTAACTTTGAAGAGCACCTCCGCATTTTAGAATCAGCCAATAAATCCATGGCAGAGCGTCTTGAGGACCATGAAAACAGGGGCAGGCGTAATAACTTGTGCTTTGTGGGGATCTCTAACTCCATCCGGGATGTTGATTTCCGTCAGTGGCTAGAGGACTGGTTGCCTTGGGCTGTCGCTCTGTCTGATCTGCATGTACCGCTCTGCATTGAGCATGCCCACAGATTGGGGCCACGTCGAGATGAGGAGACTAGACCCCGGCCGATCATTGCCCAGTTCCTCAATTTTGCAGTGAAAGAGAGAGTGCTGGCTGCCTACTGGCGTGGAAAAGATCTGAACCTGCAATTTGAGGGGCACAAAGTTCTTATCTTCCAGGATTTTTCACTACAGGTCTCATCTCGACACCGGGCCATGGCACCCCATTGCAGCGAGCTCTACAGGCGCAGCATCCAATTTTTCCTCCTGTATCCAGCTAGGGCCCGAGTGACTTACAATAATGTCACCACTTTTTATGACACTCCAGCGGCACTGGAGGGCTTCCTCAAATCACTCTCTGCTGTGGCATGTGGGGACCGCGGAGTCTCTTGAATGTAGAGGATCCGCTTTTGCACAGGTCGCTGGACCGGCCCCCCCTCTGCCCAGTTGTTTTGTCTATGTTCGGCGAGTTGGCTGTTGGGGGGCTGTAGCTTAGTGGTGCCTGCGGTTGGCTGAGTTTTGCCCCTTTGCCCTGACGGGTGTTGAATCCGGCGGCGGCGCGTTGGGCCTTCTGTGCAGGGTGCAAGTCTGCTGGAGTTGTCTGTCCTCGGGGCATGGAGATCTCACAATGGAGAATGGGCAGCTGGGCCTCTGTCTGGCTGCAACTCGTCAGAGGCTGCTCCTTGGCTGTACTTGACTCTCTTGGTCTGGCTGTACCACTCTGAACGCAAGGACCCTCTTTCTTGCTTGGGTGTCCTGTTCCTGAGCAAGCTCTGATTGACTTTCGTCAGTTACATCCATGTGGCCTACTCACTTCTATGGCCTTTGTCAGCTCCTATGCCTCCTTTTCTGTGGGGCTCACTGTTTATGTGCCTTTGTGCTGTTTTCCATTTTGTGATTGCACATATGGCCTCTTGCTTCCATTATATCAGGTTGGGTGAGACTACAATATTTAGTGGTGCGGCCCGGGGCTACTTGATGGTTTGTTCTAAGGGTTGGGGAATAGCGGGGATTCTCCTCGCTGTAGATGATTTTCTGGTCGGGCTGGGAGGGGGGGAGGGTCAGTGTTAGGGTGCTTGTGGAATGTGTGGTAGTATGTTTGGGTTTGTATGTTTGCTTTCTCTGCTGGACGGATGTATGGAGTTGGGGCTTTCCCTTGACTATGTTTCTCCTTATGCAGAGGCGTCATTTGCCTGGGGTGGAATTTTGTTGGGACGTTCCACCCTTGTATTATTGTTTGCTGCATATTTGGTTCCTGATGATGTGCACTTTTATATGACATGACTCAATTCAATGTGAAATCACTTAATGTGGATGGGATACACTCCCCCATCAAACATACCAAAATCCTAGCTTATCTTAAGCGGGAACGCACTGATATTGCCTTTCTGCAGGAGATGCATTTAACTCCTCTAGAACATGAAAAACTCCGCAGAGAGTGGGTGGGAGTGGTGAGTCATGCTTTCTTCACAGCTCGGAGGTGTGGTGTGGCTATACTCATACACAAAAACATTCCCTTTCACCTTCATCGCCAGATTGCTGATCCTAATGGGAGGTATATTATCATGATTGGGGAACTGTGGGGGAAACCTTTAGTCTTGTGCAATGTCTATGCCCCTAACACGTACACCCATGCCTTTTTCACCTCCTTGGTGGGCCACCTTGCTCTGCTTTTGCCCCAGCAGATTGTATTGGGTGGAGATTTTAATTTTGTAGCTCATCCACAATGGGACCATAAACCCGCTAAACCGGTACCGAAGGGACATTTCAATAAGGGCGTGCACTTTCTCATGAAGGAATTGGGTCTGCTGGACTCTTGGCGTACTCTGCACCCAGATGAGTACGATTTCTCTTTTTACTCCCATCCGCATTCGACTTACTCTCGCATTGATTACATTCTTATCTCTGCTTCTTTCTTCCCGTCTCTAACGACTGCCAGCATCTCAGTCCCTCTTGTTTCTGACCATGCTCTTCTGGGCCTTGCCTTATAATTTGGCTCTCCAACTGCAGGTCGTGTTTGGCGTATGTCACCACATCTCTTCACAGATGTTTCTTTCCGTGAATTCTTTCAAAAGAAGTGGGATGATTTTGCTCACACTAATTCAGTGGAGGACACGGGCCCAGTCATATATTGGGAGGCTGCTAAGGCAGTCATGCGGGGGCATATTCTTGATTATTCTGCTTCCTTGAAAAAAACGACGTGATGCGGAGCTCCTTGCTTTGTCTAGGGATCTAGCTGCCTATCGGACTCCATATATCTCGCCTCAATGACACTACAAAGAAAGCCATGGGTATCCTTAAATCTAAAATTAATAGTCTCTTGGATCAACGCGCTAGTCGTAATTTATATTGTTACAAATATAAACTACATCGGTGGGATGATAAAATGGGCCAGTTGTTGGCTAATTTGGTGCGCCCTCACAAAGCGCGGCATACCATTACTTCTATCAAAGACAAACGGGGAGCTACCCATGTTACCCAACAGGCTATTACACAGCAATTTGTGAAATTTTACTCCGATTTTTATGCTGCTCAACCTTTTGAGGCAGCTGCTAGCGCTCAATTCTTCCAGGGCATTTCTCTTTCCACGTTGTCTGCTGCTGACCAATGTGCCACTCTTAGTGGCTCAATTACAGACGAGGAGCTACAGGTGGCCATCACAAAACTTAAACTAGCCAAAACACCGGGACCTGATGGTCTTGGCCCTGAATTTTATAAACTTTTGGATTCTTCAGCTTTATTGTCTTTACGGAGTTATTTTATGGGACTTCGCGCTACTACTCCCCCAGGGGACTCCCATAATAGGGCACATATTATCATTCTCCCCAAGCCTGGGCGACCGCTTGACGCCTTGGGGTCTTATAGGCCTGTCTCCCTTCTCAATCAGGATCTTAAAATTTTGGCTAGTATTCTTGCAGCGTGACTCAATGAATTTTTGCCGTCTCTCATTTGTACCGGGCAGGCATGCCTCCATGAATCTTTTGAAGCTCCTCGCAGTGTTGCAGTCTCCCCGTGCCATCAATGAGCGAGCGCTCATTACCAGCTTGGATGTCAAGAAGGTGTTTGACATGGTCTCCTGGCCCCACCTCTTTGGGACACTTGATCGCTTTGGTATTAGAGGCGACTTCATTGTTTGGCTGTTGGCATTATACCATAACCCTCACTCTCAGTTGTTGGTGAATGGTGGAGTATCGGATCCCTTTCCTCTTGGGAGGGGCACCAGACAGGGTTGTCCCCTCTCGCCGCTTCTCTTTCTTCTCTCTTTAGAGCCTTTGGTCGCTCGGATCCGTCAGGACCTACAGTTGGAGGGACTTTGGGTGGGTAGCCGGGAGTTCCACATCAGCCTGTTCACTGACAATATGCTTCTCTATGTTACTCATGCTGACCGGACCCTGCCTGCATTAATGTCCATCATTTGCTCTTATGGTGTTTTTTCCAGCCTCAAAATTAATTTCGATAAGACGGAGGCTCTTCTGTTAGGAGCCTCAGCTATGGAACCTTGGTGTCAGGGACTGGGCATCGGCATTGCCCTAAGGAAGTTGAAATATTTAGGTATCATGCTCTATCAAGATCCCCGTAAACTGTACGACGCAAACATCACAGCTACTATTGGACGGATTAAAACCCTTTGTCTCAAGTGGCAATCGCTCCCCCTTTCCTTGCATTAGTGAAAATGGTGTTATTTCCGAAATTGCTATATACACTGCAAACAATTCCCGTCTGGATTTCCCGCACGGACGAGCGCTCCTATCAATCTATTGTCCGTTCTTTTGTTTGGAGGGGGAAGGTGGCTCGCATCAATGCTCTTAAATTGTCACAGAGTCGAGACAGGGGGGGTTTAGGCTTACCTGCTTTCCGTGTCTATAATGTTGCAGCGCTTCTCCGCTGGATACATGAGCACATGGTCTCATCACGTCGCTATTCTCCTGCAGCCCTGCTTGAAGACTGCTGCTTACCCTGGTCTTTTTCGTTTTTCATTCATGGGGCGGGGGGTGGGGGCGAGGGTCTGGTGCTTCTGCTCCTCCATTCCTCCTTCCTTTCCGAAGAGCTTGGCGTTGGTGGTGCCTGCAAAAGGAGAGGTTGCCAACTGTTTCCCCTTTTCTTTCTCTCCTTCGCAACCCTGCTTTTGTTCCCGGGGTGGGGGGCCTGGCGGGTCTGAAAGGACGCCCGGAGTGCGATACGACTTTGGGTTCTGCACTGACTTTGGGGGGAGGAGTGTTTCCTTCCTTTGCTCAAATGCAGGCCTCATGGTCTTTACCCCCTGCCCATATTTATACTTGCCTCCAGATCCATCACTACTATCATTCCCTGACGTGCATTCATGGGGAGGGCTGGGGTTATGGCACTTTGGATACGATTTTCTTATCCACCCCCACTGAGCATAATAAAATATCCACTTGGTACAGGGCAGGGAGGGATAGACTTGGGGAGCGGTGTCTCCATGTTCTGGTCGGAGAGTGGACCAATGTACTTGGGATGGATGTCTCCCTCCACGATATTTGACTCCTATTCCACACGCTCTACCTCCATGTGAAAGCGGCAACCCTGCAGGAGACCCAATTCAAAATCCTACACCCCTCTTACCTTACCCGAGCCCGGGGACATATTATAGGGCTCTGGCCTACTGATACCTGTCTTAAATGTAAAACCCATAGGGGTACTTTCCTTCATTCCTTTTTCGCTTGTTTAAAACTGTCTTTCTGGGATTCAGTGAAGAGTTGCCTGGCTGATCTCCTGCACTGTGCGATGCCCTGGAATGTACCTGCTCTGTTGTTGGGGGATGTCCATGACCTGCAACAACATGGCTTGGATTTCCCCTTTCAGAAATTTGTTCTACATGCGATCCTTGTGGGGAAAAAGCTCATCCTGACATATTGGACTTCCGAGGAGGCACCCTCCTACACCTTGTGGATCACCATGATGAAACAACAAGCCCGCTTTGAGCTGGACACTTATGCATCTCGCCCACAGGATCACTGGAAGACTTATTGTTCCCTCTGGCTACAGATTTTGGACATGGATGCTTAGTTGCTACAGGCAGTTTCTTCTTCTGTATTAGTGGGTGTAGATTCCTGGGGGGTTTTTCCCCTTATCTACTGCCCCCCTGTAACTTCTTTTAGGCAGAAAGCGTGAGTCTGTGTGTTTGTGTTTATGCCTGTGTGCGTGTTTGGTTGTGTCTTGTAGTGCATGGATGTGTTTTGTAAGTATGTGTGCGCTGCATTTGCTTGTAGTATGAATGTATGGATCATTTGGGGATTCTGGTTTTTGTTGTTCTTCTACACTAAATTGGATGGGGGGCGCTGGGGTGCGAGCTGTTCCCACATTTACCATACTGTAGTTCTGTGGAATCCTCTGTATATTTCGTATGTTTTCTTACATCATGTCACACTCTGTTACTGTATGATACCCTGTTTGTTTGCTTTGCTGATTTGTGGTTGGCTCTTGTTGCCCAGTTGTCTCTTGTCTCAATAAACATGATATTAAAAAAAAAAAAAAGAGAGCATATAAAAAGAACAGTCTCTCTTTTACAAAAGTACCATATTATAACTTATAACTTAAAACTTAAAAATAATCAGATAAGCATTTCATGCAAATAACTCTCTATGAATTTCTATTGTATATCTATTTTCTTTATATTATTATTTCTCTCTTTACTACTGCATGTATCTAAATGCATCCAGAAATTGCCACCATCGCTGGACTTGTCTATGCAAAATTCATAGTCCTTCATACTGTATTTGTAAGACTTTCTTCACATTTCTTCAAATTCAACTACAAATTGGGGGGGGGTATTGTTGGGAGACAGCAGACTCGAGAGAGACTTGGGTGTGCTGGTGGATGCATCACTGAAGCCATCTGCACAGTGCGCAGCAGCCTCGAAAAAAGCCAACAGGATGCTGGGAATCATAAAGAAGGGCATAGTAACCAGAACACGGGAAGTCATCATGCCATTGTATCGAGCGATGGTGCGTCCACATCTAGAATACTGCGTTCAGTATTGGTCGCCGCACCTCAAGAAGGACATGGCGGTACTTGAGAGAGTCCAAAGGAGAGCAACGAAAATGGTAAGAGGGCTGGAACACTGCTCATACGCCGAGAGGCTGGATAGGCTGGGGCTCTTCTCTCTGGAGAAAAGGAGGCTCAGGGGAGATATGATAGAGACCTTCAAGATCATGAGGGGCATAGAGAGGGTGGATAGGGACAGATTCTTCAGACTGAAGGGGACAACAAATACGAGGGGGCATTCTGAGAAACTGAAGGGAGACAGGTTCAAAACAAATGCAAGGAAGTTTTTTTTCACCCAAAGGGTCGTGGACACTTGGAATGCGCTACCGGAGGAAGTGATCAGGCAGAGTACGGTACAAGGATTCAAACAGGGATTGGATGGATTCCTGAGGGATAAAGGGATCGTGGGATACTGAGGGAGGAGCTGGGATGTAACACAAGTATAGGAAGTTAACCAGGTAATGAGTATAAACCAACCAGGTCGTGCATGTGCAAGACCGGAGGGCTAGGACTTCGAAAGGAAGGCAGTACTTAAATGGGAAACCAAGGTGGCAAGGGAGCCCCTTCTGATGATTCAGACAGGTCTTGACCTGTTTGGGCCGCCGCGGGAGCGGACTGCTGGGCAGGATGGACCTGTGGTCTGACCCGGCAGAGGCACTGCTTATGTTCTTATGTTCTTACATGTTTCCATAGGTGCATTTCTTCCATTCTCCTTCAAACCCTATTCCATTTGGAAAACATGACTTCACTGCCGTTCACTGTCTTTAGCAATTTTCCTAATTCTGTTAGTCATATTGCTGAATTAAGTTCACTTTCAACAACTTTCTTAGTTCTTTGTTCTTTCTCCTTATCTTAACCTAGGCAAACATATTCATGGTTTTTTGTATATCATCTGCCATTCATTCCTCTTACACAAATGCAGTGTCTGCAATCAGTCCATCCTGCTTCTTTTTCTTATCTTCCATTACTGTCTATTTCCCTTTTATCAATTTATTAATTTGTCTGATCTTTCATATTTATCTCCTTAATCAGTCAATCAAAACTTGAGTCCATGGATCAGTTCTGTCAGCTTTGTTTAATGTCATTACAGTCCATCAATCCACCAAACAACTCTCTAAAATGCCATAGGCTCTGATTTTGAGAGAAAGATCCTTAACTTCTCCGGGTCAACAAAATATAAAGATTTATCCCCACAAGAGACTCTCATTTTTGTTGGATAATATTATCCATATTTATACCCCTTTTCCTTTAACTGAGGTCTCATTGTGAGAAATTGTTTCCTAGTATTTGCTGTATTTTTAGCAGTCAGGCAAAAACCATATTTTGGACCCTTTGTAGTTTAAATTTTTATCACGCTTAGCTGCATTCAAATTGTCTATTGCCTGTTGATAACGTAGCATCTTAAATATTAATGGTCTTGGTCTCCCCTGATTATCCAAATGTTTTATTGGAATCCGGTGTGCATGTTCTATTTCTATAGGCTGTTTAAAATCTAACTGTAGCAGTTTGGGTATTAGATTCTCTAAAAACTGTATGGCATTTCCTCCTTCCAAATTTTCTTGTAAACCAAAAAGTTTTACATTCTTTCTTCTGCCACGGTTTTCAAAATCTTCCAGCTGATTTTTTAATTCGCCAAACAGTCACTTTTGCATCTTCTCTCTGGACATTCTAAAGCCTCCATTTTAGATTCCAATTCTGTGGCTCTTTTATTTGTCAATTCAATTTGCCTATGAATATTCAGAATTTCTTCTTTCATTTCCGCCATGTTACTTGCGTTTTCTTTCAGCATTTGTTTGATTTGCCTTAATTCCCCCATAACTTCGGCTTTGCTCAACTCCTCCGACGCGTCTCCCGGAAGCGGAACTTTAGTCGGGGTAATTTGATCCTGCTTCTGACTCTTCGCCATCCCTCCGGTTTCGTTTTTGTTCTGCCACGTACTCGCCATGCTCACACTCCTTCCCCGATATTTATCAGCCGAAAACCACCCTGAAATGAAACTACACTTATTAATCCGTTGCCCAGGAAAGAGGAGCGTCGGGATCACACCTCCATTTTGTGTGCGCGCTAAGCCATGCCCCCCAATGGGAGAGGCTTAAGGAGGTGTGGAACAGGACGGGAAGGGGCGGTCCGTCCGATGCACCGCTGGACCACCAGGCAATGGGGGAGATTTGAAGAGGTACAGGACTGGGTAGAGGGTGTTTTAAAAAGGGACGAGAGTTAAAAAAGGTACTGGAGTGTTTTTAAAAGGCCTGACCTGGGGGGTGATAAAAATTTATATCTTCGCTACGGGACAGGGGTGTTGTAAAAAGGAACGGGGATTAAAAAAGGTATTGGGATGTTTTTAAAAGGCCCAATCGGTTGGGGGAGGTGTTTAAAAATTTATATCTTCACTACCCAACGAGACAGGAATTAAAAAAGGTTGTTTTAAATTTTTGTTTCATTCTTCTGCATACTGGAGGTTGCTCCATGCTCTAGGAGGGGGTGGGGGTTCATGCTGTGGTATTCTTGATTATTTTTCCAGTTTTGTTTGGGACTTGTTTCTGTTTTGGACTATGCCCTGTTTGTAATTTATTTTGGAAACCAATAAATGTTGTACCATAAAAAAGAAGGGAGGGATTAAAAAAGGTACTAGGGGGGCAGGTTACAGGGCAGGGCAGTGCAGTGGGACAGGGTACAGAGCCTGGCAAGGAGAATTTGGTTCAGAATGGGTTTGTTTGTTTTTTCTTGTCTTCCCCCTCTAAATTTAGGGTGCGTCTTATGGTTGGGTACATCTTATGGAGCAAAAAATTATGGTTGGGTACATCTTATGGAGAGAAAAATGGTATTTTTTCTGCAGCCCTCTAAGTACCCTATTTTTTTCTGCGGTCCTCACAGTTAAACTGACACATTTCAATCACTATATTGAAAATAAAATCATTTTCCCTACCTTTGTTGTCTGGTAACTTTATTTTTCTGTGCTTTTAACTATGTTTACAGGGCCTCCTGCATGCTTCTCCTCTGGTCCTCTTTCCCTCCCCCATCTTCTCCCTTCTTTTTATCTCCCCCCCCTTCTCCCTTCCCTGATCCCCCTGTCCAGCAGCACCTCTTCTCCCTTCCTTTTACCTCCCCCCTGTCCAGCATTACCCCTTCTCCCTTCCCTGCTCCCCCTGTCCAGCAGCACCTCTTCTCCCTTCCTTTTACTTCTCCCCTGTCCAGCAGTAGCCCTTCTCCCTTCCTTTTCCCTTCCCCCCTGTCTAGCAGTACCCCTTCTCTGCTCCCCCCTGTCCAGCAGTACACCTTCCCTGCTCCCCGTCCAGCAGTAGCCCTTCCCTGCTCCCCCCTGTCCAGCAGTAGCCCTTTTACCTTCCCTTCCTATCCAGCAGTAGCCCTTTTACCTTCCCCCCTGTCCAGCAGTAGCCCTTCTCCCTTCCTTTTACCTTCCCCCCCACTGTCCAGCAGTACCCTTTCCCTGCTCCCCCTGACCTGCAGTAGCCCTTCTCCCTTCCTTTTATCTCCCCCCCCACCGTCCTGCAGTACCCCTTCCCTGCTCCCCCTGACCTGCAGTAGCCCTACTCCCTTCCTTTTACCTCCACCCCACCGTCCAGCAGTACCCCTTCCCTGTTCTCCCCTGTCCAGCAGTAGCCCTTCTCCATTTCTTTTACCTCTCTCCCTGTCCAGCAGTACCCCTTCCTTACTCCCCCCATCCAGCAGTAGCCCTTCTCCCTTCGTTTTACCTTCCCCCTGTCCAGCAGTACCCTTTCCCTGCTCCCCCCTGTCCAGCAGTAGCCCTTCTCCCTTCCTTTTATCTTCCCACCCCCCCTGTCCAGTATCCGCTATCTTTAATTTAGCTTTAGCTGCGGTTTCATCAGGCAACCTTGGGGCTTTTGCTAGTCCTGCCCGCCTCGCATCATCAAAGTGGGCTGGCCTAGGAAAGGCCCCGCGACTGCTTGATGAAACCACGGCTAAAGCTAAACTAAAGCTAGCGGCAGCTGTGTGACTAAGTTAAAATTACCCTGAGTTGCCGCTGCTTGTCCGGGGGTGAGAAGAAGAGGAGTCCCGGCAGCATATAGCAGAAGGCAGGAAATCAGCTGACGCAAGCATGGTGATCGGTGGCAGAAGGTAAATTGTTCTACTGCGCATGCGGAGGCACGGAGTTTCAAGTGCGCATACGTGCTAAGGATTTATTATTAATGATATTTTGCATTGTTTATTTTAGAGCTTTCTCTTCATTAATGTATTTGAGGGTGAATTAATAAATGTACTGTTTTATTTGCCGATTGTATTATTTTAAAATGTCTCTTTTGCCTTATACCTAGGCAGGTTGCATGAGCTTGGTTAATAAGTAGGAATTTATTATATACTCTCAAAGTCCCTTGAGGGCCGCAATCCAGTCGAGTTTTCAGGATTTCTCCAATGAACATGCATGAGATCTTTGTGCATGCACTGCTTTCAATGCATATTCATTGGGGAAATCCTGAAAACCCGACTGGATTGTGGCCCTCAAGGAGGGACTTTGAGATCCCTGCTCTACAAAGACCTTGCTAACTTGCATTGGTGCAAAGTCAAGAAAGCTTAATGTGTTCTTACTTTTCAACAAATGAAAGATGCACTGAATAAGGGAGATGGTGGGCACAGTTATGCTACCCATTGGAGAGAAAGGTAAGGGAGATGGTGGGCACAGTTATGCTACCCATTGGAGAGAAAGGTAAGGGAGATGGGACAGAGTACACTACGGGGGTTCAAAGAAGGATTGGATAAATTCCTGAACGATAGGGGGATTGAGGGCTACAGATAGAGGTAGAGATAGGTTTTAGATAGAGTATGGATAGAAGGATAAAAGGGATCAAAGTGCTTAGAGAAGGATCACATTACAGGTCATGGGCCTGATGGGCCACCACGGGTGCAGACTGCTAGGCACGATGGACCTCTGGTCTGACCCAGCGGAGGCAACTTCTTATGTTCTTATGGTGGGCACAGTTATGCTACCCATTGGAGAGAAAGGTAAGATAGCGGACTGATATCAGTCAAATAGGTGAGTAGCTGTTGTTTACAAACTCAGAAAGAACGAGAAATGCAGGAAGCTATGAAGAAGTTACTAGTATCACAGAAGATTGCAGTGTTTTCAGTCCTCAAACTTCCATTTATGGATCCCATATGTGTGTAGTCATAGGCCATATATTAAGGAAGAGCCGGTTCTAAGTGACAGAACCAAAGAAGTTGACCACTATATCCTTTACCAGTAAGTTATAATCAAAGCTGTTATGAGTGTTCAGACTATAGTAATGTTTATGGTTGCAGTAGATTACATCATGGTTCCTTGGATAAATCAGACTTCTCAGAGTAGTTAGGAGAAATCAAACTTCTCAGAATATAGTTAGTAGCATTGAAAGTTTACTTGCCTAATGTCAGTTTAGAGAAATTTATTTTTGTAATTGCCTTCTACCTTGTTCATATTGGGGAAATGAATATAAGACGACATATAGATAAGCATGACCTCTTGAAGAGTACTATCACTTCTTGACACAAGATTGTCTTACTGAGGCTATTTATGACTCCTGCACTCACTTCAGCTTAGATCAAGGGTTCTGAACCCAGTCCTTGGGACACACCTAGCCATGCACTTTTTCAAGATATGAATGTGCATGGAATTGATTTGCATATAACAGATGCAGTGCATGCAGATTTATCTCATCCATATTCATTATGGATATCATAAAAACCTGATTGATTGAGTATGCTCAGAGGACTGGATTGAGACCTTAGATGCTAAGGACCTCCTATACAGAAGATAAGATGGCACAAAACTTTTCACAAAGCTGGGAGAACTCTGGAGAGCCAAATCAATTCAGGCATACACACTATTAGTGCTTAATAATCTGCCCTGGAAAAAATATTGTGCAATGTGATATTTGGTGTCTTTCTTTCTGTCTGTTCTGTGTGTCTCATCCCCTAGATCACATGCAGCATTTTTCACCACTGCCCACCATCCTCATACCATTTCTCCTATCACCCCTCTCCCAACACTATCCTTCTATTCTCCATGCATATCTATCTCATTCACATTACATTAGTGATTTCTATTCCGCCTGTGCCTTGCGGTTCTAGGCGGATTACAAATTAGAAGAGATCTGGACATTACCAAGAGAATTACGTAACAATGATTACCTAGAAAATTACATAACAGTGATTCATGTTCTTTACATGGTGTGGTAGAGGATTCAATTATAAGATATCTTAACGGTAATAGATATCCTGTCAAAATATGCATGGGTCGTGAGTTTAAAAACAAAAACCGGTCACGAAGTTACCAAAGCCTTTGAAACAATATTTAATTTAGGGCATACACGTCAAAAACTTCAAACAGACAAGGGTAAAGAATTTTTAAATAATTCTCTGAAGAATTTATTAAAACAAAAAGGTGTTAGCCATTTTGTGACCCATAATGATATTAAAGCAGCTGTGGTGGAAAGATTTAACAGGACTTTAAAATCCAAAATGTGGAGATATTTTACAGCCCATAATACCTTTACTTACACAGCTATAATTATAGTTTTCACAGAACGATACAGGCGAGGCCTGTAGATGTGACACCCTAAAACTCTTTGCAGATTTGGAAAACAATCTACGGCAGTAACATCAAACGCGACCCCACCAAGGATCTCTTAATGAAAGGAGACCATGTGAGGCTATCAAAAGTTAAAGGAAAATTTCAGAAAGGTTACGAGCAGACATGGATGGATGAGATATTTATAATAAAAGATGTTTTAAACAGGGGTCAGAGAACAATATACAAGATACAGGATTACGATAGCGAAGCTATACAAAGTTCTTTTTATCCTGAAGAATTACTAAAAGTCAAGCCTCTAGATGACAGGAGGGGGTAAGAACAAAATTTGTCTCGTGAAATGGAAGGGGTGGCCTGATAAATTTAACAGTTGGGTGAAGGCCTCAGAGATTCAAGACATCTGATTTTGTCTTTTAAAGCAGCACAGAGAGAGAAAAAAACAAAATGAATGACGGTGGCTTTTATATCACATTGCCTAGCAATGCTTCGGCAGCTATGTTTCCCCATAATACCAGCTCTAATTTCACCATACAAATAGCTAGGTCTTTGGACTTACAGGGTCCGTGGGAAGCGGGGCTGGTGGAAATACAATACCCACATACTTGGGAAAATATTAAGGAAGACATAAAGTATGTTGTCACCTCTGGAGAAGGAAATGTACACCAATTTACAATCCAGAGAGGATATTATGCGACCATGGAGAGATTATTGGAAACCATGAATCATGACATTAGAAGCGCCTATGAGTCTGAGAGACTGCCGAGAATCATATATGACCCCAATACGCGAAGAATTCATGTAAAATCAGAGGATAAGTCTGTTATTTCTGCAGGGGGTGATTTGGCAACCATTTTGGGGGTAAAGGCTAATGTTAATACAAGCCTTTTTCATTTCCCAGCAAATATCGAGGCCGGCTTTAATACCCTCTACGTGTACACCGATATTGTAGAGCACCAGTTAGCAGGTGACCATTTTATACAACTGTTGCGCTGTGACATGATTGAGCTATTAATATCTTACTGTAATGAATAAACACTATTTTCTATTGAAAGATACACCGTCTTATAGTTGGGAGGGGGGTCTTTATTATACTGTTATCATTCATATTGGGAAAAGCAAGAGCGGGGAAGTGGGGTGGGAAGGGAGTTACTTATATCTATTATGTGATAATATGGACAGATTGACATGTGATGTATTTCATTTTAATGTTTTGATTCTTGTACACCTGATGTGTCATTAAAAATGAATAAAGATTTAAAAAATAAGAGTGTGCTCATGGTTTATAGTTTTATAAAGGCATTGGGTACCATTTTCTTTTGCAGGTATCGTACATAAGAGGATATTCACATCTACAGGTATATGCATAGTCTCATTATTTGGTTTTGCTAAATCAGAACAATAGAATAGGATCAGTAGTCTGATGGTGGGGCTTATTGGTATAAACTTTTTGCCTTGGGTGTGTAGTGAGGGTGTTTGTATACCATTGTAGTGGGTCCTTTCTTTGAGCCTCTCTGCCTTCCTTCTGTCTGTGCTTAGGTATAATGACGTTCTTAATACATGATGGTTGTCAAGCCAGATTTCCACTATTAGAGGTATGATTGCAAAGGTAAGTACAGACATAGTGGGTCCTGTTTGTTATATATATATGTGCTAACGTTATAAATTCTAGTCTTGCAGTGATGTGCTGAGGGATATGAATTTGCTGAAACCCCAGTGTTGTCAAGAAGTTCAATCTTGAAGGTATAATATGCAAGGTAAGTACAGAGGTATAGGGATTTGTATTTCATATGTATGTAATAACTTCATATAATCTACTATTGAAGCTGACTACAATCAACAGACTACAATCAACAGACGACAGACATCTTCAGTCTTTTCCTGCCAGGGATCGCACCCTCGCAGGTATAATGTGTTGTGCCCTAGCGCGGAACTCTACATTTGTATGTCATATGTATGTAATAACTTTATATAATCTACTATTGAAGGTGACTACAATCAACAGACTACAATCAACAGACGACAGACATCTTCAGTCTTTTCCTGCCAGGGATCGCACCCTCGCAGGTATAATGTGCTGTGCCATAGCGCTGAACTCTACATATAGGGATTTGTATGTCATATGTATATAATAACTTCATATAATCTGCTATTGAAGGTGACTACAATCAACAGACAGAACATAAGAATTGCCACTGCTGAGTCAGACCAGTGGTCCATCATGCCTAGCAGTCCACTCACGCGGCGGCCTTCTGGTCTAAGACCAGGACCCTAATTGAGACTAGCCCTACCAGCACACGTTCTTGTTCAACAGAAACTTGTCTAACTTTGTCTTGAATCCTTGGAGGGTGTTTTCCCCTATAACAGCCTCTGGAAGGGCGTTCCAGCTTTCTACCACTCTCTGGGTGAAGAAGAACTTCCTTACGTTTGTACGGAATCTATCCCCTTTCAACTTTAGAGAGTGTCCTCTCGTTCTTCCTACCTTGGAGAGGGTGAACAACCTGAACTTATCTACTAAGTCTATTCCCTTCAGTACCTTGAATGTTTTGATCATGTCCCCTCTCAATCTCCTCTGTTCGAGAGAGAAGAGGCCCTGTTTCTCTAATCTTTCGCTGTATGGCAGCTCCTCCAGCCCCTTAACCATCTTAGTCGCTCTTCTCTGGACCTTTTCGAGTAGTACCGTGTCCTTCTTCAGGTACGGCAACCAGTGCTGGACGCAGTACTCTAGGTGAGGGCGTACCATGGCCCGGTATAGCGGCATGATAACCTTCTCTGATCTGTTCATGATCCCCTTCTTTATCATTCCTAGCATTCTGTTTGCCCTTTTTGCTGCCACCGCACATTATGTGGACGGCTTCATTGACTTGTCGATCAGAACTCCCAAGTCTCTTTCCTGGGAGGTCTCTCCAAGTACCGCCCCGGACATCCTGTATTCGTGCATGAGATTTTTGTTACCAACATGCATCACTTTACACTTATCCACGTTGAACCTCATCTGCCATGTCGATGCCCATTCCTCGAGCTTGATTATGTGACGTTGCAGATCTTCGCAATCCCCCTGCGTCTTTACTACTCTGAATAACTTCGTATCATCCGCAAATTTAATCACCTATGTCGTACCTATGTCCAGATCATTTATAAAGATGTTAAAGAGCACGGATCCAAGCACCGAGCCTTGCGGCACCCCACTGGTGACGCTCTTCCAGTCTGAGTATTGTCCATTTACCCCCACTCTCTGTTTCCTATGCTCCAGCCAGTTTTTAATCCACGTGAGTATTTCACCCTCAATTGCATGGCTTGCAATTTTCCAAAGTAGTCGTTCATGCGGAACCTTGTCGAACGCCTTCTGAAAATCCAGATATACAATGTCGACTGGATCACCCTTGTCTATCTGTCTGTTTACTCCCTCAAAGAAGGGCAGCAAGTTCGTCAAACACGATCTGCCTTTGCTAAAACCGTGCTGACTGGTCCTCATCAGCCCGTTTCCGTCAAGGTGATCAATGATGCTGTCCTTTATCAGTGACTCTACTATCCCGGTACAGAGGTCAGACTCACCAGTCTGTAGTTCCTCGGATCTCCCCTCGAACCTTTCTTGAAGATAGGTGTAACATTCGCTACCTTCCAGTCTTCCGGAATCTTTCCCGATTTGATCGACAGATTGGCTATTAGTTGAAGCACTTCAGCTATGGTCCCTTTCAGTTCCTTGATGACCCTCGGATGGATGCCATCCGGTCCCGGGGATTTATCGCTCTTAAGCCTATCAATCTGCCTACATACCTCCTCTAGACTGACTGTCAATCCTGTCAGCTTTCCGTCTTTGTTTCCAGCATATAGCCTGATGGGTTCTGGTATGCTGTGTACATCTTCGGTAAATACAGATGCAAAAAATGTGTTCAGTTTGTCAGCGATTGCTTTGTCCTCCTTTAGTGCTCCCTTTATTCCATGGTCATCCAACGGTCCCACCACTTCCTTTGCAGGTCGTTTCCCCTTAATATATCGAAAGAACAGCTTGAAGTTCTTCGCCTCCTTGGCTATTTTTTCCTCGTAGTCTCTTTTGGCTCTTTTTACCGCCTTATGGCACCTGCGTTGATGTTGTTTGTGCTTGTTCCAGTTTTCATCCGTTTTTGACCTTTTCCATTCCTTAAATGAAGTTTTCTTGTCTCTGAACGCTTCCTTCACCTCTACAGTGAGCCACGCCGGTTCTTTGTTCTTTTTCCTCTTGGATCCCTTGTTGATACGCGGTATATATATATTTTGCACCTCGGTGACTGTGTCCTTAAAAAGGGACCAAGCTTGCTCTAGTGTTTTTACAGTGCTTATCCTCTTCTTAATCTTCTTCCCTACCATGAATCTCATCCCTTCGTAATTCCCTTTTCGGAAGTTCAGTGCTGTGGCTGTCGTTTTGGACCGATGTTTCTCCCCTGCGTCCAGATCAAAGCGGATCATATTGTGATCACTGCTTCCCAGCGTCCCTTCTACTTCTACATCTTGTGCTGGTCCTCGCAGGCCATTTAAGTCCAGAATTGCATTTCCTCTAGTATTTTCATTGACAAGTTGTTCCAGGAAGCAATCGCCTACAGCATCCAAGAAGTTGGTCTCTCTAATGCAGCTGGAGATGCCTAGGTTCCAGGCTATTCCCGGATAGTTGAAGTCACCCATGATAACTGTGTTGCCTCCCTTGCAGTTGCGTTTAATCTCGTCTGTCATTTCTCTATCAATTTCTTTGGACTGCCCTGGGGGTCGGTAGTAGATGCTGATCTTCGTTTCCAGGCCCATTTGTTCCTGGAATTTTGACCCATAGAGACTCTAACTTATCCATCAGTTGTGGCGTGTTCTCTCCAGCAGATTCAATTTCCTCTTTGACGTATATGCCAACGCCCCCACCAGAGGCCTCCATGAACCGGAGAGAGTGGGAGCCATTCAGGAAGCCGCTTGGCACTGACCAGCAGCGCCAAAGCATGCTCTCGCTTGGTCCACTTAGTGGCTGAAGCTATAACTCATGGCAGCGACCGACTGGGTTAGCAGTGGAGCATGAGAGCAGAAAGCTCGCTCCTGCCCACTACACCTCTGAACCACCAGGGATTCCTTCAGTAGAGGAGGTACAATGGAGAGGGCAGGGAGAGAGGACAGGATGCAGAGCCTGACAGAGGAGGGAGGGAAGGGGATGGGTGCAGATCCTGACAGGTGAGGGGGGCGCTGGGTGCAGATTCTGGCATGGCACTTGAATATTAAGCCACCTGACTTATATTTGAGTCAACCATTTTTCCTCCTTTTGAGGGGAAAAATGGGGGTCTAAACTTATATTCGGATTGACTTATATTCCAGTATATACGATAAGTGGCTATTGTCATTGTAAATGATCCTAGGTTTCTCTCTATAAATTGCCCTGACTAGGTTAGCCAGGTATCTCCATTTCTGTCTCCTATATGTGCTTAGGCTTAGATTACTTGGGCCTTTGGGCTTGGATGACGCTCTTTTTACATGTAGGTCATTTGACCATGGAGGCTAGGAGTTAAAGACAAGAATTTAAACTGAACACAGGGTTCCTTCCAAAATAAATCTCTGCTCATAATACTGGACATTGGCAACTTCTTTCTAGCAACCATTGATGTCATGGTAAAATTTAGGAAATATGGTTTTCTCTTGGGAGAGCAAATAGTTGTTATGCTGAGTACCCCAAAAGTAGGACCCTACAGTTTCTACATATGCAATATGGCAATGTTATGTTTTTGATAAAACATTGGTATGATTCTCAGGTAGATATTTTGTTTGAGAAGTCCTGAAAAACTTTCCAAATACAATTTACCCAGAGTTCTCCTAATCGACTTTTAGCTAGGCGCTCCGTCCGGCTAATTCAAGTGAGCATCTGGCTGTGAATTTCAGACAGTCTTGAACAGCACTTGTTAAATAATGAAACCACAACTACTCTTAAAAATCTAGTCGATGGGATAGTACTGGCTCATTACAAGAGCTCACGAATATCTCAGCTTTGCTCGAACGGTCTTTCGTATTTCCGGTAACGCCTCCTTTCTGCTTCTCTTCTCCATCCAAATTGGGAAGCACTTGTCAGGCATGTGCGGTGGAAAACTGCTCAAATCAAAAAGAAGTTGGATGCTACTTCTCGGGAGTTTATTATTTTTGCACATGCGTTAAGAGCTGAGCTCAGAGGAGCATCTGTTGCTCAGTATAGGGTGGTTTTTGTGGTACGACTGGTTATGTTTCCGCGCTCGGGGAGAGTTTCAAAAAGAAGAATGTGAGCGAGTTTGGGGGGGGGGGTTATGGTTGATATTACAGGGGAAAAGGCGTATGAATTCATTGGTAATTTAAAAAAAAAACTTTTCAGACACGCTGGATCTGGACATAGGGGGTGGGGGAGAGAGGAGGAGAGAGAGAGAGAGACGGAAAAGGACCTTGAGGAGGGGCAGGAAAGCAGACTTAAACCAAAAGGGAGGGGGAAGACAGGGCACCTGCTGGACTAGAGGGGTAGAGAGAGAAAGAGAGACTGCAGAGAGGGGAAACACCCTGAACCGAGGAGAGAGATATGCGAGGCCCTGGGGAGGTGGAAGACAGAGTGAGAGATGCAGAAAGACCTCAAACCAAAGGTAGGTCTCGAAATGTTAGCAGAAGGAAGATAGAGGGAGAAACCTGAAACAAAGGGGAGGCAGAAGACAAGGAGGCAGATGTTGAACTTGGGGGTGTATAGAGGGAAGAGAGAGAAAGAGACTGAAGAAAGGTGTAAAGTTTCTGGACCAAGGAGGGAGGAAGGAGTGAGAAAGAGGCAGAGAAAGACCTGGAAGAAAGGAGAACAAATGCTGGACATGGGTGGTGGTGTTTGTAAGCAACAGAGAGAGAGAGGCCTGGACCAAAGAGCATTAGGAGAACCACTATACCTTCTATGATATCTCACTTTATATGTTCCTACTAGGGCCCTCTGAACAAGTGGAAGATGACTCCCGCAGGAAGGGGAAGAATGGTCTAGTCGATGCCCAGAAGAAGAAGCAGCTAAGCCCACCAAGGACTTAGAAGAAGAAGCAGCGAAGCACTCCGAGGACATAGACCTGCGACCGGAGCGAAAACTGAAGAAGGGAAAGTCTGCGATCCTAGTGGGAGACTCAATCATTAGGCAAGTAGACAGCCACATAGCAGGTGGGAGAGAGGATCGACTAGTGACCTGCCTCCCAGGAGCGAGAACAAAGGACATCGTGGACAAAATTGGAAAGATCCTAGAAGGAGCAGAGACGGAAGAGACTACAGTGATGATCCACATCGGGACAAATGATGTCAGCAAGAGGGACAGTAGAAGTGCACTGATAGAACAGTTAAAGATGCTGCTGATTTTTCCTTAGACAACAAATCTGAGGAGCAAATCCTATGATATCTAATCAACTGAGAAAAAGGGATACTTCTTTTAGAATGAATAGGATGCATACTTGTGAAGTGTAGTAAGGTATTGCGATGCATAGCTTTCCCCACTCTGTCTTCCACATTTCCCTTCAGGGTCTGTTCCTCTGTTCCTCTCTACCCTCTTTCAATGTCTGTTCTATTCCTTTCCACCACCACCACCCTTCCCTCCCTCCTTTACCATCTGTTCCTTTCTACCACCCTTCAGCTCCTCTCGCATGGCCTATCTATCTACCTTCCTCCCTCTTATTTTCGTGGCATGTTACAATGTAATTTGTGCAAGCCGCTGGAGCCTGCGAGTTCAGTCCCTGTCCCATCTCCACAAACCATCTCACTTCTGTGTTCCTATTTTCCCTATTTCTAATATCTCCCCTATGTATCTGGCATTGCCCCCCCCCCCTGTGTCCATATACTATCCCCATGGCATGTCCCCTTTGTCTCTGTCCCTATGCCCCATGCACATAATTTCCCCTCTTTCTGTTACCTTCCTATGTCCAGATTTCCCCTATCTTCCTCTTCCATACCACTGGAAGGGAAGAAGACAGATGCCAGACTATGGGGGAGCGGAGGGAAGAAGATGGGTGCTAGACCAATTGGGGGGGTGAAGGGAGAGGCACAGTAACAGCAAATGGAGGAAAGCGGTTCCACATATTCCTGCGCTTCATGAAGTCAAAAAGGAGGACAAAGATGGTGAAAAAGACTCCCAAGACTGTGACATTGTTACAGCAGGAGTACAATAGGGACCGAGACACTGACAGCAGAGCCTTGCTCCACTGAACTCGTCTTTCTTCCTGTTTTTCTCAGTCTATAGGGCAGAACAATGTAAATGGGCAAACCTTGTTCTCAGTTTCTGTTAATTATTGCAAATCAAGCTCAAAGGAGTCCATGCTTTGCCTTATTAAACAGTAGAACTGGTGTGGCTTGATCATTCATTTCATATATTATCAGGTTTCACTTAGACTCACCCAGATTCCTGTTAATCTGCCAAGAGGCTTTTTTTTTTTTTGCTGATCATGACATAATGCATTCAATGACTGCACTGTACAAGTCTTCCATTCAGAAATCTGTATAAACTGATACTGTATGAAGAACAGTTCCAGGCTTTGTAATTAGCATTTATTTACTGGAAAACAAAATGTGTCCATTTCTAGAGCTGCTCCATTCTGAAGAATTCTGACAGCTGTGAAGTTGCCCTTTTTTCAGATTAAGTAGATTGAAAAAAAATGTCACTGCAGTATGGTTTTTGGCTTGTAATGCATTATACCTGGAGATGACATCGTCCCAGTGTAGGACATTGCAGGTGATCCAGAATACTTTTGCACGTTTGATTTTTGGTGGTGATAGGTTTGAACATGTTACCCCCCATTTTTGCAACTGGTGGCCTATAAAGTCATGTGTTATGTTTAAAGTGTTGGTCTTGACTCAATGGCATAGCTAGGGAAGTTTGTGCTTGGGGCAGTGGCACCTGGCATCTCCCCACCATGCGTTGTCCATCCTGCATTCCCCATGTACCTCTTTGAGATGTTTGCCAGCACGAGCAGATGGCAGACACTAGAGAATGACACGGGAAAAAAATTATCACCGTTCCCATCCCGTCCCCGTCCTGCAAACTATCAGATCCCACCCACACAAGCCTCAAATAGTTATGATTTTATATTGAACTTATTTTATTAAAGTATAAGAAAAGACTATTCTGTACAAATGTCATTTTATAAACACAAATAATACAGAGCAAGGATCAACAAAACCCCTGTCTCCCCTCCCTTTCACAAATATCCCCCCACTATTGTGAAAACTGAACAAACCAAATTACTACAGAATGCTACATAGAAAAATCAAGCTAACAGAATACTTCAGTCACACATGGCAGGAATAGTGTTAGGGGAGAGCAACCGTGGTAAACGGTCCCCTTGTCATTCTCTAGAAGATACTGTTTGAGCCCGCAAATATTTTGAGAGTTGCACAGGAGGGGTAGAGAGGCCCTGGTGCCCCTGTGAAGACGGTGCCCAGGGTGGTCCACCCCCTTACTATGCCAGTCTTGACCTTTCAGGCAATCAATCGGGGTATACCGCCCACAGAGTCCTTTGAGATCTAGTTTAAGAACATAATAATAGCCTTAGTGGGTCAGAGTCAGATCAATGGTCCATCTAACCCAATATCTCGTCTTCATAGTGGCCAATCCAGATCATAAGTACCTGGCAAAAACACAAATAGTAGCAACATTCCATGCTACCAATCCAAGGCAAGCAGTGGCTTCACCAATGTCTGTCTCAATAGCAGACTATGGACTTTTCCTCCAGGAACTTGTCCAAACCTTTTTTTTTTTAACCAGCTACATTAACTGCTCTTACCACATCCTCTGGTTCCAGAGCTTAACTATTCTCTGAGTGAAAAAATATTTCCTCCTATTGGTTTTAAAAAATATCTCCCTGTAACTTCATTGAGTATCCCCTAGTCTTTGTAATTTTCGATGGAGTAAAAAATTGATCCACTTGTACTTGTTCTACACCACTTAGCTGAGGGAAGATATAATTGAAGTCTACAAAATCCTGTCTTTTTTCCAAGCCGAAGAGCTCTAACCTCTTTAATCTTTTCTCATATAAGAGGAGTTCCATCCCCTTTAAAATATGAGTAACTAGGGCTACAGTGTTCCCCCCAGTTGTTCACGGTCAACAGTTTGCTGTCGCAGTCATTTGCAGTATTTTCAGTCCGTGAACCGCCGACAAGGAGATGGCAGTGGGAGAGAGCAGCTGGAGCGCCATGAGTGCAGGAAATCACTCGCGGTACGCTCCAACCGCCTCTTCCTGCACGAAGTCGGGCCTTATCCAATCAGGAGCTGCGTGTCAAAGCAGCTCCTGATTGGATAAGGCCCGACTTCGTGCAGGAAGAGGCAGTCTGAGCATACCGTGAGTGATTTCCTGCACTTGCGGCACTTCGGCTGCTCTCCTGTTGCCCTTTCCCGCTTCCCTCTTCAGGCTCCCCCATGAAAAACCGTATTCGCAGTTTTTCGATATTCACTGGGGTTCCTGGAATGTGACCCCTGCAAATCTCGGGGGAGCACTGTATAGCCATTTCAGTGGTGGTATGAAACTTTTAAATGACCTCTCCAGTAATTTGCAGCCATTTAAGACACGTTTGAAAACATATTTACACAAATTTTTTGCTTGGGTGGGTAGGTAGCATTATGGGAAATAATGTGATTCCTTATATTATGTGACTGTATCTTGTTTTAAATATATATTGTCATGTTTTGACTTATGTATGCATCTTTGCAACCCACTTCAGTATAAGCAGGCTATGAGTGTTTTTTTAAATAAATAAATAATTTTGGAAACATTGCTGGTTTGCTTTCTATTAAAATGTGACCATCCTTCCTAGAAATTCTAGAAACTGGGTCTAAGTTAATTTGCTTGTGTATAGTTCACTTTCACAGTTAGTTTGTGGATAAGCAGGCTTGTTGCTGGAGAAGAAGAGGTGTTAGGGCTGATATCCACTATTAGACTCATTTTCAAAAAAGATAGACGGCCAAATATAACATAAACCAGCACTTGGACGTATTACTAGTCAAAACTATTACTAGTATGTCTGTACCACTCCCTAATTTGATTACTCTTGGCTGGCTTAGAACATAAAAATTGCCATACTGGGATAGACTAAAGATCCATCATGCCCAATATCCTGTTTCCAACAGTGGCCAACCCAGGTCCCAAGTACCTAGCTAGATCCCAAGTAGTATAACAGATTTTATGCTGCTTATTCTAGGATTATGCAGTGGGTTTCCCAAAGCCATCTCAATAATGGCCTATGGACTTCTCTTTTAAGAAATTATCCAAACCTATTTTAAACCCTGCTAAGCTAACTGATTTCACCACCTTCTTCAATGAATTCCAGAGTGTAATTACACGTTGTGTGAAGAAATATTTTCGCATTTGTTTTGAATCTACTACTTAGTAGTTTTCATCACATGTGCCCTAGTCCTAGTATTTTTGGAGAGTAAATAAACGATTCACATCTACCCTTTCCACTCAGGCCTCAATCGCCCCCTTTTTATTTTTTTTAAGCTATTTAAAATTTTTATTATTGTAAACCAAGCAGATACCTGTGATGGTCAGTATATCAAGCTATAAATAAACTTGAAACTATCATATCACCCTTGAGCCATCTTTTCTCCAAACTGAAGAGCCCTAGCTGCTTTAGTTTTTCCTCATAGGGAAGTCATCCCATCCCTTTTATCATTTCCGTCACCCTTCTCTGTACCTTTTCTAATTCCACTGCATCTTTTTTGAGATATGGAGACCAGAAGTGCACATAGTATTCAAGATGTGGCCATACCATAGAGCGATACAAGGGCATTATAACATTTTCATCTTTGTTTTCCATTCCTTTTCTGATAATTCCTAAAATTCTATTTGCTTTCTTAGCTGCCATCGAACATTGAACCGAGGGTTTCAACATATCCTCGCCAAAGACACCTAGATCCTTTTCCTGGGCAGTGACCCCTAATGTGGAACCCTGCATCATGTAGCTATAGGTTGTGTTACTCTTTCCTACATACATCACTTTGCACTTGCTCATATTATACATTTGCTATTTGATACCCCCTCTCCCAAGATCTTGCAATTTTTCACAATCTTCTTGCAATTTAACAACTTTGAACAATTTTGTGTCATCAGGAGATATTGGGACCAGGCAGTAGAGAGGAAATGATATTGGCATGTAAGAGGAGGAAGAAGGAGAGATACTTCTGGGGTGCAGGTGGTGGGGAACAGGGGAGACAGAATAGGAAGAAAGGGAGAAGGATATTGAACCTTGAGATGGGGGCAAGTGGGAGGAAAGAGAGAGGAAGAAATGCTGGACCCAGGGAAGGGAGAGGCAGGAGAGAAAGAAGAGAGATGTTGGCTACAGCAAGGGGAGCGTTGGTATATGAAGAGTGAGGGGAGAAGCTGGACAGGGACATAGAGGGCCAATGCTCATTGTGGGAAGGAAGATAAAGACTTAAAGGGGCAATGCTGGACATATGGGGGCAGGGACACAAAGGGGCATTAAAGTTCTATGGACCATAAAAAATTTTCACCAAGTCCTGTAGTATTGTTTGGACTGCTTCCTTCCCATAATCCAAGAAAGAAGGGGGGCTGCAGCTTTTATTTGTTGGTGTATCTTGGTGGCTCTTAAATGTATCTTTCTGCTATGATTGGAAACGGAAGTTCCCATGATAGAGCTATGATGCTCTCAAATGATCTATCGTGTTATCCTCATTGCTTTTATATAGATTTTCCATATATTCTTTCCATCTTTTTAATGCTTTCTGGATTATTCAATATTATTCCATTGGTGTCTTTAAATATCCCCAATCACAGATGGAATTTCTGCCACGATCTGTTAACCTGCTGATATGCTAATCTGGGTTTTTTTTTTCCATATACATGTAACGATTCAATTTTCTGACAAATATTCTTAAGATATCATGCTTTGTCTTTCTGAACTTGATGTTGAAACACTCGGTTCCTTTGTGATACTTTATCTCTGTCAAAGGAAATTTTAACTTGACTTCTTTGTTCTGCTACTTTTCTTCTGAGATCCAATGCAATTTCTTGGCTTTCTTTCTTGGATCTCAGAGAAAGAAAATTAAGAAATTGCGTTGAAGCAAATAGACTTTTATTTTAAAATTGGGAAATCCAAGATGGCCACAGCTGCAGCGATTTTAGCACTAAAAAATAGCCCATGGGAGTTACATTAGGGGGTAAAAATTAGCGATTTTAGGGATTGGGGAACCCTGTTTATAGCCCCAGGATCCCCCCCAAAAAAATAAATTTTAAGGGACACCCCCACTGATTTTCTCCCACAAGCTGTCAGCCTTATGTTTACTGTGCCATGCTTGTGCTAGAGCTGCCTGGGCTGAAACTGCAGAGAAATAGGAGAGCTTCTGCCTCAAACAAGCCTGGAAACCAGACTGTTTGCTTATTCTGATTGCCTCTTGGACCCAATGATCAACCAGAGACTGTCCTCAAACCTCCACCAGAACTCATGTGCATAATTGGGGGAGGAAACGCAGTCTGCTCCAATCCTGGTAAAAAACAACAACAACAAACAAACCCCCCACACAAGAGCCACTCAGCCTGCACTTAAGCCCTCTGCAGACAGAACCTGGGACGAACCTTCCTCCCAAGGGACCGATCTCTGAGCTCCCAAACTTAGTGCAGGCTGGCTAAACGGGACTTCCCTTTGGTTACAGACATCTGACCTCCGAGTCTGAGCTCTCCCACAGCCAGAGATGTCCTAAAACTGTTAGTGAAGGCTGGCTAAGCAGTCTTGGTTACAGTCTGACCTCCGAGTTTGAGCTCTCTTGCAGCCAGAGATGTCCCAAGGCTGGGAGCCTCTCCAGCACTGAAAAGCCTCATAATCGGATTAAAAAACAAAGGAAAAATAAACACGAGCAGAATAGACAGCCGTCTACCATCTCACATGTAGAGAGACAAACAGGAATTACAGGATAGCCCAGAATGATGGGAGGTGGAATGAAGAAAATGCTAATGAGGTTTTCTACACATAATCTCATGAGAAGGGATTGACTAACCAAAAGTTCAGGAATGATGTGCCTTTTGAACTAGAAACTTTATGTTCCTAATACTATTAAAAGAACATCCAAAGAAGTAGTGATCCTTTAAAGAAAAGCTGAACAAAAAATAATCATTCTCGAGACCTGTTCAGGGGCCTAATTATAGCACTTTAGTGGTGACTTTTCTTGAATGCATCAAGTTTCTTTAAGGATCAACTGACATACTTGGCAGTACTTGGAGAGACCTTCCAGGAAAGAGACTTGGGAGTTCTGATCGACAAGTCGATGAAGCCTTGGCAAAAACGGCGAACAGAATGCTAGGAATGATAAAGAAGGGGATCACAAACAGATCGGAGGTTATCATGCCCTCACCTGGAGTACTGCGTCCAGCACTGGTCACCATACATGAAGGAGGACACGGTACTATTCAAAAGGATCCAGAGAAGAGCAACTAAAATGGTTAAAGGGCTGGAGGAGTTGCCGTACAGTGAGATTGGAGAAACTGGGCCTCTTCTCCCTTGAAAAGAGGAGACTGAGAGGGGACATGATCGAAACATTCAAAATACTGAAAGGAATAGACTTGGCTTCCCGATGCACACAAAAAGTGATAACTTTTCGCGATCCAAAAAAAGGACTGGTCAAGACCATTTGCTTACTTGTCCTACCCATAGTTCAGCTCTGAAATTAGTATTTATAACAGGAGTAGGAACCAAGATGGCGATTGAGGTGGAGGTGCAACGCTGAACTCCGTGCTAGCGTTTGTCAGCCCTCTCATCGTTGCAAATTACCTGCCTACGCTACTTCTTGTATTTTCCCTTTCATGCTTTTGGCGATGTGCAGTGGGACTGCACCAGCTGTTCGAATGCGACGGGGAAGAGGAAGGGAGCTCAGCAGCCAGGACCTCTGGCGGCCGCAAGTTCCAGACAACTAATCCAGACAACCCTGGATGTCAGATTGAAGCATTAGTCAATGGGGACTCCCCAAACCTCGGGAGGAATGCCGAGTGAATCGGCAGACCTTAGTGGCGATTGGGCTTTGTGAAACAGCCAATCCATGGAGGGACAATGCTATTAAGCCCCAGAGGAATGAGGAAGATAGTGGAGATGGAAAGTTCAACCCCCACTGAAGCCCGACCAATGGTGCCCGAGGCAGAAATTGGTGAGATCTTTTTCATTCCATGTGAACAGTTTGGAGCGATAAGTAAGCCTGAGAAAGTCAGTGTGGATGATCTATGGAAGGCTATTGCTACTATGGACTCCAACCTTAAGAAAGCTGTATCTATGGTTTGTTCGGATTGTGCCCTTATTAGCTCCCAGGTGAAAGCGCAAGGAGTTACTTTAAATGAACAAAGTGAGATTATTAAAAAGCACGAAGAACAAATTTCCCAAATAAAATCTTTGGAGTCAGAAATAATTAAAGAAAGAACCTTTATTCAGAAAGAACTAGAATTTATGGAGAACAACAAAGAAGAAATAATCTGAGGTTGTTAAATTTTCCAAAATCTCTGGTAATTTCTCCTTTGGAAATGGTGCGGAAATATCTAAAAGAGATATTGTTAATACCTGAGGAAAGTTTCCCACCTATAACTAGAGTCCAGAATATTTCAGTGGGTTTGAAGAAATCATCTGCTTCTACCCCAAAAAGAGAAATGGAAAAACAAGAAAATAAATTAGATCTGACAAATTTTCTGGAGAGCTCTTTAGAAATAATCACTGAAAGACCTACTCTTATGACTTTTGCCTTGGAGTTCGATAGAGATTTAATCTTCCGTACCTATTTCTGAAACATGAATGATACTTTTCTGGGTTCAACAGTGAGAATGTTTCCAGATCTTTCTAAAGAGACACATAAAAAGAGAAAAAATTTCCTTTGTTACAGACCAAGGATATTAGCCCTTAGTGCATCCTTTTTGTTGAAATTTCCAGAACATAAGAATTGCCACTGCTGGGTCAGACCATTGGTCCATCGTGCCCAGCAGTCCACTCACGCGGTGGCCCTCTGGTCAAATACCAGCGCCCTGAGACTAGCCCTACCTGAGTATGTTCCGGTTCAGCAGGAACTTGTCTAACTTTGTCTTGAATCCCTGGAGGGTGTTTTCCCCTGTGACAGACTCCGGAAGAGCATTCCAGTTTTCTACCACTCTCTGGGTGAAGAACTTCCTTATGTTTGTACAGAATCTATCCCCTTTCAATTTTAGAGAGTGCCCTCTCATTCTCCCTACCTTGAAGAGGGTGAACAACCTGTCCTTATCTACTAAGTCTATTCCCTTCAGTATCTTGAATGTTTTGATCATGTCCCCATTCAATCTCCTCTGTTCGAGGGAGAAAAGGCCCAGTTTCTCTAATCTTTCACTGTACGGCAACTCCTCCAGCCCCTTAACCATCTTAGTTGCTCTTCTCTGGACCCTTTTGAATAATACTGTGTCCTTCTTCATGTATGGTGACCAGAGCTGGATGCAGTACTCCAGGTGAGGGCGCACCATGGCCCGGTACAGCGGCATGATAACCTTTTCCGGTCTGTTCGTGATCCCCTTCTTTATCATTCCTAACATTTTGTTCATCCTTTTCGCTGCCACCGCACATTGCATGGATGGCTTCATCAACTTGTTAATCTTAACTCCCAAGTCTCTTTCCTGGGAGGTCTCTCCAAGTACCGCCCCAGACATCCTGTATTCATGCATGAGATTTCTGTTACCTACATGCATCACTTTACACTTATCCATGTTGAACCTCATTTGCCATGTTGATGCCCATTCCTTGAGCCTGATTATGTCACGTTGCAGATTTTCGCAATCCCCCTGTGTCTTCACTACTCTATAAACGGTCTGGACATTGGTATGACGAATGAGGTGATTAAATTTGTTGACGATACGAAGTTATTCAAAGATGTTGAAGCACGGGTCCAAGCACCGAGCCCTGCGGCAACCCACTGGTGACACTCTTCCATTCCGAATATTGCCCATTTACCCTCACTCTCCGTTTCCTATGCTCTAGCCAGTTTTTAATCCATATGAGTATTTCACCCTTGATCCCATGACTCGCAATTTTCCGAAATAGTCGTTCATGCGGAACCTTGTCAAACGCCTTCTGAAAATCCAGATATACAATGTCAACCGGGTCGCCCTTGTCTATCAGTCTGTTTACTCCCTCAAAGAAGTGCTGCAAGTTCGTCAAACACGATCTGCCTTTGCTGAAACTGTGCTGACTGGTCCTCATCAGCCCGTGTCCATCAAGGTGATCAATGATGTGGTCCTTTATCAGCGACTCTACCATCTTTTCTGGTACCAAGGTCAGACTCACCGGTCTGTAGTTTCCCGGATCTCCCCTCGAACCTTTCTTGAAGATCAACGTAACATTCGCCACCTTTCAGTCTTCTGGAATCTTTCCCAATTTGATCGACAGATTGGCTATTAATTGAAGCAGTTCAGCTATGATCCCTTTCAGTTCCTTGATGACCCTCGGATGGATGCCATCTGGTCCCGGGGATTTATTGCTCTTAAGCCTATCAGTCTACCTATACACCTCCTCTAGACTGACCGTCAATCCTGTCAGCTTTCCATCTTCGTATCCAACATATAGCCTGATGGGCTCCGGTATGCTGTGTAAATCTTCTTTGGTAAATAAATGTGTTCAGTTTGTCGGCGATTTCTTTGTGCTCTTTTAGCGCTGCCTTTATTCCATATTCAGCCAACGGTCCCCACTGCTTCCTTCACTGGTCGTTTCCCTTTAATATATCGAAAGAACGGCTTGAAGTTCTTCGCCTCCTTGGCTATTTTTTTCTCATATGTGTCTATATTGAGGGGAAGAATTTTCTGTTCTTTGAACCAAAACAATTATCTGAATTGATAACAGCTAGAGTGTGAAGAGTGATTATTGGTTCAATATCTCCTTCCAAAGTTTAACGAACCGGATGTCTGGGTGGTAGATTAATGTCCTCTATCCCGCATAATTGAAATTATTGTATTATTTCTTGAATTTTTTTCCTTGTTCTTGGATCAGGTATTTTGAACTAAATAATGCTGTCATTTTATTTATTTCTTTAATCTGAATTTAGTCAATGTGACTTAAGATGATAATTTCCAATCCTTATGCAAATTTATTACTTGTTTATTATAGTACTCCCCCAAAATTCACGGAGGTTCCGTTCTAGGAACCCCCGCAAATTAAAAAAACCCACGAATACGGTTTTTAGGCAGGGGAATCAGGATAGGGCAGCTGGAGAGGCAGGAGAGGGCAGGTGGAGCGCCGGCGAGTGAAGGAAATCACTTGCTGTATGCTCCACCTCTTCCTGTACTAAAGTTGGGTCTTACCAATCAGGAGCTGCATGTCAAAGCAGCTCCTGATTGGTGAGGCCCGACTTAGTACAGGAAGAGGCAGTCGGAGCATACAGGGAGTGATTTCCTTCACTTGCCGGCGCTCCGGCTGCCCTCTCCAGCTGCCCTCTCATTCATGGTTGGAAAATACCTTAAATGACTGGGGGTGCAAACCGCTGACCGTGAATTTGTAGGGGAGCACTATATACTTAAAATGTAAATAAAGATAAAGTAAAAAATAAAAAAAAAAAAAATATATATATATATAAACTTAACATACTTTTTTTAAAGGGCACAGATGCTGCCCCATTAAAAAAATATATATATATTTATGCACATCAAGCCAGCCCTCCCCACACCAACAACCCTCCAACGATGACGGCCACCCCTACGACACACCCAGAGGGATGCTGTGTAAATCTTCTTTGGTAAATAAATGTGTTCAGTTTGTCGGCGATTTCTTTGTGCTCCTTTAGCGCTGCCTTTATTCCATATTCAGCCAACGGTCCCCACTTCCTCCTGCCTCAGAAAATCAGCTGTGTATCTCTCCCCCCAATACCCTCCCACCCTACATGAAGATCCCCTCTTCCACCACACCAAGATCCCAAAAGATAGCCCTGATGGGCTGGGGGAGTCAGCTCAGAGCCCCCATACCTCATTGTAGAAGCCAGCAAGAGAGATGCCCACTTCTTGTTCAGTCTTACTGTTGTGAACCGCTCAGAACTGCTGGTGGGGCGGTATATAAGAAAATAAATTATTATTATTATTATTCTTGCCAGCAGGCCTGCTTCTTTGAAATGGCAGGCCTTTCCCTTCCTGGTGCACCGGGGAGGGGCCTACAGTCTTGATTTGCTTAGATATCTTAAGCCCCTCCTATAGGAGGGGCCTTAGGTATCTGGGCCAATCGAAGTCTTAGGCCACACCCAGTGCATTTCAGAATGCACTGGGAAGGTGGTCTAAGATTCTAGTTGGTCCAGGTATCCAAGGCCCCTCCTTTGGGAAGGGCCTTAGCCCCCCCCCACACAGTGCATCCCAGGATGTACCAGAAAGGGGAAGGCCTGCAATTGTGAAGAGGATATGAGTTATGTGCTTATGTTTACCTGAGCTAGGACTACTTCTATAATTTTCTTTTTAAGTTGTTCCTATTGATGATTTTCAGTATCTACAGTCATGTGAAAAATTAGCACATCCTATGAAATATTCAGTTCTTTCTTAAGAAATGTTCACATATCAATGTCAAATCTTTTTTTTTAATCTATGGAAAAGAAAGTGATGTAATTGCAGGCAAACAACAAAATGTTCCTTGATTTACTCATGAAACAAAAAATATCCACAAAAATGTGTATTCTGAGGAATAAATTAGGACACCCCCACATAACCTCCCACTTAAAAGTGGCTCAAATCACACATAGGCGTATCACAACAGGTGCAAATGATTAGAACATCATTACTCAGCATTTTGAAGAAGGTTTGCCCTACTCAGCATTTTGAAGGAGGTTTGCCCTACTTAAACCTCAGACATTTAGTCTGGTGTGCTCATGACTGCTGCGGTGAGAGTGAACACAATGGTGAGATCAAAAGAGCTGTCTGAAGCCTTCAAAAAGAAGATTGTAGCAGCTTATAAGTCTGGTAAGGGATTTAAAAAGATCTCAAAAGAATTTGACATTAGCCATTCCACAGTCCGGAAAATAGTGTACAAGTGGAGGACTTTCCAAACAACTACCAACATGCCCAGGTCTGGCCGTCCAAGCAAATTGATCCCCAAAGCAGACCACAAGATGCTAAGTCTCCAAAACCCCTAAAATGTCATCATGGGACTTACAGCAGGCTCTTGCTACTGTTGATGTGAAATTTAACTTGCATGGGAGGTGTGCAAGGAGGAAACCTTTGCTCTCTTAGAGAAACATCAAGGCCAGACTGAAGTTTGCCAGAGATAACGTAGACAAACACCAGGACTTCTGGAATACTGTTCTATGGACAGATGAGTCTAAAATTGAATTATTTGGACACCAGAAAAGAAGACATGTTTGGTGAACACCAAATGCAGCATTCCAGGAAAAGAACCTCATACCAACTGTGAAGCATGGAGGTGGAAGTGTCATGGTTTGGGGATGCTTTGCTGCAGCAGGACCTGGTCAGCTCCCTCATAGAATCCACCATGAATTCTACTGTGTATCAGAGAGTACTTGCAGAACATGTGAGACCATCTGTAAGAAATTTAAAGCTGAAGCAGAACTGGACCCTGCAACACAACAATGACCCAAAACATACCACTAAATCCACCAACGACTGGCTGAAAACTAAAAAAATGGAGAGTCCTGGAATCACTGAGTTAAAGCCCTGATCTTAATCCCATTAAGATGCAGTGGGGTGATTTGAAACAGGCTGTACATACAAGAAACTCCTTAAACATTTCACAGCTGAAAAAATTCTGCATTGAGGAGTGGGCCAAACTTTCCTCAGTGATGTCAGAGACTGGTAGATGGCTACAAGAATCATCTCACTGCAGTTATTTTAGCCAAAGGGGGGTAACACTAGCTATTAGGATGTAGGGTATCTTAATTTATTCCTCAGTTAGAATATTTATTTTGTGGATATCTTTTGTTTCATGAGTAAATCAAGGAAAATTTTTGTTGTTTACATTACATTACAGATTTCTATTCCGCCATTACCTTTCGGTTCAAAGCAGATTACAAAGAGTTATGGAAGAATTGTTACAATGTTAGATCAGAGAAGGTTTCCAAGAGAGGGAAAAGTAGGATCTGGGGTTAGAGAGAGGATGATAAGAGGGAGATTAAGCTTTATCATGGTATTAAGCTTTATTAAGGGATTTCTTGAAGAGTATAGTTTTTATTTCTTTTCTGAACATCTTGTAGTCTGGGGTTGTTGTCAATAGGTTGGAGACTTGGTTGTCTATCTTCGCTGCCTGAGTGGCCAGTAGTCCGTTGTGTAGTTTTTTCCGTTTTACTTCTTTGATTGGGGGGTAAGTGAATGGGGTGTGTGTTTTTCTATGCCTGGTAGAGGTGGGTTGGATGAGGCGGTTGTTTAGGTAGATTGGGCTGTCTCCATTTATAGTTTTAAATAGTATACAGTAGAATTTAAATTGTATTCTTTCCTGGATTGGAAGCCAATGAGAATTGATGAATGCCTCAGTAATGTGATCATGTTTTTTCAATGAATAGACGAGTCTCAGAGCTGTATTCTGAATTGTCTGTAGTTGTTTAATCATTATTGCAGGGCAGGGGAGGTAGAGGATGTTGCAATAGTCTAGGATACTTAGGATTAGAGATTGTACTAGGAGCTGAAATTGTGTTTTTTCGAAGAATTTTCGGACTTGTCTAAGGTTTCTCATAACTGCGAAAGATTTCTGTATTGTTTTGTTAATTTGTGGTTGCATGGTGCAGCCTCTGTCAATAGTCATACCTAGAAGTTTTAGGGTGGTTTGCAAAGGGTAGTTGATAGAGTTGATGTCTAAGTTGGTTATGGTTGGGATTTTGTTATTTTCTAAGAGGATGAATTTAGCTACAGTTACGACTTCGTTGGAAGACCACAAACTGAAACTCAACCCAGACAAAACTAGAGTTCTGTGTAGTGTGTCTGACATTAAGAGCATTGGTTGGTCGAAAGGAATGAGGATGGTGATGTCATCAGCATAGCTATAAGAGGATAGGCCTTGTTTGTTCAGGTAAATGCCAAGAGAGGCCGTATATAGGTTGAAGAGAGTAGGGGACAGTGGGGACCCTTGTGGAACGCCGCAGGGGTTGGACCAAGGTTTGGATTTTTCTTTGTCTGATTTTACTTTGTATGTTCTGGATTTTAAAAAACCTTCAAACCATGAGTATACTTTATCTGAGATGCCTATTGAGTCCAAGATTTGCAGTAGGATGTTATGGTCTACCAGGTCAAATGCCGCCGTCAGGTCCAACTGTATGAGCAGCATTTTTTTTCCAATGCTGAGGTGTTGTCTTGCTGTGTCGATAAGGGAGCCTAGTAGTGTCTCTGTGCTGAAATTAGTTCTGAAGCCGGATTGCGTGGGATGGAGTAAGTTATGGTCCTAGAGATAGTTGGTGAGGAATTTGGCTACTAATCCTTCTGTTAGTTTGATATATAGAGGTATTGAGGCTATTGGTCTGTAGTTGGATGAGAGGTCTGTTGGTCCTTATGGGTCTTTTAAGATTGGGGTGATGATGATTTCGCTGAGGTCATTCGGGAAAATGCCATCTGTGAGCATGGTTTGTATCCAGTGTAGGAGTAAGGAGTAAGAACTTAGTGCTTGCTGATGACAGGAGATATGGCGGGCAGTGGTTGAGTTCACATGATGCGTGGCTGTACTTATTGTAGAGTTTGTTGAATTCGGTCCAATGTATCTTAGGGAATTGGGACCAAGATCTGTCTGCAGCACAAGATTCATTTTCTGTGGGGAGTATTGTGACTTAGAGTAGGTGGGTTGGGTTACTAATGAGAGTAGCTCTGGTGTTTGTAATTTTATTCTTGAAGTGTTCAGCTAGGAGGGAGGCTGAAGGGGAGGAGTTATTGTTAGTGGTCAAATAGGGTATGGTGTTAGTTAGATCTTTTACTATTTGGAATAGTTTTTTGGTGTCTTGGGTTTCCGTGCCTATTAGGTTGGTGTAATGTTTTTTTCTCTTTTCTTTTAATAGAAGTTTGTATTGTTTGTTAATTTTTTTCCAGGCGGTTTTCGTGTGATCTTGGTTGGTTTTTTCTCCATTTTCTTTCCAGACGTCTACATTGTCTCTTGAGTAGGAGTAATTCTTCGTCGAACCATTGGTCTGATCGTCTGCATGTTCTGGTTTTGGTTCGAAGTGGGGCCTGTTCATCAAGGATGTTGTTGCTCAAATAGCCCCAGTGTGAAATGAAGTCTTTGGGGTTATCTTCTTGGATTGTTTTGTCTACTTTTGACCAGAAAATGGTGGACTCGATGCGTTTGCGTGATGTGTAGGTTACTATTTTGGATATTGGTTTGGATTTGTTTTTGGTCCAGATGATGTTGAAGGTGTAAGTGTAGTGGTCTGACCAGAGGGATGGGGACCAGGTTCAATTAGACGTTTGAATTTCTGAAGTAGATGTTTGATGGGTCATGAAGGCTGCATGAAGGTGTCCTTTCTCATGAGTAGTTTGTGGGTTTAAAATTGGAAGGATAGGGCATTGAGGAAAGAAAGTAGATTGTCTACTGGCTTGGATGAATGGTCTTCAAGATGAAGGTTTAGGTCTCCTAGGATAAGATTGTGTGCTGCTGTAAGTGAGTTTTGGTATATGAAGTTTTCAAATTCAGATCTAACCATGGCCCAGTTTCCCGGTGTTATATAACAGAGCATGCAGTTTAGTGAGTTTTTCAGTGCGGTGGAAGAGATTTGACATGCTAAAAGGTCCATGTAAGGGGTGGAAGTTTTTTCCAATATGTTTAAGGTTAGGGAGTCTTTGAGTAAGATCGCTAATCCACCTCCTCTTTTTTTCTCTCTGCAGGTCACTGTAATTTTGTATCCTTGAGGGCAGACTTCTGTAATTCTTGGGTCTGTGTCCGATGTTAGCCAGGTTTCTGTGAGGAAGAGGCAGTCTAGGTTTTCGTTTTTTATCCAGGTTTTTATAAGTTCTGTTTTTGGACCTAGGGCTCTGATGTTTAAGTAGGTACAGTTAAGGGTGGTAGTTTCTATTTGGTGGTTGTGAATCATTTTAGGGTAGATGAGTGAATTTGGGTTATGGTGCGGTTTGGTCTTGGGTTGTGTTGCTCTTTTTCCCCATGCTGGTGTTATGGGGTGTTGAACGCTTGTTTGGTGGTTGGAGTTTCTGTCTATTAGAACTCTCCTGTTAGGGTGAAGGGTTTTGATTGCAATTGAGCTAGTGGGAATGTTGGGTAGGTTGTTTGCTTCTACCTTACAGCTGGATATGAGAAGGATTATTAATAGGATAATCTGGGTGTTTGTTTGTGGAATTAGCTTCATTATGGAGGTGGGGCTGCTGATAGAGGCAGTGTAGTTTCCAGTGGTTAGGTTGTTGGCTGTGTTTAGTGTTTGGGTAGGAGAGTGGGTTGTGGAGGGAGGTGTTGAGGACCGGCGAGAAGGTAAAAGAAACTGAAACCGGCAAAAACAAACTTTTAAACTGTTGGGGAGATCCCGCTGAGCCTTCCAACTGGCTCAGCAGTGCACCGTCAGGAGGGGAGGGGGCGGAGTTCGCTCCCACGCCCCGAGTGTGCCTTACTCTGCTCCCGCTCTGCCCCGAGTGCTCCCGGTCCGTGGGGGGAGGTGTTGAGGTCCGTCAAGAGGTAAAAGAAACTGAAACCAGCAAAAACAAACTTTTAAACTGTTGGGGAGATCCCGCTGATCCTTCCAACTGGCTCAGCGGTGCACCGTCGGGAGGGGAGGGGGCGGAGTTCGTTCCCACGCCCAGAGTGTGCCTTACTCTGTTCCCGCTCTGCCCCGAGTGCTCCCGGTCTGTGGGGGGAGGTGTTGAGGTCCGTCGAGAGGTAAAAGAAACTGAAAATGGCAAAAACAAACTTTTAAACTGTTGGGGAGATCCCGCTGAGCCTTCCAATTGGCTCAGCAGTGCACCGTCAGGAGGGGAGGGGGATAAAAAAAGATTTTACATTAATATGTGAACATTTCATAAGATCTGAATATCTCATGGGATGTCCTAATTTTTTCACGACTGTATCTTATTGTTTTTTTGTCTCTAAGAATGGAATGATTAACTCTTATTTCATTTTAATAGGTGATCTATCCTTTAGGATCTCTTTTTTTCTTGCCTTTTGTATTTTAACTTATTTTCCTTTTTTAGTATTATTTATGATCTGGTATTCTACTTATAAAGGTATGTGTTTTATTACAATTGTTCATGGTTTATTATTTGTTTTAATATTATTTTTCTTTTTTAAGCTTTGTATTCTTATTATGCCCTTTTTTATGACACGTTTTTATTATACTTTTGTTTTAGGACTCCTGAGGCAGGCTTTTTTGCCAAAACACAGTCTGTGTTGAGTCATATGAGTTATTTGATCAACTTATGATTAGTATGGTTTATGCATCTGATTGCTATTAAAGTGTGGTTTGTTTGAAGACAAGGCATTCTCTGCCTCTGAAAATATAACAAATATTAAACAGAGCCAATGAACAATCAAGCCAAACATTTATAGAGCTCAAATAATACACAATGTGTTATAGCAATAGATGATTCTTCAAATTTCAGTTTGGTCTCAAACTTTCTGATTGAGACGGTAGGCAGATGCAGGAGGTAACTGACAGGGCAGGACTCCAGAATGACACCTATCTACTAGAAAATATATTAGCATGGTAAGAACCTACTCTTTTTTTTCTAGACCAGCGGTCTCAAACTATTTTGTGGCCTGCATTCTGTACGTGCTGGGTACCGGTGTCAGCTGACCTCTTGCCTGGTGCCGGCATCAGCTGACTTCCTCCCTTCTGCTGCCGATCGCCAGTGTCAGCTGCCTTCTGCCAGCGATACGCTGCCAGGACTCCTCTTCTCACCCCTGGACCAGCAGCGGCAGCTCAGTGTGATTTTAACTTAGTCACACAGCTTTAGTTTAGCCATGGTTTCATCAGGCATCTGCGGGGCCTTTGCTAGGCTGACCCACTTCGATGATGTGAGGCAGGCCGGCTTAGCAACAGCCCCGAGGCTGCCTAATGAAACTGCAGCTAAACTAATGCTAGCGGCAGCTGTGTGACTAAGTTAAAAGTACATAGTGAGCTGCCGCTAGGCTACAGAAAAGAGAGGTATTGCTGGATAGGGCAGGAGGGAAAGAAGGGGTACTGCTGGACAGGGGGAGCAGGGAAGGGAGAAGGGGTACTGCTGGACAGGGGGGAGGTAAAAGGAAGGGAGAAGAGGTGCTGCTGGACCTGGCAGAAAGGGAGGGAAAGAAAAGGTGCTACACACTGGAGAGGAGAGTGAGATGGTCCATTGGGAGAGAGCATCTTGGGGGTGGGTGGGGGCATAATGGGTGGGTGTGAAGGAAGGATGCCAACCAAGGGAAGAGGCAAGGATAGCGAGAGAAAGCGTGCAGGAGGCAGAAAGTGTTGGACTCATGGAAAGGGCGAGATGGATGGGGAGGACAGAAAGGAGAGGAGAAATGTTACACTGGGGAAGGGAGAGAGGGCAGAGTGAAAAGTTGGACTCATGGAGGGAGGGAGAAAGAGATGTTGGTTGGGGGAGGGAAGGAGGACCAGAGAAGAAGCATGCAGGAGGAAGAGAGAGAAAAAATGTTGAACTGGTGGAAAGGAGGGAAAATTGTTGGGCTGGGAGGGGGGCAAGAAAGGAGGAAGGGAAGGGAGATGGACTGCAGGGAGCAGAAAGAAGGAAGAGAAAAGAGAAATGTTACACTGGGGGGGAAGGAGAGAGATGTCAGACCATGGAAATAGGGAAGGAAAGTAAGACATGGAAAAGTAGATTTTGAGAAAAAAGAGAAATGGAAAAACTGAATGTTAAGTTAATACCGAAGATGGATGCAAGGCAGAAAGTGAAGACAGAGAGAAAAACAGACAGTGGACAAGAAGGCCCTGGAAACATAGCTAAAAGCACAGAAAAATAAAGTCACCAGACAACAAAGGTAGGGAAAATGATTTTATTTTCAATATAGTGATTGAAATGTGTCAGTTTTGAGAAAGGAAAGATGTTAAACTTTAACTGTGAGGGTCACAGAAAAAATAGGGTACTTGGAGGGCCACTCTGTAAAGCTTGAGAAATGTATGTAGAGAGGAACAAGTTGCTGCCTTACAAATCTTCTCAGGGGAGAATGCCCGACCTTGTACTCCCAAAGCCACATTTCTAGTTGAATGCACCTTTATGGAGACTGGCAATTGTTTTCCACAGGCAGTGTATGCTGAAGAAATAACCCTACGGATCCATCTGGAGACTGTGGCATTGGAAGCCAGTGCACTGCATCTAGTCTGACTAGTGAGTATAAAAAGATGATCAGATAACCAAAACTCATTGGTGACCTCAAAATATCAGAAAAGGCCTTTCTCACATTCAACTTTTTAAGAATTCAGTCCTTAGAACCTGTGGACTGACACGCAGAAAGCAAAAAGGATGAACTTGAGGAAAGACACTCTGCAAGAAAAAGCTTGTAGCTTTACATTACATTAGTGTCTTCTATTCCGCCAATACCTTTGGGTTTTAGGCGGATTACAAAAGAATTGTTCTGGGCATACCCAGTGAGGTTACAAGATATATAATTAGAAGAAGCATTAGGGTCCAGGGATATATTGAGGTTAGTTTGACTTGACAAATTTTCTGAATAACTTGGTTTTTAATTCTCTCCTGAAGGTTTTGTAGTTGGATGTTGTGATCAGAAGGTTGAAGATGTGGTGGTCTAGTTTCGCTGCTTGGGTGACTAGTAGGCTGTCATACATTTTCTTACATTGTTTGCCTTTGATTGGGGGGGTAAGTGAAGGGTGCCTATGTTTTCCTTGGTCTAAATGTGTTGTTCCTGGTTAGGCGATTGTTTAGATAGGTTGGTCCATTGCCATTCAGGGCTTTGAATAGCGTATAGTAGAATTTATAGAGTATGTATGCTTGTACAGGGAGCCAGTGCGAGTCTTGGAAGGCAGTGGTAATGTGGTCGTATTTTTTCAACAAGTATATCAGTCTATTTGTAATTGTTTTATCATGTTAGCAGGAGTCTAGGAATCCTAGAACTAGAGAATCTGAATTGTTTTTTATCAAGTATTTTCGGATTTGTCTTAGGTTGCGCATGACTGCGAAGGCTTTCTGGTCTGTTTTGTTGATTTGGAGTTACCTGGTGCAGTCCTTGTCTATCATTATTCCCAGCAGTTTTAGATTGGGTTGCAAGGGGTATATGATGGAGTTTATTTTCAAAGTTTGTTACAGTTGGGGTTTTTATTTTTTTTCAAGAAGTAGGAATTTAGTTTTGTCTTGGTTCAGCTTTAGTCACTGTTCATTTTGTCACTGTTTCTAGTGTTATGTGTAGTATGTTTGTTGTGTTGGTGGTATGTTAGTCAAAAGGAAGGAGTATGGTGATGTCATCTGCATAACTGTATGAAGTTATGCCTAGTTAGTCCAGGCAAGTACCAAGTGTGGCTATGTAGAGATTGAAGAGTGTTGGAGGTAGAAGAGAGCCTTGGGGTATTCTGCAGTAGTTGGTCTAGGAATCTGATTTTTCAGTTTGAAATGAAGGAACCCTTGAAGGCATGTATAAACTCTACCTGTGATTCCTATTGCTTTCATTGTTTGTTGTAGGATGTCATGGTCTACCAGGTTGAATGCTGCAGTGAGATCAAGTTGTATGACTTGCATTTTTTTGCCTTTACTTAGATGTTGTCTGGCTGTGTCTAGTAGAGAGCCTGGTAGTGTCTCTGTGCTGTAGTTGGCCCTGAAGCCTGATTGTGAAGGATAGAGTATGTTATGGTTTTCTAGGTAGTCCATTAGTTTGACATAAAGTGGTATTGAGGCTATAGGTCTGTAGTTGGATGGCTGATCTGTTGTGCCCTTTGAGATCTTGTGGGAATTGGCCCTCTGTAAGCATGCAGCTCATCCATTACAAGAGGTGGGTGTGGAATTTTGTGCTGGAGGTTTTTAACAGCTATGGAAGGCAGTGATTGAGGTTGTATGCTGCATGACTGTATTTTTTGTATAGTCTGTTCAGGTCAGACCATTGTATATCTGTGAAGTCTGACCAGGTTCTGTCTGCTGCACAGGACTCTTTCTGTGGGGGGTAGTGTGATCTCGTCAAGGTGGTTTGGGGGTCCTGGTGAAGGTATTCCTGGCTGTTCAGATTTTGTTTCTAAAGAATTCAGCCGGGTGGGTGGCTGTTGGAGGAGGGCGGAGTCTTTTGTGGCCAAGTGGGATTTGGTGGCTGTAGCACTTCTTGCTGAGATAACGGCCATAAGAAAAAACATCTTGAGTGTCAGACTGATCAAGGACACTTTCTGCAGTGGCTCGTATGAAGCCTGATTGAGGGCTTGAAAAACCATGTTAAAGTTCCATGATGGAAACGGATGTTTTACCATGGTCCTGAGCCATAGTGCCCCCTTTAGGAATCTGGCTATGTCTGGATGAAACGCCAATGAAGGTTTATGGCCTCCAGACCTGAAACTAGAAAGTCCCACCACGTGGACTCTGAGGGACAGAACTATAGGCTTTTTTGGCTCTCAGAAGATTAGCAATGATTCATCCAAGATGGCCGCAGTCGTGGTTCACTGAGCAACCGCCCACAAACCTTACCTTAGGAAACTTTGTTTTCTGGCGGTTTTCCGCTGTAGATTTTGACTATGCCGAAGAGGAGAAGAAAGGTTGCCTTTTCAACCTCGTGGCGCCCTGGAGTAGCCTCCTCCGGCAACATTGAGGAGTTGCTGAGGCGGATGCAGGGCGCCATTGGAACGTCGGTGTCGCCCCCGCTTGAGACACTTCCTGGAAACGGACTGGAGGCGTCTCTTCGGGCTCATGAGATCTTGTTGAGCCCCGATGTAAGAATCCCTCCTCCCAACCCTCGAGCCGCCAGTTCCCCGGGGGTGGAGAGGCAGTCGGAAGTCGGCATGAGCTCCCACCCTGAGGTTGCTGGGAACAGCGAGATAAACATCGATTCAGGCTCGCAGAGATTGCAGCAGAGCCTGAATGCACATGAGGACATTACAACGCTGGGGTCAACCGTGACACAGGAGGAACGGAGAGGAGAGGATCCTTTGGCTGGTGAGCCTAATTCTTTACTATCCAACTTGCAGACTTTTGGAAGTTACATTGGAGGCTTTGTGGGATCTGACTGCCAATTTGGTTAGAACAGTGAATACAATTACTTTCAAATTGAGGGGAAAATAAAAACTCAGGAGAAAGAAGTTCTTCAGATAAAACAAGACCTGGGAGAATCAAAATTAGATATCCGGAGTATTAAAGATCAACTTAAATCTTCCAAGTTGCTTCAGGACACTTTAATTAAGGATAATATTAATTTAAGAAGGAAGATAGAGACATTTGAAAATTTCTCTAGGAATAATAATCTTAGATTGATTAATTTTCCACGAATTTCAACAGTGACTCCAAAAGAAATGTTAAAGCGGTATTTGTTGGAGATATTGGAAGTATCGGAAGATTCATTACCTCCTTTCACCCAGGTCTATTATTTATCTAATAAAAATCAGGATCTTCAAGAAAAAATTCAGGGACCAATTGATGTATCTGCCTTACTTGAACTATCTGATAAAGAAATTGCAACACTTGCTACATTGATTGTGACCTTGGCTATTACGTTGGATAAAAATTGGCTTTTGAGATTATTCTTCAAAAATAAAGAGAAAAAGTTTCTTGATTTTAAGATACAGATGTTCCCAGATTTGGCAAGAGATACACAAAGACGTAGAAAGGAGTTTCTATTGCTAAAACCTGGAGTTTTGGCTCTTGGGGGAACTTTCTATCTTCGCCATCCCTGCAAATGCATAGTACAATATAATTCTCAGAAATATGTTTTCTTTGAGCCAAACCAGCTGACGGCCCTTCTCTCCTTGTCCTGCCTGGAGAAGGGAAAGAAATGAGGGCTTTAAGATATTAGATGCCTGAACATCAGTTAACCACGCACCAATTATCTTCAATTAATATTTATTTGTTAGCTCCGTTCATTTTACATCATGGATTATATGGTGGACTTGAGGGATTATACAATATTTGGTTCCTATGTAAATTTATGAGATTCTTTTGCTTCTTTTGTTGTAATCACTTTCTGTACAAGATTCATCTTGATTTGTTAATTTGAAATTTATAAATAAATAATAATAAAAAAAGATTAGCAATGATTACCTCTGTGTATCCCTTGTGCTCTAATGTTGCATACTCCAGAACCATGCCATAAGACCAAAGCAATCAAGAACTTCTATGATCACTGGGACCTGAGAAAGAAGGTCCAGCTATGGCGTATCCAGCCTATCATGGGCCACATAGGAAACACATACAAGAGCTCATTCTTTGGCCATGGTTGGACCAGAGCATTCAGCCCTGCACTTTCAAACTTGGATTTTCGACTGAAGAATCGGTCCACTTTCTTGTTTCTTGCAGTTGCCATCAGATCAACATCGGGCGACTTCGGTATCTAACAATGGGTTGGAAGGCTGCTGCAGACAGAATCCATTCTCCTGGATCCAGTGTCTGTCTCCTGAGAAAATCAGCTTGGACACTGTACACTCCCACTCTCATGTGCTACTGAGCGAGCCTTCAGATTCAGCTGTGTACTCTTGGTGCTTCCCTGGCAGTTGACATGCCACTGCAGTAGCATTGTCTGAGAAGACTCAAACTGCTTGTCCCTCCAGCCTCTGCAATGTCACCCAAATGGCTCAAAGTTCCAATCTATTGATTGACCACTTTGGGAGGCCAACCAGCGCTCCTGGATTGGGCATCCGTTGCAGTGAGCCCCCCTGTCGAACATGCTGACATTCGTTGTCAATTACACACTAGCCCAGGCTTCCGGGTTCAACTGTAGAGACATCTGCAGGGAGTCTGATTAAGGTGACACGTGAGCCTTTGCCCATGGGACCAAGTCTATCATGGCTGCCATGGATCCTAGCACTTGTAGGTAGTGCCACGCAGACAGAGCTAGTTTAGCCAACAAGCTTGTTATCTGGGTGCAAAACTTCTGTCTGTGTGCCTCTGAAGATAAGACATGACCTTCTGCCATATTGAAGAACACTCCCATGTCTTCCAGGGCTTGGGAAGTAACCAACTGGCTCTTTAAAAAATTCACTATCCAACCCAGGGGTGCTGCAGGATATGGACCATGTAAGCCACGCTTGTTCTCCTTCCGGGAATAATGGGGCTCTCCTTAGCCAATCATCCAGGTATGGATGAACCTGCAAGCCCGTCTTGCATAGATGAGCAGCTACCACCATCACCTCGGTAAATTTGCGAGGTGCTGTCACCAGCCCAAAGGGGGAGCCAAGAACTGGTAATGGTATTCCACGACATGAAATCTCAGGAACTTTGTGTTCTGGAAAGATGGGAATATGCAGGTAGGCCTCCATTAAATCCATAGAGGCCAGAAATTCCCTCGGCACCACTGCCACTATGACTGATCCTACTGTCTCCATGTGGAGTTGTGGAACTTTCAGCGCTGCATTGATGTGCATTGATTCAGCATGGATTTTCAACCATCTGAGCCTTTCTTGGGTATTCATGAAGTACAGTATATGGAGTATCTGCCCAAACCCAAATCTTCAAAGACTCTATGGCCTGAATATCTAACAGCCTCTGAACTGTAGCCATAACCTTGATTCTATGGCCTGAATATCTAACAGCCTCTGAACTGTAAGCCATGGCCTTGTTTACTTTCTCTGGTCACCCCGGGGAGTCCACAAACTAGTCCGTTAAGGGCTGGACAAATTCGAGCTTGTAACTGCTCTGAATGATCTCCAGCATCCAAAAGTCTAATGAGATCTGCATGCAGGCCTTCAAATACTCCAAGAGCTGTCTCCCTATCTTGACAGGAACTGCTTGGGACCTGGCATCATTGTGTTTTCTTGGAGGTTGTAGCAGAATGAGAACACGCTTCAAATGGTCACTTCTGTCAAAATCCTAGGAGTTATCATTTTTCACAAATTGAATTTCCACAAACAAATCAGTGCCATGGTAAAAGCTAGATTCCATGGACTTTGCATGATTCAATCATTAGCGGACTTCCTAGAACCATCATCCTTGAATACATGAATTCATTCCTTTGTTATATCCAAGATGGATTATTGTAATTCACTCTACAAGAGCATCTTACAAAAGGAGCTAAGATATCTTCAAATAATTCAAAATACCACAAAGTTATCACCAAATCTAGAAAATTCGATCATGTTATGCCCCTTCTGAAGAATGCACATTGACTTCCAATTACACATAGGATATAACCTATAAAATAGCATTAACTTATAAAGCTCAAATCGTGAAAGCCCCATTATTTATTGACAGAATTCTAATATCTCATACACCATCTTGATCATTCTGATCTACAAACCAAAGCTTACTGATCCATTCCTTCATCAAGAGTTATCAATACAAGATGTTATATCATATTCTGTCAGCACCTTTAATATGGAACTCTCTCCCAGCCCATTTAAGAGAAGAAAAAAATTTAGATAAATTTAAAGGATTTCTGAAAAGCTTCTAATTCAGACGCCTTTGAATCATAGAAGCTCGAGTTAGACATTTCCAATTTTTTCTTTTGATTCTTTTTTTCCTTTTGATTTTTCTTGCGGAAGTTCTTTTAAGTAGATTTTATAACTTATTCTGCATCCTATGTTTTTACATTAGAACAGGGGTGGGCAACAAGGGTTGCAATCCAGTCAAGTTTTCAGGATTTCCCCAATGGATATGCATGAGATCTATTTGCAAGCACTGCCTCCATTGTATGCAAATGAATCTCATGCATATTCATTGGGGAAATCCTAAAAACCCAACTGGATTGAGGTGTTCATTGCCTACCCCTGTCTCAGCCTTACTGGGTCAGGACAATGGTCCATCAAGCCCAGTAGCCCTTTACTTATTGTAGTTCTCACCTCTTTCCACCATGTCACAGTACGTTAGCCTATGTCACTGTCTACGTTTTCACTATGTTCATTTAGTTAATGTTATATGTACTTTTCCCCATTTTAATTATTGTACATCACCTAGAAATTTTTGATATGTGATTAATCAAATGTTTTAATAAACTTGAAGATCTGGCTCCGCATGGGACTTAAGAATCTCTGTCTGAATCCCTGAGAGGAGACTCCTCCTGGGTACTGCCATAAGCACCTGGAGCTACAAAAATTGGACTGCCTGGAGCCTCTAGAAGTTTGCAGTCTGCTGTCAGGTAAAGATTTTAGCTGATGATCTGCCACGCTGGTCATAAGATCGTCCAGTCTCTTTCAGAACATTTTTCCCTTGAAACGCAGTCTGCTGAGGGTAGCCTTGGAGGTGGAATCTCCTGCCCATTGCCTGATCCAGAGCATTTTGTGGGTTGACGAGATCAAATAAGCCGAAACTTTACTTATGACTGATGATGATGTAGAGAGCATCAACTACATACTCTATTCCAGCTAATAGGCGCTGGGATAAAGGCTCACCCTACTACAGCTCAAGCCCCTTCAACCTGGTATGACAGGAGGGTGTCACAAAGGAAGCTGGTGCAGCTGCTTTGATTCCAAAGGCCAGCACTTTGAATTGTCTTAAGAATCACATCCACACTGCAATTCTGAAAATCCTTTAATACCACACCTCCCTCACTTAGTAGGGATGTGCATTTGGTTACCTGTGCTACCAAGGAATCTATTTCGGGTTGAGTGAATAGCTGCTAACACTCTTGTGCTATTGGATACAGCCGAGCCATTGTCTTGGCTACTTTAAGAGACCCTTCAGGAGTATCCCAATACTCCGTGACTAGTACACTGATATTAGGATGTCAGGGAAACAAAGAAGACTGGGCTCTTATTCTCCATTCTTTATAGAGCAGGGGAGACCTTCTGGGAGTTCAAGTTCAACTCCTGCAGAGTCAGAGATAAGCTCTAACAGAGCCGAGGGTCTGAACAGACTGGAAAACGGGGAGGTCATCTCCTTACTTGAGGATAGTAAAGGCATACAAATAGATCCCTCATCCTCTGAGTCTCCCTTGTAAAGGCCCACCAGATCTTGGCCAGCCTCTGAAACTGACGCAGATGTGCTCTGGGAGCCCCAGCTGCCTTGAGAAACTCCTGGTGCACTGCCAGAAGTACCCTGGGGATCTCGACCATCCAGATAAGCTCTCCATATTATATTAACAAAGTCTGGAGAAAATACCATTAGGCAGAGTGGAGTCTTCTTTAGGTGACTCCAGCTTGCATCTCTTGAGCTCCACGCTTCTGCATTTTGGATAGCTGCCATTCCGGGGCTCTGGAATGGATTTGCTCCCAACCAATGAACCCCCTGACTGTTCCTCAGTGCTAGAGAGCAAAGGGGAGACTAATCTGACTGCTCCCGCCCTCCCTTCACATGCTGCATGGCAAATGTGCTCATCCAGCGCAAACCTGACATGAATAGGGGTAAAGTAGCTCAAGGACTCCATCTCTGCCAGTTCTGAGACAAAACAAGGTATTTGAAGGTTCTAGAGAACTTAAAATATCAGGAGATCCAAGATGGCTACTACAGCAGCATGATTTTGGAGATGGGGAAACCTAAAGGAAGGGGCAGAAACCAAAAAGAAGATAGTTTTAAAGCACTTCCCCCACCCCCCGATTTTCCTCATAGGTTGTAACAATCTTACTTACTATGACCTGTGCTGGAAATGTGCTGCTGGATCTGAAAGAAGAAATCACTGCCTCAAATGGATTGTTCCTCCAATACTGAATCTTCGGGCTGCCAGTCAGACTGAGCCTCAAACCCCTGCGGACTCGCGGACATGAAAGGGGGAAGGTGAAATGTAGCCAGCACTCTGTGGAACCTCCTACAGATGCCTGACAGCCTACACTCAAGTCTCTGATGCAGTAGGTGAGTAGTCCTACAAGGGGAACAAACCTCAAGCTCCAGAAACGTTTCTGTAGGCTGGCCAACAGGTACCACAGAGGGATTGGCCTGTCAGCTGCATAATTCAGTCTGCTTTTCCTCCATGAAGGCAGAGCTGAACCCTTGACAAGGGGAACTCTGAGCACCAAAAATCTGCAAAAAAAAGACTGAAAAAAATAAAGAAATATACAGAGTATATCAGAAAGACTCCTTCCAGCTTGTGTACAGAAGGAAAAACTGAAGGGTGCAGTGAAGGAGGAGGGATTCAAAAGCTGAAGTGGATTCCTTCTGCACAGGTTGGGAGCATGGGGATATTACCAGTCCATCTAGAATGATATACCTATTGCACTAGGAGGATTATGGAGTTACAAAATCTTGATCTGGAGAGAGTTCTAGGGCATTTAGAGATCCAGCAAAGAGGGGAGGCGAGAGGCCTTTACGTGGTTTGCAGTCTGAAGCAGACAAAGACTATTGGATTTTGAGGTGAATGAGTGTCTCTATGCAAGAGTAACATCCATGTATAAAAATGCTTTTATACTTGCGCGTTTAACAAATGGCAGATCTTTACAGTATCCCTCACATCTATCTGTAAGCTCCTTTGTCTCTATATCATAGCTAATATCTTTTTTGCATCAGTCCATAGCTTGTCCCCTTGTCCATCAGAATAGATCCCTAAATAGCAAAGACTTAATGACTACATTAACACTTAACAACTTAAGTCATTAGTGCAAAAAAAGAGATTACATCAGTTCCTATATAAATTATTTTTAATAAGTTTCTGTGGTTTATCTCTTGCTACGGAGGGCTATGAACAATTTCAAATGGCCTATAGCTGCTATCTTCTCCTGAAAGTTTTGCACCATTGCTACCACCATCAATAACCCTACTGCAGAAGCCAGAGATAGGTGCCTTTTATCTTGGGTGGCTTGCAACCAGCACATATCCTCTTTTCCATACTACCATATCTTATAGTAGTGTCACCTTATTGAGATTTGGTACAAATGTTATACAACAGATTCATCATATGAACGTATATGCCCTCCACAGCAATTTACCAGTTTTTCCACTGAATATTTTGTTGTGTTCTCCTTAGAGCTTATAACAGATTTTTGAAAGAGTAAGATTGTCTTAACTCAGACCTTCAATAAGATGAACCAGAATGTGGGGCTAGGCTGAGGGCGTCCCAGTATTGCTGAAAAATAGCTTTGAACAGCCAATCACACCAGATTTGCCTCCACAATTTAAATAATGGAAATACATAACTTGAACATAGAGAAAGCACAAAAAATCCTCTGATCCAAACACTTGAACAACAGACATCAGGGACTCCAGATAAGAACATCTAAAGTCCAAGCCAGCTGGCTATTTTCCTTTTTAGAATCACTATACAATTGGAATGCATGTATTTAAACTTGTTGCATGAGAACTGTTTCATGTTCAACTCACCACTTTAAAACCTTTTCAAATAGATTAGCTGGGGAAAAATGTATGCTATTATCACTGGCCTACCCTCTATATTCTATCTGATTACAAGTAAACTAAAAAGCATGCCAAATTCATACATATGCATAATCTGTTCATTTTTTTCAGTAGGCAGCTACTAATATCTTCCGATAGTTCTCTTAAAAATGCCTACCTTTTTTTTGGAACATTTTATCTTTAGATTCTCAATTTCTGCTTTTAGGTGCATTAGTGTTGTAGGGTCATGAAATAGTTAACTGTTGTTTAAAATATTGCTCTGGCCTACATAGCTGAAAACAGTGTACAATCTATTGACTTCATCTTCCTGAAATGTATGTCCCTGCCTTACCACATTGTAAGCTGAATAGATAAGAGTTTGAGCCATGATGTGCCCTGCCCTTCTGTACATGTAACATTTACACCTGTAAGATTTAGATAAGCAGAGAAATGAGCTAGTTTCCTATAGGACTATAAGTTGTATGAACCTATCATAAGTGCTGGCTTAGGACCAATAATAATTGTAGAAAGTTATAGAATTAACAAATGAAAATTGTAGTTTTTGCATATATTAGTTTGCGAAAAGGGCATAAAAGTCCGTGTATTTCCTGTTTCTGACACTCTAGTAGGCAGGCTGTTAACTGCACAAGTCCGGCATGCTGTGAATAAACCTCTTGTACTTTCTTCACGCCTCTGACTTTGTGTGTCCAAGTGACCTTTTATTTGGCGCCTGAACAGGGACTTGAAGGTCTCTTGACCACTGGTTACTCGATTGGTCACTTGTTTCTGGTCCTACAGCTGACTAGTCTGCTTAGCCGGCATCCCTTCTTTTGGGTTTGGCAGACCTCAGGAAGTTTGACCACTTCAACTGACTTATCCAGTCTTTTTAAAGTACAAGAATCTGTATCAGTTTAATTCTGTCCTGGAGTGGCCACTATCTGGTAAGTAGGAATTGATCTTTCCTATCCTCTCTCTATTCTCCTGCCTAGTAAGCCACTTGATCCGTTGCTGAAGTCGTGGGGAGGGATTCTAGGAACTGTTATTTTCTGATTGGGTAACTAAACTGAAGTCTGTTGTGTTTTGTGTATTTGAGAGTGTCTGAGACGTCCTTGAGGACGAAGCGGGTGCGGACCTGTTAGTACTGCGTTTCCCTAGTCCGGAGACGGGCAGGGCCAGGAATACAGGGAAGTGTTTTTGTCCTCCATTGCACAATGGGGGGATGCCAGTCTACCTATGGGGATCCCCTTGATACAATGTTAGTTAATTTTAAAAAGGGATTTGGCTCTGATTATGGGACTACACTTAAAAAATCAACCCTTATTTGTCTGTGCCAGTTAGAATGGCCGACGTTTGGTGTGGGCTGGCCCCCCTCTGGCTCCCTGGAAGAGGACATAACCTGTCAGGTTTTTATTATAGTAACTCACCCTAAGACTGGCCATCCTGATCAATTCCCCTATATAGATAGTTGGTTAGACTTAGTCCGCAACAAGCCTTCTTGGCTTTTCCCTTCTGTACCCAAGAAACTCCAGTCCAAAGTTCTCACCCTCAGGAAGACTGTCAATGAGCATTATCATCCTACTCATGTTTTTGAGTCTGACCCTTCAACTGACACTTGAAATACCTACCGCTCCTCCTTCTTACTCGGCAACACCACAGCCCATACCCCAATCCCAGTTCTGTTTCTCTTGCTCAACCTTCTGTTTCCCAGCCTGTACAACTCCCTGCCCAATTTCCAGCTTCCCCTTCCCGAGCCCTGGCTGATAGTCCAGCTCATGACATTCTGTCCTCCCCAGTCCTTTATCCACCTCTGGACTCTCTTTCTCTTTCTGATGATTCTCCTATCAGCCATCGCTTGAGACCTGATCCTCCTCAAATAGTTCTCATGAGAAGACAAATGAAACAGGGGACTCTGGAGGCTACAAATTTGGCCATGCCCCTTCACCAGGTTCCTGTTGCCAATCTACCGGATGCTGCCGGGCATCCTAGATTCACAGGCCTTGTATATCAGCCCTTCACCACCACTGATTTATACAATTGGAAATCCCATTGTCCCCCTTACTCAGAGCGGCCACAGGCAACTATTGATCTAATTACATCCATCATTCGCACACACCGCCCCACGTGGTCAGATTGCCAGGAACTACTTCTCTGTCTCCTAAATACCGAAGAACGTAAACGGGTTCTGCAAGAATCCATTACAAAGGCCCAGGCGGATGCGGATGCAGCCGACCCCCAACTGGATCAATAACCATTTCCCTTCTCAGGACCCTAATTGGGACCCCAATGATGCCACTCATAATACTTTCCTTATGCGGTACCGCCAGTATATCCTTTAGGGTCTCCGGTTGGCTTCTCGGAAACCCACCAACATTTCCAAAGTATCTGAGGTCCTCCAAAAGTCTGGTGAATCCCCAGCCACATTCTATGAACGTCTCTGTGATGCTTACCGTACCTTTACTCCCTTTGACCCAGAAAAACCTGAAAACCTCCGTATGGTTAATACCTCATTTGTGAGCCAGACACAACCTGATAGCCGTAGGAAACTCCAGAAGCAGGATGGGTTTGCAGGCATGAACACTGTCCAGCTCCTTGAGATTGCCCAGCGCGTTTTCATGAACTGGGACAGTGCTAACCGGCAAGAAGCTGATAAGCTTTTCTGGCGCAAAGCGGACCTCCTTGCTGTAGCCCTCCAAAATACTTTCCCAAGTAACTGGCCCCCTGCCCGAAACTCTGAGCCCCGCTCCTCCAAGCGCCACCCCTATTCTTCTGGCCCCTCAAAACCTACAGGGTCCCAGCCTGATAGGACAGGACCCCGTAGGAATTTGGAACGGGATCAGTGTGCCTATTGTAAGGAGAGGGGTCACTGGAAGAACGAGTGGCCAAGCAAACCCCGTACCTGCCAGGCTAAAACTACGGACCAACCTACTATTGGTTTGGCATCCTTTCATTCTGACTCTGAAACTGAATACTGAGACAGACCGGCTTGCAGTGAGTACCAGGGACTCTCCGGATTGTTCCCAACTTACTCGCTCGGTTCCCACGAGCCCTTGGTCAATGTCCGTATAGGGGACCATTCTATCTCTATGCTGGTCGACACCGGCGCCAAACACTCAGTTCTGACCCGCCTTCTCAGTAAGCGTTCTTCCAAATCTATCTCCATTATGGGTGCAACTGGCTCTTCTGATTCTGTCCCTATCCTTGAACCTGTTTCGGTTCACATTGGTGGTCATTCCATACCACATTCTTTTGTGTACATGCCCTCTTGTCCTGTCCCCTTGCTTGGTCGGGACCTTCTCCAGCGCTTGGGAGCCATTAGTCTGTCCTCTCACGGTCTGACTATGAACCTCCCTTCTGCAAACCTCACACCCATTCCTGACCGCTCCGCTGCCCCCTCACCAAGCTTCCTGTTCCCTATTGTCGGAACCCATGGCAAGCAAACCCCCACTCTCTGTACCTGATTTTCTTGAGGGCCTTGATTTGATTGTTTGGGCTGAGTCTGGGTCCCCCGGACTAGCACGTAACATCCCACCTTTTGTTCTTACCCTCAAGGCTTCTGCCAGTCCGGTCTCTATCAAACAGTATCGCATATCTCAGTCTGCTCTCCAGGGAATACACGTCCATTTGTCTCGTTTGCTAGATTATGGTTTTTTGGTTCCTTGCAAATCACCTTGGAATACCCCCCTCCTTCCAGTTTTAAAACCCGGTGATCCCCCTGATTACCGCCCCGTCCAGGACCTCCGTGCTGTCAACCATCTTGTAGAGGATCTCCATCCTACTGTCTCTAATCCTTATACCCTGTTGGGATTGGTTCCCCCTGGAGCTACCTACTTCACTGTTTTGGATCTCAAGGATGCATTCTTTTGTTGTCGGTTAGCCCCTTCCAGTCAGCCAATTTTTGCATTCCAATGGGAAAACCCTTCCACTGGACAAACCTCCCAAGTAACCTGGACCTGTCTACCCCAGGGCTTTAAAAATAGTCCCACTCTATTCAGCATTGCCCTTGCTTCAGACCTTGCCAATTTCTCCCCTTCATCTGATTCCCAAGTCCTGCAGTACATAGATGATCTTCTTCTCTGCTCTCTATCTATCTCTGCCTGTCAGGAGGACACTCGCTCTCTCCTTCAGTTTCTCCTCCATTGCGGTTACCGTGTGTCTCTCCGGAAGGCTCAATTGTGCCTTCCTCGTGTCACCTACCTTGGGTTTCATATTTCCCAGGGTACCAGGTCCCTTCCCCACACCCGTGTCCAGGCTGTCTGTAGTCTCCCTGTTCCTGATACTCGCAAAGCCCTGCACGCCTTCCTCGGTATTGCCGGATACTGTCATATTTGGATCCCTGATTTCTCTACTATTGCCCGTCCTCTGTATGATTCCACTAAAGGCGCTGACTCAGCCCCTTTTGTCTGGACCCAACTTCAGGAGCGGTCTTTTCGCTGCCTCCAAAAACTTCTGACTCAGGCTCCTGCCCTTGGCCTTCCTGACCCCTCCAAACCTTTCCAGCTCTATGTTCATGAAAAATTTGGTATCGCAGCCGGAGTCCTTACTCAGTTCCTTGGTTCCTGGCATAGGCCCATTGCCTATCTCGCTCGACAATTGGATCCTGTTGCTGCCGGGTGGCCTCCCTGCCTTCGGGCAATTGCTGTTGTATCAGATCTCTTACAGCACGCTAATAAACTCACTTTTGGCCATATTGACCTCTTTGTCCCACACTGTGTGACCTTTCTTCTAGAACATAAAGACTCCCTGTGGCTCACGAATGAGCGCCTCCTTAAATACCAAGCCCTTCTTTGTGAAAACCCTCAGGTCTCTCTTGTCTCTTCACTCCTTGACCCCTCCACTCTCCTCCCTGTCTCCTCCCAGCTGGTCGTGCACAACTGCCTTGACACTGTTGACTTAGTTTATTCTTCCCGTCCTGATCTTTAGATTTTAGATTCTTCCCGCCATCGCTTTTATACTCAGTAAGTTTCAAATGCCACATCTTGGTCACCACTCCCACAAGCTAAAAAGAAACAAATATAAATCTCACTGATATCCCCCTCCGGGATCCTGATCTCACTCTTTTCACAGATGGCAGTTTGTCTGTCACCCCTTCTGGTACACGTATTGCTGGTTATGCAGTAGTCTCTGCCACTTCCCCTTTACTCATGGGCCCTCTGCCCTCTGGCACTTCCGCCCAAGAAGCTGAGCTATATGCCCTCACTTCTGCCCTGCGCCACTCTGCCTCTCAGTCTTGCAATATATATACTGACTCCAAATATGCTTTCCTTACCTTGCATGCCCATGGGGCCATCTGGAAACATCGAGGTTTCATTACAGCCTCCAGCCGCCTGATCCATCATGCTCCTCTCATTCTTGACCTCCTCGAGGCCGTTACATTGCCCTCCCGTGTCGCGGTTATGAACTGTCGAGCCCACCGTCGTGTCACTGATCTCATCTCACGTGGCAATGCCCTTGCCGACCGCACAGCCCGAGCTGCCAGCCTCTGCCCCCCTCCTTCGGCTCCTCTGTACACCATCATTCCTTTTCTGGACTCCCTTACATCCCAATACACTTCTCAGGAACAGACTTGGGCCCGCACTCTTTCGGGCCAGTCTGTCCTGAAAGGGGGGTGGATACAAATATGCGCCAATTCAAATGCCAATCCAGACCCACACACTGATACTTCAAACACGAGCACAGTGGATACCCTCATATTCATTCCTCAACACCCGGCCCTCACGATTGTCAAAAGATGCCATGATTTGGCACACTCTGGAGAACCCGCTATGAAAATGACCCTCAAGAAACATCAATCACCTTGACCAGCTAGTCTGGAATACGGTCTGACAGTGTGTTGTCTGTTCTAGAATAAATTCCCCAATCAGACGACTGCCACCTCCTGGACACCAACCCATTGGAACATATCCAATGCAGGTTCTGTCTATAGACTTCACCACATGCCGACTTCCCGTTCCTTCAGTCACCTCCTAGTCTTCACAGACACCCTGACTATATGGGTTGAAGCCTTCCCTATTCGCACTGAACGTGCCAGGGAAGTAACCCAACACCTCCTAAATGACATAATTCCGCGCTTTGGTCTCCCTGTTTCTATAGGCAGTGACAACGGCCCTGCTTTCATTGCCGATGTTGTCCAACAAACTGCTCAGGCTCTCCAAATTGAATGGAAATTATATGCTGCTTATCATCCTGAGAGCTCTGGTCAGGTCGAAAGAATGAACAGAAGAACTCTTAAGACCCTTCTCACAAAACAAATTGAAGAAACCAATCTGTCCTGGCTTGTCCTGCTGCCCTCTGTCCTATTTCGGATTAGATGCACCCCATCTAAACCCACTAAATTGTCCCCATTTGAGCTCATGTTCGGCAGGCCACCACCCATTGTGAATCCAGATCCTGGTTCATTTGCTACTCTGGGATCAGATATTCTCCAGAGTCAGGTCCAATCTTTAGCTAAGGCCCTTCAAGAGCTCCACAAATGGGTCCTGGAAAGGGACCCACTACCGATAGCTACACAAGTCCTTGGATACATCCCTGGGGATACGGTATGGCTAAAAACTTGGAAGTCAGACCCCCTGAAACCTAGTGGACAGGCCCTTTCACTGTCCTCATTTCTTCCCCTACAGCTGTCAAGGTGTCCGGACATGAAACCTGGTTTCATTACAGCAGAGTCAAGCCTACTGCTGTATGGCAAGCCACCCCAGGCAAGACAGACCTCCAGCTGAAGATCTCTAAAACCTCAAAATTGCTTTGAACATTTACCACATTATTTAGCAGGTGTTCTGAATATTACCTTTTCATAAATGTTTGAGTTTAACTGACTGTGGTTAACCACTGCCCCAATTGAACCTTCTTCTAATGCTCCTATGTGTTATATCTGACTGCTGTTTTCTTCTTACTGTCTTATGCTTCTTCCTTTTGTATTTGTTTCCTGTTGTGCCAGAAGCTCAGGCACAACCCCATAAGTCCTGTAAACCATGTCTTTCTGAGGTCCGTAATGGAAATCAGGTAGAAATGGCCCTCCTGTATAGAACCCAATTCCGTTGTCATATTGCTCCCTTACCTGATGTCTGTTCCTATGAGGGAGTCAATTATCGCAAGTGCCAGACCACTGATGGAGTCATATGTTACCAACCCACTAGTATTAAAGATGAAAAATGGGTAGAAGTCTGCATTAATGGGGCTGATGGTCCGCTTGTTAACCAAACTCCCATAGTAGATCCCAGGAAGCCAGTAACTGTGTATTTTGATGCATGTGGGGTTGCTGATAGGGCTGCAGGTCTGGAGAACTCTAAGTATTCTGTTACTTGTGGGTCCCTCAGTTGGCAAAGATACTACTCCACATGTGAAAAATACATGTGCCCTTTCATAATCCCTCCACTATACAGGCAGAGAAAGTATGGTGCCTTTGTCTGTCAATATGAACACCAGATTAAGTGGGCTACTTACCCCCTAACCCACGAAAAGGGCCAGTCGCCCCCAGCTTCTGCTACTCTACGTTTAGGCCCTATGCCTAGCCCAACCTGCCCGGTAGGGACCTGCAACCCAGTTCCTTCACTATCATGAAATCCCAAAATTGGAATCAGAAATTAGAGTATGTGAAATGGCGTATTGGGTTTAGAATTTCAGGGAAAGGGTCTGACCCAGGTGCAGACCTATACATCCACGTAATGACCCGACCCCGAGCACCAGTACATCACTCCATTGTATTTCCACAGTTTTATGAAAACATGTAAGTAGACATTGAAATTCCAGCAGTTACTCGAAACTTGTTTATACAGTTTGCTGAGGCTATTGGACAAACCCTTAATATTAGCAATTGTTTTGTTTGTGGTGGCACTAATATGGGTGATTAATGGCCATGGGAGGCAAAGCAGTTGGACATGTTAAGCCTATCTAAACAGAACCTTACTTTTGCTTCCACTCCTCGGCCTCCTCGATGGACTTTGCGGACCTCCATTATTGCCTCTCATTGCCTGCAGCGGATTGATGGTCCCTTCAATGTTCAAGTCGGACACCTCAAATGTACCTCGCGCTCTGGTCCTTCAATGTCACAACAGCTACCTGGACTCCCTGGCCTGCTAACCTCACCTCCACTCTGCCAGGTAGTCCCCTCCAGAATCTGCTCAAGGGTATCTCCTATGATCACTGGTCAGCCACTGTTGCCTTGAACTTGATGATGATGGTAAAGTGATTGAGGAAGTTGTGGATCGTATCACCAAGCTGGCTCATGTTCCTGTTCAAACCTGGCATGGCCTCAATACAGACTGGTTCTCTGGTTCCCTGGGCTCTTGGTTACCATCTGGTACAACCCTGAAAACAATTCTGCTGATAACTGCTTTGTCCTCCCTGCTACTATGTTGTCTACCTTGTTTAGGTCCACTGGCTATGAAATTTCTTCACCGCACTGTGGACTCTGCTGTCAACCGTTCCACTGCTGCATTGGCCCTTGCCCTCTCCCAGTATCGTCCCTTACCCACTGGGAACCCCGACTTTCCTGACCCCTAACTTTATTTTGTCAGGCTTGGCTCCTGAGGTACGCCAGCTTGAAAGGGGGGAATGTAGGGTCATGAAATAGTTAACTTGTTTAAAATATTGCTCTGGCCTACATAGCTGAAAACAGTGTACAATCTATTGACTTCATCTGCCTGAAATGTATGTCTCTGCCTTACCACATTGTAAGCTGAATAGATAAGAGTTTGAGCCATGATGTGCCCTGCCCTTCTGTACATGTAACATTTAGACCTGTAAGATTTAGATAAGCAGAGAATTGAGCTAGTTTCCTATAGGACTATAAGTTGTATCCTTAAACCTATCATAAGTGCTGGCTTAGGACCAATAATAAGTGTAGAAAGTTATAGAAGTAACAAATTAAAATTGTAGTTTTTGCATATATTTGTTTGCGAAAAGAGCATAAAAGTCAGTGTATTTCCTGTTTCTGACACTCAGGCTGTTAACTGCACTAGAGTCCGGCATGCTGTGAATAAACATCTTGTACTTTCTTCACGCCTCTGACTTTGTGTGTTCAAGTGACCTTTCAGTGTAACACTAACAGATTCCTAATAATCAACACAACTTCTTGAGTTATTTATCTAGCATTAAAGTAAGAGACAAATCCCAAAAGAAAAATTATATGTACATGCTTTGCTGGCTACATAGAATCAAGTACAGGAAAAAACAACAACTTTGGTAGTATGCTGTAAAAGCATTTTTATTATCCCCCCCCACAAAAAAAGTAACAATTATTTTTTCTTATAAACCTGAATACCTTGTATAGCTCTTGGCTTAGTCAGTGATGAGTATCTTTGAACTTGCTGTATCAATGATCTGCCAACATTAAATAGGAGCATACCCTTTCTGCAATGCTGATTTTGGAGATCTGATATGTGGTAACTAAAGAAGGATGTATGTAGTATTGTAAAGTCCAATGCAGATAGCAGCTAAGATACAGTAGTTTTTAATCATGTGAACACCATTTTATACAGCCTTTTAAAGGGGTCTCAGAATATGCATCATTCTTCAAATCAAAACACATTTGGAGAAAAAAAGGTAGCACATTCAGCAGGAAATTAAATACCGCTTTGCAGGATGTGTAAAATGGTCCACAGAAAATGGAATTAAAATTATTTTTATGCCAATATATACATTATTACTAATTAGTGAGGTTATTCTATACAAAATAAGCTTAAAAAAATAAATGACAACTTTTATTACAGTTTACATTTTCAAGAGTTCATTTTAGGTGTCAGATAACTATACTGGACATACAGTAATTCTTGGCAAACATTTTCACGTAAACAAATCAATAATGTTTATTAAACAAATCTGGACTGTAAAAAAACCACACCCAAACATTTAAAGACTTTGGCAATGTAGAGAAAAATATGTCCATGAATTTTCATCATAGCTTTCAAAAAATACTCCGTTACTGGACAATCCAAACAGTCTGTTTATTCTTCAATAGTGGCCAAAAGAAATGTTACTCTTTTAACGTTCAATCCATATGGGATTTTCTTTTAAGCTTTTCTTCATAAGACTCTCCAAATTCATTCACTCTGCTCTTATCCACAGGATAAAGCCTTAAAAAGAGAAAAATTATTGTAATGTAGAGCCAAGTAAAACATGTTTTGAAAACACAGTTCTATTTATTTAAAACATTTACATCCCACCAATATTTCCTAAGTAGTACACAGAATGAACATAAATACCATAACATGAAACTCACCCTTACAACTTGATCAAGGTTGGTATTAGCATGCTGAGGCCAAGAGCAAAAATTAAAGAAGAGGCCCCCAATTCCTCTCTTCTCTAATTTCCCCACCCACCAAATACCCTTCATTCCAGCATCTCTTCCTTCCTTCCCTCCCCCCAATCCACCACACTCTCTCCCATCCAGCATCCTACCCTTCATTTAAAAACCAACTGCTCCAGGGGGCCCCCGTGGGCTGGTAGGTCTTTTCTTTCTCCCCACCCCATTCTGAAGCCCCTCTCACCTTTTAAAATGCAAAAGGGTCAATGGCGCAGCAGCAATCCTCTAGCGCTGCATGCAGCTTCCTTTCAGTGCTGTTCCTCTGCAGCTGTCTACTTCCCCTGATGCAACTTCCTGTTTCTGCTTAGGCGGACCACGGCAGAGAACAGTGCCGAAAGGAAGCCATGAGCAGCTCTAGAGGATCTCTGCAATATCAGCGACCCCTTTGCATTTTAAAAGGTGAGGAAAAGAGAAGAATATTCTGGCCCATGGAGGCCTCTTGGAACTGTGGAGCCCAGAGCAGCTGCCCAGTTTACCCTGAACATGATACAGTTACATCAAATGATTAACCTCTTTGATCAAGTACCAAAGTTCTAATTCTCACTAATCCAACAACTGAATTTGTAAACAAAAAGTGTCCTTTTTCTAAACTACACTAGTAAATGAGCTCAATACATCCTTATGCAAGTTATTTTGTACACTACAGGGCTTATAATCAAAACTTAAACACGTCTAAAAACTCGCACAAGTCGGCACTTGGATGACCTAAAAGACAGGTCGTCCAAGTGTTGATAATCAAACCAAATTTCTGGATATAGTCAGGGATTTTAATGCTGCTGTGTGCCCAGAGCTGAAAGGGGCATAGCTGGAGGGTTGGTTAGGGCGGTATTTGGGCAGGATGTGGGCCGATTTATACGTATTAATCTTGCAGAGATAATCAAATGTTTCACGAGACTTCCTGGATGAAACTTATACGTTGCGACTTGAACGATGTAAAAGCAGGTATAAGTGGCAAAAAGGAATACAAAGTGACCAGATAACCACTGCAGAGACAACATAAAGACCCACACACAGTCATCCAGTGATCACTGACCCCTTCACACCCCCACAAAGATCAGAATAAAAAAAGTACATACCTGTCTTTGGATCATCAGCACCTGCTATAGGAAAGCCTAGTAAAGCAGCATACAGGTGTCTTAAGTAGTCTGGGGGTGGGCTAGTGAACAGAGAGAAGGACCCAGGCCCATAAGCCACGCTAACCACTACATTCATGGTGGAAAATGTGAGCCCACCAAAACCTACAAAACCCTACTCTAGTACCATATAGGTGCCACCTGCAGCCATAAGGGCAATTAGAGTTGTAGACAGGTTGGTATGGTGTTTTCAGGGGTTCACGATAACCTATAAGGAAGTTCTGGTGAGATGTTCATGTGGCACCCTTTTTGTGAAGTTCACAGCAGTGCCCTGTAAGGTGCCACCCTACTCTGCTGCCATGTCTGGGTGGCCAGTCCATCACAATGCTGGCCCCTCCCACGTCCAAATGGACTTGTTCTGGGCATGTAGGACTTGAATGAATTTGGTCTGGACGATCAATGACCTTAATGTCCAGATAGACGATTTTCAAAAGATAAAAAATATTCCAGATGTATTTTTAAAAAATGGACATTTTCCCTCTGCCAACTTTGGGCATCTAGCGCCATACGTCCAAATCGGACTTAGATGTATCTTTTGATTATGCTCCTCTAGGCCCATTTCTAACATGTCTGTCTAAAAGGGCTTTTTTCTAATTCTTTTATTTCTGGCCATGCACGAATGTTATCATTAGTGTGTGACCACTTAAATAAAAAAAACAACCAACTAACATGGGAGTACTTACTCTTCTCCTCTTTAGGAGATGCTAACAGTTCCTGTGTTACTGATGTATGACCAGTTAGCACAGTGGTAGTGTTAGTGCATCCATACCCATTACCCACCCCTGACATGCTCACTCCTCAAAAACATAGAAAGACGATGGCAGATAAAAAACAAATGGCCTATCTAGTCTGCCCATACGTAGTAACCATTATCTCTTTCTCTCTCTGAGAGATCCCACATGCCTATCCCAGGCCCTCTTGAATTCAGACACAGTTTCTGTCTCTACCACCTCTTCCAGAAGACTGTTCCACGCATCTACCACCCTTTCTGTAAAAAACTATTTCTTTAGATTACTCTAGAGCCTTGCAGTTTCCTTTCAAATAAAACATGCACATTTACATTACGTAGGTATTTAAACGTCTCCATCATATCTTCCCTCTCCCGCCTTTCCTCCAAAATATGCAGATTGAAATCTTTATGTCTGTCCCCATACGTCTTATGATGAATTGGCATATGGGCACTATTTTAGTAGCCTTCCTCTGGACCAACTCCATCCTTTTTATATCTTTTAGAAGGTGCGGCCTCCAGAATTGTACACAATATTCTAAATGAGGTCTCACCAAAGTTATATAGGGGCATCAATACCTCCTTTTTCCTACTGGCCATACCTCTCCCCATGCAACCTAGCATCCTTCTAGCTTTTGCAGCCACCTTTTCAACCTGTTTGGCCACCTTAAGATCATCACATACAATCACACCCAAGTCCCACTCTTCTGTCGTGCATGTAAGTTCTTTACCCCCTAAACCAGTGTATCTCAAACTGTGTGCCAAGCACACTAGTGTGCTTCCTGAGATTCCAAGTGTGCTGCGGCACACTGAGGAGGAAGAGAGGCGCCTGCCAGCTGACTTCCCTACACGGTACAGTGCCAGCCCTGCACGATTTGTCAAAGGCCTGCATGTTTCTCCCTTCTCTCTAGCGTCCTCTGGATTCCCCCTGGCCTCCCAGTCTCACCTTTAAAGCTAATTACAGCAGCCTGCAGAGGATTGCTGGTTGGTAAAATGATTTTATTTTCAATATAGTGATTGAAATGTGTCAGTTTTGAGAATTTATATCTGCTGTGTATATGAAAAATCAATGGAAAAAATTGCATTACAATTAGTAAATGGGATGGGATCTGGTGCAGCACTTGGGTGGGCCTAGGGAGGTCTGTGGTTGGGGTACTCAGTTGATATTTGTTAGACTTAGGGGATACTTAACTTGGAGTAGTTGAGAAACACTGCTGTAGACAATCAGCCTGGCGCTAGTGCCTCTCCTTCTTTCCAGCCCTCTTTCCTGCTGGCAGCCCCTACTGACATCTCAGGGCCCATTTGGAGGGCATCTGCACATGCGCAGCCGTCGACGTGATGGTGTCACGCATATGCATGATGTCATCATGGTGACGTCCGCACACTTCTGGGTGCCTCAAGCCGTGGCCACTACCTTTAGTGTGCCCCGGCTCAAGAAAGTTTGAGAGACACTGCCCTAAACTGTACCATTCCTTTGGGTTTTTGCAGCCCAAATGCATGACCTTGCATTTCTTAGCATTATATTTTAGCTGCAAAATTTCAGACCATTCTTCAACTTTGCCAGATCTTTCTTTATGTATACTCTACTGCAGATTTTCGTCTCATCCGCAAAGAGGCAAATCTTACCCGACAACCCTTCAGCAATATTGTTTATAAAAATGTTAAAAAGAACAGGCCCAAGAACAGAACTTTGAGGCATACCACTGGTAACATCCCTTTCCTCAGAGCGATCGCCATTGATCACCACCGTCTGTCGCCTTCCACTCAACCAGTTCCTGACACAGCCCGTCACTTTAGGACCTATCCCGATGGCCCTCAGTTTATTTATTAGATGTCTGTGTGGACCACTGTCAAAGGCTTTGCTAAAATCTAAATACACTACATCTAGCGCACATCCTCTATCTAATTCTTTGGTCACCCAGTCAAAGAAATTGATCAGATTTGTCTGACAAGACCTACCTCTAGTGAATAAATACTGCACACTTAGTTTTGCTATTAGTATGCACTGACACATAACACTTTAGTATGTCCTGTGTTAGGTCATTTTTGCTGTGTTAGGCACACATTAGTTCTCCAAAGAGACTCTGAAGGGGCATTTCATAGAGTGGGCCATGCATAAACTAAGCAATAGGGATGCTTAATGAATCCTTTCCTTGGAAATACTTCACTTGCTGACTGGTAAGGAATTAAACCTCAAGACAGGGACCTTCATTATGAAGAGCTTTAAATATTGGGAACACCTGGAAGTAGGACAGCAGTGGCCAAAACAAAATGGAGCTATTGTAAAAGGCAAAAACTGTTTTGTAAGAGGGGAAAAAAAAAGGCTGCTTTGGTTGTCAAAAGAAGTGGCTGAAAAAGTAAGGAAAAAGAGGTTAGCGTTCATAAACTATAAAATATCACAGAAAAAGGAAGACAAGCAAAATATCTGCAAAAGTTAAGAGAAGCTGGAAGAGTAGTCAGGAAAACTAAGATTCAAATAGAAGGAAAAATAGCCAACATGGTAAAAATGGGGAATAAGACATATTTTAGACATGTTAGTGATAGGAGGAAGTGCAAAAGTGACATTGTGAGACTCAAAGAAGGGAGAAATATGTAGAAGCTGATAAAGATAAGGCTGAATTGCTTAACAGATGTTTTTGTTCTATGCTCATAGCTCAAGGGCCAGAAGCAGGTCTACAGAAGAAAAACACAGATAGGAACGGAGGTGTGGTAGATACTGAACACTTTTCAGAGGACTATGTTCCTGAAGAGCTAGCTAAATTAGAGGAGGATAAATTGATGGGGCTGGATGCCATACATCCAAGTGTACTGAAGAACTTAGATTAGAGAAGGTGTGGTGGCTCCACCGGCTGACCTTTTCATAGTACAAAGTAAATGACAACAGATAAAGACCTGATGGACCATCCAGTCTGCCTAACAGTCATACTCATTATATACTCATGGTTAAATTATCTTTTCTTTAATATTTCTGGGCAATAGACCATAGAAGTCTGTCTGGTACTGTCTTTAGGTTCCCACTACTAGAGTTGCTATTGAAGCTCACTCCAGCATATCCTAATCCATCCTGTCACAGGAACTTCTATCAAAGCTCTGCCTAAACCAAATCACCATATATGGGACACAGACCATGTAGGATTGCCCAGTACCAGCCTTAATTTGTTTTATACCATTCATTTTCTACTTAGAAATCTTCTGTATTTATCTAATGCTTTTTATCATTCCAGGCATCCATTATCCTTTACGTCAAAAATAATTTCCTAACATTGCTCCTAAATCTTCCACTCTACAACCTCAATTCATGCCCTCTATGCCTTTGTCCTCTCCTGCATGAACTACTACAATACACTACTAAACAGTCTCACTTCAAATAATCTCCATCGACTACAATGAGTACAATATACTGCCATCTGCCTCCTAAAAAAACCTTCACATATGTGCAGCTTCACATATGTGCAGCTTACTGGCTACCTATCAACAAACAATGTGTATTCAAGGGCCTATTAATGGCTTACAAAGTCTTCCACAACAACTACCACCATACACCCCAAATTCGCAACTTCCCTCACAAGAAGAAAAACCCCCACAAACTACACATACCTTCAAGTCACTTCCTCTGCCTTGAGAATGCCTGGAAAAGATCATAAGAACATAAGAAGTTGCCTCCGCTCCCGCAGCGGCCCATCAGGCCTAATTGCCTGAACAGTGTCCCTGACTAATTTTGTAACTGCCTCTAATCCTACCCCTATTACCTACCTCTACTCCTATCTGAACCCCTCAATCCCTTTGTCCTCCAGGTACCTGTCCAGACCTTCTTTGAAGCCCTGTAGCGTGCTTCTGCTTATCACATCCTCCGGTAGCATGTTCCATGTATCCAACACCCTCTGGGTGAAAAAGAACTTCCTGGCGTTTGTTCTAAACCTTTCCCCTTTCAGTTTCTCTGAGTGCCCCCTTGTACTTGTGGTTCCCCATAATTTGAAAAATCTGTCCCTGTCTACTCTTTTCTATGCCCTTCATGATCTTGAAGATTTCTATCATGTCTCCTCTAAGTCTTCGCTTTTCCAGGGAGAAAAGCCCCAGCTTCTTCAGTCTGTCAGTATATGAGAGGTCTTCCATACCCTTTATTAGCTTAGTTGCTCTTCTCTGGACTCTCTCAAGTACCACCATGTCCTTCTTGAGGTACGGCGACCAGTACTGGACACAGTACTCCAGGTGCTGGCGCACCATTGCACGATACAGTGGCAGGATGACTTCTTTCGTCCTGGTCGTGATACCCTTCTTAATGATGCCCAACATTCTGTTTGTCTTCCTTGAGGCTGTGGCGCACTGCGCCGACGCCTTCAATGATGTATCTACCATCACTCCCAGGTCTCTTTCAAGGTTACTCACCCCTAGTGGTGATCCCCCCATTTTGTAAGTGAACAACGGGTTCTTTTTCCCTACATGCATGACCTTGCATTTCCCTATGTAGAACTCATTTGCCACTTTTGGCCCACTCTTTCAGCGCTGTCAGATCTTTTTGGAGATTTTTGCAGTCCTCCTTGTTTTCAACCCTGCTGTATAGTTTGGTGTCATCCGCAAATTTAATAACCTCACATTTTGTTCCTGCCTCCAGGTCGTTAATAAATATATTGAACAGGAGCGGTCCCAGAACCGACCCCTGCGGAACTCCGCTCGTGACCCATTGCCAGTCTGAGTAATGGCCCTTTATTCCAACCCTCTGTTTCCTGTCCGCCAGCCAGTTTTTGATCCATCGGTGGACCTCCCCTTGCACCCCGTGGTTCCATAGCTTCCTTAGCAGTCTTTCATGTGGTATCTTGTCGAAGGCTTTTTGGAAGTCAAGGTAAATGATGTCTATAGATTCCCCTTTATCCACCTGGCTGTTTACCCCCTCAAAGAAGTATAATAAGTTAGTGAGGCATGACCTGCCCTTGCAGAAGCCATGCTGGCTCGGCTTTAGCTGCCCAGTGTTAGATAGATTGTGAGCCCACTGGGACAGAAAGGGAAAATGCTTGAGTACCTGATTGTAAAAACCGCTTAGATAACCTTGATAAGCGGTATATCAAATCCTAATAAACTTGAAACTTTTCGATGTGTTCCCAGATGCTGTCTTTAAACAGCACTTCCATCATCTTTCCCGGGACCGAGGTCAAGCTCACCGGCCTGTAGTTTCCTGGGTCTCCCCTTGAGCCTTTCTTGAAGATGGGCGTGACATTTGCTATTTTCCAGTCTTCCGGAATCTCTCCAGTTTTTAAGGATAGGTTGCATATTTGTCTAAGTGGCTCAGCTATTTCGTTCCTTAGTTCCTTGAGTACCCTTGGGTGAATGTCGTCCGGACCTGGCGATTTGTCGCTCTTTAGCCTGTCTATCTGCCTGAGGACATCCACTTTGCTCACCTCTAGTTGGACCAGATTTTCGTCCTGATCTCCTTTTACGATCTCCTCGGGTTCCGGAATGTTGGTTGTGTCCTCCCTCATGAAAACTGAAATGAAGAACTCATTTAGCCTGTCAGCTATCTCCTTTTCCTCTTTTACCACTTCCTTTCTGTCTCCATCATCCAAGGGTCCCACTTCCTCCCTTGCTGGTTGCTTCCCCTTGACGTACCTGAAGAATGATTTGAAGTTTGTTGCTTCCCCCGCCAGTCTCTCTTCATATTCTCTTTTTGCTTTCCTAACCACTCGGTGACACTCCTTTTGGTTGACCTCTGATTTGTCCTTTTTCCATTTTTTGAATGATGCCTTCTTGTCACTTATCGCCTTGTTCACTGCATTTGTTATCCACACTGGGTTTTTTGTTCCATTTTTTTTGCACCCTTTCCTGAACTTGGGGACGCACAGGTTTTGTGCTTCGTGCACCGTGCCCTTGAGTAAGGTCCAGGCTTTTTCTACGGACTCCATCTTCCTTGCGGTGTCGTTGAGTTTCTTTCCCACCATTTTCCTCATGGTATCATAATTCCCTTTTTTGAAGTTCAGTGCTGTCGTTGTAGTTCTTTTCACCTTTGATGTTCCAATTTCTAGCCTGTACTGGATCGTGTTGTGATCGCTGTTTCCTAGTGGGGCTAGTACCGCCACCTCTTTAGCGGGTCCCCCATGTCCGGTGAAGATTAGGTCAAGAGTGGCATCTCCCTGTGTTGGTTCCGTGACCAGTTGTTTCATGAAACAGTTCCTCGTGACCTCCATGAATTTGGTCTCCCTCATGCAGTTTGAGTGCCCTATACTCCAGTCTATTCCCGGGTAGTTGAAGTCCCCCATCACCACCACTCTTCCGCTTTTGCATACCTGCCCCAGTTCAGCCTCCAGATCTTGGTCGATTTCTTCCGTTTGTCCCGGTGGGCGATAGTACAGACCCAATTTTATGTCTGCTCCAGTTCCTCCGGATAGCTTAACCCATAGTGATTCCAAGTCATCCGCCCTTGCTGTTGTTTCCATCCTGGTTGAAGGTATGGAATCCTTTATAAATAGCGCTATTCCTCCACCTTTTTTGTGTGGCCTATCTCTCCTGTAGAGTTTGAACCCTGGTAAAGCCACATCCCATTTATTGTCATCAGTCTACCACGTTTCTGTGACTCCGATTATGTCTAGGCCCTTTTTGTTGGCTAAGACTTCCAGCTCTCCCATTTTAGCCCTTAGGCTCCTAGCATTTGTGTATAGGCAATGTAAGTCCCGGTTGTTCGCCTTTCTTGCTGGTTTTCCTCGTGGTTTGGTGCTCCTGGCGACCCCCTCGTGAGTTGCCAGTCCCCAAGCCTCGTCTCGGTCATCCTCCTCCTGTGGTGTGTCTGTTTCGTCCACTACCTACCATGCCTTTGGAGAGTGTGGCACAGTGGTTAGAGCTACAGCCTTGGCACCCTGAAGCTATGGGTTCAAACTTTGCGCTGCTTCCTGTGACCCTGGGCAAGTCAGTTAATCCTCCACTGCCCCAAGTACATTAGATAGATTGTGAGCCTGCCAAAATAGATAGGGAAAATGCTTGAGTACCTGAATGTAAACCACTTAGGGGGCTCATAATTGAAAGTGAAAAACATCCAAAAAACGGCCTAAGTTGACACTTGGACGAACATTGTCAAAATATGTCCAAGTGCCGATAATAAAACAAGGTTTTGGACATATTTAAAAATGACCTAGGCCTTCACAGTGCCGCTGAACGACCAGAGCTAAACGGGGCATTTCAGGAGGAGTATCGAGGGCGGGAATTGGGCAGGATGTGGGCTGGCTTAGACTTAGTCGTATTGCATGTATAACCGAACGTTTTACAAAACAGCATAGACGAAACTTGGATGTTGTGACTTAGACCATTTAAAACATGGTCTAAGTCACAAAAACCAACCTAAAGTGACCAGGTAAGCACTGCAAACATATAGTACAGACCCCCCAGAGATCACTGACCCCACCCCTAAAAATCGTAATCACAACTTTTAAATTCTGCCTGCAGAACATCAGCACCTGGCAGCCTGGCATAGGAAAGCCTAGTCGTGCTGCACAGAGGCTTCTTAAGTGGTCTTGGGGGTGGGTTAGGGACCCATGGAGAGGAGGACCTATGCCCATAAGCCACTGTAATGACTGCATTGATGGTGAAACATGTGCACTCCCCTAAAAACCCCCCAAATCCTTTTGTACCACCTTATAAGTGACTCCTGCAGCCATAAGAGCTATTGGGATGGTAGATAGGTGGGTCTAGGAGATTCTGGAGATGGTTTGTGGAGGCTCACCATTACCTATAAGGGAGCTGTAGTTAGATGATTAAGTGGCACCCTTTTTGTGAAGTTCACAGCAGCGCCCTGAAAGGTAGCCCACTATTTAAGTACCCTGTGTGGCTGTCCTGCCCATCACTTTGCAGACCCCCTCCCATGACCAAAAGGTCTGTTTCTAAGCATTTTGGACTTGGACGAAAAGTTGGTATAAAGATGGATGATTTAGCGATCTGGACGTTCAGGTGGCTGGACGTATAGACGATTTTCGAAAACAAATATTTTTTGGACGTATTTTTTGAAAATGTGTCCCAAGCTGTTTTTTTTTTTACTTTGGACGACTTGTGACTTAGACGAAAATGGACTTAGACATTCCTTTCGATTATGCCCCTCTTAGGCTATATGAGGTATATAAATACTAAAATAAATAAATAAAAATAATTACCGACTCGCATCAGATCACTAGAAGGACTACTGAATGTCAGGAAAGTAATAAGAACTTACAAAAAGTTTGTCACCCTTATAATAACTCCTTTCAGTTTTGCCCACTGCATTTCTACTCCTTCTAGAGACGTTCCTAACCAGACAACAATTCCTTGATGTAATCCCCCATCCATTCAAAATTAGTTGTTTTTTTTTTAAAGTCTAGAATCTTTACTTTTGAATGGAACTCTCTATACCCATCTTGATATTAAACCGTACCATGCAGTGATCACTGGATGCCAGATGATCACCCATTGTAACATCAGAAACACTTTCCCTGTTTGTAAGCACTAAAGTCCAGTATGATCCCATCCCACATGGGTTCCACTACCAACTGCTAGAACAGTTCTCCTTGTAGAGAATCCAGATCTCCTACTTCTAGAAGATCTATACGTTCAGGTGGCTGGACGTATAGATAGACGATTTTCGAAAACAAATATTTTTGGGACGTAATTTTGAAAATGTGTCCTAAGCAAAAAAAAAAAAAAAAAAAAAAAGAAAAGAAATAGAAATTTCTTTCTACCTTTGTTGGCTGGTTTCTGCTTTTCTCATCTTCTCATCCACTGTCTGCCTTCTCTCTGCTTCTTCCATAAGCTCTATTACTATGTCTCTCCCTTCCATCTCTCCCTCCCCCCCTCCACATCTTCTTCCCTCTGTTCCTCCCATAGTCTGGAATATCTCTCTCTTTCCCATTTTCCTTCAGTGTCTGTTCCTCTCCATTCCACCTTCCCTCCCTTCCTCCCTTCCCTAATTCCCTTCAGCATCTGCTGCTCCCTACCCCACTTTCCCCAGTTCCCTTCAGCATCTGTTCCTCTCCACCCCACCTTTCCTCCCTGTCTCCCTCCCTTTCTCTTACCTTCACGGCGGGCAATTTCTAAATTTATTTTCTACGAGCAGCCAGAGCGTTGAAGTCGTGTGTGGCTGCAGGAAAGGTCGTCTCTGATGCAATTTCCGGTTTCGTCAGGGACCTTTACAGCAGCCATACATGACTTCAACGCTGCGGCTACTTGTAGAAAGGAAATTTAGAAATTGCTCGCCACAAAGGTAAGGGGAAGAAAGGGAGATGCTTGGATGGGGCGGCAGCAGTGGCGATTGGATAGCGGCGATCGTAAGGAGGGAGGGAGCATGATCGGTGATCGTGCGCGTTCTCTCCCTTAACTGCGGAGACAAGGCCATTCACCGCTTCATGGGACAGTAAATGGCCTTGTCCCCTTAGACGAGGTGAACACATTTCCCCCCCACCCACCATTTTGGTGGGTTACCCACAGCTAGCCACGGGTAATAGCCACCGTGTCATTCTCTAGTTTGTAGCTTCTTGCAGTCTCAATTCCATTTTTTGCCTTCCTCCTTTCACTAATATATCTGAAGAAGGGAGTGGTACTGGAGGACTAGAGAAGGGCGGATGTGGTCCCTCTCCACAAAAGTGGAAGTAAAGAAGAGGTAGGGAACTACAGGCTAGTAAGTCTGACTTTTGTGGTAAGTAAATGAATGGAAATCCTTCTAAAACAGAAAACAGGGCCTATTGAATACAATGGAATCTGCAGAAAGAAATATATACCATTATACGAAAAACCCATTCAGGAACAAGATGGATGTAGGTAAATCAACTGCGTATTCCTAAGATATGTAGTATAAAATACATTTTACTCGTTGAGATCTTTCCAGGTAATGTGACCTGGGTTGGCCACTGTTAGAAACAAGATATAGGGCTTGATGAACCTGTGGTCTCTCCCGGTATGTTTTTAAAACTGCAAAAGAACTAGAAAACTGTCATCATTTTGAGAAGACTATAAAAGAATACTTACCATCTTTGATAAAGATATATCAGAAACACCACATCATCTCTAAAGCATGCTAGTCTATGGGATGTTGGCATGGTGATAATAAAAGCGAAAATATCATCAATGAAAGTGTTGAATGCCTGCAAAATACCAGATTTTAGTCTGTCAAATTACTTTTAGTGAAATATACTGTGCTAGGGAAATGATGGCAGATAAAGACAAGCATGATCCAAAATTAACTGTGCTAGGGAAATGATGGCAGATAAAGACAAGCATGATCCAAAATTAACTGTGCTAGGGAAATGATGGCAGATAAAGACAAGCATGGTCCAAAATTAAAATTCACAATTTCCAAACTACATTGAATCTTACAACTCTGCTACTTTAAAATGATCATAAAACATGTCTGGAAACCCCTTTTTTTATTTCAGAAGTAAATTTTCAAAAAGCACAGTCAACATTTAAGCATTTAAAGTAAAGCATCCAACACCTAAGTTATCTTTATGAATGTAAATGTATTTTCATTCAACTAAAATATATATCCTGTACTATCCTACCATTCTAGGCAGGTTACAAAACAAATATACATACTAAAAACTTACAAACCTAAAAACAAAAACTATTAACCCTAGAAGGCCCAGTGGGGTCAAAAATGACTCCATAAAATATTTATGTTCGTGCATAATAAGTTGCATATACTTTGATGATCTTGCTTTTTGTAACTTTTCCATGACTTTGTGCCAATTACTCTGAGCAAATACATGGTGCTTGTTGCTTGCTTCACCACCGAGTCCCAAAGGCAAAAGTGACTCCAATTAAATAAATATCTACACCAGGGGGAAGTCTGTGCAAAAAAATTGAAAATTCTGCACACTTTATTTGCAATTTGTTTATGTAGAATTCCTCCGTTATAAGGACTGGCATTACCACCCAGGCATGAAATACCCCCTCCATCACCACCACCACCACAACAGTTTCCCATGCACCTTCCTACAGACCTCCAACCCCAATCCCATGGCATACACATACATCTCAACCATCTTTGCCGTTCCTCCTCCTCCTCCCCCCCACATGCACTCCCATCCATCATGTACATGATCATCTCTCCCGTCCTCTCCTTCACCCCAATTCTTCCTCTTTCCTTTCTTTCCCCCACATGTACAGCATCTTTCCTCCCCTCTCACCCATCCCCTTGTGTCTTCTCTGCGCAATATCTTTCTATCCCACCCTACCTCCCATTCCCCTGTGCAGTAGAACACTTGCACTGTACACATCTTTCTAGCCCTCCCATCCCACTGTGCAGAACTCTTGCACTGTGCACAGCATCTTTCTTTCTATCCCTCCCTCCCATCCCATGTGCAGCAGAAACCTTGCACAGCCCCCATCTCCGCCGTGCAGCTGAACCCAAACTGACCCTCCCATCTTTCCATCTTTCCTTCCCGTACCCCACTGACCGCAAGACCTACATACCCCCCTACAAAGAGCAGCATCGGCAGCACTCTAAACAAGCTGCTTCGCGGCCTTCTCTCGCCAGGGCCTTCCATGTGCTAGGTTACCGATGACATCATCAGTGATGTGGCAACGGGAATGCCCCGGTGGGAGAAGGCCGCGAAGCAGCCTGTTTAGAATGCTGCCGATGCTGCTCTTTGTAGGTCTCACAGTTGGAGGGTCGGCAGGGTTCGAACGGGAGGGAGAGATGGAAATATGGAAGGGTCAGCTGGGGTTCCGCTGCGCGGCAGGGGAGGCACTGCTGCCGGCGAATCCAGGGACATTTGAGTTAGGCTTCAAGGGACTAAGGCTTATATTAAGACCTACCCCGAAAATCATGCTAGGGCTTATTTTCGGGGTAGGTATCCCCTCCACTATCAAGCCAACTGAACAAGCCAAATTACTACAAACTGATGCATAGAAAAATCATGCTAACAGAATACCTCAGTCATACACCCAGAACACAAATGCCAAATCCATAATAGCTAACCAAAAATGATAAATATAAATTAAACCAAAATCCCAAGAAGCCATACCTTGCACGTAGTACACCACCAAAGAAACAGAAATAGGCATTTCCTTTTATATAGGGCACAACAAAGATCACATATGGCAGGGAAAGTGATAGGAGAGTGCCCCTGTTCTTTATCCTTTCCCCTTAGCCTCTAGATCAGGAATACAACATTTTCTATTCAGAAGGCACCTATTTGGAGCCTAATTTATGAAAGAAAGTAGGTAGGTAAGTTAGGTGCCATTGACTTGTGTTCAAGTCCTAGCAACTTGATGAATTACAGATCTAAAAAGAAATAAGTTTTGTGCTAGTGTGGTTAGGTCCTCCATCATCACTCCCATGCTTATTTTCAACATGTCCAGCCATCTGATTGCATATCGCCCTCTTTCCAAACATGATATCCTTCTCCAATGATCTTTTTCTACATCTTGTGCCGGTCCTCGCAGGTCATTTAGAATTAAGTCCAGAATTGCATTTCCTCTAGTATTTTCCTTGACAAGTTGTTCCAGGAAGCAACTGCCTACAGCATCCAAGAACTTGGTCTCTCTAATGCAGCCGGAGGTGCCTAGGTTCCAGTCTATTCCCAGATAGTTGAAGTCACCCCTGATAACTGTGTTGCCTCCCTTGCATATGCGTTTAAACTCATCCATCATTTTCTCCGTCAATTTCTTCGGACTGCCCTGGGGGTTGAGTAGTGGCGTTGGCTGGCTGGTAGGGGGCGCTATAATGCTGTAATGCAGGGGTACCCACACTTTTTTGACTCGCGAGCTACTTTTAAAATGACCAAGTCAAAATGATCTACCAACAATAAAATTAAAAAAAAAACACACCGCACACTGTACGCATAGAATTGTTAATTCCTATTCCGGGGTTTTTTCAAAGAGGTCAAAGCAGATGACTCTATGCACTGTCACCTCAGTAACAACCATACAAAAATAGACAAATACCCACCCCCTCCCTTTTTACTAAACCACAATAGCATTTTTTAGCGCAGGGAGCTGCGCTGAATGCCCAGCACTGCTCTCGACGCTCATAGGCTCCCTGTGCTACCCAGGCACAACACCCAAAGACCCACTCAGTATGTGAACCAGTTGAGTGGAGTGGACTAACTGGAGGGGGGTGGAAATGGGCCTGGAGTTTGCTCAGCAGAATTTCCCAGACCCCTCTTCCTCTCAACACATTTGACACGCTGCCACCACCACTAGGAACACCTCACCGGGTAGGCCAGCAATGCTTATAAATTTTTAAAAACACATTATTATATTTTCTTATAAAGAACATATTTTAACTGAACTCTGATATCCTCAGCCTTTCCATTCACAAAAATAGAAGGAAGAAAAGTTCCCATTTCCTGCTGTCTCATGTCCCCGGCCTATACAATATTTTTCTTCTGCAGACCCTTCAAAAGTCTGATCAAATTCTCGTTTCACTTGCATTATAAAGTACTGAGGATGCCATCTCTCCCCAATCCCAGGTCCTATAGTCTACGACAGTATTACAAACTAGTGCTGCCAGATTCAGGAAAAAAATTTTCGATTCAGCCTATTGAATTGGTTTATCGATTCGATTTTCCTGCCCAATTGGGTGTTTTTTTCAAACATCCTGGTGGGTTTATTTTATAGCTTTTTCACTCTCCTTTGGCTTCTCCTAACCACACTGGTGCTGTGGTGTAAATAAAATAAAGAAACAAAAAGGCCTTTTCCTCTCTCTGTTAAATCCTAGCTCACATTTGCAGTCTAACACCAGCTCTGGCAGGATACACATTTCAAATCTGACATATTGTAATCACAAAACAGAAAACAGTTTTTCTACCTTTTGTTGTCTGGTTATTTTTCAAATCTTGTTGGTCCAAGGCTCTGGTTGTCTTCTGATAACTTGCTTGCCAGGGTCTCCTTCTTCTTTCTCCGTGCTAACCATCCATTTTCCATCTCTGTCCTCCCCTTCCTGTTTCCCTTCCCTCCCCCGGAAGTCTGGCATCTTTCCTTTTTTTCGTCTCCCTCCACAGATCCACCTTTTCTTAACTACCCTTTCATCCAGCATCTCTCCCTCCTTCCCCACCACCCTCCTAACCAGTATCTCTATTCCCCCCTCCACAACATCCCTTGTGTCCAACTCCTGCCCCTTTCTGTTCCTACCCTCCCTAAAATCCATGGTCCATCATCTCTCTCCCTCTCCTCTATTTTCAGTCCCATTATTTCTTCCCACCAAAAGTCCGGCATATGCACGTCTCTTTGAACCCCTCCCCCTTCTCTCCGTGTACTTCTACACCAGGGCCCCCTCCCCTGAAGGCTTGTCCCCCCCCTTAAAAGTCTGCATCCCATCCCGAATGCCTGTCCCCCCCCTTGAAGGCCTGTCTCCCCCTCCCAAGGCCTGCCTGCCTGCCCCACCCTGAAGGCCTGCTGCCCCCCTTAAAGGCCTGCACCTCCCCATTGAAGGCCTGCACCCCCCGAAGGCCTGCACCCCCCCGAAGGCCTGTCCCCTCCCTTGAAGGCCTGCCTGTCCCTCCCTTGAAGGCCTGTCCCCCTGAAGGCCTGCCTCCCTCCCCCCCAAAGGCCTGCCTGACGTCAGAGGAGAGGCGGGACCGTGGTGGGGGAAACAGAGCCAAAGCAGCGCAAAGATCGCTTTCATCACGATCTTGCTGCAGGCTGCTTCAGGTAAATGGTGCGGGGAGGCCGAGGGAGAGGAATCCAGACGCGAGACGTCGGGGGCTGAACCGGACGCAGGGGGGGGGGGACCGGACCGGGAACACCCCCTCAGGGCTTGCATCCGGGGTGGACCGCCCCCCCCTTGGTACGCAATTATGTCTTTGTTCCACATACGGCCAGCCTCTGTTGGCTGATTGATTGAAGGGTGTGATGTCACACTAAGCATTGTAAACGTATATAAGTGAACCTTTTGGGAGTGGGTCTTTGAGACCATGTAGGAGAGGTGCAATTTTCATGCCTGATGGATCTCCTGTACACATTACCTAATGAAAGATGCTTATATCAAAACTAATAAAAAAATAACCGATTGGAAAAGATGTGTGCAAATGTCATTATTCCCAGGCAACTAAGGGCAGGGTTTGGTAAGTTCCCTGCTTTCAAGATCCTGAAGGGCATAGAAAAAGTAGACAGGGACAGATTTTTCAAATTATGGGGCACCACAAGTACAAGGGGGCACTCGGAGAAATTGAAAGGGGACAGGTTTAGAACAAACGCTAGGAAGTTCTTCTTCACTCAGAGGGTGGTGGATACATGGAACGCACTTCCAGAGGCTGTTGTAGGCAAGAAAACATTAAGTGGCTTCAAAGAAGGCTTGGATAGATTCCTAGAAGAAAAAGGGATTGAGGGGTATAGATAGGTATGGACCATTAATCAGGCAATGGGCCTGATGGGCCGCTGCGGGAGCGGACCGCTGGGCAGGATGGACCTATGGTCTGTCTCAGCGGAGGCAACCTCTTATGTTCTTAGGGTCAGTAGTAGATGTTAGAATGTTAAATTGTTCTAAATAGGAATTTAGTTGGGTGTTAACTAGACCTTCTAATATCTTAACCAAAAATGATATTGATGCCACAGATATAGAATTGGATACCTGGTTGATATATCTCTTGATGTCTTTTAGTAGAGGTGTTAACATTGTGTTTTAGATAGGTATGAACAGTGATCTTTTCCAGTCAGATAGCCATTCCAAATCCAAATCCAGTCAGATAGCCTTCCAAATCTGTTGACACAGTCGCATGAGGGTCATGATAGCACCTTCTGAGCCTTTGATTAATTCATTTGGAATAATGTCAATACCAGGTAACTTGTTGTTTTTTTTTTTTTTATAAAGCTTTAATTGCTGCTATGACGACTTCTTTTAAAATATCTGGTTCTTCCTCAGCATCAGTTTCCAGTTCAATTTCCCCAATGTTATCCTCAGTTCATTTGTGATACTTTTTCTTTATCACTGGAAATTTTGCTTGTCTTCTTTATTCTGCCATTTTCTGATTTCTTCTGAGATTCAAGGTGATAAGCCATAGGTACCGGTGCACACTTTCAGGCATAAACTTGATGAGTTCTTCCAGAGGGAGATCGGTACTATGTTTAAATTGCACTGCATGCGGGTGCTCACATAGACTCCCTCTGTACTGGCTCAGTCTGAGCAAAGCACTATGAAGCCTCAAGGTACCGATGTTGGCTCTTCATCAAAGCATCCGGCTACTTCTCATTGATCGTCCAAGAGGCATCGTCATTTCCCATCTGGATGACATTCTACCTCCAGACATTGATCCTCGCATCAAGATTCTAGCTCATCTCACTGATATTTCTTATCGAGACATTGATAAACTACTTCGAAGCACAGATGCTCTTCATCACCACGACACTCAATACCAAGGCATCATCAGTCCTCATCGCATCAATCTCATACTTTGAAATAAAAAAAATATACTCATCGATCCTCATCATTGACTTCATCGGATTGGTATGGAGGACGTCTTACATGGTCTCCTTTATTGAGTCTTATGGCATACCTTCAGAACCGTCCCTACGGAACACACCTTCCAGAAGAACTTCTCTAGAAGGACTTTCCTTTACCAAATGTATTAGACAGTTGAGCAAAGCCCTACTTATCTTGTTGGAAGCAGACACTGAACCAAGTGCTGAATACTTGGATGCCTTGGACTATACTGAGCAGCCCAAAGAGCTCCTCAAGTTATCATTACAATACATTTTTAAAAGAGACACTCCTTAAAAATTGGAAAAAACACCTCTGTCACGGTAACTCCAAGCCACTTAGATTCCATTTACGGAATATATTCTTCTCCAGGATTTGATAAGACCACAACTTCCACATCAATAATTACTTGTAGAATCAGTCCTTAAAAAATCATTCGGTACAAGAGTGTCTGCCTCAACGCCACCAGAGCATGAAGGCTGTACTATGGATCATTTTGGATGTTGCCTTTATCAGAATTCTATGCTGGCAAATAGGGTCCTCAATTACAGTTTTACATGTCTCTGTATTTGAAACAACTGGTGGCCAAATTGCCTGACTTTGAACAGCACATCCCATCAGAGCATCTTGTAGAATATCAACAAAATATTCAAGCTCTTTCACCAGAAAATACATAGCAAGATCAGCCTATGATGCTTTTGAGTTGTCATCTAGAGCAGTGGTTCCCAACCCTGTCCTGGAAGACCACTAGGCCAATCGGGTTTTCAGGCTAGCCCTAATGAATATGCATGGAACAGATTTGGATGCCTGTCACTTCCATTATATGCAAATCTCTCTCATGCATATTCATTACTGCTAGCCTGAAAACCTGATTGGCCTGGTGGTCCTCCAGGACAGGGTTGGAGACCACTGATCTAGAGCATCTGCTGTGTCAGTGGCCATGAGACGCCTAGCTTAGCTAAGATCATAGCTAAGAGTCTCTGATATGGATATCAATTTCCAAAACAGATTAGCCAATATCCCATGTTTAGGGAACAAACTTTTTCGTGATTCTATAGAGGCTGCCATAAAAATTTGCATACCATGAACAGAATTGAAGTTCTTTGAAAAGAACAGGTCTAAGCCTCATGCTTCAAAGCACTTGGCTAAGCATTTCTATTTTCTTAGCTGCTTCCTCAACTAATAGGAGGTCATCTTCACTTTTCTCTTCTCTTCCACAAGTTCCCTTCTTCTTTGGGACATAGAGGCCTGGTTTTACCTAAATGCTAAGAAAGAATCCCCTTCTCAGAAAATTCAGGGGTTCTACTCCAGCTATTTCTTATTTTGAGGACGACAGAATCTATGTCCAAATTTCTAGTTCAATGCTCTCTAGTTATAACAGAGAATTATATCCATATATCACTTAAATTCTCCTCATGGAAAGTTTCTGTGATTTGAATAGCCCATCCACTTTTTTGCTACAAAGTACTGCCCTCCGGACTAGCCTTCTCTCTAAGAGTGTTCTTAAGTGCCTGCTAGTTATGCCAGCAGCTTTATGGACTTAAATGTTCCACACAGTCACCAATGCTGGTTTCTTGCACATTAGGGGTTCAAAGTCATTTTTCAAAATCTCAGCTTCAACCCTCTCAAACTCTAAAGTTTATAAGAGCTCTGCTCAAAATGATTCACCTCAGGGTGTTCCTACTGCAGCAAAGGCACAATAATTTGTTTGACTTTGCATTGAAATCTGTCATCTTCTGTCCAAATCAGCCAGAATCAGTCCAAATCAGGCAGTTGATTTGCATGACATCTACCGCCATATTATTCTCCTTGTGGATCTTCTTTTCAGAACACCTCTGGGCATCTCAATGATCTTTAGCTCTAGATCCTTTAACAGTCAATTTCTTTAAGTGATGGATATTCTCTTTGAATCCTTCCAAAGGGCTGCTGTTTTCCATGTCTTCAAATCAGAAAGTTCTGACCTCAGACTCACCCAAATGTACTTGTGAAGCTCACCTGGGCCAGTCTTCACACAGTCCTTGCTCTGCTTAGAAACAGAGGTTCTTCTTACATCTCTTGGGCTCAGAATAATTTTCCATGCTCTACAGTTTTTTTCAAGTCCTCCTAGTTTCCACAAATGGAAGGGTACAGGGTCTCTATCAAGAGATCGAGTTTGGGAACTGAGCAATTGCTTGAAGTATTTTTCTAAAAGCCCTCTCTGTTCAAGGAGCACAGCATTCTCTGGCCCACATACCCAGCAGAATTCTTCAGCAAAATGAGTGGGCACTTAATTTTACAATCTGATGTCAAGAGGACTCTTCTGGGAAACTCCTCAGATAAACTTAATTGTGTTTCCCCACAATCGCATTGCCTCACTTCTGTTCCAGGCAACCTTCTCTCCATCATCTAGAGGCAGATGCTTTTCTCCTGGATTGGACACACAAATTCATTATGCGTTTCCACCAATTCTTCTCATTCTGCAGACGCTAGTCAAGCTCAAACGAGGCTCGGCCACCATGACCCAGATAGCTCCTTGGTGGCCCAGACAACCGTGGTTCTCCCTTCTACTTGAGCTCAAGGTCAAGGAACCAGTAACCCTGCAGATCTTTCCATTTCTTCTCATATCCCAATCTTCAGTCGTTGCACCTGACAGTTTGGCACCTCTCGGGATGATCTCATCTGACACTGATCTTTCTGATCCTGTCCTGGTTATTTGGGATGCATCCAGAAAACCTTCTACACAGCAGTGCTAACAGGAGTGGACACAGTTTTCAACATGGTGTACTCTTCACCATCATGATGTTATATCTTCAGTGTTGGATTACCTTCTCCATTTATCTAACTCAAGTCTTAAAACCTCTTCAGTTAAGAGTTCATCTTAGTGCTCTCAGTGTTTTTCATGGACCAGTCAATGGCAAACTCCTGACTGCTCATCCTCTTGTTTCCAGATTCATGAAAGGACATTTCAATATTAAACCACCTCCAGTGGTTTGGAATTTTAATGTTGCTCTCAGACTGATGAAGCCTCCTTTTGAAAAATGTCTTCAGCTCATCTTATACATCTCACTTGGAAAGTGGTATTTCTAATCTTCTTTACTTCCACTTAGCAAGTAAGAGCACTGGTGGCGGACCCAACCTTATAAAGTTTTCCACCATGATAAAGTAATGGTCCGCACCTACCCAAAATTTCCACCGAAAGTAGTAATTGAATTTCATTTGAATCAATCAATTGTGTTTCTAGTGTTCTTTCCCAAGCCTCATTCTCACTTTGGAGAAGCAGCTCTTCATACTTTGGACTGCAAACAAACTTTGGCTTACTATTTTTAAAGGACTCAGCCACATAGAATATTTCCTCAATTGTTCATCTCCTTGGATCCTAATTCATTGGACTGGTCTGTAACCAAGAGGCCTAATTCCATATGGTTAGTGCCATGCTTTGTCTTCTGCTATGCTTAGGCTGGGCTGCAACTCAGGAGTCATATAACAGCTCATAAGATCCGAGCCATGGAAGCATCAATTGCTTTATTACATTCCACTCCCATGGATGAGATCTTTAACAATCTTACTTGGTCCTCAGTTCACACATTCACGTCTCACTATTGCACTACTGTCTGGAATCTTTTTCCAGATGAGATGGTCACTTCGGCCAAGCTGTGCTAAAAAAGTTAATTCTCTTAATGGCCAATACTCCCTCCATCCCATTGTAGTAAGCTAGGGAGTCCCACATGTGAGAATATGCTCACTGCTTGTCCTGGGATAAAGCACAGTTACTTACCGTAACAGGTGTTATCCAGGGACAGCATGCAGATATTCTCACAACCCACCCACCTCCCCTGGTTGGCTTCTTAGCTTGCTTACGGAACTGAGGAACCGTGAGCCTAAGTTGGGCAGGAAGGCACTCGCACATGCGTGGTGCGGGCAGTCACAAAGTTTTAAAGCAGTCCATACCGGGGCTCCTTGGATGATGTTACCCACATGTGAGAATATCAGACTGCTGTCCCTGGATAACACCTGTTATGGTAAGTGTGCTTTTTGGAAAGAATTGATCCAGCTATGGATCTAACTAGAGAGAGAGAGAAAACAAGAGAAAGCGAGAGAGAGAGACTTTCCATGTTCTTGATTCTTGTGAAGACAGTTGATAGAACTGATTAACAGATGATGCTTTTTTGTCCTCAATATAACAGAGGATTACAAAGCAGTTAAGACTATATCTTTTGAACAGGAATTCAAGGCTGTGATACATCACTTGCATTTGGGATACAGGGGTGCTCTCTGGACATTGAGTATATGTATTTATTAGTAGCAACAATGATCCACTATAATAGAAACACTAAGCGCGCATGTGCACTCCTACCTGCGTGTTCCATGATCCGTATGTCCATGGCAGTCAGGAGTGCGCATGCGCGCTTACAATGGCCCCACACAGTACTCCAACGTGCAAAATGCCCTGGTAGCTGAACCCAAAGTGAATCACAGCCTCACACAGTACTCCTGTGCTTACAACGGCCCCACAAAGTACTCCAACGAACCCATCCGATCCTCCCTTCCCGCGATCTGGCCGGCTCCTGTAGTCCCTTGACGTGCACTCTCCCCTTCTCTTCCTGCGGTCCCGACAAACCTCCCAACTCCAGCAGTGGCCGCAGCACTCTAAACACGCTTCTTCGTGGCCTTCTACTGCCCTGATTTGCTCTGCCACATCTCTGATGATGTCATCAGTGACGTGCCAGAGTAAATCATGGCAGTAAAAGGCCACGAAGCAGCATGTTTAAGAGTGCTGTGGCTGCTGCTGGATTCGGGAGGTTTGTCAGGACCGCGGGAAGGGAAAGGGGGGTAGGGGAAAATGCTGCTGCTGCTGCACATTGACGTGGAGGGGAAGTGAAATGCTGCTGCTGCTGCACAGAGAAGTGGTGTGGGGGGAGGGAATGCTGTTCTAAAGGGAAATGGGGGGAGGGAAATGCTGTTGCTGCTACACAGGGAAGTGGGGTGGGGGAGGGAAATGCTGCTGCACAGGGAAGTGGGGGGAGGGAAATGCTGCTGCTGCTGCAGAAGAAAGACATATGGCTTTGGGGAAGGACAAAGGGGACCTGAAGTGAAAAGATGGCCAAAGGGGTGAAACAGGGTCAGAGAGAGATGGTAGAGGGTGTGAGAGATAGAAAGGGCATGATGAGGGTCTAAAGGGTACAGAGGACTAAGGAAATGGTGAAAGGTGAGGTGGTGGGACTGGGATCAGTGGGAGGCACGATCCATCCATGGTACAGGCGGGGCATGGGTGGCTTCAGGGCATAGGTGGGGCTATTCTAGCACCCATTACTGTAACAAATGTAAAGGGCTTAAACACTAGTTGTAATATAATTATTTTATAAATATAAGTATATTAAAGTTTCACTATTTAAAATTTGGTGAGTTTATTGTAGATATTTATACTTAACAGACTCTTTTGTTGGACCTCTTGAAAAAAAGATATAGTGAATTAGAAAAGGTACAGAGAAGGGCAATGAAAATGATAAAAGGGATAGACTACTTCCCTATGAGGAAAGGATAAAACAGCTAGGATTCTTAAGCTTGGAGAAGACACGGCTCAGGGTTGATATGATAGAAGCTATAAAATACTGAGTGAAATGGAAAGGGTAGATGTGAATCACTTGTTTACTCTTTCCAAAAATACTAGGACTAGGGGGACATAACAGTGAAGCTACTAAGGCTAAGATAAGTCCCAAGTAAATGCCTTTGTCTCTTTGCACTGTAAACAGCTTCAAACTTAATGGTCCTAGCAATATATATATATGATTGTATTGTATATTATTGAACTAGAGTCTTAGGGGCCTTATAGGATATAGTCCTGTGGTATCAGCTGCAGTAAAGCATAAAGAACTTCTAGCTCTAGCTATTAAAATATTACCATTAGATGATATCACCCATGTGTGATTGATTCATCATGCTTGTCAATGGAGAATGCCAAGTACTGCAGCAATTTTCATTTTTGAAAATTAAAGTACATGGCAAAAGTAAATAAATAAAACAACCCCCCCCCCCAGACTCTGAAGGCACTCCATACCCCATCAAGATAATTTCACTGGTCATTTAAGTTATAATGATATATTTACTTACTTTATAAGTGAATGCTTTCCAAGGCAGATGTGCTACAGATTTCAGCTGTAAGAAAACAGAAAGGTTAAGCTGAGATTGCAGTACATTTGTAAAGCAAGGAAAAAGAAAATCACCAAATATAAGTGTGTATCTTACCTTGTAATTAACAAATAACTGTGGCAACATGAATAGGAATCCAAAAGCATAAACCCCTGAAAGTATACAGAAGATTCTTTTTCTTTACTGTGTTATTGTAAAACAATGAAAAACCACTAAAGCCTCACACACAAAAATATAATCAATCAAGTCAGCACAACAATTAGCTATGTATAATAAAGAATTGATAGAAAGGAACTAAAACAAATCTAACTTGTGGGAACCATCTAGTCATCAACCTCATAAGTTCATCTGTTTACAGCAGAAATATTCTACATTGTAATTTTGCCAGAATAGATACTGTTGGTCTATTTTGATACTTAACATTAACAACCAACAGCAGCAGAGATAGTCCAAGGAAGGAGGACCAGCTGAAGTAGTCACAAACCAAAAGTTATTTTAAGGAGCTCAGCCTACATCAGGAGTCATCAGGTTCTCAAAGATCAGAAAAATGAATGTATCAATAGTCACTCATTCTCATGCAAGAAAAAAAAAAAGTGTGTACTGTCAATTCCTGGTACAAACGAACTACTGATGCATGGCCTAGCTCAGTCTTCATTATACAAGAAAAAAAGGAAAACCTTATAATTAAGTAGTTTTCCCCCGTAGTTTAAATGGGGATTGTTTTAGCAAAGGTAGAAACTTAACTGTAACAGACTAAGCATTAAAACAGGAGCAGAGCTCAAACTATGTTGAAAAAAAGTTAGTTTCTGTTCTTTGCCATAAAAAGCAGGAAGCAATGCTTCTCACCTAAATTAGGTATTAAGGATCTGTGAGAAAGCACAGTTACTTACCGTAACAGGTGTTATCCAGGACCAGCAGGCAGCTATTCTCACATATGGGTGATGTCATCAGCGGAGCTCGGATGCAGAAGCTCGCAAACATACGTGCTTGAAGAAACTCGAAGTTTCGAGTTGACCGCACCACACATGCGCGAGTGCCTTCCCGCCCAACACAGGGCGTGTCTCCTCAGTTCAGATAGCTAGCAGAGAAGCCAACCAGGGGAGGTGGATGGGTTGTGAGAATAGCTGCCTGCTGTCCCTGGATAACACCTGTTAAGGTAACTAACTGTGCTTTATCCCAGGACAAGCAGGCAGTCTATTCTCACGTATGGGTGACCTCCAAGCTAACTAAAAAGGGATGGTGGGAATGTTGGCAATTTAGGAGAATAAATTTTGTAATATGTTTGGCCAAACTGTCCATCCCATCTGGAGAAAGTATCCAGACAATAATGAGAAGTGAAAGTATGAACCGAGGACCAAGTAGCAGCCTTGCAAATTTCCTCAATAGGTGTAGATATGAGGAAAGCTACTGAAGCTGCCATTGCTCTAACTTTGTGGGCTGTGACTCTACTGTGTAGGGGTAATCCAGCCTGGGCATAGCAGAAGGAGATACAAGCAGCCATCCAGTTGGAGATGGTACGCTTAGAAATAGGATATCCCAACTTGTTTGGATCGAAGGAGACATAAAGTTGAGGAGCAGTTCTGTGCGGTTTGGTGCGTTCCAAATAGAAGGCCAAAGCACGTTTACAGTCCAGGGTATGAAGAGCTACTTCTCCAGGATGAGAATGAGTCTTTGAAAAGAACACTGGAAGAAGAATGGATTGGTTGAGATGAAATTCCGATACCACTTTAGGGAGGAATTTAGGATGAGTATGAAGAACCACCTTGCTATGATGGAATACTGGAAAGGTGGATCAGCAATTAAAGCTTGTAGCTCACTGACTCTTCGAGCAGAAGTGAGGGCAATGAGAAATACCACTTTCCAAGTGAGATACTTTAGATGAGCCTTGTCAATTGGTTAAAAAGGAGGCTTCATCAGTTGAGCAAGGACAACATTGAGATCCCAAACCACAGGAGATGGTTTGAGAGGAGGTTTGACATTGAAAAATCCTTTCATGAATCTGGAAACCACCGGATGAGCAGAGAGGGGTTTCCCTTTAATAGGCTGATGGAAAGCCGCAATTGCACTAAGATGGACTCGGATCGATGTAGACTTGAGGCCAGAAGTGGATAAGTGCAAAAGATAATCCAAAACAGAAGATAATGAGGAATGTTGAGGCACCTTATCATGAGAAAAACACCACGTAGAAAATCTAGTCCATTTTTGGTGATAGCATTGTCTAGTGGTAGGCTTCCTAGAAGCCTCTAAAATGTCTCTTACAGATTGAGAAAACTGAAGAGGAGTTATGTTGAGAGGTACCAAGCTGTCAGGTGTAGAGACTGCAGGTTGGGATGAAGCAGAGATCCCTGACTCTGTGTAAGCAGAGATGGAAAAACTGATAGAAGGTATGGCTCCCTGCTGCTGAGTTGAAGTAGAAAGGAGTACCAAGGTTGTCTTGGCCACCGAGGAGCAATCAGAATCATGGTGGCATGATCGTTCTTTAGCTTGACCAGTCTTGAGAATGAGAGGGAATGGAGGGAATGCATAGAGGAAGAGATTCATCCATTGCAGAAGAAAAGCATCTGCCTCGAGGCGATGAGGAGAGTATATCCTGGAGCAGAACTGAGGCAGTTTGTAGTTGTGGGGTGCTGCAAAGAGGTCTATCTGAGGTGTTCCCCACTGTGAAAAAATGTGATGAAGAGGCGAGGAATGGAGTGTCCATTCGTGAGGTTGCAGGAGACGACTCAAGTTGTCCGCCAAGCAATTTTTTGCCCCTTGGATGTAGACAGATTTGAGGAAGGTGTTGTGGCATATTGCCCAGTCCCAAACCTTCAGAGCTTCTTGACAAAGGGAGGCAGATCCCGTCCCTCCCTGTTTGTTGACATAATACATGGCAACTTGGTTGTCCGTCCAAATGAGGACTACCTGGTCGTGAAGAAGATGTTGAAAAGCGTTGAGAGCCTTGAGGATCGCTGAGTTCCAACAGATTGATATGACACTGATGATCCATACTGGTCCAGTGGCCTTATGTACGGAGACCATTGAGATGAGGTCCCCAAGCGTAGGTCGAGGAATCTGTTGTCAAGACCTTCTGATGGGGGGGGGGGGGCGTTTGAAAAAGCAAGCCTCTGGAGAGATTGGAAGAGAGCATCCACCAACGGAGAGACTGCTTCAATGAAGGAGTGACTTATGTGTCGAGAAAGTGGGTTGCAAACCTGCATCCACTGAGATGCCAGGGTTCACTGAGGAATTCTGAGGTAAAGTCTGGCAAAAGGAGTCACATGTACTGTGGAGGCCATGTGACCTAGTAGTACCATCATGTGTCTCGCTGAGATGGAAGAGCGGGTAGACACTGCATGACAGAGTTGAAGTAGAGCTTCCAGACGTTGTTGTGGAAGGAATGCTCTGAGTTTGGCAGTATCCAGAACAGCTCCGATGAACTGGAGAGTCTGTGAGGGCTGAAGTTGGGATTTGGGAAAGTTGATTTCGAATGCCAAACTTTGTAGGAACCAGGTAGTCCGTTGGGTCACTACAATAACCCCCTGAGATGTTGAATCTTTGATGAGCCTGTTGTCGAGGTAGGGAAATACCTGAAGACCATGGTTCCTTAGAACTGCTGCTACCACTACCAGGCACTTGGTGAACACCCTGGGAGATGAAGCCAGGCCGAAGGGCAGCACTCTGTATTGAAAATGGAGATTCCCCACCCGAAACCTGAGGTATTGGCAGAAGGCCGGATAAATGGGAATACAAGTGTTGGCCTCATTGAGATCCAGAGAGCATATCCAGTCGTTCTGCTCAAGAAGGGGATAAAGGGATGCCAGGGATAACATTAAAAATTTTTCTTTGACTAAAAATTGGTTGAGAGCCCTGAGATCCAGAATGGGTCGCAGATCGCCTGTCTTCTTCGGAACAAGGAATTAACAGGAGTAAAACCCCATGTTCTGCTATTCCAAAGTAACTGGTTCGATGGCATGGAGAAGAAGCAGAGCTTGAGCTTCCTGAAGAAAAAGGGCAGTCTGGGATGGACTGGAAGGATACTGTCTTGGAGGAAGGTCTGGAGTAACCTGAGTGAACCTTCCTTGATAATGGTGAGCACCCAGAGGTCGGATGTAATTGTCGTCCATCGGTGGTAAAAATGATGGAGACGACCTCCTATAGGGGGAAAAGAAGTCAGAGTCAGAACGGTGGAGGTTATGCTCTATTTTAAACAGTCAAAAAGGCTGAGTAGCCTTAGGTGCAGCAGAAGGTTGAGATTTTTGTTGCTTCTGAGGCTGCTGTTCCTTAGGAGGAGGACGATTGTAAGGAGCCATCCTCGGAGCAAAACGCCTCTGATATATAGGAGGAGAGTGTGTAGTTTTGGCAGGAGCTGGCTTTGGCTTAGGTCTGACAACGGAAGCAAAGGATTTTTCATGTTCAGACAATTTCTTGGTGGCTGCCTCGATGGATTCATCAAAGAGATCATTGCCTGCACAAGGAATATTGGCCAAGCGGTCCTGAAGATTGGGGTCCATGTCAATGGTGTGAAGCCAGGCAAGGCGTCGCATGGCTACAGAGCAAGCAGCTGCCCGGGCATACAACTCGAAGGCATCATAAGATGACTGAAGGAGATGTAATCTGAGTTGTGATAAAGAAGCAATGACTTCTTGAAATTCAAAGTGCTTTTGAGTATCCAAATAAGTCAAGAATTTTGGTAATAGAGTGATGAGGAACTCAAAATAAGTAATAAAATGAAAATTATAATTGAGGACTTTAGAGGACATCATGGCATTTTGATAGATGCGACGTCTGAATTTGTCCATAGTTTTCCCTTCCCTTCCCTTCCAGGAGGAACAATGGCATAAACCTTGGAAGGATGGGACCTAATTAAGTAAGACTCGACAAGCAGGGATTGATGAGATAACTGAGAGTTGTCAAACCCTTTGCGATGTAGTTTTATACCTAGAGTCCAATTTCCCTGGAACAGCCGGTATGGTATAAGGAGTCTCCAGGCATCGGTCTGAGATAAAAGCTTGTGAAGAGGAAGCTTAAGTGATTCTGCCGGAGGTTGAGGAAGATGCCCGACTTCGAGGTACTCCTTAGAGCATTTGGAACCAGCATCTAATTGAAGATCCAAGTCAACAGCCATCTGATGAAAAAAAGATGAGAAAGATAGCTGATCCGCCAATGCTTTACCTCGAGAAGGACTCTAGGTCGTCGAGGCAGCCTGAGTCGAAGATGAAGCTTCGGCAGGAAAAAAGGCATCAAAATAATATGGAGAATTGGACAAAGCAATCGAAACCGCTGCATCTTCGAGGTGTGGAAGTAGAGACCTCGACTGAGGAGTCGGTGGTCTAGTCGAAGTAGGAGTAGATCGAGGCTTAGCTGAAGAGGGACGTTCTTTAGAAGAAGAACTGTGCCTGGAAGTATGCCTCGATGAAGGCCTCGATCTTCGGTGAGAACAGTGCTTGGAAGCAGATCTCGAAGAACGAGGAGACTTCGCCTCGGAGACAGAAGCAGCTGATGCCACCAAAGAATGGATAGGACTGGAGGCTGTAGAGCGAAGCTCCAGAGGCTTGATGGAGGAACCTCGATGCACTCCCAAAGACTCTGCTCTTGTATAGAGTGTGAGGATTCCTGCCGAGGCACATGCAAAGATTCTGCTCCTTGCTTCGTGTGCTTAGATGCCAGACCAAATAATCAACTGTAAGACATTATCTCACAATTATGCCATACTTCATTCTCTGGTTATTATAGATCTTACTGGTCCTCAGCGGGCCACCACGCACTCAAACTGCTCTCATGTGCTGGGCTTTATGCTCCCACTCGTCAGTGTAGTAAATATTTTAATTCTTTTAAGAGAGTATAATTTAACCCATTCAAATAAATATGTACTAAAAGTACTTAGCTGTGCAAAAGACGCTATTCAGGGGGGTAGAATCACCAAATCACCAACATGTTTCGCCCGTGTGGTTCTAAGGGCTTTCTCAAGGTTCCCACTCCCTCTTAAACGGATTTTCGTTTCAAACGCAATGGTTGGAATGAATGGTTAAAGAGGGAGTGGGAACCTTGAGAAAGCCCTTAGAACCACACGGGCGAAACATGTTGGTGATTTGGTGATTCTACCCCCCCCTGAATAGCATCTTTTGCATAGCTAAGTACTTTTAGTACATATTTATTTGAATGGGTTAAATTATAATCTCTTAAAAGAATTAAAAAATTTACTACACTGGATCCGATGACGAGTGGGAGCATAAAGCCCAGCACAATGAGAGCAGTTTGAGTGCATGGTGGCCCGCTGAGGACCAGTAAGATCTATAATAACCAGAGTATGAAGTATGGCATAATTGTGAGATAATGTCTTACAGTTGATTATTTGGATTTTGGAGTGGTCTTCATTCTAATTTACTAAATTAGTGCCTAAGGTTACATTAGATGCCAGACCAGACACTCGCAGAGACTCTGCTCCCTGCAAAGAGTGCGTAAGCTCAGACTGAGGCAACGGATGCGGCTCAAACTCGTGGGAGTCTGCTGAATGCCCAGGCTGGATGAGAGGAAGAAGCTTCAGTCCCATATTAGTAAGGAACTGAATGAATTGTTTCTCCAACATGGTCTGGAAAGAAGCCGGCAAGGATGGATCCGCGTCTGAAATTGGACCACCTGCTTTGGCTGGAGGTTCCACCGAGGCAGTATAAATGTGCTTCGACTTGGAAGTCTTAGGCACCTTAAGCACTACCGCTGGAACTATCTGCTGTGCTATCTGACCTGAGGAAACAGGGGAAGATAAAGCACCTCAGACTTGGAATGCCCTCCTATTTCTTTAAGGGAGGAGAAGGAATTTGGGAAATTTAAAAGTAACTTAAAAACTTTCCTTTTTAAAGATGCCTTTGCAAACTAATTTTATTATCTTAATACTCCTCTTTACTTTATTATATCTTTTTTTTTATTTATTACCCTCTTGTATTTTCCCTTAATGTTTCTTCTTTACTTTAATGAATTGTATGTCATCCCTCCTTACCTAATGTTAAGAATATGTTAAACTGAGTGTAATTTAGTCTTTTTTAAGTATTTGTATGTATTGTATTGTCCCCTAACAAATGTAAATTTTAATGTGTACATCGTTTAGAAGTTAGATTAAGCGATTAATCAAGACACCTAATAAACTTGAAACATGTTGTCGAAGAGAGAGCCGCTGCAAACGACGAAGGTCTGATGAGGCTCGAGGTTAAAGCAGTAGAAGCAGGAGGAGTCTCGGTCGAAGGCGAGGCCAAGGTCTCCTTCGAAGTCGAAGGATCAGATGAAGAATCCATCCCAAAGAGCTTCTCCACCAAAATACGACGACGTTTAAGGGCTCGAGGTTGAAGAAGAGCACAGCGCTCGCACGACTTTGGTTGATGATCCGGCCCAAGGTACTTGAGGCACCAATGGTGTGGGTCCGTGAGGGAAATTGCACGCTGGCAATGGCTACACTTCTTGAAGCCCATTACTAGCCAGGACATAGAAGGAAAAACGGCTGCCGCAAAATCGAAGCCCTAGGCTGTGGCCAAAAGGCCTGCCCCGGCAGAAGGATGGAAGATTGAAATTTTTTTTTAAAAAAAGTAGAAATAAAAGAAACAAAGTAAGAACAGCGATTCGTTTAGAAAAAATACAAACTGCGGTTCAGAGAAGGCACAAAGTAACGAAGTTAAACATAGAGAGTCAAAGACAGACTTCTCGGCTCTGCGGAAAACTGAGGAGACGCGCCATACGTTGGACGCGCCCTACGCTGGACGGGAAGGCACTCGCGCATGTGCGGTGCGGTTGACTCGAAACTTCAAGTTTCTTCAAGCAAGTATGCTTGTGAGCTTCTGCATCCAGGCTCCGCTGATGACGTCACCCATATGTGAGAATAGCCTGTCTGCTTGTCCTGGGATAAAGGTAAAATTAGCTGTAAAGGTCACCAGAGCAATCTGATTATTTTGTTAGCTTCAAGGGGGCAGTCCCTAAGAATCAAACCTTATATAGAGCAGAAGAATTCCAAAGAAAAAAGTAGAAAAGAAGAGGCCATTTTTCTGGGTAAGTGAATATTACTTTGCTCTGTGCTTAGATAATTTGGGGATTAAAAGATAAATTATAGGTTCCTTTATAAAGACAGTTTAAATTAAAAACAAACAAACAAACTTTACTTAGTTTCCATAGTATAAAAGCCTTTTCCCCATAGATTTAAACTTAAGATTATATCTCTAGCAGAAAGCTGAACTGTCAGCCTACAACATTTAGAGATATATTAAAAGATAGCCTAGAGCAGGGCGTAGCTCAGTCTACTTTTCCACCCACCCTCCCCAACTCCTACCCACCCCAGCACATTTCTTTACTTACAGTCTTAATTAATAGTTAATTATTCTAATTAAGACAACAGGAGACATCTTTATTACACACTCTTTATATTTCATTATTTGCTAAGAATCAAGCACTAAATAAAACGCACAATATAATCCTAAGGCTCGTTAACTAGTCTAATATTCCTAGTACCTTAACAAGGTTTAATTAAACAGTTCAATAATACTAAGATACAAACAGTGAGAGGGATGCTGTCCAGTCTTTTTCACAGAGTGCCACATCTAATCTAATCTAATCCTTAGGTTTGTATACCGCATCATCTCCACGTTCGTAGAGCTCGACGCGGTTTACAGTAGGAGAAATAGGAAGGAGCTACAACAGAGGGTTAGAGGTAGAAGTGTGAAGAAAATTTACAGGACTTGGGATGCCAAGATATAAGAGTTTCCTTGATTCCTAAGTTGGAGGGAGACTTACATTTTTTGAGAAAAGCCAGGTTTTCAGATGTTTGCGGAAAACTTGGAGAGAGCTCAAGTTCCGAAGAGGGGAGGTAAGGTTGTTCCAGAGCTCAGTGATTTTGAAGTGGAGGGAGGTTCCTAGCTTTCCTGTGTGGGAAATGCCTTTTAGCGAGGGGAAGGATAGTTTTAATTTGTGGGAGGATCTGGTGGTATTAGGGTTTGAGGAATTCCAAGAAAGAGGGATAAAGGGAGGGAGGATACCATATAGGATTTTGAAAGTTAAACAGGCGCATTTATAGTGGACCCTGGCGATTATCGGAAGCCAGTGGAGCTTGGCCAGGAGCGGGGAGACAAGGTCAAATTTACTTTTAGCGAAGATGAGCTTGGCCGCGGCATTCTGAATCCGTTGGAGTCTGTGGAGGTTTTTCTTAGTTAGGCTTAAGTAGAAAGAGTTGCAATAGTCCAATCTGGAGAGGATGATGGATTGGACAAGGAGGGTAAAATGTTTTTGATGGAAGCAGGATCTAACTTTCCTCAGCATGTGAAGGCTGAACAAGCATTTTTTTACCAAGGATTGGAGGTGGTCATTGAAGGACAATGTGGAATCAATGATGATGCCCAAGACCTTGCCACATGTATGATTATCTCCCAGTTGGCGAAAGGCTATATGTGTGTACTTGATACAAAGAGCTCCTAGATCTCAGAAAACGAGTTTGTTCAATTGAAGCTAGAATAGCAATGGAACTGAGGGAAACAGAGACCTATAAGAGAAGTCTAACCTCCAATCTGGCAGCCCCTGTACTGCCTAGGAGGAGAGGTCTCCTTAAATGACAACATTCCCCTGGCGAAGTAGGAAGTAATCCTGTAGCCAGGACCTGCCCACTAGGGGATGCAATATCCTTTCATACCACAGATGTGTCTCTAGGAGCTTCTTCCCTGGAGGGAAGGGTTAGGACAGTTGTTGTAGTTGGTGATTCAATCATTAGACATGTAGATAGCTGGATAGTTGGTGGATATTAGGACTGCCTGTCTGGTGCAGAGGTGGTAGACCTCACGCATCATTTAGATAGGATTTTAGAGACTGCCAGGGAGAGCCAGTTGTTTTGGTATATATGGGTACCAACAACATAGGAAAATATGGGAGGGAGTTTCTGGATGCCAAATTTAGGCTCTTAGGTAGAAATCTGAAATTCAGATCCTCAAGGGTAGCATTTTAAAAAATGTTCCCTGTTCCACACACAGGAACCAAGAAGCAGGCAGAACTACAAAGTCTCCTTGCATGATTGAGATGATAGAGCAGTGTTGAGGTATTTAGATTTGTTAGGAACTAGGCAATATTCTGGCAAAGGGAGAGCCTATTCTGAAAGGATGGACTCTATCTTAATTATGATGGAACCAGGATGTTGGCGCCAACATTTAAAAAAGGAAATAGAGCAGCTTTTAAAATAAAATGGTGGTGGGGAGCCGACAGTCTCCCAGGAGCGCATGGTTTGGTGTGGAGTATTTAAACAGGATATTTAAGAAATCACAAAAGAGAGGTTTCAACAATGGTGAAAGGAAGCCAGAAGTATTTAAGAATAGAGCACAGTAAAGTAAACAAATTATCCCTGTCAATTTCTAAGAAGCCTGCAGATGCAGGGAAAATGCACAATTTAAAGTGTATGTATACAAATGATAGAGGCTTAAAAAAATAAGATGCAAGAGAGAGTATATAGTACTAAATGAAGAGGTAGATATAATAGGCATCTCAGAGACTCTGTGTTACTGCCGGTTGTTGTGTTTTTCCCTCCCTCTTGTTCCTGTCTATTTCCTCTTTTCTCTATAAATGTTATAGTTCTTCCTCATTATCCTTATCGTTTCAGTCCTGTCTATGGTTTACTGTGTTACATTAATATTTGTGTCCTGTCCCATTGATTATCTATTCTTTTATATTTCCCTTTTTTTAATCTTTGTAAACCACCTCAAAGCCCGATTAGGTGGTATATCAAATTTTTTTATAAACATGAAGCTACACATTGCAATAAGAGTGGGTCAACTTGGAGGGTGGAGGGGGCCTGTGCTACACGTTAAAGAGGGAATTGAGTCAAACAAAATAAACATTCTATATGAAACAGATAGTAGCCTGGAATCCTTATAGTACATTAGTCAGATTGTGAGCCCACCAGGACAGATAGGGAGAAATACTTGAGTACCTAAATGTAAACCACTTAGGTTATAAGCGGTGTATAAATATTAAAATAAATAAAAATGTGTGAAAGGAAGGAGTATAATGGTAGGGCTGTACTACCATCCACTAGGACAGAACAGATACAGATCAAGAAATGTTTACAGAAATTAGGAAAGCTGGCAAACTGGGTAACGGTATAATGGCCGATTTCAACTACTGAAAAACATATAATGAAATAACTACTAATGTCCAATGAGAAACCGAGATCCAAAATTATAATTTAAAAAAATAGAGAAAAGAGGCCTCGGTTATACAGACTAATCTGCACAGACTAATCTGATAAATAAGTGGGTTCCACCTTAATTGTGGGCCAAATAATCTCCACTAGTAAAGAAGTACATATATAATGAATCTTAGTATTCAACCCTGGACAATCTGTTCAACAAAGCATCCAGTCTTATTCAACAACAAGGTTACACTAGACAACAGCTTTGCTAGTGTACTGTATATACTCAAATATAAACCGATCCAAATATGAACCAAGCTGACCTTTTCCCCCCAAAAAAGGAGGAAAAAAGATTGACTTGAAAATAAACCAAGATTAGATACTTGGGTGATCCTGGGGGAGGGGGGGTTGGGTGGTGGTAGGGGGATACTTTAGAAATTGTTTTGTTAGGTTCATGGACTCTCTCTAGGAGGCATTGTTTAGCCATGTACTGAAGAGCAACAGTATATCATAAGTGAAACCCATGGTGTTATGTTGGTTGTACTTTTATGATTTTTTTCCCTATTTTATGGTGCATCATTGTCTTTGGCTTTACATGGTTCAATAAAATTTATAAACTTGGAAAAAAAAAAGAAACCTGAGCGATCCGGGTGAGCCAGTCTACAAAGACTAGAGATCCTTGCCATGAGGTTTAACACAACTTTTTTTTTACATTAAATAATTTTTTAGTATAAAATCACACAATGTTTACAACAGCAGCAGTTTCAACAATATCTGTTCAGATAAACAATTCCTCCCACCATAAACCTCCTGTTCCCTACTCCCTATTTCCCCTTTCCCAAGTTTTACCAGTACTTGTAGTCCAAACAGGCCACTGGTGGAGACTGGATGCTAGCAGGCTCAATGAACCTTGGTCTGATTCAGCCTATATAATCTATCCCTGACCTCCACTTTAACCCAGACCAAAAGGTCCACCTAGAGCTCATAAAGGGGTAACTAACTTTTCTATTAGCAACTTTGGAAATGACCCCCTACTATGACAGGCATCCCTCTCATAGTGCTTTGCAATATCAGCAGCAGAAAGGGGCAGGACCAAAAAGTTACTTATCACATTAAATATTTTCCATTAAAAAATTATGACCAAAATAGACCCCTGTTTTTAAGTATATATCATGTTGTCATCAAGCTTTATGAAAGCAAACTCTATTGGTTGGTGCCTCAAAATGTTGTCCAATTAATGAGAGCTTTACTTTTCAGTGCTGAAGACATCTGCTGCTGACTCTGTATACTGATCTGGCGTCAATATCCTGCAATACAGGGGCATGCACACACCCAGCTGCTATCCACAACACACGCACCCTCCCTGGAGCAGCTATCCACAATACGTGCCCCCCCCCTCGGGCCGAGTCACTGACCTCCATGTAACCATTGATGCAGCTGCTGCAGATCTGCGGACTTCCATGCACCCTCCAGAGCCACTGACCTCCATATACCTGTGGGCTGTACCACCACCGATCCGCTGTATGTTGAACTGGGCATGGCCTTGAGCATCTGCACATGCTAAACACCTGCTGGCTCCCATCCCCTCTGAGCTTCTCAAAGAAGGTGGGAGCTAGAAAGCCTTGAGCAAATATCCAGAATGAAGTCACAAAGGAAATCTACTTTAATAACATTTAAAAAGGGCAACTATGATAAATGAGGAATTAATCAGGAATGGATGTTGTTTAAAAATACCATCACGGAAGCCCATACCAGATGTTTTTCATGCATCAAAGCAGGGAAAAAGAGCAAACAAAAGCCAGCATGTTTAAAAAGTGAAGTGAAAGAGGCTATTCCAGCCAAAAAAACATCCTTCAAAGAATGGAAAAACATAAGAACATAAGAAGTTGCCTCCGCTGGGTCAGACACGAGGTCCATCGTGCCCAGCAGTCCGCACCCACGGCGGCCCATCAGGCCCATGACCTGTAATGTGATCCTTCTCTAATCCCTTTTATCCTTCTATCTATACTCTGTCTAAAACCTATCTTTACCCCTATTTGTATCCTTCAATCCCCCTATCGTTCAGGAATTTATCCAAACCTTCCTTGAATCCCCGTAGTGTACTCTGTCCTATCACAACCTCCGGAAGCGCATTCCAGGTGTCCACCACCCTCTGTGTAAAGAAGAACTTCCTAGAATTGGTTCTAAAATTGTCCCCTTTCAGCTTCTCTGAGTGCCCCCTGGTGCTTGTGGTTCCCAATAATCTGAAGAATCTGTCCCTTTCCACCCTCTCTATGCCCTTCATGATCTTGAAAGTCTCTATCATGTCTCCTCTGAGTCTCCTCTTTTCAAGGAAGAAGAGCCCCAGCCTTCCCAACCTGTCTGTGTATGAAAGGTTTTCCATACCTGTTATCATTTTCGTCGCTCTTCTCTGGACCCTTTCAAGTATCGCCATGTCCTTCTTGAGGTACGGTGACCAAAACTGGACACAGTACTCCAGATGCGGACGAACCATCGCACGATACAGCGGTATGATGACTTCCTTCTTCCTGGTCGTAATGCCCTTCTTAATAATACCCAACATTCTGTTTGCTTTCTTGGAGGCCGCTGCACATTGTGCCGTTGGTTTCATTGTAGTATCTACCAGTACACCCAAGTCTTTTTCAAGATTACTATCCCCTAGCACTGACCCCCCCATTTTGTAGCTGAACATCGTTTTTTTTTTTTCCTAAATGCATGACCTTGCATTTCTCTATATTAAAGCGCATTTGCCATTTGCTTGCCCACTCCTCCAGTTTGTTTAGGTCCCTTTGTCTAGGATCCAAATGATCCAAATGAACAAAATCAAACATGTGCATAAGCACTGGCAAATTAGATGCAAGATATTGATATAGAAGGCTAAGAGAGAATATGAAGAGAAACGTACCAAAGAGATAAAAACTCACAGTAACAACGTTTTCAGGTATATCAGAAGCAGAGAGCCTGTGAGCGAATCTATGGGACAGTTAGATCTTCAAGCAGTAAAAGGGGCACTCATGGAGAACAAGGCCATAGTGGAGAGATTGAATCAATTATTTGCTTTGGTCTTTATGGAAGATGATATAAGAGACCTAACCTGTTTTGTGGGTGACAAATAAAAAAGTGATAATTCACCTGGATTGGATAGTATACACCCCAGATTACTGAAAGAACTCAAACATGAAATTGCTGATCTTCTGTTAGTGATCTGTAAGCGGTTGTTAAAATCATCCACAGCACTTAACGACTGGAAGGTAGTCAATGTAATGCCAATTTTTAAAAAGGGTTTCGGGGTGATCTGGAAAATTATAGACTAGTAAGCCTGTCTTCAGTGCCAGGTAAAATGAGGGAAACAATGATAAAGAATAAAATAATGGAATACATAGAAAAGCATGGTTTAATGGGACAGAGTTGGAATGGGTTCAGCCAAAGGAAGTCTTGCCTCACCAATTTGCTTCATATCTTTTTAGGCGTGAATAAACATATGATTAAAGGTGAGCCAGTTTATATAGTGTGTTTATATTTTCAGAAAGCTTTTGACAAAGTTATTCATGAGAGACTCCTGAGAAAATTAAAAAGTCATGGGATAGGAAACAATTGTTTTGTTATGGATTAGGAATTAGTCATTGCACAGAAAACAGAGGGTAGGTAGGGTTAAATGTCCATGTTTTTTCAATGGAGGAGGGTGAACAGTGGAATGCCACAGAGATCTGCACTGGGATTGGTGCTATTTAACATTTATAAATGATCTGGACAAGTAAGGTGATTAAAATTGAGGATGATATAAAATTATTGAATCCTTTATTTGGCATTGTTGCTCAGAAGCAACATGTATTTCTATGGCTCTTATGGGAGATCTGCATCTCCAAATGCCTGTTACTTGGCATCAAGTTACATAAAGCAGATGTTTCACCATTTGCCAATTAAAGGGTTAAAGTTGTTAAAAACATGTGGACTATAAAAAAAACAACAAAAAACGTAAGACGATCTTAGGAAATCGGAAGATCTAGCATACAGATGGCATATGAAATTTAATGTGTACAGGAAAAGACAATACACTTTGTGGTAGTTATAGACCCATTTCCTTTTTAGGAATAGATACAAAAATTATGGCCAGAGTCCTTGCTAATAGACTGTCATCATATATGCCATCACTTATCCACTCGGATCAGGTTGGGTTTATTGCTGGGAGGCAGGCATTTGATGGGATTAGGAAGGTGCTAAACTTGATATGGAAGGCTAAAAAGGATAGAACAGGATGGGTGGCAGTCTCCGTTGATGCTGAAAAAGCATTTGACCTAGTTGAATGGAGGTTTATGGATGCAGTCTTGGGACATCTGGGGTTTGGAAAAAGGTTTAGAGATTGGATATTTACATTATACAATTGCCCATTAGCATGTGTCAAAATAAATGGATTTTATTCTAATACATTTGAACTTCAAAGAGGGTCAAGGCAGGGATGTCTGTTGTACCCCTTGATTTTTGCATTAGTTATTGAGTCTTTAGCCCAGAAAATTAGACAATCTCAACAGGTAAAAGGCCTGAGGGTGGCAGGTGAAGAACAAAAGCTGTCTCTGTTTGCAGATGATATACTGGCTATTGTTGAGGCATCTGAGAAGATTTTAACTACCCTTAAAGATTATTATGGATGAATATGGCCAATTATTTGGGTTGAAAGCTAATCTAAACAAAACGGAAGTGATGAATATTTCAACATCGAAGGAGAGGATTATAGAATTACAGAGTTTAGTACCCCTGAGATGGGTAATGGGCTCTATTAGTTATTTGGGGATAACTTTGGGAATTGATTGGATACTTCTGTTTCAGCAAAATTATATATCATTAGCACTGGATATTCAGAAAGACTTAGAAAGGTGGAATAAGTTGTTTATTTTATGGTTAGGTCGTATGGAAGTTGTTTGGATGATGATTCTTCCTAGGTTTCTTTATTTATTTCAAGTATTACCGATAGAAATCCCAAAACAGTACAGTGGTATCTTGGTTTACGAGCATAATTCATTCCAGAAGCATGCTCGCAAACCAAAATACTCGTATAGCAAAGCGAGTTTCCCCATAGGAACTAAGGGGAATTCGCTTGATACGTTCCCACCCACCCCTACTCCCCGAGGCCAGCGGCGCTGCTCTATCCCCCCCCGAGAACCGGCATTGCTCCCCCCGAAGGCCCCTCCACGTGATCCGGCACCTCCCCCCCACGATCCGGCACTCCATCACCGCGATCCGGCATCCCCCGCCGCGATCTGAAATCCCCCAGACCTTCCCGAACACGCTTCTTACTTCCATCTGGCCACCGGCATCGGCATGTCCTGTGTATTGGTGCCGGTGCCCGAAGATCTGCCTCGTCTTCTTTGCTAGACCTTGAGCATCTGCGCAAGCTCAAGGCCATTATTTTTATTAGTTTATTAAGATTGTGAATTACATTCAATGTTGATTATGGGGTTTAGTGAGATTGCTGAATTAGAATAAAATTATAAAATAAAGAATTTAAAAAAAAAAAGAAATTTTATGTGGACAAATGCACAGTGATACACATTGGGAAGAATAATCCAAATCATAGTTACCTTTTCTAGGGCCCACCTTAGGAGTCAGCACCTGAGAAAAAGATCTAGGTGTCATTGTAAACAATATGCTGAAATCTTCCACCCAGTGTGCAATAGCAGCAAAAAAAGCAAACAGAATGCTAAATAAGACCAAGATTATTATACTGCCTCTGTATCACTCCATGGTGTGACCTCACCTAGAGTACTGCATTTAATTCTGGTCACCATATCTCAAAAAAGATATAGCAGAATTAGTAAAGGTTCAAAGAAGAGTGACCAAAATGATAAAGGAGGATGGAATTCTTCTCATATGATGAAAGGTTAAAGAGGATATGGCTTTCAGCTTGGAAAGGGATGGCTGAGGGGGTATGATTGTGGTGTAGAACAGGTAAAAATGATCAATTTTTTACTCTTTGGATGCAGTAGAAGAAAGGCCCTGTCGGGGCTGGCCGCAAACAACCTGTTTACAGTGCTGCCACTGCTGCTTTGGGTAAGGAATGGGGGGTTGGCGAGTCAGGATTGCTGCCACTGCTACTGGGTTGGTGAGGAGAGAGACATGGGATAGCCACTTGAGCCGCTGCTACTGGGTTGGGGCCTGGGTTGGTGAGGAGAGAGACATGGGATAGCCACTGGAAAGTGCAACCATAGCTGGATTGAGGAAAGGGCAAGGGATCCCTTAGCTGGCACAGCTGGAAGGCAGCTTCAGTGAGGGTCTGGGCAGGGAGAGAGAACGAAAGAAAAAAATGATAGATGGGGCAGGGAGAGAGAGAAAAAGAAAGAAAGACAGACAGACATCTATTCTAGCACCCGTAAATGCAACGGGTTTAAACATCAGGTGGCGATCCAGCACAAAGGATGAGCGAATGGGGTTCGGAGTGGAGACAGGATGCATTTGCCCATTGTGTAGCTGGGCAGGTGTGTGCGGGCAGCTGGCCACAGCTGGATTGAGGAAAGGGAAAGGGAAAGGGATCCCTTAGCTGGCACAGCTGGAAAGCGGCTTCAATGAGGGTCTGGGCAGGGAGAGAGACAGAAAGAAAGAAAGAAAGCAAGCGGGAGAGAGAGAAAATGAAAGAAAGAAAGATAGATAGACGGGGCAGGGAGAAAGACAGAAAAAAAGACAGACAAACATCTATTCTAGCACCTGTAAATGTAACGGGCTTAAACACTAGTTAGAGCATAAGAACATAAAAATAGCCTTACTGGGTCAGACCAATGGTCCATCAAGCCCAGTAGCCCATTCTCACAGTGGCCAATCTAGGTCACTAGTACCTGGCCAAAACCCAAAGAGTAGCAACATTCCATGCTACTGATACAAGGCAAGCAGTGGCTTTTCCCATGTCTCTTTCACTTTTCCTCCAGGAACTTGTCCAAACCCTTCTTAAAACTAGCTACGCTATCCACTCTTACCACTTCCTCTGGCAACATGTTCCAGAGCTTAACTATTCTCTTGAGTGAAAAAAAATTTCCTCCTATTGGTTTTAAAAGTATTTCATCGAGTGTCCCCTAGTCTTTGTAATTTTTGAGTGAAAAATTGATCCATTTGTACCTGTTCTACTCCACTCAGGATTTTGTAGACTTCAATCATTTCTCCCCTCAGCCATCTCTTTTCCAAGCTGAAGAGCCCTAACCCTTTTAGTCTTTCCTCATACGAGAGGAGTTCCATCCTCTTTACCATCTTGGTCGCTCTTCTTTTAACTTTTTCTAGCGTCACTATATCTTTCTTGAGATAAGGAGACCAGAATTGAACGCAGTACTCCAGATGAGGTCACATCATGGAGCGATACAGGGGCAGTGTTCTCCCCAGCGCTTTTCAGCTGGGCGCTCCGCCCAGCAAATTTACATTACCGCCCGGCTGTCATCTGCCGAATCCTGCTGCCACCACTGCTTAACGCAGCCTGAAGAGCCGCCGAAAGACTCCCGCTGGACTTTAAACAAAACAAACCCCAGCAAGCGACTCGAACCCGACTTCCCTCCGAAACCGGAAGTTACGTCGGGGGGGGGGGGTAGGGAAGAGAAGCCGGCACGGACCATTAGAGCCCCGGAGCATGCGGGAGATAGGCCAGCCACGGAATGAAGCTTACTTGCTTTTGCTTACTTCGGGCCTTTCTCGCTGCTAGGTCCTGCCTACTTTCTGTTTCCGCGAAGGCAGGAGCTGGCAACGAGAAAGGCCCGAAGTAAGCAAGAGCAGCAAGTTGTAAGCTTCCCTCTGTCGCTGACCTTTGGGAAATAGGTCAGCGACAAAGGGAAACTTGCAACTTGCCTTTATCTGTAGCGAATCTGCCGGGTGTGTGAGACCGGGGGGGGGGGGAGGGGGCGAATGGGAGGAGAAATGCTGCTGTACCCAATTAGAGGGGGAGGAGGAAGAGAAATACCGGTGCTTCTGCTGTACCCAATGGGGGGGGGGTTAAGAGAAATGTTGATGATGCTGCTGTTGTACTCAATAGAGGGAGGGGGAAGAGTAATGCTGCTGAACCCAATTAGGGGGGAGGGTGAAGAGAAATGCTGCTTCTGCTGTACCAAATTGGGGGGAGGAAAGAGAAATGCTGATGATACTGCTGTACCCAATGGGGGGAGGGGAAGAGAAATGCTGCTGCACCCAATTTAGGAGAGAGAGGGAAGGAGGGAGAAGGAAGATCAGGAAAAGGAGGAAAGAGATGCAAAGACCATGGGAGGGAGGGAAAGGAGATACCATACCATGGAGTGGAAGAGAGAGATGTCAGGACATATGGGGGGGGAAGCAGGGCCGGATTAAAGGATAGGCCCAGTAGGCACAGGCCTAGGGCCTGAAATGGTCAGGGGGGCCCGCCAGTGCAGTGCTTTGGGGCCTCACCCTTTCTGGATTCGCTGGCAGCAGCAGCAGCCTCATCATCATCCCGGGCGCCCCCCCAAACCCGATCCGACCCTCCTATCTCTCCCTGCTTCCCTCATCAGTGACGTGCCAGAGGGAATCACGGCAGGAGAAAGTGCTGAAGAAGCCTGCTTAGAGTAGAGCAGTGCTGTTTAGTCTCATGATGGGAGGGAGAGATAGGAGGGTCGTGGGGGGGGAGGGGAGAGTAGCAGTCTGCCCTGGGTGCTCGGCCTGGCGTCATGTACTTCTTCGGCTAGCAACAGCATTTACAATTCACTGCTGTTGCCAGCTTCAGGCTTTCCTCTCTGCCGGGTCCTGCCTACTTCTGTTTCTATGAAGGTAGGACCCGACAGAGAAGAAGGCCCGAAGCTGGCAACAGCAGCGAATTGTGAATGCTGCTGCCTGAAGAAGTTCATGACACCAGGCCTTGGGTGACAGATGGAGGAAAGGAAGCAGAGGGGGAGAGACTTGCTGCACCCAACTGGAGGGAGAAAGAAGATGAGGGAGGGAATGAAATGAGATGCCAGGGATTGGAGGGAAGGAGGAAAGTATGCCAGACCAAGGGAAAAGGAAGGGGGAAAGGAAGGAGAAGATGTCAGAGCATGGAGGGGGAGGAAGAGATGGAAGAAAAGGAAAGAAGTGAGATGCCAGAGAATCAGGGAAGGGAAGATACCAGACTGTGGGGTGTGAAGAAAAGAAAGGAGAAGAGAGAGTTGCCAGAGCAAAGGGGGTGGGGTGTTGACAGAGAGAGAAAAATGGAGAGGTGGCAGAGCTGAAATCAATCATGTACAAAGGAGAAGAGAAGGGGCACAGGATAGACAGTTTATTGAAGGAGCATAAAAAGAGGGAAGATGCCATATGGAACGGGGAGAGGGTGGACAGTGGATGGAAGGGGCTGATGCTGCATGGAAGACAGAGCGGACAGATGCTGGCTAGAAAGAAGAGTGAAGACAAGATGATTAAAGCAGAAATGACAAAAGGTAGAAAAAAATTTTTTTGTTGCTTTACATAGAATCAAGTAATATTGTATCTATTGATTAAAGTTTATAAATAGGAAATGGAAATAAGGCAGTTTTTTGGGGACTAAACCCCTTTCCTCAGGTCATGACAGGATACCATAACGGCAGGGGTGCCCAAATGGTCGAGCGCGATCAACCAGTAGATCGCAAAGGCAATGTGAGTCGATCGCGTTGCCTTGGCAATCTTTTTCTTCATGCCTCCCTGAGCCAGGCCAGGCGCGTACAAGCGCCGGACTCACAAGACTTCACCTCAGACATCAATTCTGATGTCAGAGAGGAAGTTCTGGGTCATCCAATCGCTGCCTGGCTGGCCTGGAACTTCCTCTCCGACATAAGAATTGACATCAGAGGTGAAGTCTTGTGAGTCCGGCGCTTGTACATTCCTGGTCTGGCTCATGGAAGCAGAGAGAAATCGGCATGGTGGCTTAGGGGGTAGGAAAAGAATCGGGGAAGTGGAGAAATTGGCGAGATGGCTTGGGGAGGCAGGGGGAGATAAAAAGAAAGAGAGACAGAAAGAAAAGGGGAGGGGCAGAAAGAAAAAAATATTGGATTTATAGTCAGAAGAAGGAAGTGCAAACAGAGACTCATGAAATCACCAGACAAAAAGGTAGGAAAAATAATTTTATTTTCAGTTTAGTGATCAAAATGTGTCTGTTTTAAGAATTTATATCTGCTGTCTATATTTTGCACTATGGCCCCCTTTTACTAAACCGTAATAGCGTTTTTTAGCGCAGGGAGCCTATGAGCATCGAGAGCAGCGCAGGGCATTCAGTGCATCTCCCTGCTCTAAAAACCAGTATTGCGATTTAGTATATTTGTCTATTTTTGTATAGTTGTTCCTGAGGTGACATTGCATAGAATTGTCTGCCTTGACTCTTTGAAAACCCACGGAATATAAATGATAATTAACATTTTCTCTGCGTACAGTGTGCTTTGTGTTTTTTTTAAATTTTTATTGTTGGTAGATCATTTTGACTTGGCCATTTTAAAAGTAGCTCGCAAGCCCAAAAAGTGTGGGCACCTCTGCTGTAGAGCCATTTCTTGTATGACTGGATGAGCTATAATTTATCTTTTTTTTTAGTTGTTTAAATTCATGCAGAAATAAATGGCTAGATTGAACCTAATGACTTCATTAATGCCTTTCCCTTTTTTAAACCTCTATACCATTTGAAAGAGGGCAAATTCTTCTTAAATTTAGTAAAAATATTCTGGCACAAGTGTCAAACCTTAAAAAAGGAAGTCATATTGAACATTGGAAAATAATAAAAATAATTAACTAATAAAAATAGTATACATTTAGGGCTCCTTTTACTAAGTTACGATAGTGGTTTTAGTGTGCGCTTAGCGAGCGGAGGAATTGCCATGCGCGCTAGATGCTAACGCCAGCATTGAGTTGGCGCTAGTTTTTCCACGTAGCGCAGGGGCTTGCGTGCGCTAAAAATGCTAGCGCACCTTAGTAAAAGAGGGGGTTAATTTTCCCTACCACCAAATTTCCCTATCTCGCCCCACCCGGCTACTTTTTCATGCCACCCGGCTGGAAAAAATTTCTGGGGAGAACACTGAGGGGCATTATAACATTCTTAGTCTTGTTAACCATCTCTTATTTAATAATTCCTAGCATCCTGTTTGCTTTCTTGGCCGCCGCCACACATTGGGTGGAAGGTTTCATCGTATTGTCTATGATGATACCCAGATCCTTTTCTTGGGTGCTAATCCCCAAGTTGGACCCTAGCATCTGGTAACTGTGATTCAGGTTATTCTTCCCAATGTGCATCACTTTGTATTTGTCCACATATTGTTTCAACTCAGTCCTATAGCATGTCAAGGCTCCCTCCTATAACTTCAACGAGCCTGCTGCTAGTCATTTCTTTTGCCCTTCCTACAAAAAGGGAGAGATTAAGTGCCACCAACACCTAAGAGAGAGCATGTTTTGCTGAACACTAGTCTTCAAAGACCCTCCAGACTCTAGCATATGCTACAGAGGATGACTTTTCCCACATCTGCAATGAAGTAATTACATTCTCTGCATACCTTTCAAATGTGTCCTTTCAAGGGTCAAGCTAAAAGAAAACCGAGATGGATCCTCTATGATCAACAGCCCCCAACCTATGCCTCTTTTCTGCAAAAGTCTGAAAACATGACCGAGATCTGTTTGTTACATTTTACTGATCCAATCTGGTACCACTAATGACCAGTATGGGATGTGTCACAATACACTTAAATACCTGTCCTAAAAGTGATAAAGGAGTGAAGATATAAATAATTCCTATCTGAAGCCAAGGCTGGCTTAGAGCATCCACTCCCAACAACTTTAGCTCCTTCCTCCAACCAAATAATCCTTAGTGTTCTAAAGCACTAAGATCAAAACCTGTAGTCTGAAAAGGTTAACTGAAAGCAAAAAAATCTGAAAGATGCCGATTTCTCTGTTGCATGAGAAAATGGGATTTCAGAGATTGTGTGTGTGTGTGTGTGTGGGGGGGGGGTTCTCTGAAGTAAAAAGGAGATCCAAGGTACTATCTTAGCCCAAAACAAAGGAGAAGCCAGGAGAATCAAATCCTAAGAGAAGGGGAAGCAGGTTGAGGATGGTGGAGAAAGCTAAGATACTTGAGCAAGACAAAATACAGGGGAGTTGGTGGGAGAGATACACACTGGCAGAAAACAGGTGATATTACATGTTATCATGCCTATTGAGCCACCCAGTAAGTGCCATGATCATGAATCAAGTTGCTAGGAAAATGGCAATTCACAAAGTCTGGAGGTGCATGTACAGTAGAATGTGCCCTGGAAAGGACAAATATTAAATTAAATAAAAATCTAGTAAATAAAGGAGGAGAGCTTCTTACCCATAACATAGTGTGTGTGGATATGAAGTCATTCATTCCAGATAAAAGAGAGTGCTTCAGACATGAAGTGTTCCAAATTCAGAAGGAGAAGATTCTGGAGAGTCCCAAGGAAGGATTTTTTTTCCCATCTTGAGAATTCCTTTGCAGCAAGCATCTGAAGTAGAGAGATACATGGGAATGGAGATTGCGGGGTTCCTACGGGGGTGGAAGAAGTTGCTGCAGGATTCCAGAGTAGGGCTTGGAATGCACTAAGAGAAGCAGCTGGAGCATAAGAATAAGGCTTGGAACATATGGAGAGAGGCAGCTGGAGCACTAGACTGAAACATGGAATACCCAGAGAGGCAGCCAGAACACCATACTGAGGCTTAGACTCACTGGTTGACTAGTGAATATCATCCAAAAAACAACAGGAGGCTGTTGGGGTTGGAAGAAACAGAGTGATGTGAGCAAGTAAATAATAGTGTCAACTCCTGTGGGTATTGGTAGGGATAGAATGCATCTTTAGCAGGTATGGGTGGGGATGTGTTAGATTTCATTGGGGATGGGATGTACAACTCTCTAGTTTGAGGATTTGTTTTTGGTTTTAAATTACCCATTACCTGAGAGCGAGTTTATACTTATTTTATTCCATTCAGTAGACTCCAATGGAAATGTGATGACATGTGGATGGTTAAAGAATTGTAAACAAAAGAAAAGGAAAAAAAATCATCAGTCCCCAGCATAAGATCTTGAAGTTTCATTCTTCTGCCCACTCCTTGTTGTTAGGTGCCATGTACCTGTGCTCGAATCCTAGTAACTTGATGAATTGCGGATCTAAAAAGAAATTGGTTTTGTGCTAGTCCGGAAAAGTCCTCCAGCATTATCCCTATGGTTGTTTTCAACATATCCAGCCATCTGATTGCAGGTTGCCCTCTTTGCTTGGTTCCTTCAATCTTTGCAAACATGATGTCCTTCTCCAGTGATCTCTCTCTTCTGATGGTGTGACCAAAATAAGACAGTCGTAGCTTCATCATTTGGGCTTCAAGTGACATAGCCAGTGTGATCTCTTCCAGAATCAATTTGTTAGTTCTTCTGGCAGTCCATGGCATACCTAAAATGTCAGACTATGTACCACCCATCTGAGCAGCAGCAGATGGGCAGTGTTGGAGGTGGAGGATCACGCTTGATGCGACAACAGCAACATCATCGCACAGAAGAAAAGCCCGGCAATCTATTTCCGTGTTCTGCCAAGAAAACTTGATGAGACATTCAGTGCTGGAATATGGTCCCCCCCTAGGTCTGAAGGCACTCACTGTACTACTAGGGAAGAGCTCCTGGAGTATGCCCAGTGTTTATGAAGCTGACGGATTAAAGCTGCCTGGATGTCCTGATGCCGATGTTGCTGCACAGAAAAGGGAGATCAGAAGCTATAAAGATATTCTCAATATAGGAACATGGAACATATGAAGCATGAATCTAGGAAAACTGGAAATTGTTAAAGATCAAATGGAAAAAAACAATCTATTTGTTAGGGTTCAGTGAGTTGAAATGAACAGGACAGGGCCATTTTCAATCAAACGAGCATTGGATCTGCTACTCAGGTCATGAAACACATAGGAAAAATGCTTTCAAAGACGGTACTGAAGTACAATATTATCAGTGATAGAGTCATGTCAATCCATCTGAAGGAAAGCCAATCAATGTCACTTTGATCCAAGTAGATATTCCAACGACAGATACAGAACATGAGGATGTAGAATTGTTCTATGAACAACTTCAAAATGAAATAGATCAAACGCTGAAACAAGATCTACTGATCATTATGGAGGACTTCAATGCAAAAGTAGGAAGTACATCTGAGTACATCTGAAGATGCAGTGGTTGGAAAGCACGGTATAGGAGAAAGACATGAAGCTGGTGATAACTTAATACAGTTTTGCAAAACAAACTGTCAATCATGAATACACATTTTTAATACCACAAACGTTGCCAGTACACATGGACCTCTCCAAATGGCATGCATCGAAATCAAATTGACTGCATCTGCATAGGACAGAGATGGAAATCTTCAGTTTTGACTGCAAAGACTAAACCAGGAGCTGATTGTGGAAATGACCATGAGTTTTTGCAAGGTGAAGCTTCACAAGAAGATAATAACACAACAACTTATATACTGCAGTACCGTGAAGTTTTGTGCGGTTTAAGATTAAAAATAAAATTGAATAAGAAATAAAATGGTTAAAATAACATTATACAAATCTAAATAGATTACTAAGCTTACCATTATCCATATAAGCTAATTACACAGATATTTCAAGAACAAATGTGTCTTTAGATGTCTCCTAAATTTCACATATGAATTAGAAAGCTTGATCAGATGTTCCAGATCCTTGCCCCAAAATGCCACTTGGTATGATAAGACATTGATAATAGTTTTTAAATTTCCAACCTCTAGCAGACGGAAAAACCAAATTCAAATGCGAGTTCCTCCTATATTTATTGGTTGCAAAAGACAAAAAGCTTAGTTATATACTTAGGGGTTAAGCCAATCACCTTGAAACAGAAACGACCAAACTTGAACCTCACCTGTGCCTCCACTAGCAACCAAAGCAGTTTCCGGTAAGAAGGTGTCACATGGTCGAACTTCTTCAACCCAAAAATCAACCTGACTGTCACATTCTGAACCATGCGCAGTCGCTGAATATTCCTCTGATAAATTACCAAATAGGCAATATTACAGTAGTCAAGCTGACTAAGTATAAGATGATTATTAGAGACCTCCCAAAATGCAACATTGAAAACATTCCATCAGACTATTGGATAAAACTAAACAGGTTTGCTAACCATGCTCATTTGCTTGATACAGGAGATAGAGAGCCCAAAGAGTTATGCAATGACATCAAATCTGTAAGCCCACTCCTTAGGAACCACAAAATTAAAACTCCCTGCCATATGGTTCACCATATTGCTATGCTGTGCTCCTGAATAGATTCATCCTAAGTTTGTTATTCCCCCCCCCCCCTGATGCTTTTGAGGTACTCAACCAGTATATCTTTGAGAGATACTTGAATTCAAATGTGAGCAATAACTTTTGTATTTTGCAATGAATGTCAGTAAATCTGCAGACCACCAAATATCTTCTATTTATAATCAGCATATATTTTAGTATGAAATAAATGAATACTTACCATTTACAAAACTGTTAATCAACCAGGAATACCAGCTGCAAAGAAAGCAATTGTAATTATATTAAGTATTTAGCATATACAATAAATAGCATATTTTCAGAAGTTGACAAAATATCCATTCCTTCTAGATGGACATGTTTAGCGGCCACAAGATTTGAAAATCATTTTGAAACTCAAGCTGATGAAAGCAGCCTGTAGTACAAATTGTAGGGTTGTGAAACCTGTGTTTGGGATCATGACCTGGCCAGACACACTACAAGACATTTTCCTGCGCTGTCCAGGGTTCGTTGTCACAGAAAGATCAGTGAGCAGTGAAAGCACAATTACTTAACAGGTATTATCTGGAGATAGCAGGCAGATATTCTCACATGTGGGTGACCTCCACGGAGACAGGTATTGACAGTGACAAGTGCACTGTCACTTTAAGCTTTGTGAGTTTTGAGACTGCCCGCATCGTGCATTCTCAAGTGCTTTTCTGCCCGTCAGCTCATGGCTCCTCAGTTCTGTAAGCAAGCTAAGAAGCCAACCAGGGGAGGTGGGAGGAATGTGAGATTAACTGCCTGTCTCCGGATAACACATGTACGGTAAGTAACTATGCTTTATCCTAGGACAATCAGGCAGCATATTTTCACTTGTGGGACTCCCAATCTTACTGCAATGGGATGGAGGGAAAGTTGGCCATTAAAAAGAAAATAAATTCTTTAATACTGCTTGGCCAAAATGGCCATCTCATCTGGAATAGGATTCTAGACAGTAGTGAGATGTGAAAGTATGAATTGAGAGCCAAGTAGCTACTCTGAAAATTTCATCAATGGGAGTGGAACGTAAGAAAGCTACTGATGCTGCCATAGCTCGGACTTAGTGTGCTGTTATATGATCCTGAAGCTGCAGCCCAGCCTGAGCATAGCAAAAGGAGACGTAGGACGCCAACCATGAGGAAATAGTTCCTTTGGTTACAGGTAAGCCCAACCTTTTAGGGTCAAAGGAGACAAACAGTTTAGTTGAAAATCTGTGTTGCTTAGTTCTCTGAATGGAGTAAGCCAAGGCACGCTTACAGTCCAACGTGTGAGCCATTTCTCCAGGATGAGAATGAGGCTTTGAGAAGAATGCTGGAAACACAATGGATTGATTCAAGTAGAATTCCGAGACTACTTTTTGAAGAAATTTTGGATGAGTTATGATGACTACTTTGTCATGATGAAATATTGTAAAAGGGGGTCACAAACCAATGCATGAAGTTCACTCACTCAGACAGGTGGAAGTTCAAGTGATGGAGATCAGAAAGATCACTTTTGAAGTGAGAAACCTAAGATGAGCAGATGCTAGTGGTTCAAATGGTGATTTTATCAGACTGGCAAGAATTACATTAAGACCCCAAACAACTGGAGGGGGTTTGAGTAGAGGTTTGGAGTTGAAAAGTACCTTCATAAACCGGGATCTAAGCAGGTAATTGGCCAGAGGTTTGTTGTTGAAAAGAGCATGGAAAGCACTAATAGCAGTGAGGTGACTGAAGTAGTCTTAAGTCCAGAGCTGGATAAATGGAGAAGATAGTCCAAGACTGAATGAATAGAAGATGAGGAATCCAAGGCATGGAAGTTACACCACGATGTGAAGCATGTCCACTTATGACGGCTTCTACCAAGTCTGAAAGATTAGAAACATAGAACATGACGGCAGAAAAGGGCCACGGCCCATCCAGTCTGCCCACACTAATGGCCCACCCCCTAACTACCTCCATGAACTACCTCCATCTTTTCTTAAAATGGGATTGGCATGTGGGTTCTCTTCATGATTAAGTTAGACCAAGAGGTACCAAGCTGTTAGGTGCGACTGCAGATTGGGATGTAAAAGAGATCCTGACTATGAGTGAGTAGAGATGCAAAGATCTGCAATGGAATTGGATCCTTGGCACTCAGTTGAAAAAGGGGAAACCAAGGCTCCCTAGGCCACCGAGGAGCTATTGGGATCATGGTGGCTGTCTCTTGTGTGAGCTTGACTAATGTTTTCAGAATATTTGGAATTGGTGGAAAGGCATAGAGGAACTTGTCTGTCCAATCCAGCATAAAAGCATCTGCTTCGAGACAATGAGGGGAGTATTGTCTGGAGCAGAAGTGAGGCAATTTGTGATTCTGGGGAGATGCAAACAGGTCTATCTGAGGAGTCCCACAAAGAGAAGATGTGACGCAAGACTGCAGAGTTGAGAGATCATTTGTGGAGGTCGAAGAATCTGCTGAGATTGTCTACGAGGGCATTTTGTTTGCTTTACACATATATGGCTTTGAGAAATATATTGCAAGGAATTGCCTAATTCCAAATGTGATATACTTCCTGACAGAGGAAGAGAGCCCTTGCCCCCATTTGTTGATATAGTACATCGCTACTTGATTGTCAGTTCAAACTAGGAGGACTTTGATTGGAAATACGATCTTGAAATGTTCTTAGAGCATTGAGAATCACCCTGAGCTCTAACAAGTTGATGGGGAATGACTGTTCTCGAAGAGCCCACCAACCCTGAGTTTTGAGACCATCCAGGTGAGCTCCCCAAGCATACATGGATGGGTCCATTTTGAGGCTCTTCTGATGTGGTGAAATGTGAAGTAGTAAACCTCTGGAGAGATTTGCTAAGTTCAATCACCAGCAAAGAGATCAACAAAGTGGTGAGGTGACTTTGATCCATTGGGACAAGTGATTTGTGGCCTGAGATCATTGTGATAGCAAGGTCCACTGAGCTGTCCCTTAGGTGAAGTCGAGCAAAGGAGGTGACATGCACTATTGACGCAATGTGACCCATAACATAAGAACATAAGAAAAGCCCTCACCGGATCAGACCGAGGTCCATCCAGTCCGGTGATCCGCACATGCGGCGGCCCATTTAGGTACTCCTGATTGGAGACCCAGATATACCATAGACCTCAATACAATTTGCAAGAAGGTGTGCATCCAACTTGCGCTTGAATCCCAGAATAGTAATCTCTGTCACAACATCCTCCGGGAGAGCATTCCAAATTCCCAGCACGCGCTGTGTAAAAAAGAACTTCCTGACATTCTTTTTTACACAGCGCGTGCTGGGAATTTGGAATGCTCTCCCGGAGGATGTTGTGACATGCATCATTTGTCTTGCTGAGATGCTTTGGAGAGTGGACACTCGATTGCAAAGATGAACATAAGAATAGCCTTACTGGGTCAGACCAATGGTCCATCAAGCCCAGTAGCCTGTTCTCATGGTGGTTAATACAGGTCACTAGTACCTGGCCAAAACCCAAGGAGTAGCAATATTTCATGATTTCCTTCTAAGGTTAACTGCATTATCTTTGGGACAGTGCTGTGAACAAGGCTGCCCTGTGAACTTCAATAAGCTAAGTTGCTCTGCATTTCATATTCTGCTCTTTTCACTGGTTTTCAGCATTATATCTGCTTAATTTGCTCTTCTCCTCCCTGTTTCTTACTTAAAAAAACAAAAAAAACCACAAAAAAATAAACCCTTGTCTTTCCTTTGTTAAATCGTATTTCCTCTTTCCCTTTCCCTTCATAGGAATAAGGGTAAGACTTATAGTCCCACCAACCCCAGGGACCACTTTTCATATATACAGACCCAAATAATCAGGATTACTCAAATCAAGTCACTTCACAACCAATGAAGATGACCTTTATTCTATGCAATTACTGTGGTGCTTTAATTCCAAGACATACTATTTGGAGGCTTAAGGCTTGCCCCATCTGTCTTCAACTTGCTAGTATTAAAGAGGAGCTATGCAAACTTAAACAGGAATTTAATACAATTAAAGCAGCTTTCATCACTCCACAAAATCATACCAACTTACCACCTCTACCTCAAAGAATACAACAGCCCAGGAATAAATGGGTCACAGTAGGCTCAGGAAGACTGCGACATGTAACACAGAAACATCCACCTTCACAAATATTACCTCTACAGAATTCCTTCGCTCCACTAGTGCACTGCAATACTCAAGAAAACAGAAGGGAGGTGGGACTGGAACCAATGAAGGTAACTCAAGAGAACAAGCGCACCCTAAGCACAAATAAAAAGGCTAAAAACAGAAAACTATTACTGTTGGGAGATTCCATCATCAGAGGCATTAACCTTGGAACACAAGGCGAGGAGACCAAAATAGTGAAATGTCTTCCAGGATCCTCAGCTACCAGGAGTTCCAGGCAAATACAGACTATAATTAAAGAAGAAACTAAGGATTTTAACACTGAAGTTGTTATCTATCTGGGAACAAATGACCTGGCCAACAACTCCACACTTGCAGCACAGAAAGCTTTTCGGGAGCTTGGTGAGGGAGTGAAACCTTTTGTAAAGACTTTAGCTTTTTCTGAAATACTGCCTGCATAAGGAAAGGGAGAGCAAAGAGTGAAAAACACAGAGGACTTTAATAGATGGCTCAAAGCCTGGTGTCATCAAGAAGGCTTCAGGTACATGGGAGGATGGGGAAATAAAGGACAAGAAGCTATATTGCACTGATGGGCTACATATTACTACAGCAGGAAAAAGAAACCTTGCAGAGAAATTTAGACAATATTTTTCTAGGCATTTAAACTAGAAGGTGGAGGTGGTGTATGTACAAAGGACAATTATAGAGACCACCCCCGGCAAAAGAAAAGATGTGATAGTAGTAAAGACTGCAACATAAGCAATATCAGCAACTCATTTAGTATTGCAACGGAAAGTGAAACGAAACAAAAATCCATACAAAAAGGAGATTATCGCTGAAAAATAGCTGGAAAGCGATGACCACAAATGCTCGCAGTCTAAGCAACAAAGTTCATGATCTGCAAGCCCTGATGTTAGAGGTAGATCTACATATTGTCGCTATCACAGAGACATGGTTCAGTGAATCACATGAATGGGATGCAAACATACCGGGATATAATCTTTTTAGGAAGGACAGAGATGGTCAAAAAGGTGGAGGAGTAGCTCTCTATGTAAAGATCAATATCCAAGCGACCAAAATGCAAGGGACCTGGGGAGAGGAAGAAGCGATATGGATTGCTCTGAAAAGAAAAGATGGAACTTCTATCTATGTGGGTGTAGTCTACAGACCTCCGACTCAATTGCAGCCAATTGATAAGGATCCGATTGTGGATATCCAAAAGTTTGGAAGGAAAGAGGAGGTTCTGCTGTTGGGAGATTTCAACCTGCCGGATGCGGACTGGAATGTTCCATCTGCAGAATCGGAAAGAAGTAGGGAGATTGTGGATGCCTTTCAAGAGGATCTGCTCAGACAAATGGTGATGGAACCCACAAGGGAAAAAGCGATATTGGATCTGGCCCTCACAAATGGAGAGAGTATCTCTAATGTTCGAGTGGGTGCTCACCTGGGAAGTAGCGATCATCAAACGGTTTGGTTTGATATAACGGCTAAAGTGGAGAGCAGCCGCACGATACTTAAAGTCCTAGATTTCAAACATATGGACTTTAATGCAATGGGAGAGTACCTGAAGAAAGAGCTGTTAGGATGGGAGGACATAAGAGAAGTGGAAAGACAGTGGTCTAAGCTGAAAGGAGCGATAGAAATGGCTACGGACCTTTATGTGAAGAAAATCAATAAAAACAAGAGAAAAAGGAAGCCAATGTGGTTCTCCAACCTAGTGGCTGAGAAAATAAAGGCGAAAGAGTTGGTGTTCGTAAAATATAAAACAACCCAAGAAGAGGAGAGCAGAAAGGACTACAGGGTGAAACTGAAAGAAGCCAAGAGAGATATACGTCTGGCGAAAACACAGGTGGAAGAACAAATGGCTAAAAATGTAAAAAAGAGAGACAAAAATTTTTTCAGATATATTAGTGAAAGGAGGAAGATGAAAAATGGAATTGCTAGGCTAAAAGATGATGGGAACCAATATGTGGAAAGTGATGAGGAGAAAGCAAATGTGCTAAACAAATACTTCTGTTCTGTGTTCACAGAAGAAAATCCTGGAGAAGGACCAAGATTGTCTAGCAAAGTTACACGAGAAAATGGAGTAGATTCTGCGCCGTTCACGGAGGAGGGTGTTTATGAGCAACTTGAAGAACTGAAGGTAGACAAAGCAATGGGACCAGACGGGATCCATCCCAGGATACTAAGGGAGCTCAGAGAGTTTCTGGCGAGTCCTATTAAAGACTTGTTCAACAAATCTCTGGAGACGGGAGTGATTCCTGGGGATTGGAGGAGAGCGGATGTGGTCCCTATTCATAAAAGTGGTCACAGGGATGAAGCAGAAAACTACAGGCCGGTGAGCCTCACTTCAGTTGTTGGTAAAATAATGAAAGTTTTGCTAAAAGAAAGGATAGTGTACTTCCTTGAATCTAATGGGTTACAGGATCGGAGGCAACATGGCTTTACAAAAGGTAAATCGTGCAAATGAACCTGATTTAATTTTTTGATTGGGTGACCAGAGAGCTGGATCGAGGACATATGCTAGATATTAGATTTCAGCAAAGCCTTTGATACAGTTCCTCATAGGAGGCTGTTGAACAAACTTGAAGGGCTGAAGTTAGGACTCAAAGTGGTGAACTGGGTCAGAAACTGGCTGTCGGACAGACGCCAGAGGGTGGTGATTAATGGAAGTCGCTCGAAGGAAGGAAAGGTGAGTAGTGGAGTCCCTCAGGGATCGGTGCTGGGGCCAATGCTGTTCAATATGTTTGTGAGTGACATTGCTGAAGGGTTAGAAGGAAAAGTGTGCCTTTTTGCAGATGATACCAAGATTTGTAACAGAGTAGACACCGAAGAAGGAGTGGAAAATATGAAAAAGGATCTGCAAAAGTTAGAGGAATGGTCTAATGCCTGGCAACTAAAATTCAATGCAAAGAAATGCAGAGTAATGTATTTGGGGATTAATAATAGGAAGGAACCGTATATGCTGGGAGGAGAGAAGCTGATATGCACGGACGGGGAAAGGGACCTTGGGGTGATAGTGTCCGAAGATCTAAAGGCGAAAAAACAGTGTGACAAGGCAGTGGCTGCTTCCAGAAGGATGCTGGGCTGTATAAAGAGAGGCGTAGTCAGTAGAAGGAAGAAGGTGTTGATGCCCCTGTACAGGTCATTGGTAAGGCCCCACTTGGAGTATTGTGTTCAGTTTTGGAGACTGTATCTGGCAAAGGACGTAAGAAGACTTGAGGCGGTCCAGAGGAGGGCGACGAAAATGATAGGAGGCTTGCGCCAGAAGATGTATGAGGAGAGAATGGAAGCCCTGAATATGTATACCCTAGAGGAAAGGAGAGACAAGGGAGATACGATTCAGACGTTCAAATACTTGAAGGGTATTAACGTAGAACAAAATCTTTTCCAGAGAAAGGAAAATGGTAAAACCAGAGGACATAATTTGAGGTTGAGGGGTGGTAGATTCAGGGGCAATGTTAGGAAATTCTACTTTATGGAGAGGGTAGTGGATGCCTGGAATGCGCTCCCGAGAGAGGTGGTGGAGAGTAAAACTGTGACTGAGTTCAAAGAAGCATGGGATGAACACAGAAGATTTAGAATCAGAAAATAATATTAAATATTGAGCTAGGCCAGTTACTGGGCAGACTTGCACGGTCTGTGTCTGTGTATGGCCGTTTGGTGGAGGATGGGCAGGGGAGGGCTTCAATGGCTGGGAGGGTGTAGATGGGCTGGAGTAAGTCTTAACAGAGATTTCGGCAGTTGGAACCCAAGCACAGTACCGGGTAAAGCTTTGGATTCTTGCCCAGAAATAGCTAAGAAGAAAAAATAAAAATAAATAAAAAAATAAATAAAAAAATTTAAATTGAATATGGTTGGGCAGACTGGATGGACCATTCGGGTCTTTATCAAGTTTCAAGTTTATTAGGATTTTTATATACCGCCTATCAAGGTTATCTAAGCGGTTTTTACAATCAGGTACTCAAGCATTTTTCCCTCTCTGTCCCGGTGGGCTCACAATCTATCTAACGTACCTGGGGCTATGGAGGATTAAGTGATTTGCCCAGGGTCACAAGGAGCAGCGCGGGGTTTGAACCCACAACCCCAGGGTGCTGAGGTTGTAGATCCAACCACTGCACCACACACTCGTCATCTATTATGTTACTATGTTAGCTTCCAAAATTGGTTTGTTTAACCCTCCCACCCATCCCTCTTAGTGCACAATCACCTCATGACAAAATAACATAAGGAGATTATAACTTAGTCAAGCAGGTTTGCCACAATCTCCTATACACAGCTCTTCCCCACTACTGATCTGAGTATGGCCATGTGTCTCCCAGTGAGCCATGTCTCATACACTCCTTCCAAAGCAGCAACTGCAGGGGTGCTTCATCCATTCAGACACAAAGAACACCTCACTTAGCCAGCAAAAGTGCAATGGAAATAAACTTGCAGTGGGAGGATGGCGTGTTGACTCTCCAGATCAGCAGTGTGTCCAAGGAGAAGGGATCTCATACAACCACTGTATTGATTAAGTGCAAGTGCCAGGAAATCCAGAACACCCCTCCAATAAGGCTCCATAGACACAACTTCCACAGAAATATGCAAAAAGGTTGAGGATTTAATTTTGTCAGATAGACGAATTAAGGTTTCCCAAATAGCTGAAGAAATGGGCATCTTGGCAAATACAGTTTGAAGAATAATTCATGAAAAGTTTAGCATGTCTTAGATTAGTGCAAGATGGGTTTCAAGAATGCTGATGCCATGTCAGAAGGCCATGTCAGAGGCTCCTGTGCTGTCAGGTGAACTTGGAGATGCTCAGTGAAGACCAAGTGAATTTTTTTCATCGTTTGGTGACTGGAGATGAGACTTGGGTCTATCACAGAGCTCCTGAGTCCAAAATAGAGTCAATGCAATGGAAGCACAAGCCATTCCCTATCCCCCCAAAAAGTTCAAGACAGAAATCTGCAGGAAAAGTCATTGCAACTGTCTCCTGGGATGATGCCACACAAGACAACCATAACCAGAGAGAGTTACGCCAACACAATGATTGCTTTGCAGGAGTTAATCAAGGAGAAAAGATTAAGAAAACTTACAGCAGGCATGCTACTTCTTCACAACAATGGGCTCTTGCACATTACAACAATCACAGGCTGTGGGTTTCAGCAGCTGAACCATCAACCCTACAGTCCTGATCTGGCTCTCTCAGATTATTTCCTGTTCTGAGTTTTGAAGAAATTCTTCAGTGTACAGTGGTTTTCAAGTGGAAGCTGTGATGTCCTGGTGACCTTGATCCTTGTGACCCTGGGTAAATCACTTGGTCCCCCATCGCCCCAAGTATATTAAATAGATTGTGAACCCATCGGGACAGACAGAGAAAAATGCTCGAGTCGAGTACTGAATAAATCCATGTAGGGGGGTCACGTGATGCTGGAGACCTAAACGGACGTGCCTCTCCACAGCTCCGGGTTGCACCGCCGTAAATCTTTGATTTAAACCTTATCAGCTGCAGGAGTGCTCAGTGACTTTATACCGTTTGTTACCCCTAACTTCGGAGCGCATGCACGTGTTGCTCTCTGCGGTGCTTTTTCGGGTTATGCCGACGAAATCCCAGCGGGGAGTAAAGGCCAAGATCAAAGCACCAAAATCTAAGATGGCGGAGAAGCACGAGGTGCCCATGTTTACCTTGCAAGAGGCCGCAGTGCAGGAGCTAACCGGTTCCCTGACGCTCGTCATGGAAGACAAACTCACCAAAATTCAATCCTTCATGGAGGAAATGAGGGAGCGTTTAGAGTCCCAGACGAATCGCTTGCAACGAGCGGAAAATCATATTGCTCAGCAGGAGGTGTGTACAGACAACTTCGAGGAGCGTCTAAGCACTCTGGAGACCTCCACTACCACCTTGAAGGAACGTGCTGAGGATCAGGAGAATCGCGGACGTAGGAATAATCTACGTTTTATCGGGATTCCTACTTTGGTGCGGGATGTGGATCTTCGCACCCGGCTTGAAGCCTGGCTGCCTAGTCTTTGATCTCCAGACCCCGGTGGTGATCGAGAGGGCACATTGTGTGGGAATCCATAAGAAGGTCGAGCAACGCCCATGCCCCGTTATTGCATGGTTTCTCAACTACACGGTGAAAGAGAGAATCCTATTTTGTATTGAAAATGGGCTGAGTTGCAATTTGAAGGAAAAAAAATTCTTCTTTTTCAAGATTTCTCTCCTCAGGTCTCCTACCAAGTTTCAAGTTTCAAGTTTATTTAACTCTTGATATATCGCCTATTTAAATATTCTAAGCGATGTACATAATATCGTAAAACATAGAAACATTAATAAACATTTAAAAACAGTGAATTTCAATTTTCAATAATGACTAACAGGAAAGCGAGGGAAAGGGGGCAAAGTTACAATAAGGGTTTAAGAAAAAAGGGAAAAAACGAAAGGTTGGGTAATTTGTTACAAGGCACTCAAAGAGAAAATTAATTTTAACAAAGTAAATCCATTAGGGCTTTAAAGATCGTAGGCATCCCTAAACAAAAAGGATTTTAAAAGAGGCGTGCTATGGCTCCTTTCTGCAACGAGCTTTTCAAGCGCCATATTAGAGTCACTCTCCTGTAGCCGGCTTGTGCCCGCATTTTCTATAATAACAAGGTCACCTTTCTGGACACCCCACAGGCTTTGGAGCAATTTATTCAAAAGCTCCCCCCTGCCCTGGATCCTCCCTGGGTGGGTGACTGAGAGTTTAGGTGGTGGTTTATTCTTGGACTGCCTATTGCCTTGGGCCCTGGGTTGGACTGTATATCTGGTTTCACATCTGGCGCCACATGGGACTTTTGACAACTGCTCATCGGATGACATCTGAGGACGGTGCCCACCGCCTGCTGCTACTGTGGACTCTGGCCATGCCCGGGGAGCATCTTTGCCCTTGATAGCAGTTTTTGCTGTTTACTCCCGGCTTCCAGGGCTGTGGAGGGGGCGATTTGTACATTGGCCTCCTGGTTACCTACTATGGATGCTGCCCAGTGGGTGCTTTCTTTATGGGGCATATGTTCTCGATTACTATGTTATTTCTTATTACAGTTGTTTTTGTTGATTATCTCTATGCTGGTTGCTCATTGATACATGGGCTGTTGCTGTTTTTGCTGTTCGCACCTTTCATTCTGTATTGAAATTTAAGTCTGGCTTTATGACTTGTGCCTGTACCTGCTTGTCCTGTTTTCTTTAGGGTTTCTCTTTTTACTTAGTTCTATTTTTCCCTGGCGGTCTGGGGGCGGCCCGGATTTGCTGTATCTAAGCTGTAAAGATGTGCAGGGGTAGACTATATAGTCTAGGGAGGGGGAGGGGAGAGGAATGGGAAGGGTAGGGGGGATATGGCTGTGTGTGAGTGTTTGTGTGCTTAGATGAGTTGTCTGTGGTTTTTTCAGGAGGCAGGGGTGTGGGGGCCTGTTTTCTGCTTGGCTAATATGGATGCTCGCTGAACGACTTCTCTTTGATGTGTGTGAGATGGGGGGATTTAGCTGGGACGCCCCCCGTCCTCTGACTCATAAGTTTTGGTCATCCTCTTTGCTTTTCACTCATTATATTTCTAACCCTGGCTAATTTGAATGTTAATTCCTTAAATGTTGATGGTTTCCATTCTCCAGTGAAACGTACCAAGATTCTAGCTTATCTGAAGAGGGAGCGCTGTGATATAGCGTTTCTACAGGAGACCCACCTGTCCGCTACTGAACATCTCAAACTTAGGAGGGACTGGGTGGGACAGGTGGGTTTCTCTGCTTACTCTTCCCGGAAACGTGGGGTAGCAATCTTGATTCATAAAAACATTCCTTTCAGCCTCCATAGTGAAATCAAGGATCCAGAGGGTAGATATTTGTTTTTGATTAGAGACCTGTGGGGTTGCCCTCTGGTGCTGGGTACTGTCTATGCCCCGAACATATATTCTCATGATTTCTTCTCCTCCCTGATGGGGATTTTGGCGCCCTACTCCTCCCATCAGTTGATTATTGAGGGAGATTTTAATGTGGTGGCAGAGCCCCTTGTGGATTGTAAGCCTGCTAAAACAGCGACTAGGAACCACTATGACAAGGGGATACCCTTTCTTATTCACAAATTGGGTTTGTTGGATGCCTGGCGGACCTTGAAACGGATGATAGCGATTTCTCCTTCTATTCCCACCCTCATAATGTTTACACTAGGATTGATTATATACTCGTTTCTGAAGGCTTGTTTTCCAAATTGACTCGGGCTGTTATGGCTGCCCCTTTGGTATCAGATCATGCTCTCCTGGGCACCACTTTTCAGTTCTCTCCTGCTTCTCCTAGTAGAATTTGGCGGATGTCTCCCCACCTATACTCGGACCCTAATTTTCGGACCTATCTGGGACAGAGGTGGGAGGACTTCCTCCAAACCAACAGAGCAGAGGACGTGAGCCCGGTTACATATTGGAAGGCAGCTAAGGCTGTCTTGAGGGGTCACGTGCTGGCCTATTCCGCTGCTGCAAAGAAAAAGCGTGATGGGGAATTGTTGACCCTGACCGCCGAGCTGCAACACCTGCGGCGTTCTCATATCTTGAGTTTTATGGGTGCCTTGAGGGACCAACTTCAGGTTGTTAAACATCAGATCAACACTATCCTCACTCAGCGGGCTTCCCGAAATATATTTTTTTTACAAATACAAATTGCATGTTTGGTGAAACAAAACCGGTCGTTTACTTGCCAATCTGATTTGACCCCCTAGAGCCCGGAATGTCATCACCCACATCAGGGATAAAACGAGGCGGGTACATACTCAGCAGCAGGCGATCACGACCCAATTTCTCCACTTTTACCAACAACTATATGCTGAACAGCCGCCTGATGACCAGGCCTGGGATGCCTTTTTCTGCAATTTGCAATTGCCTAGGGTCTCTGATCAGCAGAGGAGTCTACTCAATCAACCGATCAGTGGGGAGGAGTTACAGTCGGCTATTTGCAAACTCAAGCTGGCTAAGACTCCTGGGCCGGACGGTTTTGGACCGGAGTTCTATAAGCTTCTGCCCCTTTTGCATTATGCTCTCTCCAGGCCTATTTTACAGGGCTCCGGTCAGAAACGCCTCCCGGCAATACTCACAATAGCGCTCACATTATTATTTTGCCAAAACCGGGGAGACCTGCAGACCAACTGGGTTCTTATCGGCCTATTTCACTCCTGAATCAGGATGTTAAACTCCTAGCTGGGATTCTAGCGACACGCCTTAACACGATCCTTCCGGATCTTATCCATGAGGATCAGGTTGGCTTTGTCCCTGGTTGGCATGCTTCCATGAACTTACTTAAAGTGCTCACAGTCTTACAACTTCCTTATCACGCCTCTGACAGAGCCTTGATAACCAGTTTAGATGTAGAGAAGGCGTTCGATGTGGTTTCCTGGCGGCACCTTTTCTGGACTCTTGAACAATATGGCATTTCGGGGGATTTTGTCACCTGGGTGACTGCTTTGTACACTCGCCCTACGTCACAGTTGTTGATTTATGGGGGGGATCTTGGAATCTTTCCCTCTGGGCTGTGGCACCCGGCAGGGATGCCCCTTATCTCCCCTGCTTTTCCTTCTTTCTCTTGAGCCTTTGGCTATCCGAATCTGCCAGGACCAGAATCTACAGGGCTTGGGCATAGGGGGGCATGATTTTCGCATTAGTATGTTCGCAGACGATATGCTGCTTTACGTCAAGCATGCTGATGTCAATCTTCCCTGCTTGATGCATATTATTAACTCGTTTGACCTTTTTACCGGTTTAAAAATTAACTATGATAAAACCGAAGCTCTACTGTTGCACAACTCCCCGGGTGATACTTGGTCTGACTGGTTGGGAGTGGGCATTGTGCGTGGGAAGTTGAAGTATTTGGGGATCCTTTTATATAGGAATCTGAAACAGCTTTATGAGGCTAATATCACTGCAGTTATTGGCCGGATTAAATCCCTTTGTCATAAATGGAGATCCCTCCCTTTATCTCTGATGGGAAGGGCGGCCCTGGTGAAAATGGTTTTATTCCCCAAACTTTTGTATGCTGTACAGTCGGTTCCCTTTTGGGTTAGTCGGGAGGACGAACAACACTATAACTTTATTATCTGCAAGTTTATCTGGAATGCTAGGCAAGCGCGTATTGGCTTCCCTAAACTATCTCGGGCTAAATCACAGGGGGGGCTTGGCCTTCCGGACATCCGACTTTACAATGTTGCCTCCCTATTCCGATGGATACACGAACATTTGACCTTACACAGACGCTATTCCCCGCCGGATCTTTTGGCTTCTTGCTGCTCCCCTTTGTCTTTCGTTTCGTTTATCCATGGGATCACGGGTTCAACAGTATCTCTAAAGTACCCCACTCTGATTTTTCTTACTGCTTTTCACAAGGCATGGGCTTGGTGGAGAGGGCTTCAACATAAAGTGCATCATCCATCCCCCTTTTTGTCTTTGATTGGTAATCCCGGTTTCATATCTGGTTTTCGGGGTCTGCCTGGCTTACGGGGTCGTGCTGAGCGCGATACCACCCTACGAGATTTGTTGCATTTGGGGGGTGGGCGATTCCCCTCCTTCTCATTGATGTGCACCCATTGGGGGCTCCCCTCTACGCATATTTACCTCTACTTCCAAATTAAACATTATTACAGTTCTTTTGCTGCTGTCCCTGCTGCCACCTGGGACTGGATGAAAGGGTTCTTACAATACCATATCATATGAACAAGATTGCTACTTGGTATAAAGAGGGTCGAGATTATCAAGGGGAGCACTGTTTTCAATCCATAGTGTCTGATTGGTCCCGGGACCTAGGTTTGATGGTCTCCCTTCATGATATGCAAATTTTTTTCCCAGAATATATATCTGTTTATTAAAAACGTTTCTTTACAGGAAACCCAATTCAGAATACTACATCGAGCCTACCTCACGAGATCACGTGGTTTCCTCATAAGGTTGTGGCCTGATGATCTATGTGTCAAATGTCATCTCTCCCCAGGCACCTATATGCATTCCTTTTTTCTTTGCAAGAAGCTCTCTTTCTGGGAGCCGGTCCGTACTTGCCTGAATGCTACCCTCAGCTGTACCTTACAATGGAACCCACCTGTTTTACTGTTGGGCGACGTGCAGGACTTGTCCCAACAGCATCTCAGCATGTCTTCTCAGAAATTTGTCCTACATGCAATATTGATGGGGAAGAAACTTATTCTGCAGCATTGGGCATCTCCAGAGGCGCCCTCTTTTCCAGTGTGGTCATCTCGCATGAGAACTCTGGCATTATACGAACTGCAGACTTATTCTTCTCGTTCCCAGGATCACTGGAAAGAATACTGTGCACTTTGGGATAAATGTTTGTTGTCTTGTACTGTATCCTTACCCTAGCCGTTGTATATCATTTTTCCCTGTTTATTTATTTGTTCCCTGATTCTTCTGTTTCTTTTGATTCTTCTGACTTAGTTTTTGGTTGTAGATATCTGTACTTTTGGCATTTGGTCCCGTCCCCTGCCGCCCTGTCTAGTGTCTAGTGTACAGTGGCTTGTATGTAGCATACGGGGTGTTTCGACTTCCCTCATAAAACACTGGGCATTCTGGATGACGACACTTTAGCCCCTATTGCGTCAGTTTCCTTTGTACAGTGTGTCACTCCTGCTCTATACTTGCTATGTACTCATGATGTCTATGCACCATATATGATGTTTGTTATCTCATTTTGCTCAATAAACATGATTTCACAAAAAATAAAATAAAAGAATCCATATAAACCTGAGCTCCCCTGGAAGAATGGTATAGAAACTGAATGAATTAATAAGGAAAACTGGATGAAGTGTATGGAGCTATCGGGTGACTATATTAAAAAATACATTTTTGAAAACTTCTTCCTACTGAGGTAGATAAATTATTGATTGCCTCTTGTATTGAGAATAAAACATTTTTGAAAGTTCTAACATGTGTAACTAGAGACACTATGAAAGGAAAACAAAATACAGCAAAAATATTCTTTAACAGAATACAGAAGAAAATAAAAGTTAGTTATCCATCCTCTTTACTCCTTCCCCTAGCCTAAAATGGAAATAACATCAATTTTCTGGGATATTTTTCACCACAAAGATCACCAGTATAAAACCATGACATTCTATATAACCCCAAGTTCTACCTCTAATATATTTCCAATGGTGAAATGTACCAACACTGCTCTCTTCCTATACTCCCACAAATTACTGACCAATTTCTAGAAGTACAAAAGTTTGATGATCCTTGAGGCACCTAGACCACACAAAATTTAGAATTTTTTACAGCAAAAAGTCTAGAAATTCTAGAGTTATAAAGAAGAGTAGAGAATATTAGTCACAAACATAATGATATAAATATTCAGTATAGCCTCATAAGTCTCTTGTATGAAACAAGCAATACAATCCTACCTCTTATATTTAATGTTAAGGAGTGAATATGCTGCTCCTCCAACACACAGTGGATAAAGTAGATAAGACAAGTATTTCATAGCCTGTGTGGACAAAAGTGCAAGTTGACTTGTAAATTGACAGCTGATACATTATCAATAGAGATAATAGTTCATGGATATTATAAATAGATTATCAAAATAAATCAGAAATCCACCTTCCAAAATTTAGGATCTTGCTCCTTCATCAATTAAGCTTGACAGTTTCTGAAACAATAGTCACTGTGAGCATGTATTTATTTTAAATGAAATTTCCTATTTTGAAAATGAACAAGTTCATTTTTTCCCAATAATTTATTTAAATTTATATCCCATCCTCCCTATAGGGTTACATTCAGTGTTACAATATAGGGTTTATATACAGTGTGTTGCAATATATCTTCTTATAGGATTACTTACTGATGTTGGCAAAGGATTGAGGGAATGACTAGGTAAAAAAGGTTTTTACAGCTTTTCTAAAATTAAGAAGTCCATTAAGGGCTCTGATATGAGGAGGGTAGGCTGTTTCAGAGATTTGGTAAGAAATGGGAATAAAATCGTTTCCAGGATGTTTAGAGTTGGATAGAGTGTCCTGATAGTGTATGTAGGCGTATTTCATCTTGGGAGCACAGCGTTCTCTTTGGGGTGTAGAGAGGAAGTTTGTCTGAGAAATATAGAAATTAATAGTAGTAGTAGTAGTAGCAGTAATAGTAGTATTTGGGTGTCAAGTTGTAGAGGGATTTATATGCCAACACTAGGCCTTTGAAGATGCAGCATTTGGTTTCTGCAGGCCTCAGCCATTTCACCCAAGCTCTTTATGCCCTGTCCCATGCTCCAACAAAACTACAGGTTTCAGCATCTACAGGGCCCATTGAGTAAAGGCCCACTGAATTTTTGGTTACAGTGCTGAAACTAGCCCCAAATTATTTTTCTGCCTGGTTTCAGTTTCCAGCGGTCCCTAGCCAGCCCCAGCATTCTCTATCTCACCTCCTGCCCAAAATCCTGTTACAACAAAATTTTAAAATTTCAGCTTATTTATCTCCTCAATTCTTACCCAACCCTTAATATCCATGAGACACCCTGGGGATACTTTGTATAATTTTTTAAAATAAAAGAGATAGCTGACAGGTTAAACGAGTTCTTCACGTCAGTCTTCACTAGAGAGGACACAACCAACATTCCGGAACCCGAAGAGATCGTAAAAGGAGATCAGGATGAAAATCTGGTCCAACTGGAGGTGAGCAAAGTGGATGTCCTTAGACAGATAGACAGGCTAAAGAGCGACAAATCGCCAGGTCCGGACGGCATTCACCCAAGGGTACTCAAGGAACTAAGGAACGAAATAGCTGAGCCACTTCGACAAATATGCAACCTATCCTTAAAAACTGGAGAGATTCCGGAAGACTGGAAAATAGCAAATGTCACGCCCATCTTCAAGAAAGGCTCAAGGGGAGACCCAGGAAACTACAGGCCAGTGAGCTTGACCTCGGTCCCGGGAAAGATGATGGAAGTGCTGATTAAAGACTGCATCTGGGAACACATCGAAAACACTGGGCAACTAAAGCCGAGCCAGCATGGCTTCTGCAAGGGCAGGTCATGCCTCACTAACTTATTATACTTCTTTGAGGGGGTAAGCAGCCAGGTGGATAAAGGGGAATCTATAGACATCATTTACTTTGACTTCCAAAAAGCCTTCGACAAGGTACTACATGAAAGACTGCTAAGGAAGCTATGGAACCACGGGGTGCAAGGGGAGGTCCACCGATGGATCAAAAACTGGCTGGCGGACAGGAAACAGAGGGTTGGAATAAAAGGCCATTACTCAGACTGGCAATGGGTCACGAGCGGAGTTCCGCAGGGGTCGGTGCTGGGACCGCTCCTGTTCAATATATTTATCAACGACCTGGAGGTGGGAACAAAATGTGAGGTTATTAAATCTGCGGATGACACTAAACTATACAGCAGGGTCAAAACCATGGAGGACTGGGAAGACCTCCAAAAAGATCTGACAACGCTGGAAGAGTGGGCTGAAAAGTGGCAAATGAGCTTCAACATAGGAAAATGCAAGGTCATGCATGTAGGGAAAAAGAACCCGATATTCACTTACAAAATGGGGAGATCACCGCTAGGGGTGAGTAACTTTGAAAGAGACCTGGGAGTGATGGTAGACACATCATTGAAAGCGTCAGCACAGTGCGCCACAGCTTCAAGGAAGGCGAACAGAATGTTGGGCATCATTAAGAAGGGTATCACAACCAGGACGAAGGAAGTAATCCTGCCACTGTATCGTGCAATGGTGCGCCCGCACCTGGAGTACTGTGTCCAGTACTGGTCGCCGTACCTCAAGAAGGACATGGCGGTACTTGAGAGAGTCCAGAGAAGAGCAACTAAGCTAATAAAGGGTATGGAAGACCTCTCATATACTGACAGACTGAAGAAGTTGGGGCTTTTCTCCCTGGAAAAGCGGAGACTTAGAGGAGACATGATAGAAACCTTCAAGATCATGAAGGGCATAGAAAGAGTGGACATGGACAGATTTTTCAAATTACGGGGAACCACAAGCACAAGGGGGCACTCGGAGAAACTGAAAGGGGAAAGGTTTAGAACAAACGCCAGGAAGTTCTTTTTCACACAGAGGGTGGTGGATACATGGAACGCGCTACCGGAGAATGTGATAAGCAGAAGCACACTACAGGGCTTCAAAGAGGGTCTGGACAGGTACCTGGAGGACAAAGGGATTGAGGGGTACAGATAAGAGTAGAGGTAGGTAATAAGGATAGAATTAGAGGATCAGAGGCAGTTACAAAATTAGTCATGGACACTATTCAGGCAATTAGGCCTGATGGGCCGCCGCGGGAGCGGACCGCTGGGCAGGATGGACCTCTGGTCTGACTCAGTGGAGGCAACTTCTTATGTTCTAACTGATCATACAGAATGACTGGGGTTCACTTTTTAATTGAATTTCCATCGGCAAGACTGTGGATCCAAGAGATATAGGAAAGGCATAAGTGGACAAATGCAGACAGGTTCGAAGGTGATGAGGAATAGGTTTGAAATTTTAAACACTGATTGTGGGTATTTTAGGCAGGGGATGAATATAAGATCTAATGGTTCATTGTGCCTAGCATCTTGCCCCAATAGGAACCCAAGGAGTAGACTTTTTCATTATTGTTCATTCCCAGAGATAAACAATTGGTAATGGAACGCACTTGGGATACAGTCATACTCGGACTTAGTGCTTAGAAATGGGGAATGTCTTACTGATGTTACATAGTGGGTGATCATCTGGCATCCAGTTATCACTGCATGGTGTGATTTAATATTAAAATTGGTATAGAAATGGTTGATTCAAAACTACAGGTTCTAGACCAGGGGTAGGCAAACTTTGTGACTCGTGGGCCACAATGGGTTCTTAAATTTGACAGAGGGGCCAGACCAAGAGCAGATGGATGGAGTGTTTGTGTGAACTAATATAAATTGAATGTAAACGTCATAACATAAAAGGTTTTGGTCTTTAAAAGGTAGCAAAGCATGAAAACATAAGGCTTATTGTACAAAACGAAGGTACATGATTATCTCTCTCTTCCTCTCCTTCACCCCAATTCTTACCCTTTTCTTTCTCTGCCCCAACATGAGCAGCATCTTTCCTCCCCTATCACCCATCCCCTTGTGCCTTCCTCCTCTGCATCATCTTTCTATCCCCTCCATCCCACTGTGCAGCAGAACCCTTGCCCAGCTTCTATCCTTCCCTCTCTCCCTCGTGCAGAACCCTTGCCCAGCATCCATCCTTCCATCCCTCATGCAGCAGATGCCTTGCCCAGCTTCCATCCTTCCATCCCATCCCTCGTGCAGCGGATGCCTTGCCCAGCTTTCATCCTTCCCTCCCATCCCTCGTGCAGCAGATGCCTTGCCCAGCTTCCATCCTTCCCTCCCATCCCTCGTGCAGCAGATGTCTTGCCCAGCTTCTATCCTTCCCTCCCATCCCTCGTGCAGCAGATGCCTTGCCCAGCTTCCGTCTATCTCTCCCTCCCATCCTTCGTGCAGAACCCTTGCCCAGCTTCCATCCTTCCCTCCCTCTCATCCCTCGTGCAGCAGATGCCTTGCCCAGATTCCTTCCTTCCCTCCCTCCCATCTCTCATGCAGCAGATGCCTGGCCCATCTTCCATCCTTCCCTTCCATCCCTCCCTTGTGCAGAACCCTTTAGCTGCGCAGCCAATCACCCTGACCCTCCAACCTTCCCTCCCATTCGAACCCCGCCAACCCCGAGCCCTACAAAGCTCCCTCCAGTGCAGTGTCAAGCCAGCAGCATTCTAAACTTGCTGCTTCATGGCCTTCTCTCATCGGGGCCTTCCGCGTGCCGCATTACTTATGACATCATCAGTGATGCAGCAGAGGGAATTCCCTGATGAGAGAAGGCCGCGAAGCAGTCTGTTTAGAGTGCTGCCAGCCCAAAATTGCTCTGAAGGGAGGTATGTAGGGCTCGCGGTCAGCAGGGTTCAGATGGTCGGCGGGCCAGATTAAAAACCAAAATGGGCAGGTTATAGCCTGCGGGCCGTAGTTTACCCATGTCTGTTCTAGACTTTAAAAAGCTAACTTTGTTCAGATTGGGGATTACCACAAGGAATTCTTGTCTGGATGGAAACATCTTGAAGAAGTAGGAAAGCAGTAGGTAAAACTGAAAGGAGCTATTGTAAGGGCATTTTGTAAGGAAATAAGTAAAAGTAAGAGGAAAGGAAGGCCACTCTAGTTCTCAAAAGTAGTACATGCGAAGGTACGGAAAAAAGTTAGCTTTAATAAACTACAAAAGATTGTAGAAAGAAGAAGACAGGCAAAAATATCTGTAAAACTTAAACGAGACTGATTGAATAGTCAGGAAAGCAAAGATGCAAAAGGATGAAAAATAGCCTACATGGTAAAATGGGGAGAGAAGATTTTTTTTTTAGATATATTAGTGATAGGAAGAAGTGCAAAAGTGGCATTTTGAGATTCAAAGATGACAGGGAGAAATATGTAGAAGCTGACAGAGATAAGGCTGAATTGCTTAACAAATATTTTTGTCCTATATTCACAGCTAAAGCATCAGGAGCGAGACCACAGAAGGCAAACACAAATAGGGATGGAGGTGTGGTAGATTCTGCTCAATGATTGTGTTCATAAGGAGCTAGCTAAACTAAAGTTGGACAAAGTAATAGAGCCAGATGGTGCACATCTAAGGGTTTGAAATTATTATCCACCATATTTATGTGACTTTTTAGACTGTTGGCACACATTTTAATTGCTACCAATAAAGAAGGGGTTTGAAGACCAGGCACTTTTCTTGTATCTGTTAGCTCCTTTTCTTGTATCAGTTAGCACCTTAATAATGTCCAGATGGGATAGATCTTAACCAATTGTTAGCGTAGTCCTTAATCACTTCTCTCTAAATCACTAACTGTTCTCTGTACTCTTTTTAAATCTCTAATATTGTAAAGCTATATGGTGCCTGTTTATATATTGTGGCCCCATAAACACTGTAAAGAGATTACTGGTCTAATACTAACATACACTTCATTATATATGTTTATGTATATATATATTAATTCTTTATTTTTTCATTTGTATGGACCTTCGGATATCAACTGGATCATAAATAATACCCAGCAATCTCTTGTTTTCATCAGTCCACTTTATTGTTTATTTACTCAAAACTCTAAAATTCATTTAATTTCATATTTATTCTTAATTTCATAATTCCATAACAATTTCTTCATTGTATTTCAATTTAGTTTCCTTCATTTCCTTATTTAATGTCTTTTTCTTCTAATTTAATCTTATTACTTAGCTACTTAGCTTTGAGGTTAGCTCTCAAATGTTTATCAATGCCACCTCTTACGACATGCATGTTTCAAACAACGGTTTTCTTCAGGGCCGAGGGGAACTTAAAAACATACAAAACTTTTAAAATCCAACTCCCTTCTCAGTTTTTGCTTTTTTTAAAAAATTCATTCAAACCTTGCAAACACTAGTGACCTCTCAAATGTAAACACAGTATACTCTGCTTGACATCGTGCAAGCACTTTATCTAAAAGTTGTTACTTCGGGGGTTTGTTTCAAAACACACCTAGTTCAAGCCCAACCTTTTCAGATATAGTTTAGTTCAGATATAAGCTTATTCAAATGGAAATTTGCTAAGATATAGAGTTATCTCTTACCAATCGAGTATGTGCAGTCTTTCTTCAAACATGGCCACAGTTTGTAATCTACTGAATATAAAGCAGCTGCAGGCTCCCCGTTTGAATGTATGAAGTGTATGTTAGTATTAGACCAATAATCTCTTTACAGTGTATACGGGGCCGCAATATGTAAACAAGCACCATACAGCTTTACAATATTAGAGATTTTAAAAGAGTACAGAGAATAGTTAGTGATTTAGAGAGAAGTGACAGATGGGATAGAGAGCATGTGCTTTGAGCCTTAGTGCTGCTCATCAACAAGGATGAGCAGTAAAGGTCTGTTGAGGCTCTATCTTTAATTCCTGGAGAGACTCCAGAAGTGCTGTAAGCTTAAACAGCCTGTTTATCCTAGGATCCTCTCCAAGGACCAGGGCTGTCACTTGGTCGAGCTTTGGCCCGCCCCTGCATTATGCAGAATCTCCTGCTAATGAGGATCCAGATTGGGAAAGTAAAGACATAGATTCTCTTCATCCCAGTCTTCTTCTGACTGAACCCTCAAATTTTGTGCATGGCTCTGCTGTGGGGAAATTGCACTCTTAGGGAGGAGACCCTTAGCACTATCTCTGATACCCCCTGAAGAGTCATCGCGACCACTGTATTTTAAGTACATCTTGTACATCATAATAAAATTCTGGAGCAAAAGCTGGACCAGGACATCCTGGACCACCTGTACTGTACTCTGGGGTTTAATGGAAGATGCACTTTCACCATTTCTCAGCTCCAGCCAGAATTTTTGAACTGGAACTTGAGCCATCCAGTGGCTCCCCCCTCCCTCACATGCCATGTAAGAAATGGACAGTCCTCGGCTATCCATCTGGCACAAGTCTTGCATGAATCCTGAGTATCCTGGCCTGAGTCCATCTAAGGTGTTTTTGAGTCAGAGAGTGGCTTTTAATTTAAAATCAGCAAATCCAAGATGGTGGGAGCCATGGGACTTAAATGAAGTTCAAACACTCAGGGATTATGATTTTAGAAGTGGTGGGGGGCAATCTCACAAGGTCCTCTTGCAATTTTTCACAATCCTCTTGCGATTTAACAACTTTGTGTCATCAGCAAATTTAATTATCTCACTATCTCTAGATCATTGATAAATATGTTAAAAAACAGTGGTCTTAGCACAGATCCCTGGGGAACCCCACTATTTACACTCCTCCATTGAGAATATTGGCCATTTAAACCCACTCTGTTTTCTGTCTTTCAACCAGTAAATATGGGTCTCTAAACCAGATCTTGCGATCAAAGATACACAATGAATTGAATGATGTGACTATTACACTAGAAAAAAAAAGTAGTTACTTTTGCATTATTACATTACATTAGAGATTTCTATTCCGCCATATTGCATAATCAGATTTTTTCAGTGCATAATACTGACAATTAACAATTCCCTAGTGTATAAATTATATTTTGTTTGTTTGCCTTTAAAAACTTGGATATGGCATAAGAGATGCTGAATGGCTCTGCCTGTGAAGGGGCACTGTGTTTTGATATCTACAGACTTAAAAAAATATTAGTGTTTGAAAGAACATTTTGAACATACCTGGGTATCATATGCTTCCGTTTTCTTTTCAGATTCACTGTATGAACCAAACTGTTTTGAATTACAAAAATATAATTAGAACATACATGATTCAATAATGAACTTCTGCTCTAGCTATATATATGAGTGTATGAGGAGATGAACAGAATGACAGAAGTACTACTAGTGAATTCATTCCACAAAATATGGCTCTAATTTTATCTAAAATTAAAGGCTTTTCCATTTTGGTCAGAATTAATGAGAAATTCTAGTAGATAACCCTGTTGTGTAAGAGAATATTCAACCCAGTGGTCCTTTAGCAAAGGAGTGGAGAAGCCTATTGCAATATGGGGCGGGATAGGTATGGAGCTCTGAGGAAAATTAAGACCTCTAGGTACCAAACTGAGATATATTGATATCAAGGAAGTAGGAGATAATAGGGTTTGGAATGGAGGGTTGTTAAATGCTACATGAATAAATTCTAAGGGTGTGTTGATAGCAGATTTGATTGAGAATTAATTAGATTTGGGGGGCATTATGGATACATGGTTAAGAGAGGATTGTGAGGGTAATTTTACCTGAAATCTAACAGTTATCAAGTTTTCCTTCAAAGTAGGGAAGGGAGGAGGTAGCCTTAATTAGACATGATTTGGGCTGGTCAAAGATAAAAAATAAGGCAGGTGGAGGAAACAGAAGATTGAGGTTTGTTGCTATCGTATGTTCCTCCTGAGTGGGATAATGATGGTTAAGGAAAAATTTTAAATTTATGTTCAAACAATTTTATTGATGAAAATAGCGAAACAATCTCCAGATTTACATATCAGAGTCGAGTAAGAAACAATGGAACATCATCAGAAGCAAAGAGAAACAGTCATCATCACTTTTTTACATAAAATGCAAAAACACCTATCCAACGATTCCCCACTAACAGACCTAGGTCCATAAGCACAACAAAGCACACCAGGGTCCTGGACTCTTATGAGCCCTGGAGTGGGCCATCCATCATCCCTTCCCCCCACTCTGACTGGTAAACTGTTATATCAGATGCATAATGTACAAAAGGAAACCCCCCCAGAAACAGAGAACACCCCCCCAAATAGCACTGTTGCATAGCCAAATTTCAAACAGATCACCATCCACCAGAACTATTCCCCCACTTCCCAGGTATTCTCCACCCCTCCCCAGGTACTCTCCACCTAGTCAACTGCGAACAGCCCAAATTAGGACAGTCACTTAAGTATTGCACTACAGCCCTTGAGGTACAAGGACAGCAAATAGGGTTCCCAGATGCACATGAACAAAAACTTTCATGACCAGAATCAGTTGCCCCCCCAGGTAGGCAACTGATTCTGCCAATGCCAGAATGCCGGGGGTCCTGGACCGTCCAATATTGTAGGATACATTTACAGGCTAACAGGCTCATTTTCCTACAGAGAGTCAGTTTCCGGGGGGTGGGGAGAGGGGTGGGGGGGGGGGGCAAATGGCCATAATCATCGGGCAAATCGAGAATCAATTGGCTGGTGTACCCCTCAAGACTCTACCAATCAAGCCAGACATGTAAGAGACTATACGTCTCCAAAAACGCTGTATGACTGGACAGGACCAAAATGCATGTCCCCAAGGTGTGTTCCCCCTGTCTACACTTGTGACATACTGGTGTAGGGAGACCTCCACTGTAATATAATTGTTTGCGAGTATAATAGGCTCGTAATGTCACCCTATAATACATTTCCCGCAACCAAGCACATGGGGTCACCCCCGGTGTCACCCGAAGAGTGCAGGCAATATCCCAGTGTCCCAAATTGACCTGTAATTCTGTCTCCCATCTGCCCCGAATAGTTAGAAAGTCTTTATGGGGATGTAAAACCTGCAAACTGTTATGAATTTGTGATACCGATAGGGGGGGTCTTCTCCCCATATGTTTACCCAATTGTGCTCTGTCGAGGGATCCCACATAATGCTCCACTTGACACGCAAACTGCACTCCCAGGTATGTCCCACCACTACCTGCAAGTCCACACGGGACAGTAACTCCCCTTCCTCCCCTAGGAGGTGTTCCAACCTGGAAATACCTCTCGTTTCCCATAACAAATAAACCCCCGACTCCCAGCCCAGCTGAAAGGCTGGATTGCCCCTTAACGGCAAGAGATCAGGTTCCTCCCCCCCAAGCATTTCAGAAACCATCGCCAAGCATCTTGCAGAGAACAAAATAAAACACTTGCTCTGAAACGGGCAGGAATCACATTCCTGGGAATATGAAGCAACGCAAACACATTAAAAGGAGCAAAAAAACTCCCATTTCATCTGAAGAGGGTATAGCAACTAGTCTGATTCATCCAATCCCCCAAGTGTCTTAGCAAACACGCATAATTATAAACCTGGACATCTGGCAAACCCAGCCCCCCCCCTGTGACCAATTCCCCAAGAGTATAGGCAATGGTAACTTGGGTTTCTTAGCAGCCCAACAAAAGCGATTAATTCCTCTGTGAAAACGACACAAATCCTTCCCAGTCAGTCGCAATGGGAGAGTCTGCAGCACATACAACCACTTTGGAAAAATGAGCATCCTAACCAAACTAGTGCGACCCAGTAGCGAGAGGGGTAGATCATTCCAAGTATCCAAGATTGCCGTTTGCTAATGTAGCTCATATTCATTAATATGCCAGGATGAGAATGCAGGACACGGACCTATGACTGGAGAGATGGACATACACCAGGGACACGGACCTGTAGATGGAGAATCAATAGAGAGGACAGCAATCATCGTGGGGGACTCCATCATCAGACAAGTCAACAGCCACATAGAGGGAGGAAGACTGGATCGACTGGTGACCTGCCTACCGGGAGCCAAGGCAGAAGACATAGTGAGCCGCATCGACAGGATCATCAACAGTGTGGAAGAAGATACGGCAGTGGTGATCCATGTAGGGACGAAGAACGTGAGCAACAGGAACTACAAGAGGGAAGTACTGAAGGACCAGTTCCGGGTGCTAGGAAGACCAGAACGTAGAGGATAGCATTCTCGAAGATCCTGCCAGTACCCAGGGCAGACGAGAAGAGGCAGATGGAGCTGAAAGCAATCAACACGTGGATGCGGTGCAGGTGTGAGGAAGAAGGATTCCACTTCGTGCACAACTGGATGACATTCTGGGGGAAGAGCAAGATATTCAGGAAGGATGGACTCCACCTCAGCAGAGACGAAACGAGGCTACTTGCAAGCAACATCAAGAGTGAAGTTGAGAAGTTTTTAAACTAGGAAGAAGGGGAAAGCTGACAGTCGACCGAGAGTCAATGGTTCATGGACCGGTATACCCGGAGAATACTGTGCAGGAAGATAGAGGGGAAGACTCACCGGATCACAGGCAAGACAGATCGAAAAGGACACAAGAGGGAAGGAAATGCAAGAAAGGAACAGGCCGCAAACTCAAGTGTATGTACACGAACGCAAGGAGTCTAAGGAATAAGATGGGTGAATTAGAAGCTATGGCACAAAAATATAATGTGGACATCATTGACATCATGGAAACATGGTTGACTGAGGAAAATGTCTGGGACACTGTGCTACCGGGATACAAACTATACCGCAGAGACAGAGTGGCTCAAAAAGGTGGGGGCATTGCCATATACGTCAACGAGGGAATTGAATCTACTGGAGAGAACACACCACAACAGACGGATAAGGTAGAGTCTCTGTGGGTCAAAATTCCAGGAACAAATATCCTGGAAACGAAGATCGGCATCTAATACCGACCCCCAGGGCAGTCTGAAGAAATTGATGGAGAAATGACAATACGAGATTAAACGCAACTGCAAGGGAGGCAACGCAGTTATCATGAGTGACTTCAACTATCTGGGGATAGACTGGAACCTGGGCACCTCCGGCTGCGCTATGGAGACCAAGTTCCTGGATGCTGTAGGCGATTGCTTCCTGGAACAACTTGTTAAGGAAAATACAAAAGGAAATGCAATTCTGGACGTACAGTGGTACCTCGGTTTACGAGTGCACCGGTTTGCGAGTGTTTTGCAAGACGAGCAAAACATTCACAAAATTGGCGCCTCGGAAACCGAGAGCGCCTCGATTTGCGAGCGCCCCCCCCGTGATTCAGCACCCCCTTCTGCCACCATCGGGCACCCCCCAGCCGTGACCTGAGGTCCCCCAACCCATTCGAACCCTCTTCTTACTTTAGTGTAGCCTCCGCACCGGCACCTGCACCAAAATGTCCTGTGCGTTGGTGCCGGTGCCCGAAGATCTGCCTCCTGTGCTGGGCCTTAAGCATGTGCGCATGCTCAAGGCCTGAGAGTTCACATTCTCTCGAGAAAGAACGTGAACTCTCAGGCCTTGAGCATGCGCACATGCTCAAGGCCCAGCACAGGAGGCAGATCTTCGGGCACCGGCACCAACGCACAGGACATGCTGGTGCCGGTGCGGAGATTACACTAAAGTAAGAGGGTTCGGGTGGGTTGGGGGATCTCAGGTTGCGGCGGGAGGGGGGGGGAGGGTGCCGGATCGCAGGTGGGAGGGTGACGATTCGCGGGGGGGGGGGCCTTCGGGAGGAGCAATGCCGGTTCTCGTGGGGGGGGGGGGGGGGAGCAGCGCTGCTGGCCTCGGGGGTGGGGAGTGGGAACCTATCAAAGCGAGTTTCCATTATTTCCTATGGAGAAACTCGCTTTGATAAACGAGCATTTTGGATTACGAGCATGCTCCTGGAACGGATTATGCTCATAATCCAAGGTACCACTGTAATTCTAAATGGACTGCGAGGCCCGGCACAAGGTGTAGAAGTAGAAGGGATGCTGGGAAACAGCAATCACAACATGATCCGCTTCGACATGGACGCAGGAGCGAAACATCAGTCCAGAACGATGGCCACGGCACTGAACTTCCAAATAGGAAATTACGAAGATATGAGACTCGTGGTGGGGAAGAAGAGGATAAGCACTGTAAAAACGCTAGAGCAAGCTTGGTCCCTTTTTAAGGACACAGTCACCGAGGCACAAAATCTATATATGCCGCTTATCAACAAGGGATCCAAGAGGAAAAAGAACAAGGAACCAGCATGGCTCACTGTAGAGGTGAAGGAAGCGAACAGAGACAAAAAAACTTTGTTTAAGGAATGGAAAAGGTCAAGAACGGACGACAACTGGAATATGCACAAACAACATCAAAGCAGGTGCCATAAGGCGGTAAAAGGGGCCAAAAGAGACTATGAGGAAAAAATAGCCAAGAAGGCGAAAAACTTCAAGCTGTTCTTTCAATATATTAAAGGGAAATGACCCGCGAAGGAAGCGGTGGGACCATTGGATGACCATGGAATAAAGGGAGTGCTAAGGGAGGACAAAGCAATTGCTGACAAACTGAACACATTTTTTGCGTCTATATTTACTGAAGAGGATATACCCAACATACCGGAACCCATCAGGCTATATGCTGGAAACGAAGATAGGAAACTGAGAGTTGACAGTCAGTCTAGAAGAGGTATGCAGGCAGATCAATAGGCTTAAGAGCGATAAATCCCCGGGACCGGATGGCATCCATCCGAGGGTCATCAAGGAACTGAAAGGGGTTATAGCTGAACTGCTCCAACTAATAGCCAATCTGTCAATCAAATCAGGAAGGATTCCGGAAGACTGGAAAGTGGCGAATATTACGCCGATCTTCAAGAAAGGTTCGAGGGGAGATAAGGGAAACTACAGACTGGTGAGTCTGTCCTCGGTACCAGGAAAGATGGTAGAGGTGCTGATAAAGGACTGCATCATTGATTACCTTGATGGACACAATCTGATGAGGACCAGCCAGCACGGCTTCAGCAAAGGAAGATCTTGCTTGACTAACTAGAGGCACTTCTTCGAGGGAGTAAATAGGGTGACCCGGTTGACATTGTATATCTGGATTTTCAGAAAGCGTTCGACAAGATCCCGCAAGATCAACTACTTTGAAAAATTGTGAGCCATGGAATCGAGGGTGAAATACTCACATGGATTAAAAATTGGTTGGCGGATAGGAAACAGAGAGTGGGGTTAAATGGACAATACTCGGATTAGAAAAGTGTTATGAGTGGAATGCCGCAGGGTTCAATGCTTGGACCTGTGCTCTTCAACATCTTTATAAACGACCTAGAAATTGGTACGACAAGCGAAGTGATTAAATTTGCAGACAATACAAAGTTATTCAGAGTAATGAAGACACAGAAGGATTGCGAGGACCTGCAACGTGACAAACACGCTCGAGAAATGGGCCACGACATGGCAAATGAAGTTTAACGTGGATAAGTGCAAGGTGATGCATGTTGGTAACAAAAATCTTATACATGAATACAGAATGTCCGGTGCAGTACTCAGAGAGACCCTTCATTGAATAAAATCTACTACCAACCAAATAAAAAGATTCCTCAAAAAGAGGAGGGGGGAAGATAACAGAGAAGATAAACAGATTGATTTTGGAAATATTTCTGCTCTTCTGGAACAAACTTTGCAGATACTGAAAGAGCTACAATCTTAGTATCTTTTGTTTTTGAGCAAGATTTAAATATGATTCTAAAATTATATTTCAAAAACTCTCAAAAACTATTTGGAGATCAAAGACTTTGGATATACCCAGATGTTTCAAAAGTTACGCAAGAGAGAAGAAAATATTCTTTCCCTACGTCAACTGGGGGCTACATTTCTTTTAGAATACCCCTGTAAACGCCTGGTTAGGTATTTGGGAATAAAACATACTTTTTATTCTCTAGACCACTTGAGGGAGTTTCTACACGTTAAAAAGATCATTAAGGATTAAGGAATCGATTTTTAAATTAGAATATTATAACCGATAGCGCATTAAGCATTTTTCCTTTTGAATGTTTGATACCTTTGTTCATCTCCATTATATTCTGATTACCACTCCCCCAAATAGTGGTCTAAGGAAGGGGTAAAATTTATATTGCTTATGTAAAAATTTTGTTTTGAATTGTTTCTCTCTCTGTATTACATAAGAACATAAGAAGTTGCCTCCGCTGAGGGAGACCAGAGGTCCATCTCGCCCAGCGGTCCGCTCACGCGGCGGCCCATCAGGCCTATTGCCTGAGCAGTGGTCCCTGACTATTCCTATATCCTACCTCTACTCCTATCTGTACCCCTCAATCTCTTTATCCTCTAGAAACCTATCCAAACCTTCTTTGAAGCCCTGTAACGTGCTCCAGCCTATCACAGCCTCCGGAAGCGCGTTCCATGTGTCCACCACCCTCTGGGTGAAAAAGAACTTCCTAGCGTTTGTTCTAAACCTGTCCCCTTTTAATTTCTCCGAGTGCCCCCTTGTACTTGTGGTTCCCCATAATCTGAAAAATCTGTCCCTGTCTACCTTTTCTATGCCCTTCAGGATCTTGAAGGTTTCTATCATGTCTCCTCTAAGTCTCCGCTTTTCCAGGGAGAACAGCCCCAGCTTTTTCAGTCTGTCAGTATATGAGAGGTTTTCCATACTCTTTATCAGTTTAGTCGCTCTTCTCTGGACTCCCTCAAGTACTGCCATGTCCTTCTTGAGGTACGGCGACCAGTACTGGACACAGTACTCCAGATGTGGGCGCACCATTGCACGATACAGTGGCATGATGACTTCCTTCGTCCTGGTCGTGATACCCTTCTTAATGATACCCAACATTTTGTTTGCTTTCCTTGAGGCTGTCGCGCACTGTGCCGACGCCTTCAATGTTGTGTCTACCATCACTCCCAGGTCTCTTTCAAGGTTACTTACCCCTAGCAGTGATCCCCCCATTTTGTAGCTGAACATTGGGTTCTTTTTCCCTACATGCATGACCTTGCATTTCTCTATGTTAAAGCTCATTTGCCACTTTTTGGCCCACTCTTCCAGTGTCGTTAGGTCCCTTTGCAGATCTTCGCAGTCTTCCGTGGTTTTAACCCTGCTGTAGAGTTTGGTGTCATCTGCAAATTTAACAACCTCACATTTTGTTCCCCCCTCCAGGTCGTTAATAAATATATTGAACAGGAGCTGTCCCAGCACCGACCCCTGTGGAACTCCGCCCGTGACCCATTGCCAGTCTGAGTAATGGCCCTTTACTCCAACCCTCTGTTTCCTGCCTGCCAGCCAGTTTTTGATCCATCGGTGGACATCCCCTTGCACCGCGTGATTCCACAGCTTCTTAAGCAGTCGTTCGTGTGGTACCTTGTCGAAGGCCTTTTGGAAGTCAAGGTAAATGATGTCTATGGATTCCCCTTTATCTACCTGGCTGTTTACCCCCTCAAAGAAGTACAATAAGTTTGTGAGGCATGACCTACCCTTGCAGAAGCCGTGCTGGCTTGACTTTAGCTGTCCATTGTTTTCTATGTGTTCACAGATGCTGTCCTTAATCAGTGCTTCCATCATCTTTCCCGGGACCGAGGTCAAGCTCACTGGCCTGTAGTTCCCCGGGTCACCCCTTGAATCCTTCTTGAAGATGGGCATGACATTTGCTATTTCCAGTCCTCCTGGATTCTCCAGTTTTTAAGGATAGGTTACATATTTGGCAAAGTGGTTCCGCTATTTCATTCCTTAGCTCCTTGAGTACCCTTGGGTGAATGCCGTCCGGATCTGGTGATCTGTCGCTCTTTAGTCTGTCTATCTGCCGGAGGACATCCTCTTGGCTTACCTCTAGTTGGAACAAGATTTATGCTTGTGAATAATATGAAATTTAATACATAAATTAAAAAAAAGAAAAGGGCAAACAGAATGCTAGGAATGATTAAGAAGGGGATCAGAAACAGATCAGAGAAGGTATCATGACGCTGTACCAGGCCATGGTACGCCCTCACCTGGAATACTGCATCCAGCACTGGTTACCGTATATGAAGGACACAGTACTACTCAAAAGGGTCTAGAGAAGAGCGACTAAAATGGTTAAGGGGCTGGAAGAGTTGCCATACAGTGAGAGATTAGAGAAACTGGGCGTCTTCTCCCTAGAAAAGAGGAGACTGAGAGGGGACATAATTGAAACATTCAAGATAATGAAGGGAATAGACTTAGTAGATAAAGACAGGTTGGTTACCCTCTCCAAGGCAGAGAGAACGAGAGGGCACTCTCTAACATTAAAAGGGGATAGATTTCGTACAAACGTAAGGAAGTTCTTCTTCACCCAGAGAGTGGTACAAAACTGGAATGCTCTTCCGGAGGATGTTATAGGGGAAAATATCCTCCAGGGATTCAAGACAAAGTTAGACAAGTTCCTGCTGAGCCAGAACGTATGCAGGTAAGGCTAGATTCAGTTGGGGCTCTGGTCTTTGACCTAAGGGCCGCGGCGGGAGCTGACAGCTGGGCACGATGGACCACTGGTCTGACCCAGCAGCGGCAATTCTTATGCTCTTAGGCTTTTATTTCTCTAGTGCTGAAGTACTTTCTGACCCTTGCTGTGGCTTATGGGGACCCCAAGAACAGCCAGTTGAAGACCTCTCCAAAAGCAGTCAATACTCCCCTCCACCAAGTGTAGCAGTCACCAACAGCATCCTTGAGCCACTGAAGTGCAAGGATCTGTGACACAGGGATACTGCTGCTGCTTGCCAAGCTTGGCAAAAAGGACCGGGGGGGTCACCTTCAGAGGAAGTCCTCAGCTGACATAGCTTGAAGGTTCTCAACAGCTGGAGTATTTATATTAGAGGCTCTGGCAGAAATCCATTTACAAAGTATGCATTCTGGGGGCGTGGCTTGGAAGCGCATGAGCACGGTCAACGGGTAAACGGTGAGCTCCGTCTCAATAGACCTTTTAAAAGATAAATAGGTTACAAAATGTGTTTTTATCCGGCTCAAAAAGGAGGATTTATTAACCTATGACATCCGGAAAGCAAATAAGGCTGATTCAGCTTTTGCAGCAACGGGAAGTGCTAAAAGAGCGAAATCCGAGCCGGCGACCCCCTCGAAAAATCTAACAAAAAAGACAACTTGGAAAATAACAAGATCATTCTTGAGCTGTGTGCAATTAGAGAAATTGCATCGGATAACTCAAAGAAAATTCAAGAGGTGAAGGAAGAGATTTCTATTCTTAATAAAAAGTGGAGTTAGCTGAAAACAAAATGGAGAACCTAGAGAAAAGAATCGAGACAGTTGACACAGAAGTAATTCAAGAAGATTGAGATACTTACACAGATGCTGGAAGATTGCTGTAAAAGGAAGAGAAGGAGTAACTTGAGATTATTAGGGCTTCCGGAAGGGGCAGAGAAAAACAATATGACTTCCTTCTTAGAGAACCTCCTCCCTAAAATCCTGCCAATTAAAACGAAGTTTCCCTTAGAAATAGAAAGAGCCCATAGCATACCTTCAAAAAGGATTGACAGACAAAAGGGACCGTATACAGTAATCTTCAAGATCTTAAGGCACCAACAAGCATTGGAATTATGTCGTCTTGCAAAAGAGAATAAAAATTTAAAATTTCAGGTTTCCCGTATTCACATCGTGCCAGACTTCGCGCCAGCAACTGTAGTTAAAAGGAAGAGTTTTCTAGATTTAAGGCTGCAACTGAGAAATATCGGTGCAAAATATGGCTTGATTTACCCGGCGATTACAGAAATAAAACAACTAATTTCAAAGAACTAGGAGATTTGTAAGAATTTTTAAAACAATTGGAAGAACCAATGACTTTATAAATACTTAAATTATGATATATGTTACCTAGGAAAATGAGTTAGATCATATAACTCATTATATATGAAATTTATAACAGTTTAATCTAAAGGTTTATCGGCTCATGAAAGAAACGTTGATAATAGAATGTTGGCATCTGCGTGTGTAAGGAAACGTTACTGTGACAATGGATTTTGAAAACGGAAAGCAGAGAAATTTTGATATGAAAGAAATCACATGATTGATACAATTATAACACTAATATGAATGTGGAAATAAATGTATGATAAGGCATTTATCGTCAAAGTATCAGGAAATGGATGAGATTTATGGGTTTTAAAGCAAGGAAAAGTGGATGTATAATAAAAGTTCATGACATCTACTGTTTTAAAATGATAGCCCTATTTCTATCATATCTGAATGATATTGTCTAGTATATCTGTTTCCACATTCATGTGTGGTTTGTTTCTTATTAATAACATTTTTTCATGATGGGTAGTCATCACAATGTATGATGGTATAGCATTATATAAAACGTGATTTACTAATTAATTTTGGAATGTATTTAGTTTTAGAAGTTTATGTTAATTGTTATGTCAATGATTAATTTATTATTGATTTACAATGTAGAAATTTGAGTAAGATATTAATTTCTTCACTCATTTATTATTTATTCAATATGAGAGTTCACATTGATATAGTAAAATTTAATGGTGGAAATATTTAATGTTAAATATAATTTCAAAAGGCAAAATTTATTATAATTATTTATATGGGGAATTGTTTCTTCATGGAAAAGCATTAAGCATATAACATTGAAGGAGGAAAATATGATTAGATTTGTAAATAAATATAAGGTTAGAATACATTAATTAATATATCATTACTAGATTACTTAATATAGATGGATTAATAATTTAAGGATTCTTAAAGACTAATTTTAGTTAATGGTTACTTTTATTATATATGAAATGGATAAATGCAGGAAACTACAGGCCGGTGAGCCTCACTTCAGTTGTTGGAAAAATAATGGAAGTTTTGCTGAAAGAAAGGATAGTGTACTTCCTTGAATCTAATGGGTTACAGGATCCGAGGCAACATGAGTTTACAAAAGGTAAATCGTGCCAAACGAACCTGATTGAATTTTTTTGATTGGGTGACCAGAGAGCTGGATCGAGGACATATGCTAGATGTAATTTACCTTTAGCCTTTGATACAGTTCCTCATTGGAGGCTGTTGAACAAACTTGAAGGGCTGAAGTTAGGACCCAAAGTGGTGAACTGGGTCAGAAACTGGCTATCGGACAGACGCTAGAGGGTGGTGGTTAATGGAAGTCGCTCGAAGGAAGGAAAGGTGAGTAGTGGAGTCCCTCAGGGATCAGTGCTGGGGCCAATCCTGTTCAATATGTTTGTGAGTGACATTGCTGAAGGGATAGAAGGAACAGTGTGCCTTTTTGCAGATGATACCAAGATTTGTAACAGAGTAGACACCGAAGAGGGAGTGGAAAATATGAAAAAGGATCTGCAAAAGTTAGAGGAATGGTCTAATGCCTGGCAACTAAAATTCAATGCAAAGAAATGCAGAGTAATGCATTTGGGGATTAATAATAGGAAGGAACCGTATATGCTGGGAGAAGAGAAGCTGATATGCACGGACGGGGAAAGGGACCTTGGGGTGATAGTGTCCGAAGATCTAAAGGCGAAAAAACAAGGCAGTGGCTGCTGCCAGAAGGATGCTGGGCTGTATAAAGAGAGGCGTAGTCAGTAGAAGGAAGAAGGTGTTGATGCCCCTGTACAGGTCATTGGTAAGGCCCCACTTGGAGTATTGTGTTCAGTTTTGGAGACTGTATCTGGCGAAGGACGTAAGAAGACTTGAGGCAGTCCAGAGGAGGGCGACGAAAATGATAGGAGGCTTGCGCAAGAAGACGTATGAGGAGAGACTGGAAGCCCTGAATATGTATACCCTAGAGGAAAGGAGAGACAGGGGAGATATGATTCAGACGTTCAAATACTTGAAGGGTATTAACGTAGAACAAAATCTTTTTCAGAGAAAGGAAAATGATAAAACCAGAGGACATAATTTGAGGTTGAGGGGTGGCAGATTCAAAGGCAATGTTAGGAAATTCTACTTTACGGAGAGGGTGGTGGATGCCTGGAATGCGCTCCCGAGGGAGGTGTGGAGAGTAAAACTGTGACTGAGTTCAAAGAAGCGTGGGATGAACACAAAGGATCTAGAATCAGAAAACAAGATTAAATATTGAACTAAGGCCAGTACTGGGCAGACTTGCACGGTCTGTGTCTGTTTATGGCTGTTTGGTAGAGGATGGGCTGGGGAGGGCTTCAATGGCTGGGAGGGTGTAGATGGGCTAGAGTAAGTCTTAACAGAGATTTCGGCAGTTGGAACCCAAGCACAGTACAGGGTAAAGCTTTGGATTCTTGCCCAGAAATAGCTAAGAAGAAAAAATTAAAAAATTTAAATTGAATCAGACTGGATGGACCATTCGGGTCTTTATCTGCCATCATCTACTATGTTACTATGTTACTTGGATCTAAGATGTCCTTTGAACTATCTTTAATTTGTGGGCATAGAAAAGTATATTTCCATAAATCTGGAAAGTACCGGTATTAAGACTAGAATGAACCATCAAATGTATAAATGGTAGTAAAGATTGAAGTGAACGTTTGAGAAGAAGGCCAGAAGGTATAGGATCACCTGGAGAGGTTGTGGTACGAAGTTTGGATACAATTCTAGATAGTTGCTGTAAGCTAGGCAAATTAAAATTTGCCATGTTACTACCTAAAATACGGCCAGCTACATTGCCATATGTATTTAACATCTGATTGTTTTTGTAAAAAAAACATGCTCCTTATGTTCTTTATTTTCCTTTGATAAAAATCTGCTAGATCTTGTGCTGCTGGTAAGGATGAATTGAGAATTTTGGGCTCATGGTATGTGGCTAAAACTTTAAAAGTCTTACATAAAATGGATGTATTTTGCCCTATCTTTATTTTATTAGAACACTTTAGTGTGTATTTACATGCAATACTTCAGCTGAATCTTCAGTGTTTGGCCAGTATATACTGTATAGACCAGTGTATCGCAAACTGTGTGCTGCAGCGAGATTCCAGGTGTGCCGTGAGTGCACATCCTGTAGGTAATCGGCCGGCGCCACTGTCTCACCTCCTCTCTGCACCCTCCCTACTGGTGTAGTAATTTCAAGATTAGCAAGCTCAGGGCCCTGTCTGGAGGGTCTCCGCATATGCGTAAATTTTGACGTGATGCTGTCACAGCATCAATGTTTACGCATGCCCAGAGGCCCTGCAGATATGGCCCCAAGTTTAGTGCGGTGGGGCTTAAAAAGTTAGCAATACACTAGTATAGACCATTGATATGGGTCTGGTGATGGGTTTCATGGGATTAACGCCAAGATGTCACCCCTCTTACCAATAAGATTTAATAGTACATTTCCCCTAGGATTTGACAAACCCACTTTTTTAGCCTGGGATTCCAAGGGTATAAAATTTTTGTCTTAACTGGTCATGGGGAGGGGAGGGGGCGGGGAGGGGAGGCAACTTAAATCCTTCTCACAACTTAGAGAGGAATTTGATCTACCCCAAAGGGACCACTTTGCCTATTTCTAGATCCGTCACTATGTTTTGCAGCTTCCATGGTCTGATCTCACTGGAGATCAGTAAGTATTATTATCTTCAGCTTATACTTTCAGATCTCAGTTGAAGATGCCTCTTAGATTTCAACATAGACATTTAAAAAATAAAACTCCATATAATGATCATCAAAAATTACAGATTTCATGATCTAGAGCAGTGTATCACAAACTGTGTGCCTCCTGAGATTATAGGTGTGTCGCGAGACCCTGGGGAGGAGGAGGAGAGATGCTGGCTGACTATCTATAGGAAGTGCCTCTCACAGCAAGAGGCACATCCTGAAGGCAATCAACCGGCGCCAGCACCTCGCCTTCTCTCCGTGTGTCTTCCCTGCTAGCATCCTCCATTGGTGGCTCAGGGCCCATCTGGAGGGCCTTTGCGCTTATGTGGACGTCAGCATGTGTGCGACATCACTGCATCAATGTCCACGCACTTCCGGATGCCTTGAGCCACAGTTTAGTGTGCTGTGGCTCAACAAAGTTTAAAGGACACTGGTCTGGAGACTTGCATATTACAAGATGGTTTCATTCTCAAAGCCATCAAAAAGATACACTCCTTGAAAACCTATATTTATTTTTGGGAAATACAAATAAAATTTTGTTTTGTCTGTACATGTCACCAAAGAAGGTGCATATTATCAGAGCAGATGCTGTTTACTTAAAGTGTGGTCACTTGGAAGCTACCTTGGGTAATATGCTTTGGTCCCGCCCTTTCACTGCTGCCTTCTGAACACAAAACTTTGCTTTTATCAAAACCATATGGACCATCACAACCCGAGTACAGCCCATGCTGCTTCTTGGATTATTTGCCAACTTATTATCCACAAAAGAAGGAAGTAAGTAGGTACATTCCTTCGATGGTCTACATTAACAGCCTTAACTATGGCGGTCCCAAATGATTCATCTGATGGCATGGCTACGAAAGATTATTTCTTTTCAGCGCCCCCCTCCCCTCCCCGACCCATCTCTCCCTTCCATCCGAACCGCGAGACTAAAGTATCTTATAACAAACCGGCAGCGTTGGCAGTAATCTAGACAGGCTCTTCGCGGCCTGGGCCTTTCCTCTGCCTTATCAATGATGACATCATCAGCAATGCGGCAGAGGAACGGCCCAGGGTTCTACTGCACAAGGGATGGGTGAGAGGGAAGGAAAGATGCTGCACATGTGGGGGAGAGAAAGAAAATAGGAAGAATTGGGGTGGAGGAGAGGAAGGGAGAGATGATCATTGTACATGAAAAAAATAAGACCTAATGCTTTTTTTGGGCCCAGAATTAATATAAGATAGTGTCTTATTTTCGGGGAAACATGGTAGTATTTTTGAAAAGAGTAAACACACGATTCACATCCGCCCTCTTCATTCCACTCAGTATTTTATAGACCTCTATCATATCACCTCTGAGCCATCTCTTCTCCAAGCTAAAGAGCCCTAGTCGCTTTAGCCTTTCCTCAAAGGGAAGTCGTCTCATCCCTTTTATCATATTTGTTGCCCTTCTATATACCTTTTCAGTAGTATATAATGGTCTCACCATAACAAAAAAACCCCAAAAAAGATAAAAACATTTATAGGAATGATGAAGGGTTGGGGTTTTTTTTGGGTTTTTTTTTTTTTTTTTTTTGTGGAGGGGGGGGGGTTAATAGCACAGGTTTTTTTTTCAACTATAATACGGCTGAAGTGCTTTAGAGGTTTTTGTGATAGTGTGTATAGTGTATATAGATTCACCCTTTTTGACCTGTTTGTCTGTCAATTAGATTGTACAGCAAGGCATGTGTCTGGTAGTGCTATAGAAATAAGTAGTAGTAACAATTCTAATCGCTTTATCTCAAAAAACGATATATGGACCTAGAAAAGGTACAGAGAATGGTGACAAAAATTATAAAGGCTAAAGCAACCAGGGCTCTTCAGCTTGGAGAAGAGATGGCTCAGAGGTGATATGATAGAGATCTATAAAATACTGAGTGGTGTGGAAAGCGTGGCTGTGAATCGCTTGTTTACTCTTTCCAAAAATACTAGAATGAGGGGGCATGCAATGAAGCTACTAAGTAGTAGATTTAAAACAAATGAGAAAATATATTTCTTCACGCAACATGTAACTAAACTCTGGAATTCGTTGCCAGAGAATATGGTGAAATCAGTTAGTTAGCTTAGCAGGGTTTAAAAAAGGTTTAGATAATTTCCTAAAAGAGAAGTCTAAAGGCCATTATTGAGATGACTTGGGGAAATCCACTGCTTATTCCTACGATAAGCAGCATAAAAAGCAAAGTTACTTACCGTAACAGGTGTTATCCAGGGACAGCAGGCTGATATTCTCAAATGTTGGTGATGATATCCACAGAGCTCCAGTAAGGACAGCTGTACAAGTGCACCTGCACTGCAAGAACTTAAAGTTTGCGACTGACCGCACACACAAGTGCCTTCCCACCCAATACAGGTGAATGTCTCCTAAGTTTAGTAAGCCAGCTAAGAAGCCAACCAGGGGAGGTGGGTGAGTTGTGAGAATATCTGCCTGCTGTCCCTGGATAACACCCATTACAGTACACAGTGTTTTATCCCATTACAAGCAGGCAGTATATTCTCACGTGGGTGACCTCCAAGCTAACCAGAATGGGATGGTGGGAGTGTTGGCCTTTTAGGAAAATAAGATTTTGTAATACTGTTTGGCTGAAGAGTCCATCGCGTCTGGACAAAAATTCTAGACAATAATGAGAGGCGAAGGTATGAACCGAGGAGAAAGTAGCAGCTTTGCATATTCCATCAATAGAAGTAGAGCAGAGAAAAGCTACTGAAGATGCCATAGCTTGAACTTTTTATGGGCTGTGACTCGACTCTCGAGTTGCAGCCCAGCCTGATCATAACAGAAATGAGATGCATGTAGCCAACCAGTTGGATATCATCCTCTTGTAAACAGGATGCCCCAACTTGTCAGGATCAAAAGAGATGAAAAGTTATGGAAATGATCTGTGTGATTTAGTCCTTTGCAAATAGGAAGCCAAGGTTCATTTGCAGTCTAAGAGTGTGAAGAGCCATTTTTCTCCTGGATGAGAATGAGGCTTGGGAAAAAAAAAATACTGGAAGAACAATCGATTAAGATGGAATTCAGTGACAACCTTTGGTAAGAACTTTAGATGAATGCAAAGCACAACCTTGTCACAGTGGAACACTGTAAATGGTGGATCTGCTACTAATACTTAAAGTTCACTCACTCTTCTGGCAGAAATGAGAGACAACTTTCCAAGTAAGTAATTTGAGATCAATCATAGACATTGGTTCAAATGGAAGTTTCATCAACTGAGCAAGAACCACATTAAGGTGGCTTTACATTGAAAAGTCATTTCATAAATCTGGAAATGAGAGGATGAGCAGTAAGAGGTTTACCATTCACTGGCTGATGAAAGGCAGTGATCGCACTAAGATGGACTCTTAACAGAAGTGAATTAGACACCAGAATCAGACAAATGGAGGAGATAATCCAAAACCAGGGAAACAGAAGGACTTCGGATCCTCATGATGAAAAAGACAACAAGCAGAAAAACATGTCCACTTTTGCTGGTAACACTGCTGAGCTGCTGGTTTTCTGGAAGCTTCTAATATTAGTCTAACAAGCTGAGAAAGATGAAGATCAGCTAAACACCGCCTGAGAGGTACCAAGCTGAAGGTTGGGATGGTAGAAGAGAGCCTTGACTGTGTGTGAGAAGAGATGGAGAGATTGGCAGAGGTATTGGCTTCATGAAACCGAGTTGAAGTAGAAAGGAGAATCATGGTTGTCTGGGCCACCAAGGAGCTATCAGAATCATGGTGGCAGATTCTGCTTGGGCTGGACAAGAGTCTTGAGAACAAGAGGAATGGGTGGAAACACAAAGAAGTTTGTTCGTCCAGTTCAGGAGAAAAGTGTCTGCTTCTAGGTGATGAAGTGAATACAGCCTGGAACAAAAGTTGGGTAGCTGGTGATTGTGGGGAAATGCAAAGAGATCTACTTGTGGAGTCTCCCATAGAGAGAAGATGTAATGGAGAGCTGCTGAGTACAGTGTCCATTCGTGAGGTTGAAGAAATGGCCTTGATGGATTTTTGGTCTGTCCCAGTATGGCAATTCTTATGTTCTTAGTAGTAGTAATATTCATACCTTCAATTTCTTAAGGTGAGAGTTACACAGCTTTTATAAAATAGATACCCTTTTGAATTTCTTGCACAGGTATCTTATCATAAAATCAGACCCTCTATATTCTATATGGAAGGCAATTCAGTGGTACTTTGGAATCTGAACTTAAATCCGTTCCAGAACCCCGTTCGAGTTCCAAAATGTTTGAGTTCTAAGACAATTTTTCCCATTGAAAATAATAGAAACTGGATTAATCTGTTCCTTGGTCTCACAAACTCAGATTTTCCAATAAATTTAACAGAGACAACAAGTTGTTCGAGTTCTGGGGCGTTAGGATTCTGAGGCACCATTGTATATAAATACAAATATAAAGTAATGAGAGCAATTCTTCAATCCCAGGTTACTTTTACAAAAGTTTTTGAACACAGCAATGCTGTCTTACCTTGATTTCTGGTTTCAAGCCTTTCCACTGAATAGTTATCTTCAAAGCTTTCTTCACTTTCCAGAGCTGAGAAGTGAAACAATTATGCTATTTATTCCTTACAGAATATATATTTCAATAAACTAAGTCAACATAAAACTGAATACACAGACAAGCAGAATATGATCTGAAACAATGTTACAAAGACATCTTACCATCTGATGACAGCCTGAAGCAGGAATATTTCATCAACAAAAAAACGTACGAGTGTGGATTACATGCAAAGTCCATCAACCATAGCATCCCGTTTCCAGAAAATCTGGATCACTAGAAGTACTGCGCTGATACAATAAATTTACTGAGTTACGTTGCTGTGTGATAGACCACATTAGTGAAGGCTCTATGAATAGATCAGGTTGGGCAGACTGGATGGACCATTTGGGTCTTTATCTGCCGTCATCTACTATGTTACTATGTTACTTTTGCAAGCTGAACAATTTTGGATCCATAATTTAAACAATGAAGAACCCGAGGGATTAAATCTTAAACTTGATTGGAATGCATTTGAATAGAGGATTAGAACTTTGAATGTTATAAACAAAACTTTCCTTTCACATTGTTTATTGCACTTTGCTGCAGTTTACTAGATTTTAATGGCGTTTTAACTTGCACTTATTTTGCACTTTACCACGTGTTATGCCTATGGCCAGGGGGTAACTGAAACTCAACATACTACGTAATATGTCTCCTCAAGTCTGCATATCTGACCTCCGTGACCTGGGTGTTGCCAAGACAACATCAAAAGGACAGTAAAACCAGATGGAAAGCTGGTTTCTGCAACAAGTTTGCTTATCTGATATCCTGACCTCCTTGACCTGGAGGTTGCCCAAACAACATCAAAAGGACAGTAAAACCAGATGGGAAGCTGGTTTCTGCAACAAGTATCTGCTATCTTGACCTCCTTGACCTGGGTGTTGACAAAACAAAGAACAAAAGACCAGAACCGGGTGTGCCTGAATCGTAATAAAGGACGCTGGTTACTGCAGGACCAGCTGTTTTTACTATGAACTCAGCAGCTTTTATAAAAGACGGGACTCTGCCCCTAACAGTAGAATCCAAGACGTCTAAAGGGACAGTCTCCCGTGTCCACCCACCTATCAATTGCAGGGATTCCCAATTGTGAGGGCTGGTCGTTGCCTGGGATTACGGTGAAGCTATTTTATTCTTATATTCATATAAATATATATATATTAAAGGGTTATTGTTTATGCTTTTATATTGTCTGTGTGCTTTTCTGAGTGTCACTGATCATCCCATCTGACAGAAATAAGTGGCGGAACATATTGGTACCAGAAGTGGGGTGATCAATGTGGTCAGAAAAGCTACCCAGAAAACAAGGGGTTGAGGAGCAGGCTCCCAATCCCTCCATTCCGGATTGGAATGACAGTATAGGTAAATTAATGGCCACTGAGTGGTCTGTAGAAGCAGGATTATGTGAATCCTGTACTTTTGGAAGTGGGGATCCACATGAATTATGTGCCTCCTTACAAAAGGTGAAAATCTCAAAAGGAGAAGAGCAAGAAGGAATTTCTAGACAAGGAAGGATGGTTTTGTCAGACTGGAGGAATTTGCATGAAGCTAAACATGAATTACAATTGAAATTAGGAGAGCTGGAAAAGAAAAGGTGTAATCAACAGCATGCCATTAAAATGCTACAATGTCAGAATAAGTTGTTAATGGATAAGGTAGACACCTATCAAAATGTAACAGAAAAGGCAGCTGTGCGATGTGCACGATATAAATACAAGAAACGGAGGCGGAAAGTGAGTTACAGAAAAGTTAAAATCTTAATTTATCATCTGCCGGATGATTGGAATCCAAACAAACGGGATGGAGATATTTGGGATTCAAATTCTAATAACAGTGAGGAGGATATATGTGTTGAAGGAGAACAGGCAGAAAGTTTAGAAGCAAAGCCTGTGAGGAGACAAAGATTACAGGGAAATCTGCAGACAGGAGAAAATCTGACTAGAAATAATGTTATGGAGGATGTTACTCAACAGGAAGTCATGGATATGATGGCACGCTTTACACAGCAGCCTGGGGAACCACTAATACAATGGGTAATTCGGGTGCAGGAGCTGGGCGCAGCAGGGATTATGTTGGATGCCACAGATGCCCCTAAATTTGTTCAAATTAGTCAAGAAGTAGCAGTACAAAATCCGTTACGGGAGGATCCTTATCCTGCTAAAAATGCCCAATGGTCTTTATTAGAGATAATTAGTAGGGGTGTCACGAGGCGATATCCACTTGAATCTGATTGGCCCTCAAATGATAAAATTTGGTATACATTAAAAGAAGCTCAAATGAGAATTAAGGAGGAGGCTATGAAGGTAGCCTTAGTAATAGGTCACGCTGATACCAAATTTGTTTATGACTCATTTGATTAAATAGTGTGCTTATTTACAGATTAAATTCAACCCTGAATCATTGCCGATGGAAGAAAGCATGCCGGAGCTCTGTGTTTGTCTGTTTCTGTTATGTGTTGTCTGTTTTAGCTTATGGGGTACCCCAATAAACATCGCACATTGGCCATTTCCAGAGTTTTTCCACCCCTTCTATTAGTCCAAATGGTACCATATCCCTTTCCAAAAAAGATTCCCCCACATACAAGAAAGTTTCTTATGAAAACCATGCTCACAATGATTTTATGCTATGGCTCATACAGCCCAATTATAATTTAGTTAGGGGTTATATTATAAGAGGATATCTGAAGAGAAAAAATTAGAAAGCTTTATACCTGTTAAAATGGTGCTCATTGTTATTTGATATTTGCTAAATAAAATAAAAAATAGTCTCTCTTTATTTAACTTACCAGGTATAAACAGTGCAGTGCACATCTCTGACATAAGTTATTTTGGTATTACCATCAGTACGTGTTTATGGTCTCTCTTAAGTGACATAATAATTAGGTCCAGAACATAAAAAGGTGTATTTTCTGAATGTTCTACACAATACCTTTAAGTGCATTAGTGTTGTTTCTCTTATCTCAAACAAATACTACCTTACACACCAGTATGGTGTCACATGTTATCACATTCTGTACATAAAGTGGTTTTTCTTCTTTTTCTTATCTTCTCTTTTATCACTAGGGGTGTTTATTGTAACTAAAGCAGGGGTGTCCAATGTCGGTCCTCGAGGGCCGCAGTCCAGTCGGATTTTCAGGATTTCCCCAATGAATATACATGAGGTCTATTTGCATGCACTGCTTTCATTGTATGCTAATAGATCTCATGCATATTCATTGGGGAAATCCTGAAAACCCGACTGGATTGCGGCCCTCGAGGACTGACATTGGACACCCCTGAACTAAAGCATTGAAGCTAAACAGTCATGATGAAATATTTTCCTTGGAAAATCACGTACTGGGAAATGTTATTCCATATAGACTTTCATCCCTTTGTGATAGAATTGGTCAGCTCTCCTCTCTTATTCTTATGATTTGGCTAACATGCTGGGTTAAGAGAAAATTTCACCAGATCGAGAAGATGATGACACGCAACCAGACATACAGTGCCGTGCCATGACGCTATTATGTGGCACCGACTTGGGAATAGAAGTGAGCCTATATCCTGCCACTTCACATTAGGGCTGGTCTCTGGGGGTGGTGCACTTGACTCTTACGTGAGTGAAGGCATGTGAGTGGCATAGCAAGCCTATTGAAACTGGAGCATAGCCAGACCCTAACCAAAGCTGCTACCAGATAACTGCAGTGATCGATGGTGAATATGAAGCTACCCTAAATGTATGTAAGCCATGAGTAAGAGCACAAATATAATATTAATAAGATTATTAATTTCCATGATTCCCTATACGTGATACTTTCAAGTAAAATGCCTAATTAGCAAGAAATATTAGGGAATGCAAGAATACCAGGTTTAGAACATAAGGAAATAATTTAACTTGAGGTATAGTAAATACTATTGTTTCTGAAATACTGGCTGGCAAACAAGCATATTTTGGCTCCAGAGTAGCAGATGTATTTAGATGGGAAGGTGAATGGGTGCCAAATACTGTACGATATGATCAGTTAATGTTACATGTCGTCAATGATAACTGTGTTTTGTTTTTTAAAACTACATCACATTCTGTACCCTTAGATAGAAAATGGTGTAATTTTGAAATGAAACAATGTGTCCTTTTACGGTGATGCCTTTGACATTGGGACCCCAATTAGGGTTTCCCACTTGTCATGGGCAACAAATAGATGAACAAAATAAGACAAACGTGTCATCTATGAACCATGTTCTTTACAACATACTTAGCAGTACTGTTGAACTTGTGATTCCTGCTATTCAAGCTCCCTTTTCAGTATGTTTATATCAAATGTAAATATTAATTTTTCTTTTGCCGATATACTTACTCCAATTATTTTATTGCCATCTATAAAGAAAGCCATGCAAAATATAGCAATCCTAAATAAAGCAAATCAGCAATGTAACCTTACTTTGCTACAGCATAAAATAGATATGAATTTTGACTTGTATTCTGTGACAGATCACATTGAAGCTACCACTGCACACCCTTGGTGGGATGCTTTTACTAGAGGGAGGGCTACGGCACAAAAGGTGTTTCTTCATTCCTTACTCTATATTTTTGTTTAACTATCCTTATGTTAACATTTCTTAATTGTGGGTTTACCTATTGTGTATACAAAAGGACACTCTCTCCCTTTATTCGGATGATTTCTTATTGGGAGGTGCAGACTTGAGGATCCAGGGGTGGACTGTTATGCCTATGGCCAGGGGGTAACTGAAACTCAACATACTACGTAATATGTCTCCTCAAGTCTGCATATCTGACCTCCGTGACAACATCAAAGACAACATCAAAAGGACAGTAAAACCAGATGGAAAGCTGGTTTCTGCAACAAGTTTGCTTATCTGATATCCTGACCTCCTTGACCTGGAGGTGCCCAAACAACATCAAAAGGACAGTAAAACCAGATGGGAAGCTGGTTTCTGCAACAAGTATCTGCTATCCTGACCTCCTTAACCTGGGGGTTGCCCAAACAACATCAAAAGGACAGTAAAACCAGATGGGAAGCTGGTTTCTGCAACAAGTATCTGCTATCTTGACCTCCTTGACCTGGGGGTTGCCCAAACAACATCAAAAGGACAGTAAAACCAGATGGGAAGCTGGTTTCTGCAACAAGTATCTGCTATCTTGACCTCCTTGACCTGGGTGTTGACAAAACAAAGAACAAAAGACCAGAACCGGGTGTGCCTGAATCGTAATAAAGGACGCTGGTTACTGCAGGACCAGCTGTTTTTACTATGAACTCAGCAGCTTTTATAAAAGACGGGACTCTGCCCCTAACAGTAGAATCCAAGACGTCTAAAGGGACAGTCTCCCGTGTCCACCCACCTATCAATTGCAGGGATTCCCAATTGTGAGGGCTGGTCGTTGCCTGGGATTACGGTGAAGCTATTTTATTCTTATATTCATATAAATATATATATATTAAAGGGTTATTGTTTATGCTTTTATATTGTCTGTGTGCTTTTCTGAGTGTCACTGATCATCCCATCTGACAGAAATAAGTGGCGGAACACCACGATTCTGATTACCTTTTTCAATCTTTTGATTGTCAGTTTGTCAGCAAATCACATTGCAGCAACAGCGTCTCAGTATTGATGCGTTGCCACTTCCGGGTATGATGTCACTATACCGGGACTATTCAAATTTAGTGCGAGTCTCGAGGAGCCATCTTCGGATGCAGGAGACACATTTAGCGTTCCATTTAAAGGTATGTTTTGTGGGTTTTATTTATGCTTTTGAGGACGTTGATTGGAATATTAAGCAATAATATTAAGCAATATTTTTAAGTACATGTCATCCTTATGTTTTTGTTCCAGTCTGATTGGACGTGTTACACCCTGAGGCAGCAGATTTGTGAAACGCTGGCCACCGTTGGTATACCAATCAGCTGAAGATAAGTTAAAAAATATTTTTCTCCTATCTTTTTATGTCCTCTATAAGCACAGATGGAAATCAAAAAATATTAAAGCCTACTCTAAATGAGAGGGGTCAGGATACTCATGTGAATATTGTCTAAAATCTCTTTATTAATTTATTTTTGTTAAAAACAATGCAGTTAATTAAATACTTATAAATTAGTAAAGTGCTCAGTCCGTGTAACCATTAGTGCAATGATAACATGCTGCAATGGTTAATCCGGGCCCATCATAGACTTTACTGCCCCATTGCCAACCTCCTACCAAATTAGTAAAAAATATTAAACTTATCTATAGTCTCTCCTTAGGTTGGGTTTCTGTCGTAACCACTGGATATACAGTGAAAGTGAGCTTGTGCAAAAAGTGATATGGTGCTGTAAACATGACTCCTTTGGTTTTCATCTACCCCCCGACTCGAGTTTCAAAATTATCTTCGTCAGGAGGGATACTAGGAGCATAAAAGCATTACAAAACTTAAATTATTATTAAATCTTCAAAACACATGTTATCTAATCTAATAATTTTACAAAATTCTCGATTTACTAATATCCGATACAAACGTTCTAAATCAAATATCACTCAATGAAGATATCTACATTCATACCTGTCTATCGGCTCACAATGCCTGGGGAGAATGAGCAATGCCGGAGACTCTCTCAACTTGGAAGGTGCTTTAAATATTCTATACAATAACCCTAGCCGGAAGAACTCCCTCTAAACCGGAAACTAAACTTTTACAGAATTGACCATTCAACTTCCATATTCAACCCTGTGGCTGTAAATGTTTTCCAGTTAAATATGAAACGTTCCTTATAATGTAATATTTTGCTTAAATCGCCGTGGAAATTTTTTATTTGTATCGAGACTGTATACTGTAACGAGTCAACTGTGTGAGATTTTTGTAACCAATGGGCTACCAGAGGGGCGGTAACTTGGGCACAGCGAATATTACTAAGATGCTCTGTGATGCGAGTCTTTATCATCCTGCTCGTCTGACCAATATATAATTTGTCACACGGACAGCAGATATCACACCTTCAGACTCGCAATCTGCGCCCGACGATAGCTTAAATTGTTTACCATTAGAGTGAGGAACTGCAATCTGATCCTGCTCCATAACATATTTGCAATACAACAGTGACCACATTTACGGTGCGGGGATGAATACCTATAATCTTTGTCATATGTGAGCAGGGAGGGGTAATTTGCATAGCACCAAATTTCCCCATCCTGCCCCACCTGGCTACTTTTTCGTGCCACCAGGCAGGAAAAAATTTCTGGGGAGAACACTGCATTATGGTTATATCCAGACATTACCAAATCAAAGAGAATATGAAGAGAGACTGGCAGGGGAAGCAACAAACTTCAAATCATTCTCAGGTACGTCAAGGGGAAGCAACCAGCAAGGGAAGAAGTGGGACCCTTGGATGATGGAGACAGAAAGGGAGTGGTAAAAGAGGAAAAGGAGATAGCTGACAGGTTAAACAAATTCTTCATGTCAGTTTTCACAAAGGAGGACATAACCAACATTCCGGAACCTGAGGAGATCGTAAAAGGAGACCAGGATGAAAATCTGGTCCAACTAGAGGTGGATGTCCTCAGGCAGATAGACAGGCTAAAGAGCGACAAATCGCCAGGTCGGGACGGCATCCACCCAAGGGTACTCAAGGAACTAAGGAATGAAATAGCTGAGCCACTTCGGCAAATATGCAACCGATCCTTAAAAACTGGAGAGATTCCGGAAGACTGGAAAATAGCAAATGTCACGCCCATCTTCAAGAAGGGCTCAAGGGGAGACCCAGGAAACTACAGGCCGGTGAGCTTAACCTCGGTCCCGGGAAAGATGATGAAAGCACTGATTAAAGACAGCATCTGGGAACACATCGAAAACACTGGGCAGCTAAAGCCGAGCCAGCATGGCTTCTGCAAGGGCAGGTCATGCCTCACAAACTTACTATACTTCTTTGAGGGGGTAAACAGCCAGGTGGATAAAGGGGAATCTATAGACATCATTTACCTTGACTTCCAAAAAGCCTTCGACAAGGTACCACACGAAAGACTGCTAAGGAAGCTATGGAACCACGGGGTACAAGGGGAGGTCCACCGATGGATCAGAAACTGGCTGGCGGACAGGAAACAAAGGGTTGGAATAAAGAGCCATTACTCAGACTGGCAATGGGTCATGAGCGGAGTTCCGCAGGGTTCGGTGCTGGGACCGCTCCTGTTCAATATATTTATTAACGATCTGGAGGCAGGAACAAAATGTGAGGTTATTAAATTTGCGGATGACACCAAACTATACAGCAGGGTTGAAAACACGGAGGACTGCGAAGATCTCCAAAAGGATCTGACAGCGCTGGAGGAGTGGGCCAAAAAGTGGCAAATGAGCTTCAACATAGGGAAATGCAAGGTCATGCATGTAGGGAAAAAGAACCCGATGTTCCCTTACAAAATGGGGGGATCACCGCTAGGGGTGAGTAACCTTAAAAGAGACCTGGGAGTGATGGTAGACACATCATTGAAGGCGTCGGTGCAGTGCGCCACAGCCTCAAGGAAGGCGAACAAAATGTTGGGAATCATTAAGAAGGGTATCACGACCAGGACGAAGGAAGTCATCCTTCCACTGTATCGTGCAATGGTGCACCCACATCTGGAGTACTGTGTCCAGTACTGGTCGCCGTACCTCAAGAAGGACATGGCGGTACTTGAGAGAGTCCAGAGAAGAGCGACTAAACTAATAAAGGGTATGGAGGACCTCTCATATACTGATAGACTGAAAAAGCTGGGGCTTTTCTCCCTGGAAAAGCGGAGACTTAGAGGAGACATGATAGAAACCTTCAAGATCATGAAGGGCATAGAAAGAGTAGACAGGGACAGATTTTTCAAATTATGGGGAACCATAAGCACAAGGGGACACTCAGAGAAATTGAAAGGGGGAAGGTTTAGAACAAACACCAGGAAGTTCTTTTTCACCCAGAGGGTGGTGGATACATGGAATGCGCTACCGGAGGACGTGATACCTCAAAGAATAAAACAGCCCAGGAATAAATGGGTCACAGTAGGCTCAGGAAGACTGCGACATGTAACACAGAAACATCCACCTTCACTAATATTACCTCTACAGAATTCCTTCGCTCCACTAGTGCACTGCGATACTCAGGAAAACAGAAGGCAGGTGGGACTGGAACCAATGAAGGAAACTCAAGAGAACAAGAGCACCCTAAGTACAAATAAAAAAGCCAAAAACAGAAAACTATTACTGTTGGGGGATTCCATCATCAGAGGCATTAACCTTGGAACACAGGGCGAGGAGTCCAAAATAGTGAAATGTCTTCCAGGATCCTCAGCTACCAGGAGTTCCAGGCAAATACTGACTATAATTAAGGAAGAAACTAAGGATTTTAACACTGATGTTGTTATCCATCTGGGAACAAATGACCTGGCCAACAACTCCACACTTGCAGCACAGAAAGCTTTTCGGGAGCTTGGTGAGGGAGTGAAACCTTTTGTAAAGACTTTAGCTTTTTCTGAAATACTGCCTGCATATGGAAAAGGAGAGCAAAGAATGAAAAACACAGAGGACTTTAATAGATGGCTCAGAGCCTGGTGTCATCAAGAAGGCTTCAGGTACATAGGAGGATGGGGAAATACATGGAAGGACAAGAAGCTATATTGCACTGATGGGCTACATATTACTACAGCAGGAAAAAGAAACCTTGCAGAGAAATTTAGACAATATTTTTCCAGGCATTTAAACTAGAAGGTGGGGGTGGTGTATGTACGAAGGACAATTATAGAGACCACCCCCGGCAAAAGAAAAGATGTGATAGTAGTAAAGGCTGCAACATAAGCAATATCAGCAACTCATTTCTTAGTATTGCAACGGAAAGTGAAACGACACAAAAATCCATACGAAAAAGGAGATTATCGCTGAAAAATAGCTGGAAAGCGATGACCACAAATGCTCGCAGTCTAAGCAACAAAGTTCATGATCTGCAAGCCCTGATATTAGAGGCAGATCTAGATATTGTTGCTATCACAGAGACATGGTTCAGTGAATCACATGGATGGGATGCAAACATACCGGGATATAATCTTTTTAGGAAGGACAGAGATGGTCATAAAGGTGGAGGAGTAGCTCTCTATGTAAAGATCAATATCCAAGCGACCGAAATTCAAGGGACCTGGGGAGAGGAAGAAGCGATATGGATTGCTCTGAAAAGAGAAGATGGAACTTCTATCTACGTGGGTGTAGTCTACAGACCTCCGACTCAATCGCAGCAAATTGATAAGGATCTGATTGTGGATATCCAAAAGTTTGGAAGGAAAGAGGAGGTTCTGCTGTTGGGAGATTTCAACCTGCCGGATGCGGACTGGAATGTTCCGTCTGCGGAATCGGAAAGAAGTAGGGAGATTGTGGATGCCTTTCAAGAGGCTCTGCTCAGACAAATGGTGACGGAACCCACAAGGGAAAAAGCGATATTGGATCTGGTCCTCACAAATGGAGAGAGTATCTCTAATGTTCGAGTGGGTGCTCACCTGGGTAGTAGCGATCATCAAACGGTTTGGTTTGATATAACGGCTAAAGTGGAGAGCGGCCGCACGATACTTAAAGTCCTAGATTTCAAACGTACGGACTTTAATGCAATGGGAAAGTACCTGAAGAAAGAGCTGTTAGGATGGGAGGACATAAGAGAAGTGGAAAGACAGTGGTCTAAGCTGAAAGGAGCGATAAAAATGGCTACGGACCTTTATGTGAAGAAAATCAATAAAAACAAAAGAAAAAGGAAGCCGATATGGTTCTCCAACCTAGTGGCTGAGAAAATAAAGGCGAAAGAGTTGGCGTTCATGAAATATAAAAAAACCCAAGAAGAGGAGAGCAGAAAGGACTACAGGGTGAAACTGAAAGAAGCCAAGAGAGAGATACGTTTAGCGAAGGCACAGGCGGAAGAACAAATGGCTAAAAATGTAAAAAAGGGAGATAAAAATTTTTTCAGATATATTAGTGAAAGGAGGAAGATAAAAAATGGAATTGCTAGGCTAAAAGATGCTGGGAACAAATATGTGGAGAGTGATGAGGAGAAAGCAAATGTGCTAAACAAATACTTCTGTTCTGTGTTCACAGAAGAAAATCCTGGAGAAGGACCGAGATTGTCCGGCAAAGTTACACGAGAAAATGGAGTAGATTCTGCGCCGTTCACGGAGGAGGGTGTTTATGAGCAACTTGAAAAACTGAAGGTGGACAAAGCGATGGGACCAGACGGGATCCATCCCAGGATACTAAGGGAACTCAGAGAGGTTCTGGCGAGTCCTATTAAAGACTTGTTCAACAAATCTCTGGAGACGGGAGTGATTCCTGGGGATTGGAGGAGAGCGGATGTGGTCCCTATTCATAAAAGTGGTCACAGGGATGAAGCAGGAAACTACAGGCCGGTGAGCCTCACTTCAGTTGTTGGAAAAATAATGGAAGTGTTGCTGAAAGAAAGGATAGTGTATTTCCTTGAATCTAATGGGTTACAGGATCCGAGGCAACATGGCTTTACAAAAGGTAAATCGTGCCAAACGAACCTGATTGAATTTTTTGATTGGGTGACCAGAGAGCTGGATCAAGGACATATGCTAGATGTAATTTACTTGGATTTCAGCAAAGCCTTTGATACAGTTCCTCATAGGAGGCTGTTGAACAAACTTGAAGGGCTGAAGTTAGGACCCAAAGTGGTGAACTGGGTCAGAAACTGGCTATCGGACAGACGCCAGAGGGTGGTGGTTAATGGAAGTCGCTCGAAGGAAGGAAAGGTGACTAGTGGAGTCCCTCAGGGTTCGGTGCTGGGGCCAATCCTGTTCAATATGTATGTAAGTGACATTGCTGAAGGGCTAGAAGGAAAAGTGTGCCTTTTTGCAGATGATACCAAAATTTGTAACAGAGTAGACACCGAAGAGGGAGTGGAAAATATGAAAAAGGATCTGCAAAAGTTAGAGGAATGATCTAATGCCTGGCAACTAAAATTCAATGCAAAGAAATGCAGAGTAATGCATTTGGGGATTAATAATAGGAAGGAACCGTATATGCTGGGAGGAGAGAAGCTGATATGCACGGACGGAGAGAGGGACCTTGGGGTGATAGTGTCCGAAGATCTAAAGGCGAAAAAACAGTGTGATAAGGCAGTGGCTGCTGCCAGAAGGATTCTGGGCTGTATAAAGAGAGGCGTAGTCAGTAGAAGGAAGAAGGTGTTGATGCCCCTGTACAGGTCATTGGTGAGGCCCCACTTGGAGTATTGTGTTCAGTTTTGGAGACCGTATCTGGCGAAAGACATAAGAAGACTTGAGGCGGTCCAGAGGAGGGCGACGAAAATGATAGGAGGCTTGCGCCAGAAGACGTATGAGGAGAGACTGGAAGACCTGAATATGTATACCCTAGAGGAAAGGAGAGACAGGGGAGATATGATTCAGACGTTCAAATACTTAAAGGGTATTAACGTAGAACAAAATCTTTTCCAGAGAAAGGAAAATGGTAAAACCAGAGGACATAATTTGAGGTTGAGGGGTGGTAGATTCAGGGGCAATGTTAGGAAATTCTACTTTACGGAGAGGGTGGTGGATGCCTGGAATGCGCTCCCGAGAGAGGTGGTGGAGAGTAAAACTGTGACTGAGTTCAAAGAAGCGTGGGATGAACACAGAAGATTTAGAATCAGAAAATAATATTAAATATTGAACTAGGCCAGTTACTGGGCAGACTTGCACGGTCTGTGTCTGTATATGGCCGTTTGGTGGAGGATGGGCTGGGGAGGGCTTCAATGGCTGGGAGGGTGTAGATGGGCTGGAGTAAGTCTTAACAGAGATTTTGGCAGTTGGAACTCAAGCACAGTACCGGGTAAAGCTTTGGATTCTCGCCCAGAAATAGCTAAGAAGAAAAAAAAAAAAAAATTTAAATTGAATCAGGTTGGGCAGACTGGATGGACCATTCGGGTCTTTATCTGCCGTCATCTACTATGTTACTATGTTACTATGTCACGCTACAAGGCTTCAAAGAAGGTTTGGATAGGTACCTGGAAGACAAAGGGATTGAGGGGTACAGATAGGAGTAGAGGTAAGTTATAGGGATAGGATTAGAGGATTAGAAGCAGTTACAAAATTAGACAGGGACACTGTTCAGGCAATTAGGCCTGATGGGCCGCCGCGGGAGCGGACCGCTGGGCAAGATGGACCTCTGGTCTGCCTCAGCGGAGGCAACTTCTTATGTTCTTACCCAGGAGAGAAGAAAACAATTCCTTGAAATGAGAGAGAGAACTAGGGACTAATTATTTGCTAGCCTAGCCATGCAAACGTATAATTAAATATTTAGGCTTAAGATATGTATTTTTTCAACCTGACCATCTAAAGTCCTTCTTAGACCTCAAGAAGTTAACTTCTGACACAGTGTAATGAGTAATGATGTAAAGTGAATCCCGAGATTATGCCGTCTTTCTTTGCTTATTGCTTTAATTCATGTTATTTCAGTAATGATTCTGTTTCCACTAGAGTTTTAATTTGTGGTCTGAGGAAGTGCCTATGTTTCTTTTTTTTTGGAAATTATTTTTTGTATACCTGAAAACATTATGTCTTCATTGTGGCACTGTATTGCATTAACAAGTGGTGTAACTTGTGAATATTGATTGTTAAATGGAAAAAATAAATTTTTTAAAAAAGAGAACAGATTTACATTTCTTATCAGGAAGATATTCTGGGGAAGGAAGAACCTATTCCAGAAAGATGAGTTCTACCTTAAGGGTAGAACCAGGCTAGAGTTAACCCTTAAAAGGATGTAGAGCAACTTTTGAACTAGAACCAAGGCAAATGTGGACAGTTGCTCAAGAGCATATGAATTGGTATCATTAAGGCATACTAGCTATACAACAAGGAAACTATAAGAAATTTAATAAAATTTGGGAGCCATTAACTTCTTATTGTAATGAGTAAACACCATTTTCTATTGTAATATACACCATCTAATGATTGGGGGAGGGGAAGGTATATTTTACATTTTTCTTATTGGGGAAATAATAGAGGAATGATGGGAGGGAAGGATGGTAATTAAGATAAATCAGAAAGATTGTCAAGTGATGTGTTTAATTGTATTGTTTTATTGTTTATGCACTTGATGTAAGATTGAAAACGAATAAAGAATTATTAAAAAAAAAAAAAAAGGCATACTAGACAAATTCAGAAGTCATACTATCCAGATTAGAGTTCAGGACTAGCCTAATAGCTAAACAACTGGGAAACACAGTTCAAATCCCACTGCTTCTCCTTCTGATCTTGAGCAACACCATTGAAATGTCAAGTGCACCTGAATAGAACTCTTTGAGCTATTGAAACAATGTGTGAGTTCTCTCTTCAGCATCATTAAAAAAAATATATATATCAGTATTCTTAAAAGAAAATATGTTCAACAGATAACATATATCCTCTTCTTTACATTTCCTTTTGTGTGTTCATTGGCACTTCACATTTTTCTATAAATTCTTTTAATTTACTGGCCTCTTCAAAACTATAAGTTTTATTTTCATACGTAACTTTCATGACTGCTGGGTATATTAACCCATATCTCGCACCCAAAGCTTTTAACTGCGGACGCATTTCCAGTAACAGCTTTCTTTTTTGAGCTGTCACTCTTGCAAAATCAGGCACTATTGATATTTTTGAGTCCTGACACTTTATACCTTTATTTTCCTTAGCCAACGCTAATATCTCAGCTACCTGCTGATATCTGAGCAACTTTATAATCATTGGCCTGGGTCCTTTTTGTGCAGTTAGCCTTTTTGTTGGGATCCTAAGTGCACGTTCCACTTCTAACTGAAATTTGCTTTTTATAGGTAGAATCTTCATTAAAAAGTTAGTCATGAATGTAACTGAATCGTTTTTTTCTACCCCCTTCAGGTAGACCAAGAACCCTTAAATTGCATCTCCTTTCGCGGTTCGACAAATCCTCCAAATCTCTCTTTAATATTTCACTTTCTTTCTGAGCCTTTTTAAACTTCCCTGATTCCAATTGGTGGGATATAAATCTTTTAGTTATATATTGTTATGGAATTATCAAGTGATAATGTAATATGTTGTGTTCATATTTTAATGTACACTTGATGTATATGTTAAAATGAATAAAGATTTGAAAAAAAAAAAAAGAAACAATGTGTGAGCTAAATCCAAAAATATGAAAATAAACAGTTTATGATATAGAAGAGATAAAGAATTCCAAATTACCCCAATCAACTGCTACATAGGTTGAAAATACAGATATCCATTAAATTCTGCATGCACATGCAAGAAGTATATGTAGGTTGCGAACAACTTACTGAGGGGATAGGGACACTTCTTGTGTGAAGGTTTCTTGGCAGACTGTAGTGGGGTGGTTTGACTTTGCCTTCCCTAGTCAACCCTCCCCATCCTCCCAAGCTATGGTATGGTACTCATTTACCAACCAAAAGTGGATGATGACCGAGTTAGCCAAAGGCCAGCTACCTGACAGAAATCCCAGTGCAGGTATTCAAAACCTAGGTTTTAGGCACAGTAGGTCTCATTGAAATTAAAGTAGAATGGGAGAATTAAAATATATGGTAGTAAATGGGGAGTTAGATATTATGCATCTTGGAGATCTAGTGAAGGAAACCAACCACTGGAACATCATTACACCACAGTACAAATATCAAAACAGGATGGAACACAGTGGAAGAGTGGTGGCATTATATGTTAAGGATGACTTACAATCAAACAGGATATACTGTAAGTTCTTTAGGAAAGCAACACAATATGGAATCTTTATGGATAGAAATTCCTTGTATGATGGAGAGGAACACAGTGGTGAAGTTATATTACTAGTATGAAGGCACAAATTAGGAAAGCTAGCAAAATTAGTAACAAAGTAACAATGATAGATATCAATTACCCTTAATTGATTTGGTAAATGTCTTATCGGACATATCAAGAAAAGTAAAGTGCTTAATGGTGAAGTTGGTCCAATAATCAATGAGAGGTAAAGCACTTTAAATCTAATTCTTTCTTATACCAGGGTGCAAGGGGGTAAAGGTAGTGTGATCAAAATTTTCATTGCAGAAAGAAAGATGCTTATGTTATTATAATTTAGGTAGAGGCATTAAAAATGATAAAGGGGATAGAATACTTCTTTCTTATGAAGAAATGCTAAACACTTTGGGTCTCTTCAGCTTACAGGAAAGATGACAGAGAATATATTATTATAGAAGTTTATAAAATCATGAGCCGGGTGAAATGATTAAACAAGAAATGGTTGTTTAACATATCACACAAAAACACTAGCATGGCTCCAGTAAATAACAATCAACAGACTGAAAACAAATCATAGAAAGAATTCTTCATTATAAAAGGCTGTTTTGCTTAGATAGCAGGATTGATCAGGCACAAATGTGGATGGCATAATTGTACATTGCCAGGAAGGAGGAGCTCTTCCAGAGCTCAGAGTATAGTCTAAGGTTGTCAGCATATGTGGTTCTTTCCAAGAGCAGTAGTCTCCTCAACTTCCTCAGTTCCATAGCTCAGAAATATTCATGCAACTCTAGGAGAGATGGAAGGACTGTGTGCCAAATCAATCTTGCTGTTTACAGAAACCATCTATTACAGATGAGTAATTGGGGGTTTTCCCCCCCATTGACAAGCATGATTATTTAGGCACTAAAGTGAATTGCTCCCAAACTTAAGGTTGATTTCTTTTTATATCTTTGCCTTACCTACCCAGAGTAGAAAAATGTGAGTTGCTATTTTACGTTGACTGGCCAAAAGCTCACTGCTATTGTTTGTTATGCCAGTGTCTCGCAAACTGTCCAGAGCAGTGGCACACTAAACTCAGGGCAGAGGCTAGAGGGCATCTGGAAATGTGTGGACGTTGAGGTGATGACATCACATGCATGCATGACATCATCAGACAGCAACTCATGCGTGGAGGCCCTCCAGATGAGGTCCTGAGCCACCAGTGTGAGGGGGTGATTGAAGAGGAGGAGAGATGCCAGCTGACTGCCTACAGGACGTGCCTTTCACTACGGCACATCCTGTAGGAAGTCAGTCTCCTGGGGCATGGCCTGACTACCGCGGAGCTAACACGTATGGCATAGCTGCTCCTCCTCACCCACACTCAAACAAAGATTAAAAAGTGCTTTTCTTCGCGAAATTTCACGAAATCTTGCGATTTTCGCCGCGATCTTGTTGCCAGGATCCCTTATGTCGCCTCCGAAACCGGCAAAAAACGACACCGCTTCACCCGCGCCCCTCGGAGGGAAACGGCTGAAACCCGATCCCAGCACGCCGGAGAAAATGGCGCCAAAATCCGACGAGGCCTCACTAGACCTGCTCCTGAAGGAAGTAAGATCGATCAGGGGCATAATACAGGAGCAGGTTGAAGAAGGCACTTAACTCACAATTTGTGGATGCCCGTCACAGATTGGATGCACTGGAAGAAAAAACGACTGCCATTTCATCCCTGCAAGAAACGGTAGCTAAACATGATAAACTGATTACTACCTTGCAGAGAGACTATGAAGATCTCTCTAATCGCAGTAGAAGATCTAATATCAGAATTATTGGACTACCTGAATCTTCGGAGGGCTCTGATATGGCTTCCTTTCTCTCTACCTTCCTGCCTGCTGCCCTGGGGCTTGTCTTTTCACCTCCTCTAGAAATAGAGCGTGCTCACCGCGTGCCATCTCACCTCTCTCCACATGCCACTTCTCCCAGACCCATAGTGGCTAAATTGCTCAGATTTCAGCATGCGCTGCAAATTCTCACAGCAGCAAAATCTAAATCTCAGCTCTTGCATCAAGGTAGGAAGTTTTTCATTGTGCCTGATCTTGCAAAAACCACAGCTTTGAAGAGAAAAGCATTTCTTTCCCACCGGCAGGAGCTTAAAGACATTGGAGCTAAATATGGTCTGATGTACCCTGCTAGGATGAAAGTAACTTACAATAACCGTACTACCTCCTATACTGATCCTGAGGAACTGGCAACATTTCTGGAATCCTTGAAAATGAACTAACATGTTGGGCTGCGGATTTATTTGTTTACTTCTGTCTCTGATGTTATAAATCGCATATGTTTAATTGTACAATTCACTGTTAATTATTGTTCATGTGGATAAGCACACTACTCTCAGGTTTTTCAAAATTGAGTGGGTGTGGAGCTTTGCAAGTTGTTCCGTATGTGTTTTCTCTCCGTGCTCACAGGAGCACCCTTAAAATGTTTCATCTCATGCATGATAGTATGGTCTTTCTCTTTTCTGACCTTGCTTCATGCTTTCATTGCTAGTTTACTTGCTCTTATTCTTTCTCTTATTCTCTCTTTACTTACTCTCTCTGGCAGGAGTGTCTACCTGATATTACGGTTATATTATTTATCCTTTCCCCAAAAAGGTGATATTTACTATGTCTTGATACTGCTTGTAACAAAATATGGCTGATTTACATGTCTTTTCTTTTAATGTGAACGGTTTGAACCACCCCATTAAGAGGAAAAAGATAGCTAATTACGTATTTAATAAACATCCTGATGTGATTTATTTACAGGAGACCCACCTCCCGCCTGCTGCCGCCTCAAAATTTAAATTGAAGGGATATTCCACTCATTTGTATTCCTCCGCAACTCAGAGGAAGAAAAATGGGACATCAATACTTCTCAGTGACAAATTATCTCCAGTTATTCACTCTGTTAAAACAGACTCTGATGGTAGATGGTGTCTGGTACACGCTGCGTTGCACTCAGTAGATTTTGTACTCCTCAATATTTACGCTCCTGTTATAGATCACCCAGACTTTTTCAAAGATCTTCAGCTGGCGTTTGTTGAATATGGTTCTTGCTCTCTGATATTAGGAGGTGACTTCAACCAAATTCAAGATATCTATATAGATCGGTCATCCTCCTGCAAACCCTCAAAGTCCAGATCTTTTTCAGCTTTACATGCTTTAATGGAAGCCTTCTCCCTAGTAGATCCGTGGCGCTTATTACACCCGAAAGGTAGAGAGTACTCTCATTTTTCACCACCACATAACACTTATTCAAGAATCGATTTCTTTCTTCTCTCCCCATCGCTTATTCAAGAAGTAGCAAACACTATCATACATCCAATATCTCTTACAGACCATGCAGCCATTTCCTTACACTTAACCATCTCCGCCCCACGCAAAGAATCTCCCTCTTGGCGACTTAATAATGCCTTGCTTTTAGATGATGCAATAGTGGACAAAATCAAATCCTTTACCACGGAATTTTTTGAAATTAACACTAAGGATTCAGAAACCTGCCCCGCTATTGTTTGGGAAGCTTATAAAGTTTCTCTCAGAGGCGAACTGATTAAACTCGCCTCTTGGAAAAAGAAACAATCCATACAAAAAGAAAAAGAATTAGAAACTTCTATTAAAAACTTAGAACTACAACATATGTCAACTCATTTGCATGATCCCTCCATATTCCAACGCATTCAAAATCTTAAATATGAATATAATACTATGGTCTCCCATACAGCCCGGCGTGACATTTTTATCTCCTCTTCTGGTCATTATATGGGAGACAACCTTATGGGTCGCCCTTTAGCTAGATATCTTAAAACTAAATCAAAACGTTTGCACATCTCAGTTATTCAAGACTCATCAGGACGATTAGCTACAACTAGATCTCTGATTTCCTCCCAATTTGAAAAATTTTATACTGCTTTATACCAATCTGAACTTTCTACTCCTGAATCAGACATGGATTCTTTTCTTACCTCCTTAACCCACCCAACTATATCAGAAACCATTAAAGCAAAACTGGACGCTCCCATCACCACGTCTGAAATTGAAACTGCTATATCCTCTTTACCCACTGGGAAAGCCCCAGGTCCAGATGGCTTCACTAATGAGTTTTTCAAGAATTTCCGAACTCTCTTGGCGCCTCAACTCCTCACGTATTATGATTTTCTTCACTCCACTCCGGATAAACAATTCAATTTTGCTGAGGCCACTATTGTAGTTATTCCTAAACCAGACCGAGATGCTACCTTGGTTAAAAATTTTCGTCCTATCTCTCTCCTTAATCTGGACTATAAAATTATGGCAAAATTACTAGCATTAAGACTCACCACAGTGATCCCAACCCTTATACATAAAGATCAAACAGGTTTCATCAAACAAAGATACATTGGAGACAATTTACGCTTATTTTACCACATCAATGCCCACGCCAAAACACTGTCGGATCCTGTGATTGGTCTGGCCATAGATGCTGAAAAAGCCTTCGATCGTGTGGAATGGCCATTCCTATTCCGAGTACTGAAATGGTACAATTTTGGTCCCTTCTTCACAGATTGGATAGAAACACTGTATAGACAACCCACAGCCCGTATTTTGATTAATAATTCTCTCTCCAACAAATTCCCCCTTCATAGAGGCACCCGTCAGGGCTGTCCCCTATCACCATTATTATTCGACTTAGCGTTGGAACCTCTCCTATCAGCTATCCGGTAATGTCCCCTAATTAAAGGTATCCCCACGTCCAATCGAGATATTAAATTAGCAGCCTATGCCGATGATGTTCTTCTATTTCTTAGAGATCCTCTTGTTTCTTTGCCCCATCTTATTAACACTATCTCTCAATACTCTCAACTATCTGGATATTCAGTTAATTGGGAGAAATCAGAGATCTTTCCTCTTAATGACTATATTTCCTCCTTAGATCTAGCTCAATTTCCTTTTTCATGGTCACAGAAAGCTGTGAAATATTTGGGGGTCCTAATTCATAAAGATCCAACACATGCCCAGGACCTTAACATTTCCAAAATCAAATCATTAGTCTCAAACACTACAACTCGTTGGTCACCACTTTATTTGTCATGGTGGGGTAGAATAGCTTCCATTAAAATGACTCTAGCCCCACAAATTAATTATACCCTCTCCATGCTTCCTCTCTTATGCCAGAAAACATTCTTTCGCTGGCTTAATATGAAACTCTCTGAATTTATCTGGAACAAGAAAAAACCCCGTATCGCTCTCGCCAAACTGAAGGCTTCTAAAATTAATGGTGGATTAAATCTACCAGATTTTTATCACTACTATATCGCATCTCTAGCTAAATATGGAGCTCATTGGATAGTTGATTCTAATCCTCAGGATCAACCAACATGGTTCGAAATGGAACGCTTTTTATGTGCACCATTGCACAACTCCTGCTTCCTCACGGTGTCAATACCTAGACACTTGAGAAAGTATTCTTTGCTGAGTGCAATGCAGCATGCTTTTCATCTTTTAGATGCAACGGCTGAGATTTCTATTAGTGAAAGCCCATTCATGTCCCTTTGGAATAACCCTAAAATTCAAAATAAAGGCAGATCCCTCTCATGGAAGAGGTGGCAGCGGGCGGGGGTCGAGTTTGCTCATCAATTGGGCTCCTCTACTTCATTTATTCCTTTTGACATTTTTTGTTCTGCATATTCACTTCCACCCTCTATATATCCCCAATGGCTTATACTTACCGGAATACTGTCTAAAATACATATGCGTCTAGACTTTATGACCTCTATTCACACTGTTCGTCACTGGTCTACTCTGGCCTTAATAAAGGGTAGAGCGATATCTCTCTTCTATGGTATTTTAAGGGACCATTTTTTCACCTTTTCACCTCAGTTAATGAACCATTGGGACTCGAGTCTACAGACTGCGTTAACTGACATAGATTGGGAACTTTTCTGGTCTTCCACAAATCGCCCTCTTCTAACTTCCAGAGTCTCGCAATCAATGTTCTTCGTTATGTGGAATGCAGTATGGACTCCATTTCTCATGTGGAACTGTTTAAAAGAGTCTGGGACTCTTGATCATATGCTCTTTCAATGTACTATGGTTCACTCCTTCTGGATTCATATTTGGGACACTATAAAATCTATAACTAAATGTTCAGAAGAGATTTCCTTGGACATTATAATTCTTCGTTCTCAGCATCCTTGTTTTGCACAAACAAATTGTCCGCCTAAACTCATTGATGCCATGTTTGTAACAGCTCATATGCATATTCTTAAAAACTGGAAATCACCCTCACTACTCGACTACACCTTTTGGTGGAATTCTCTGAGCATGTATCACAAATTTGAATCTTATGCATATGAGAAAAACATGATCTCTCGACTCTCCACGAACATGGTGGGGAAAAAATCACCTTGGTCATTCTTAGATTCATATGTTCATTCTACTCCATAGACACTTCTGCCTCTCTTTCTACTTATCTATCTCTTGCTTTCTCTTTGTCCCTCCCTCTATCTCCCTTTCTCTTATTCACTCTCCTCGCTTTTCTGCTTTTCATATATCTTCTACTAGCAGTTGCACATACCTTGAATTTTTTTATTAATCTGGTTATATGTTAATGACTATAGACATGGTCTTATTTTATGTCACTGGTTTTTAGTCAGATTTTGTGTGTTTACACTGCTTTCTGTATATTTCTTGAAATATTCAATAAAAATCATTGAACAAAAAAAAAAAAAAAAAGGAAGTCAGTCTCCTTGCCAGCATCTCATGGCACTCCGGGAATCTCACCGTGGCACACAGTTTGCAAAACACTGTGTTATGCAGTATGGTAAAAAAATGTAAACATATCTATCAAGGAAGCTCACAACATTTAAAAATATGAATGTGGAAAAACAAAGGAAAACCCCCAAAAATAAGGAATGAAAAGTGACTTTATATTAAAATAATTTCTTCCAGAAGAGAGAACAAGATAGAACACAGATAGGCCACAACCCGAAAACAGGATGCCAGCTAATTTGCTAGAATTCTTTAAGTGACTTGTATGTCAATTCTATCGGAGTCAGTACAGACAAATGGCTGTGTCAACTTCCTAAGGATCCTGTTTAGGTGCTCAAAAGGTGACACTATTCTAGACCTGGAAATCTCAGAGAGTACAAGCCAAAATTCAATGCTGTTCAAGTCACAGAATCAGAAGAATGAGGGTTATTACACAGAAGATTAACTTGCATGCTTCTGGGCAGACAGAATCTCTTTATTCTTCTGCAAATGGAGTAACTTGGGACTAGATTCACTAAGGACAACAATCGTGCCCCGACCACTTTGCAACCCCGACCCAATTCACTAACCTTACTCCCGATCTGATCTGTGCATGGAATGGCATGCAAATGTAGGAAGGCAGCGATTCACTAAAAAATTTCATGAACACCAACTGGGCTGGCCGATCAAAAAATAAGCGACTGCTGAGGACTAGTCGCTCAGGTCCTTTCAGACTGCCCTGCTCTCTCCTGCCCTTCCCTGCAGTGCAAGCCCGTGGTTTTAACCCACGGGTTTAAAGTGGGTTAAAACCAGGGGCTCGCGAAGTGATAAAGTTTAAAAAAAAAAAATAGTTTCAAGCTCTGTAAGCATGCGCAGACCATCTACAGGCAAGGAATATGGTCTGTGCATGCGGCGGGATCGCTCTTCAGCGATCCCTGCAGTCGGTTAGGGGCGTGACTCCGATTGCCCTCACTTGCATGAGGAAACTTCGTGAATCAGCCCCCCGGCCACGGATCGAATTGGATCTGTGGCCTTAGTGAATCTAGCCCTTGGTAATCATCTCTGTGACTACAGTAAGGGTGAGAAGGCAAATCTTTTAATACTCAAGGATACAGCACAATATGCTTGTATTTGTTCTGGTTATGCTCAACACCCCAATATATTGAGCACTTAGAATTTTTCTACTGCATTTAGAGTACAGCCAGAAATCAGATTTTGGAGTCTCAAACATGTAAATATAGATCAGAAGTTATTTAATTTGAAGGCAAAAAAAGATATATCAAAACACAAACTTGCCAGGAAACCTTTGTTTAGCCCCTGTTCAGCTTAGCAGGAAAAAAGATGAGCACTGAGAAAACTGCTGCTCGGAACTGTATGCTAAACAGCTGCTAAACCATCTTTAAATGCAGATTTTACAGCCCAATTATTAAATCGGCTCATCGTGGTTTTTTCCCGTGCTTTCTAGCAGCCTCCGATTGTACTATGCAAATTTTTTATTTAAAAAACTTATATCCCACTACATCCACAGTTCTGTGCAGGTTATATACACTTCTCCCTCCATATTCATGGGGGTTAGGAGCAGAGCCAGCCCGCGAATAGGGAAAAATCACAAATAGTTTTTTGGGGCAGCTCTGACCCACCTCCACCTCCCACCTGCATCCCCGACCTTACCTGGTGGTCTAGCGGTGACGCGGGGCAGGAGCAATCTTCCTATGCTCCTGCCCCATGCAAAGCTAGTCAAAATGGCTGCCATGAGTTCCTGTTGTAGTCTCGAGACAGATAGGCTTACGTGAGCCACTCTCACTTGAGCAACTGGTGCAGAACGTGCGTGGGCACATCTCTTCCCCTTCCTTTACCTTCCCTTCCTTTTCTACACACATTGCATGCATATAATTTGCCTGCTATTGTGTAGAATTGCAAGTAAAACACAAATCGCTCCCATCACAGCATTTTTTTAAAATCATGGTGTTGGAGCTTAGAGAATCTGGTCCTAAGTTCTCAGTTCTGAAAGAGCTGTCTATGCTATAAACAAATGATGACTTTACCTACTTGTGTTATTAATTATACATAGCTTTTAAATCATGTAGTACAGTGTTTTTCAACCTTTTTACACCTATGGACCGGCAGAAATAAAATAATTATTCTGTGGACCGGCATTTGTCCGTGGACTGGCGGTTGAAGAGCAAAGAGCTAAGTCATGGGCCAGACCCCGCCAATCTCTACCTAATCTCCACCCCAGACTCTGCCCCCAATAATAGTACTAATTGCACCTTGCACGTTCTGTGCCTCATCTGGAAGCCTTCCTTCTGACTTTGCAACGTCAGAGAGAAGGCTTCCGGTTCAGGCACACGATGCCCGTAGGAGCCACTGCCCGTGGCTTTGTGCACTGAATCAGTTAGGAAGAGGGAGCTGGCTCACAGATAACGCCGCATCGATCGCACCGTGGACTGGCAGTTGAAGAACACTGTTTTGGGCCTGATGCACGTGCTGGCCCTGTGGACCGGCAGGAAATTTCTGTGGACCGGCATTGGTCCATGGACCGGTGGTTGAAGAACACTGATGTAGTACATAACATTATGGAATCTACTGGAGAGGTTTGGACACAATATGGATGAGAAAATCCAATCCACCTAGAAACTGCCTAGAAATCATTTGATTGAGGCTGTATAGAAGAATAAAGTTATGTTATGTTATGATGTATCATCAGCAAGGGAGACTTGGAATGCTACTGTTCCTCCATGAAAATTGCATAAGAAAAATCTAATTTTTGGAATCTGCCAGGATCTGTAACCCAGACTGGTCAAATCAGAAGGGGATGTTGGGCAAAATGAACTTTGATTGGACCCAACATGGCTTTTCTTATGTTCTCAACTAAAACTGTTACAGGCCGTGGCATAGTAATGGGGTGCGGACCATCTCAGGCGCTGTCTTCATGGGGGCACCAGCACCTCTTCTCGCGCACCTGTTTAAATGTTTGCTGGTGTGAGCAGCAAATTCCACCTGCTGCTCATGCTCGCCTCAGCTCCCTTCTGATGTCACTTCCTGGTCGTGGAACCAGGACATGAAATCAGAAGGGAGCCGAAGCTGGCGTAAGCAGCAGATAGAAGATGTTGCTCGCACCATGAACATTTTAAGAAGTATGCGGGGTTGGGAGGTGCACAGCGTGGTAGAGAAGAGTAGGGGGGTGCACGGCATGGTGATGCCGCAGGTGTCAACCTCCTCACTGGTTACAGGAGTATAGTTTACGCAAGAAAAACATTTGTCAATATATTCAGAAATACTGGCATTAAATCATCAACTACTTACCTCGATCAATGTACCAATGCCTGCTGGGATCAGTACCAACAAACTTGTTTGTTCATCCAATAGGAAAAGAAATATTACTACTGTGCTGAAGCATCTCCAAAGCACTAAAAGATGAAGGCAGGAAGTAGAGAAAGGAATGTTATTGTCAGTGCATTTTTGTGATACAGGAAATATAGATACTATAAACAAACAAATGCATATGTACTCCAACACTGGGCACAGCAAGAGCATCCATACAATACAGTACTTATATTTTGCCATTAAACCTCTCAGCTCTATGCGGATTACAAATTTAATATACTGGATAACAAAAAACATCCAAGAATTACATAAAACTCAAAAACAATTCATATAGTTCAACCTTATACTTCCCAAAGTCAAATCAAGTTTAGATATTCTTCATAAAATCACCTTGACTAGCTTTCTAAATTTGAGATAATTCATAATCCGTCTCACTTCCAATGGAATGCTATTCCATATAACAACTGATTGAAATTGGAAAGTAAAAGCAAACATTTTTCTATTTTACTTCTTTAACCGAGGGATAATGTAACTTTAGACAGTTCCTGTAATTAAAAGATGATTTATTAAAACATGGGATAATCGCATAGGGGACATAATTTTCCATTCCAAATATAGCCAGTCTGGGAGATGCTATATGAGCTCAGGGAGAATCCAATACATTGCCCCACAGGGAAGGGCAGGGACTTCTAAAATGGAAAATTTCAGCGATGAGTGCACCATTACAACAGATGCCTGAGTGGGTCCATAAGAAGAGTTGTGAGATGGCTACTGATTGTAGAACCAGTGGTGTAGTCTATGTCATCCAGTGCCCGTGTCATCTACTCTACATGGGTCAAACTATGAGAAGCATTCGAGCGCAAATCACTGAGCATATAAGCAGAATTAATGCTCAAGTTCTGGAAGCTCCCCTGGTTCAACATTGGCTGGATCAGCATCATACAACCTCATCGCTAAAATTTTCCATTTCATAAGTCCCTGCCCTTCCCCGTGGGGACAATTTAGCAGCGTGTTTGTACATGAGAGAACAGAGTTGGATATTCAATTTGGGCACATTACAGCCAGGAGGATTAAATAGTGAGATTGAGTGGCGAGGTTTTTTGCACATCTTTTATTTATTTTATCAGCCCTCAGTCTTATGTTTTAAGTTTTTTCCTTACGTATTTTCAGTGTCCCTGTTGGTTGCTTTGTTGACAGTTGCGTCGGCATCACGTTTTTTGATATCACAATGTCAGACGGTCAGCTGGTATTTAAATCTCAGTTGTGGCATTTTTTGCCGTTTGGAGTGCAGTGAAAGCAGCCTGCATTTTTTAAGAAGCTGTTCAAAATTTTTGTGGTGGGTACCCTCGGTTTAGCCATTTGAATTTTAAATTTTAAAATTTAAGTTAGTAAAGTATTAAGTATTATTAGGGTGTTGAAGTATATTAAAAGATTATTGGTTTCATTTATGTTTTCAGAGACAAGACGCCACCTTTTAAATGTTTGAATCTTGCATATCAGTTGCCTGACGCAGGAACAAAACGGGCCACATCGGAACCTTCAGTAAAGATAAGTTTTTTCATTATCTTTAAGTTATCAATCATTTAGACTGCTTATGCAGCGAAGAAAGTGTATTTTTTCAAGTGAGTCCAACTATATGCAATGATTGGGTGGTGAGGCTTTTTGCTTGGGGTTCGCCCCTTGTTTCAGCCTTCATGTCTCCGTGCATATTTTGTGACCAAGCATGAAGATATATGTACCATTCTAAGAAATTTAAATTTTGTATAGGAGAGTGATTTTTCTTATTTTCATATACCTTCCTTTTTATCATTCCCAGTGATATTTGATCAAGAAGCTTTGGTTTCCCCAGTTTTGTTCTGACTTTAAATCTTTTGGCAGTGTCCATACCACACATGTGCCAGCTGATGTTGGCTTGCAGGACAATCAGTTCATTAACAAAGACAAGAAAACTAGGGGAGTTGGGTGAGTTATGAGAATATATGTCTGCTGTTCTCAAAGAACACCTGCTACAGGTAGTATCTTTGCTTTCAACAAGGACAAGCAGGAATGATTATTTCATATGTGGGATTCCCAAGATGTCAGGATCATGGCTGTGGAGAAGAGAAATGGTTATATAACATGAGCCTTACAAAACACTAGAGAGTTGGAGGGAAGTTGGCGTTCAGGTACTAAAACGTTTCTGCAGAACTGCTTGTCCAAATTGACTCTCTCTTCTGGAGTTTTGTTCTAAAAAACAGTGTGCCGCAAACTTTTTGAAGCCGTGGCACACTAAATGCAGGGCTGCGGCTGGAGAGCATCCGGAAATGGACAGACGTCAACGTGATGACATCACGTGCTTGTGTGATATCACATCGATGTCCACGCATGAGCAGATGCCCTCCAGCCACAGCCCTGAGCCTATTGCCACTGGTGGGGGTGTGCTGGAGAAGGAGAGGTGTGGAGAGGAGAGGTGTTGGCTGACTGCCCGTAGGATGTGCCTCTTGCTGCAAGAGGCACATCCTATAAGCAGACAGCCAGCGCCGGCACCTCTCCTCCTCACTGGCATTTCACGGAATATCTGGAATCTGCCGTGGCATACAGTTTGTGATACTAAATGGTAGTGAGAGATAAAGGTATGAATTGAGGACCAAGTAGCAGCATTGTAGATGTCCTCAATAGATGTAGAGCAGATATGAGCTACTGAGGCAGCAATAGCTCAGACATTGTGAGCTATTACACAACCCTGCAGCAACAATCCAGCCTGCGTACATACAAAGGAGATACAGTTTGCCAACCAAGAGAACCAAGTCAGTTAGGGCCGAAAGCCACAAAAAACTGGGAGGATCTTCTATGAGTTTTTGTCCAGTCCAGGTAATTAATATGTGAGAGCATGCTTACAGTCTAAGCTGTGAAACACTGCTTCTCTAGTATGGTAGAACTATGGACTGGTTGAGATGGAATTCAGAGACAACTTTGGATAGGAATTTTGGATGCGTCAAGAGTACTACTCTGTCATGGTAGAATCTTGTATAGGGCGGATCCGAGACTAGTGCTTGGAGTTCACTCACACAATGTGCAGATCTGAGGGCTGAGGAAAACAACTTTCCAAGTAAGAAGTTTTAGACAGCAAGTTGTAAGTGGCTCAGAGGGAGACTTCATAAGAGCAGAGAGAACCAAGCAACAGGTGGAAGCTTGATAGGTGATTTAGCGAGGCAAAGTCCTTTCATGAATTTGGATAACAAGGAATGAACAGATAGAGGGTTTTTTGTCTAAGGGAGCATGAAACACACTGCTTGCACTGAAATGAACTCAAACTGATTTGGTCTTTAGGAAAGAATTCAGCGGTGTGTATGACCATCCCTGTTCAGGATCAGTGGGTGCCCTTAGAGTGCAAGTTGTCACTCACTTGCCTGGAGCTTCGGGTATTCGGCTGGCTCTTTCTATGGCAGTGACTTACATCAATCGGTAGAAAGGCATGAGGAGCGTGGAAGCTCTGGTGGGCGGAGAGACATTTTGTGGTGCTGTCAGCGGCGCACTTGGCAGGAGTGGACAATGTTCATGTAGATTTTTCAGTTGTCTGACGCTGGATCCCGGAGTGGTCACTGTCCCAAAGAGCATTCAAGTGCATAGTAGATCAGCGGGGGTGCCCCACATTTAACCTTATGTTGACTGGGCCAACAAGAAGGCTGATCGATTCTTCAGTTGTCATGGTGAGTCCAGCAGCGAAGACTTGGATCCTCTGATTATGCCCTGGCCACGGGAAGGTCACCACTATGTCTTCCCTCCTTGGCTGCTGATAGGGCATTTGTTGTGTTGGGTAGCGGTCCACGAGGGTCTGGTGATTCTGGTGGCACCTGATCAGCCAAGGCAGCCGTGGTATGTTGAGTTTGTTCAGCTCCAACAAGACTGGGGGCTCCGGTTACCTTGTCACACTTGCCTTTTCACTCAAGGTCCGATTGCGATGCAGGATCAGAACTGCTTTCGTCATATGGCATGGCCCTTGAGCGCATAAGGAGAACAAATGCTGGACATGGGGATGGGGAGATGTAAGCAGAAGAGAGAGAGAAAGAAAGAGAAAAAGAGAGAAAGAGAGGCCTGGACCAAAAGGGAAGGACAGGCAGCAGATGCTGGACTATGGGAGGTGCAGACAGAAGGGGAGAGACCCTGAGGAAGTACAGAGAGATGCAAGATCACAAGAGAGGAGAGGAAAGAGAGAGACCTGGACCAAAGGGGAAAGACAGGAGGAAGATGCTGGACTATGGGAGGTGCAGACAGAAGAGAAGGTATAAAGGAGAACTGACACTGGATCTGGGGAGGGTAAGCAGAGGGAAAAGAGATAGAGACCTGGAACCAAAGGGGATGGGGCTGGATTGTGAAAGAAATGTTGTATGCACAGTCAGAAAGAAGTCCAACCAGAAACTAATTAAATCACCAGACAACAAAGGTAGGAAAAATTATTTTACTTTCAATTTAGTGATTGAAATGTGTCAGTTTTGAGAATTTATATCTGCTGTGTGTATATGAAAAATGAAGGAAAAAATTGCATTACAATTAGTAAAGGAGGCAGGATCTGGGGCAGAGCTTGGGTGGGTTTAGGGTGGAGCTTGGGAGGTCTGTGGTTGGGGTACTTAGCTTGAAATAGTTGAGAAACACTGCTGTAGGCAATCAGCCGCCGCCAGTGCCTCTCCTTCTCTCCTGCCCTCTTCCCTATTGGCACCCCCTACTGGCATCTCAGGGCCCATCTGGAAGGCCTTTGCGCATGCGCAGATGTCAACGTGATGTCATGCATGCGCTTGACGTTATCAAGGCAACATCCGCGCACTTCTGGGTGCCTTGCGCTGTGGCCACTACCAGCGGCCCTCGCTACATTTTCCGACTCTTTTTCGGCCCCGGATCATTTTTGAGTTGTGTAGGCCTGCTCTAGAGTCTACATGCAAACATAGGAAAAAAAAATCACCTTCACATCAAGAATAATCAAACATATCAATAACAAATTTTTATTTTATTTATAGACCATATACTCTTAAGGGTTTACATTCAGGTAACAAGTATTTTTCCCTATCTGTCCCAGTGGGCTCACAATCTGACTAATCCAAAAGATCTTTATGTAATTTTTGTAAATCATTTGCCAGAAACAAATAAAGTAAGTACAGTACTTAGCTTTAGGATGTCTGTCATGAATATCAATAGTTGGAAATATCAGCTAAGAAAACTGGCACGTTTCCAGCAAAGGGCTCATTTTGCTCCAGCTTCAAAAGGGTAACATGTGTCTTGTTTGAACATTTAGTTACAACATTCCTTATGTAACACATCTTTTGCAAAACCAATGGACTTAAAAATAAACTGGACTTTTCAGTGCATACCTGCCTTAGTGGACATTCCAACCATGCTCTTCTTTTTCTTCCAGAAACTGATGTCATTTTTGAACGCAAGAAAATCGAAAAGGAGCTGCAAATAAACATTTAAAATAGCTTAAAAAAAAAATCACATTTATTGCATAAATTTAAAAAACAGTATGTCTTTTGAACCTACAGTAGCATAAAGGAAAAGTTATTTTACTGCAGGATAACAAACTTGGGCTGGCATGTCACTATAAAACAAACCTGATATGATCTAAAAATTTTTCTATAGACATGAAATTACATTCTAAATCAAACTCTGTATCTATCATATTATAAATACATGGTCCATACAATTCACTAATGATTTGTTCACAACAGTGATATTTACCTTCTCATCAGGGATATAGCGTTAGCTTCATAGAAGAAGAGTAGATAGTTTGGATGTACTGAACTTGTTTTACAAGGCAGAACCAGTACTATATACTGTATGTCCCTGGTGTGGGAAGAATCTTAATTTAGGGTAAACATATACAGTGTTCAAATTAAAGAGAAGCAGTTTGGAAGAGACCGGGGAGTGATAAAAATAAATACCGGTAGTAGAGATTGTTTAAAATCTATAAATTTGGTTGAAACTTTGTCCTGAGCATGAACATTAAGAGGAGGGCATGCATGAAGTAAATTTACATGGCAACAACCAGGAGTCTTGGATACAGCTAAAAGCCATTTGATTGGCTGATGTCTCAAAACAGTTTTTTTTTAAAAAGGAAGTTTAGCTGAGACCTGTGGTGACAAATTCTGATCGCTGTTTAAAGCAGGAAAGTGTATGTGTTCTGAAAATACTGATTCCAGAATAAAACATTCTCCTTGGATAGGAAAGGTAAATGATTTATGATATACAATTTTCAGAAAAATGGACTCACGTGGAATGCAGCTACAAAAAATGTTAAAGCCAGAAAGTACAAGTTTGTGTCGACAAAAATACCCTTCACTTCATCTGCATCCTTTTCTGAAAAACCTACAAAGACAAAGAGATAGAGGTTATGAAGTCAAACAAAGTAAGGCACAGTCTGTCTGAATAAAGTACTAAAACTACATGGATCTGAATAGCACAGTTACTTATCGTAGGTGTTATCCAGGGTCAGAAGGCAGCATATTCTCACGAATGGGTGACGTCACCAATGAAGCCCCAGTAAGGACCACTTCAAAAGTGCTTCGCCACTTTAAAACTTTAGAAAGTTCGCGACAGCACGCACCGCGCATGCGTGAGTGCCTTCCCACCTGATGTAGACACGGTCTCTTCAGTTAAGATAAGCCAGCAAAGAAGCCAACCGGGGGAGGTGGGTGTGTTATGAGAATATCTGCCTGCTGTCCCTTGATAACACCTGTTACGGTAAGTAACTGTGCTTTATCCCAGGACAAGCAGGCAGCATATTCTCACAAATGGGTGACCTGGAAGCTAACAACAGTGGGAAGGTGGTAAGTTGGCCTTAAGAAAATAAATGTTGTAATACAGATTGCCATATACAGTGGAACCTTGGTTTACGAGCATAAGTCGTTCCAGAAGCATGCTCGTAAACCAAATTGCTCGTATATCAAAGCAAGTTTCCCCATAGAAAGTAAGAGGGGTCTTTTCCAGATAATCCCCGCCACTAATGCAAAAAGTGCATGGGCGAAAACTTAAGCCCCGCCACCACCAATGCAAAAAGTGCACGGGCGAAAACTTAAGCCACACCACCTTATAAATTATTAAACTATTGAAGCCCTCCGAGGAAATTATTCACATGATTTGAATAATGACTCGGGAGGGTTCAAGGGGAGGCAGAGCCCCCCCTTGTATATCACTTTCCCCACGTATTCACTTAGCATGGTGTTAGCTAAAACTGTGGCAGGGGTTAACTTTTTGGCGGGGCTTATCTGGAAAAGATCCAGTAAGAGAAACTTGCTTGATTCGTTCCCCAACCCCACCCCCCCCGAGGCCAACAGTACTGCTCTATCCCCCCGAGAACCGGCATTGCTCCTCCCGCTCAAGAAGGCCCCCCCGCGTGATCCGGAATCCCTCCGTCACGATCCAGCATCCCCCACGCGATTCAGCACTCCCCCTCGATCCGGCACCCCCCCCACCTACCCAAACACTTCGCTTACCCTCCATCTGGCACCCGGCACCGGCACCAACGCACAGGACATGCCGGTGCCCGAAGATCTGCAGTCCTTTTTTGCTGGGCTTGAGCATCTGCGCATGCTCAAGGCCTTCGAGTTCCCGGTCTCTCCGATTCTCAGAGAGACTTGGAACTCGAAGGCCTTGAACATACGCAGATGCTCAAGGCCCAGCAAAAAGGACTGTAGATGTTCGGGCACTGGCAACGGCATGTCCTGTGCATTGGTGCCGGGTGCCAGATGGAGGGTAAGCGAAGTGTTCGGGTAGGTGGGGGGTGCCGGATCGCAGGGGGGGGTGCCGGATCGCGGGAGGAGGCGCTCGTACATCGAGGCAAGCTCGGTTTGCGAGGCACCAATTTTGTGAATGTTTTGCTCGTCTTGCAAAACACTCGCAAACCGGTGTACTAGTAAACCGAGGTACCACTGTATAATTCAGAATGCAAAGAACTAGACTATGATATTTAAACACTGGGGATATCGGGATCACATGACACCATGAAGCAGGGCAGACGCTGATAGCGATCTCTCCTGCCACTTCCTCTCACTACTCCTTCTCATCGGCGATTTTTTCCGTGCCCTGCACCGCATTTCGGTTCCGGCTTGTCTCCTGTGCACGCTGCTCCTGACGGCCGCGCTCTGCTACCTGTGATGTCAGCAAAAGTCCCACAAAAAGATCGGAACTGACAAAAAGCTGGGGAAAACAAGATGGCGGCGCCCGCTAGCCCTGAAGTGGTGGGGAGCCCGGCGTGGGTCTCGGAGGTTGCAGCTGAGGTGACCGCCGCGATGGAGCTGATTTTGGAGAAGCGTTTGCTCCCTATCGACACTAAGCTGGAGAGAGTGCAGGAGAAGCTGGACGCAATGGGGCAGGAAGTGACTACCTTCCACCAACGGGTAGAGGCTTTGGATGACCGCGTGTTGGGCGCGGAGAGCCTGCTGAGCAGCCATGCCAAAACTATTGCTGCTTTGGAGGATCGTCTTGAGGACCTGGAGAACCGGTTTCGGCGCTGCAATCTGCGGTTTGTTGGCCTGCCTGAGGATTTGCCAGAGTCTGATCTCCGTTCTACCATGGAATCTTGGCTTACTTCCTCCCTTATCTTGCCACCTAGTTTGGGACCTCTGTGCATTGAAAGAGCTCACAGGCTGGGCCTTAAGCGTTCCATGATGGCGAGACCGCGGGTGGTGATTATTAAACTGTTAAGCTATGTTCATAAGTAGGCTATTCTCCAGGCTCTTCGTGGGGGTCAGAATCTGACTTATAACAACAGGAGAATTTTATGTTTCCAGGATTACTCTGCCAAAGTTTCGCAGCAGCAAAGAGCCTTTGCCCCGGTGTGTACGGCACTGATCCAATGCAATATCCGCTTCGCCTTGCTGTACCCGGCGAAACTTCGGGTCCAGAGCAATGGGGCTACCACTTACTATACCACTGTGGCGGAGGCGCAGTCTTTCCTGGCCCAGGAGCCTACGGCGGGGCCCTCTACCAGCGCAATTTCATCTTCGGAAGGGCTGGCAGAGTGAGGGGGGTAGCTTGCTGATCATGTGGACTAGCTCAATTGCTTGGTTGTTGACTGCAGAGTGACTGTTAGCCCAGTTGCCCGTTGTGTTGGGGCTGTTTTCTTGCTACTCAGAGGTTTCTCTGAGCTATTCCTAGTCTATCTACATTCCTGGGGCCCTTTATGTTTCCTCCTGGGGCTGAGAGTCCTGTGCCTTGACTTTTCCTTCGCTTCTGAGCTCCGCAGGGTGCGTGGCTCTGGTTTTCGGTCCTCTGGTCTCTTTCTGTGGTCTTTGGGCTCCTCCTCTTGGTCTCTGGGAACTTGGAGCTTCAGAGACTCTAGGGTTCTCTTACTAGTTTTGACGCTGCCTGCCTGTTGCGTTCCTTGTGGACTTTTTGAACAAACTACTGTATTGGTTCCATTGGGGCTCCTTATGTGTATTTTGGAGTGTTCTGAGAGTGTGGGGACTGGGGGGGGGGCTTGGACTTCAGAGTGGATGTGAGAGTTTAGGTAGGGTGCGTGTTCATTGTTGTGGGTATTTGTCGGATGTGTGGATGTTTCTACCTCGGATTTGTTTTTTTTTAATGTATGGCTGACGGTTGCATTTGGTGTGGGTGCTCTTTAGTGGGGTGGGGTGAGTTGTAGCATGTTTCCCTAGGATGTGTGTGGAGAGTGCTGGGGGTTACTGGTTGGGCTTTGTTTGTTCCCTGATTGCTTCTGTTTTAAGCTTTGTAGGGCTGGGGATTGTTTGCCTCTTTGCCCTCTCCTTGGGCTTTCTCTTGGTGGGGTCCCTTTCGGGGTCTGTTTGTGTTTTCTGCTGGGTTTGGGCAGATTCAGCTTCTTTGGTGTTCGGGGTTGTGGGAGGGAGTGGGCGTTGAATGTGATTTGCTTTTCCTTCGGGGAAAGCCATTGTAGGGGGGTTCCTGAGGGTTGGGGTTTTTTCTGGGATGGGTTTTGAGCTGGGATTGGGGGACAGATGGGGGGTGGAAGGAGTAGGGGTGGGGCTGTACGGGGGTTCTGCTTTTGGTTTGGTTGGGTGGGTTTTCTTCTTTTGCTTTTGCGGTGCCTGATCCCAGGAGACATTATTTATCTTTGAATACTTGTTTCTTAGTTGTGCACCAGTTGGTGCCCTGGAGACCTGTTCTTTTTTCTGCTGGATGCTGTAGGCTGAGGCGGCATCTTGGCAGCCTAATCCTTTTCTTCACTTTTTCATTTTATTTGTTTCATTTTTTTGTGAGTTGAATGGTGAAACTTATTACTTGGAATGTTGGAGGCATTAACTCACCTGTTAAGCGGGCAAAAATTTTACAAAATCTGCAGAGACTTCGAGCGGATATTGCTATGTTGCAGGAGACACACCTTACTGACTTAGAACATGCTAAATTGAGAAGGGGTTGGGTGGAGCGATGTTTAACTGCGGCTGCAGTCGGGAAGAAACAGGGAGTAGCTATTCTTTTTCGGAAAGCGGTGGCCACCCAGATTACCTCTGTGGCTATTGATGCCGATGGACAATATGCTTTCTGTAAGGCGGTGATTGGGGGTGCTCTGGTGCTGGTGGGGTGTGTCTATGCTCCCAATACCTATGATAAATCTTTTTATGCCCATTTGAAGACTTTTCTTTTGTCACGTACTCCTCTTCCAATGATTTTGGGGGGTGACTTCAACATCGCCTGGGAAGCTTCCCTGGACAGATCTCACTCTCCTAGGGGCGGCGGGGTTACTGAGGCTAAGGGTCTTCCTCAGCTGTGTCAGCTTTTGGATCTCTTGGATGTTTGGAGACTCCTGCATCCTAGGGAGCGAGATTATACCCATCTCTCTCGTGCTCATGCCTCTCAATCTCGTATTGATTATCTGCTGGTTTCTCGCTCTCTCTTTTCCGGGGTACGAAAGGTGGAGATTGGGTCTTATGCGATTTCAGATCACACCTGGGTTTGGATGGATTGGGATTCGGGTGTGGGGCCTCACCCACCAGGCTATTGGGCTTATCCTTTGTGGCTCCAGGATGATCCTAAATTTTTGCCATATCTTCTGGAGGTATGGAAGGATTATCAATACCATAATAGTCAACATGAGGAGAATCCGGTTTTATACTGGGAAGCGGCGAAGGTGGTCTTTCGGGGTGTTATTATTAGTTATGTCAGCCGGATGCGGAAGTCCCGTGATAGGGAGTTGTTTCGTTTGTCGGGCCAGATGACGAGAGCATGGCGCGCCTATGCTCTTCATCCTTCTTCTGGTAGCAAGCAGAGTTTGCTCTCTTTGCAGACGGCGGTCAATGCGATCTTACATCAATGGGCAACTAAGTCCTTGGCTTACTATAATTACGTCCACGGTAATAAGGGGGGGAAACTTTTGGCCCGCTTGGTCTCGCAACGGGAGAGCCGTATAAAGATTTTGCATCTTGTTACTGCAGAGTCCGTGGGGGTCACTAGTGACACTGACATATGTGATGTCTTTCGCTGTTTTTATGCAGCTCTCTATGCTCCACCTCCGGATTTGGGACTTTCAGGGGACCTCTACTTGGATGGACTTGATCTCCCTTGTCTTTCTGAGGAGCGGATGCCCAGTTGAACGCGCCTATTGAGGTGGGAGAGGTGGAACTTGCTATCGCACAAAGTCCTACTTTGAAAGCCCCTGGAGTCGATGGTTATAGAGCCGAATTCTATAAACTTTTGAAGTCTGAAATTGTGTCACCGCTGGCTAATATGTTTAACGTGATGATCAATGCTGAGGCGATGCCCAAACATCTTAATGTAGCTCAGATCATTGTTCTTCCGAAGCCCGGGAGAGATCCTACTATCCCGGAATCTTATAGACCTATTTCGCTACTTAACTTTGATGTCAAGCTTCTGGCAAGGATACTGGTTAACCGATTGGCACGGGTGTTGCCGCTTCTTCTTCATGAGTCCCAGGTAGGTTTTGTTCAGGGTCGCTTTGTGGCAAAGAATCTGCACAGAATTTTGACATCTTTGGACTATGCATCGAGAGTGGCGGCGCCTTCTCTTCTTATCAGTTTTGATGCTGAGAAGGCGTTTGACCGCGTTAGCTGGGATTTCTTGTTTGCTACTTTGGCTAAATATGGTTTTAGTGGCCGTTTCGTCTCGGCGATCCGTGCACTATATGCTAATCCCCAGGCTGCTTTGTGGGTCAATGGCTGTCGTTCTTCTTTGTTTGAGATCCATATGGGAACCCGCCGGGGGTGTCTTTTATTCCCTTTGTTGTTCGTGTTGACGCTTGACCCCCTTCTTCGTGATATCTATTCGAATCTGACTATCCGGGGGGTTAAGTTGGGGGATCAGAGCTTTAAAGTTGCTGCTTTTGCGGACGATCTTTTGGCTTTTCTGACGGACCCTTCTCCTTCTTTGCAGGCTCTTTTGGAGACTATGAGAGAGTATGGTGACTATGCTGGCTTCCGTTTGAATCTGCTTAAGTCTGAAGCCTTGCCTTCCTCTCCGGCCCTGCGGGTTCAGTGGGGCGCCTCCTTTCCTTTACGATGGGCCCTGGGCTCCTTTCGGTATTTGGGGGTCTATCTTTCGGTCTCCACGACTCAGCTTTATTCGCTTAATATTCCCAAGCTTTTGGCTGATACTGGGGTCCAGCTTGAGGCCTGGGGTGGCCTCCCTCTGACCCTGCTGGGCCGTATATCTTTAATTCGCATGGTGATTTTTCCGCGTTGGCTGTATGTGTTCCAGACTTTGCCACTTCGTTTGTTGAAAAAGGATCTTACGAGTTTACATCGTTTGCTGTCTCGTTTTTGTTGGAATTCGCGTAAACCGAAAGTTCGTTTTCACTATTTGGTGGGTGGCTGGCACCAGGGGGGCCTGGGACTTCCTGATTTTGGCCTTTACAATGAAGCCTGTTTACTCCGGCATTTGAAAGACTGGTTCCTGGGTGAACATCAACACACTCCTTTGGATTTTGAACGGGCTTTCTATGCTTCTCATTCCTTGTACAGTCTCGTACACTTGCCCACTAAGGATCTTCCCACTGAGTTCCGTACGTGTGTTCCTTTGACGTCTATGCGTGCTGTGTGGGGGAGCTTGGTCAGCAGACTGGGAGGGGACCCGCGCGTGTCGAATCAACTTCCCCTCCGAGGGAACTTGGCCTTTCCTCCGGGCCGGGATAGCCCTGCTTTTCTCGGATGGGCTGCTTGCGGCTTTCAACTTGTGGAACATCTGTTGAAGGAGGAGGGCTGTTTGCAGCCTCTAGCTACTTTAGGGGATCGTTTGGGTGGGGGCTGGGGTGATACTTTTGCCTATTGTCAAGTGAAGCATTATATTCTTTCTCTTCCGCAGGATCGGCTTGCTCTACCGATGGGGGTGCGTCTTCGGAATTTTTTTGAAGAGGTGGCAGTTTCTTTTACTTCAGTGTCGGCGTTATATAGGGCCCTGTCGGAGCTTAAAGATCCTAAAGAGATATCGCGTCTTCGAGGGAGCTGGGGTCGTGAACTTGGCCTTGATCTTAGTGCTTGGGATATTTTGCGAGCCCTGCGGGGAGTCCCTCGCTTGATCACGGGGGCAGCATATCACGAGTGTTATGTTAGAGTGATCTATAGGGCCTATCTTACTCAAGTCCAATTACATAAAATGGGAGGTATTGACTCCCCCCTGTGCCTGAAATGCGGCCAGGATCCCAATACTTTCGCTCATTCCTTTTGGGATTGTTGTACAATACAGGTTTTTTGGAAGTCTATTGTTCACTACTTCCGAGGCTTATTTTTGAGCACTATTGTGGGTACGGTGGAGCAGTTAGTTCTCGATCTTCCTGGGGCCTTTTGCAGCCTTCCTAAAGAGGGGCCCCTCTGGTGTCGTAAGGTGTGTCTCCTTGCTCGCAAATGCATTTTGAAATCCTGGACTGTTTCTGAGCCTCCCTCTTTTTGGACCTGGAGAGCTATGGTGCATAATTTGGCCATGTGGGAGGCCCGAGAGGCCGTCGGCCACCCTCGTCGCCGTCGTCGTTTTTTGCTTGTGTGGGGAGTCTATTTGGACTCCTTAACTCCTAGAGGTCGCAGTTAGAGAATGACACGGGGAAAAAATCTGTCCCCGTCACCGCCCCGTCCCCAGCCCACCATCCTCTGCACCGCCCCGTCACCGCTGTTCCCTTCACCGTCCCGTCACCGCCATCCCTTTCACCGCCCCGTCACCGTCCCCGCAACATTCATATAAGCCTTAGTACTGTAATATTTAGCTTATTTCTTTCTTATAAATCAAAGTTCCTGCTTCTGAACTAGAGAAAGAGATGTTCAGCTGGTAGGGCTTTGTTTATAAATTTTTATCAACACAACTAATATACTACTTTATCCTAAAGCAAAAAATAAATAAATAAATAGAATTTTTTTTTCTACCTTTGTTGTGTGGTTTCTACTTTCCACATCTTCTCATTCAATTCCTTCCATTCACTGTGTGTCTTCTCTCTGCGTCTTCCATTTGCTGTTACTGTGCCTCTCCCTTCACACCCCCCCCCAATTGGTCTAGCACCCATCTTCTTCCCTCCGCTCCCCCATAGTCTGGCATCTGTCTTCTTCCTTTCCAGCATCTTCTCCCCACTCTGTCTTCCACATTTCCCTTCAGGGTCTGTTCCTCTCCACCCTCTTTCAATGTCTGTTCTATTCCTTTCCACCACCACCCTTCCCTCCCTCCTTTACCATCTGTTCCTTTCTACCACCCTTCAGCTCCTCTCATGTGGCCTATCTATCTACCTTCCTCCCTCTTATTTTCATGGCACGTTACAATGTAATTTGTGCAAGCCACTGGAGCCTGTGAGCTCGGTCCCTGTCCCATCCCCACAAACCATCTCGCTTCTGTGCTCCTATTTTCCCCATTTCTAATATCTCCCCTATATATGCGCCATTGCCCCCCCCCCCCCCCCCGTGTCCATATACCATCCCCATGGCATGTCCCCTTTATGTCTCTGTCCCTATGCCCCATGAACATAATTTCCCTTCTTTCTGTTACCTTCCTGTGTCCAGATTCCCCTATCTTCCTCTTCCATACCAGTGTGTCTCTGCTTTTGAACCCCATCTAGCTTCTCTCCCTCTTTCTTCCCCCTCCCCTGCTTCCAGCATCTGGCTCACCTGCCTGTCCTCCCCTTTCTTTCCTGCTGTGAGTTTTTCTTTCCATCTTCATCCCCTTGGCCCAGAATCCTTTTCCCTTTCACTCCCTCCTTCCAGTGTGAGCTGGAACTGGCTGACAATATTATATTTTGAATAACTAATTTGTTTGAGGTGTTGGCTAAGGTTGGTTAACAGATCTTTGAGCAGGCCTGGTTCAGGACCTAAATGAGGAAAGCCTGTTCCTGCTTTCTGCTCGAACCCTCGTCTCACCACTATAAAGAGCACGTTGATTAGATAAAACTATTTTACAATTTAAAAAAAAACCCCAAATACAGTACTGCTGTCACGCTGAGGGATGAAGGTCAGAGAAGGAATTATAGGATTCCTGAATCATTGGGGGGGGGGGGGGGGTTATAAAAATCAGATCACCAATCTGACCAAAATAAAACAACAAAATGGGACAACATACTCCTACAAGAAATGCTAAACAGAGGCAGTAACACGAGCGATCGCGCGGTCCCCACAGCCCCCACCCGCCCGATGGTAGCGTTTAGCCCACTCCCTCCCTCCAGCTCACCTTAGTTTGTAAGCTTTCTTTTTCGGCGACCTGCACGCTTTCAAAGAGCAGCGCACGCGCGGCTGCTCAGTGTTCAATCTTCTGCTCTGAGCAGCACTGCAACTTCCCGTTTCTGGTTGCGTCAGAGCAGAAGATTGAATACTGAGCAGCCGCGCGTGCGCGGCTTTTTGAAAGCATGAAGGTTGCCGAAAAAGAAAGCCTGCAAACTAAGGTGAGCTGGAGGGAGCGGGCTAAACGCTACCATCGGGCGGGTGGGGCTGCGGGGACCGCACGATCCTTGATGCCTCACTGCGGAGACAAGACCATTCACCGCTCCACGGGGTGGTGAAATGCCTTGTCCCTGTCCCCGCAGCCACTGCTATATTTCTTTCACCGTTTCGGTGGGTTACCCGCGGCTAAATGCGGTAGCCACGGGTAAACCGCCACCATGTCATTCTCTAGTCGCAGTCTCCTTTTGAATCCTCTTGCTTAGCCTTGTTGAGGTTCTTTGCACTCACTCCCGGGATCGGTCACCGCAGGCTAATTTATTTATTTTTTTTTTGTGAGGGGGGAAAGACTTTTCTGTGGGTCTGCCAGGGGCCACCAGAGTACGGGCCTTTGGCATTTTGGAGTTTCATTTCTTAGCTTCTGTTTGCTTTTTGGGATGGGGGGTGTTGGTACAGGTGGATCTTGCTGCTTGGGGGGGGGGGGGTTGGGGGCTGGGATGTTGTTTCTTTTGTTTTACCTTTACAACGCATTGACTTTTGTACTGTTGAAAGCTTGTTCTTTGACATTGCTGTCTTTGTTGTTTCGTATTCATACTAATAAAAAGATTTGAACATAAACACTGGGGATATCTCAGAACGCTACTCTGAAGAATGTCAGCGTAGCAGCACTCCTCACTGAATTCACCCTGTGTATATCAAAGCTGTTTTTTTTTTTTGCTCCTCTTTATTATGATTCAGCCCTTGGCTTTTTATGAAAACTTTATTTAAACTTTATTTAAACTTAAGCCATATGACCCAGAAGGATCATCATGTTTTGCGCCAAGAGAGTTTGGATTTGAAACATCCGCTGACAAAGGCAAAGAATAGAGTGCATGCGATCAGGAGGGAGAAAAGCCCTCATCAGAGTTGTGTCCAGTATCGCTCCGATGAATTGTAGACATTGAGTCGGGAGCAAATGGGATTTTGGAAAACTGACTTTGAATCCCAGAAATTGAAGGAAGAATATAGTCCAAGTTGTGTGTAGAGCTACCTGCTGGGATGATAGAGCTTTGATCAGCCAATCGTTTGAAGTTTATTAAAAAAATTATACACCACTCAGACTTCTGAGCAGTGTACAATAAAAATAGGGTTTGCAGTTGACAATTAAAATATACGTAACATACTCAAACAAAAACAAACGGGAACAAATGGAAAGAAGGGTAGGAACTACAACATTTTAAGAAAAGAGTACAATTAGGGAGAGAACAACCGGGAAGGGAAAGATGATGCCTTCTGCTGTCGGCATCTGTGTAGCCCTTGTAAGGGCAATTAAGTATCAAATGCAAGTAAGGGAAGACTTGTAGACCGTGTGATTGAAGAGATGGAGCCACTACAATCATATTTGGTGAAGACTCTGGAGAATGAAGCTAGGCCGAAAGGAAGGACTTTGTACTTTTAATGTCACTGATTGACTTGAAAGCAAAGATATTTCCTAGAAGCCTGATGAATTGGTATATGGTTATAGGCTTCCTTGAGATCTAGAGAGCATAGCCAGTCATTTTGATCCAGCAGAGGATAAAGAAGAGCCAGGGAGAGCATACGGAATTTCTCTGACTAGAAATTTGTTGAGATCTCCGAGATCCAAAATGGGTCGCAGTCCTCCCGTCTTCTTGGGAGCCAAGAAGTAAAGGGAGTAGAATCCCTGCCCCTGCTGAGAGGGGGGAACTTCCTCAATGACATTCAACAGGAGAAGGGATTTAAACTCCTGAAGAAGGGAGGACTGGACAGGATTTGAAACAGACTCTCCTAGAGGATAGTTTGGAGGCAGATGGTGTAAATTGGGGATCTCAAAGTCCCTCCTTGATGGCTGCAATCCAGTTGGGTTTTCAGGATTTCCCCAATGAATATGCATTGAAAGCAGTGCATGCACATAGATCTCATGCATATTCATTGGGGAAATCCTGAAAACCCAACTGGATTGCAGCCCTCAAGGAGGGACTTTGAGACCCCTGGTGTAAATCGAGAGTGTAACCCTGATGAATGATAGACAATATCCAGAGATCGGTCATAAGTTCCCGAGTGATATAATGTTGAAGGCGTCCTCAGATGGACTGAGGCAACTGCTGAAGAATGGGAACCATGGCTATGCTCTTGAAGAACATGTCAAAAAGGTTGTGAGGGTTTCAGCTGAGCAGCCTGTTGTTTAAGTAGTTGTTGACGTTGCTGCTGTTTTTGCTTCCTAGACTGAGGAGCCGGCAGGCTTGGCAGAAAAATCGGCATTGATAAGAGCCAGGCTTGAAAGCAAGAGGAGGCTGAGGTTTTTTCTTAGGTTTGACTAAGACATCCCACCTGGTTTCATAGATGCTCCAAAAAGTTCATCCCTGAAGCATGAAGCATTAGCCAAATGGTCCTGATGGTTAACATAAGATAAGAATTGCCGCTGCTGGGTCAGACCAGTGGTCCTTCGTGCCCAGCAGTCCGCTCATGCGGCAGCCCCCAAGTCAAGACCAGTGGTCTAAATGAGTCCAGCTTCACCTGCGTGAGTTCAGTTCGAATGTATCATAGGCTGAGCAAACTATATATTTTCTGAGTTGTAAAACAGAAGCCACAAGACTTTGAAAAGCTGGAGTTTTTCTTGAGGGTATATATTTTTGGAAAGATGAAAATCGCTTTACCAGATGTTTAAGATAGCAGGAAAAATAGAAAGTATAATTCCCTGCTCGGTCGGCTAGCACGGCATTTTGAAAGAGGCACTTCCTAAATGTATCCATGGTCTTACCCTTTCTGTTAGGAGGAACAAAAGCATAAACACTGCTACCTGCTGACTTCTTCAAAGTTGTCTCAACCACAAGGGACTCATGAGAAAGTTGTGGTTTGTCAAAACCAGGGATAGGAACTACCTTATATAATGAGTCCAGATTTCTAGGAGCCATAAGGATGGAAAGCAGGGTCTCCAGGTATTTATAAAAGGTCTAACGTAAGATGTCGTGAAGAGGATGGTGCAGCATCTCCTTGGGAGGATGCTCATAGTCCAAAGTTTCCAAGAATTGTTTACTGTACTTGGAATCAGCTTGTAAAGGAATGGAGAGGTCCTCAGCCATCTTCCTGAGAAATCTGGAGAAAGTTGATCTTTCTGTAAATGCAGGAGTTTGAGTGGGATGCTGAGGAGAAGCTGAAGTATCTGAGATGTAAGTGGCTCCTGGTCCGAGTCTCCCAACAAGTCTGAATCTTGAATAGAAGGAAGAAGTTGTTGGAGACTTTGTGTCGAGGGCTCTAGGTTCTTGAGCTTGCAAGAGGCCTTGCGAGACTGCACTGGTGTCATCTCAAGAGAATACTGAGCAGAAGACAGGTGCTGTTGTGGAAGGGATATTGACTCTTTCGTCAATGGCATGCGTACCGAAGCAGTATGTGATTCAATCAGTACCACTATAGGATGAGACTGAACTGTCATTGGAAAAGCCGGTGTCGATGGAGCTTGAGGAAGCTGTGTCGAGAATGGCATGAGTTGGGAGGAATGAGCATGTGAAAATGTTCACCCAATTCCTCCCGAAGCAAATTGTTTATTTTTTGCTTCAAAGAGAGCACCGGTACCGTTTGCGCTGTGCTCTGGACCGGTGATGAGGAGGCCGATGTCAAGGCACTCACCGAGATCGGCACCAGGTGCTTATGGGACTTCTTTAAGGTTGGCATGACTTGACTCAATGCCTGCTTGACCTTAATCCTGGAGTCAGTAGGGGGAGGCTTCTTTAGCCGGCTTACCTATAGAAGGTTGCGAAACCGGAGAAGATTCCACCGACGTCGAAGACTGTGGTGTCATCTTGGTCATCACCGAGGGAGTTGTTAACTGTGCTGTCTCTCCTTCTATAGCGGCATCGAATAGAATTTTCTGTTGAAGGAGATGGTTTTTAATGTCCGCTTCTGAAGTGAAGAACACCGGGTACAAGTCTCCGGGCGGTGCTCAGGCCTTAGACACTGGAGACACCAGCGGAGCGGATCTATAACCGAAATGGGCTAAGCACAACGACTGCACTTTTTAAACCCCATCTGCGGGCGTGACATCAACGGAAAGACGGCGTCAGCAAAATTGAAATCAACGGCCAAGGTGTGTACAAGAGGCCCCACTGGCCAGAACCCGCGACAGGGAAAAAACAAAGTTAGACATTTGGGGGGTTTTGGGGGGGTGTTAACAAGAAAAAAGTAACTAAAAGTCACTCTCCACGAGAGCAGGAAAGCTGTGAAAGACAAAAATAGCTCAATGGCCGTTGAGACACGACTTCTTAGCTAAGAATCTGAAGGGACCGCGCGCCTATGTCGGGCGGGAAGGCACTCGTGCATGCGCGGTACAGGCTATTGCAAAGTTTCTAAAGTTTTAAAGTGGCGATGCACTTTTGAATTGGTCCGTACCAGGGCTTTGTTGGTGACGTCACCCATTCGTGAAAATATGCTGCCTGCTTGTCCTGGGATAAAGCATATTACTCTGGGTGGCAGAATTTTATATAATAAATCTATGCAATACATTTAGAACTCTTATTACATGATGTAATGATCCTGACTAGTGCTGCCCGATTCACGATTTGAATCGATTCACAGATTCAAATCAATTAAAAAAACAAAATTGCAAATCAATGGTCTCCCAATTCACTGTCTGACCCTCCCCCCTCCCCCCCTAAAGCAGGATTGGCAGCGCTGCCTCTTGTTGGCCGGCCGCTGCCGCTCCTCCTTTAGAGGGCGAAGGGGGAGGATCAGACATGAAGTGCTGCAGTATCCGGCTTCCCCCCTGTCCTTCCATGCCTCCATTTACCCGATTCCAGCAGGGAGCAGCCTGTAGAGAGGATCGCCAGTACTTTAGCGATCATTGCAGGTTGCCATAAGCCTCAGGAGCTGTCTTACCTCTACCGTGATTCTGCCCCTGAAGTCAGAGGAGGGGCGTGACTGCGGCAGAGGGAAGACAGCTCCAAAGGCCTATGGCAACCTGCAATGATCGCTAAAGTACCAGCGATCCTCTCTGCAGGCTGCTCCCTGCTAGAATCAGGTAAATGGAGGCATGGGAGGCCAGAGAGGAACACACAGGCCTTTCGGGGGAGGGAGGGGCACATGCCTTCAGGGGTGGGGTGCAGGCCTTCGGGGAGGGTGTCCTGCTGTAGAAATACACAGAGGGAGGGAGGGAAGGGGGTTCAAAGAGACGTGCATATGCCGGACTTTGGGGGAAGAAGTAATGGGTCTAAAAACAGAGGAGAGGGAGAGAGAAGGTGGACAATGGGATCTAGGGATGAAAGGAACAGAAAGGGAGAGATGGTAGACCCTGGGGTGGTGGGGAAGGAGGGAGAGATGCTGGATGAAAGGGTAGTTGAGAAAAGGTGGATCTGTGGATGGAGACAAAAAAAAAAAGGAATGATGCCAGACCTCCAGGGGAGGGAAGGGAAACAGAAAGGGAGGACAGAGATAGAAGATTGATGGTTAGCATGGAGAAAGAAGAAAGAAGGAGACCCTGGCAAGCAAATTATCAGAAGACAACCAGAGCCTGGGACCAACAAGATTTGAATAATGACCAGACAACAAAAGATAGAAAAAATAGTTTTATTTTCTGTTTTGTGATTACAATATGTCAGATTTGAAAAGTGTATCCTGCCAGAGCTGGTGTTAGACCACAAACGTGAGCTAGGATTTAACAGAGAGAGGAAAAGTCTTTTTTGTTTGTTTATTTTGTTTACACCACAGTGCCAGTGTGGTTAGGAAAAGGCAAAGGGGGTGAAGAGACTATAAACCAATCAGGATGTTTTTAAAAAACATCCAATTGGGCAGGAAAATCGAATAAAAAAAAATTGATTCAATAGGCTGAATCGAATCAAAATTTTTTTTCCTGAATCGGGTAGCACTAATCCTGACAAGTTTTCATAGCAATCCGTGGAAAATTATACAGTTTGTGCGCTACAGTTTACTTTATTTGGACTGAGCTCACTAGCGTTTGTGCTCTACAGCAGTGTTTTACAACCTTTTTACACCTATGGACCGGCAGAAATAAAAGAATTATTCTGTGGACCGGCATCGGTCCATGGATCGGCGGTTGAAGAACACGGGGCTAAGTCGTGGGCCAGACCCCGCCCATCTCTACCCATTCTCCACCCCAGACCCTACCCCCATAATAGTATTAATTGCACCTTGCACGTCCCGTGCCTCATCTGGAAGCCTTCCCTCTGACGTTGCAACGTCAGAGAGAAGGCTTCCGGTTCAGGCGCATGATGCCCATAGGAGCCACTGCCCGTGGCTTTGTGCACTGAATCAGTTAGGAAGAGGGACCTGGCTCGAAGATAACGCCGCATCGATCGCACCGTGGACCGGCAGTTGAAGAACACTGTTTTGGGCCTGATGCACGTGCTGGCCCTGTGGACCGGCAGGAAATTTCTGTGGACCGGCACTGGTCCATGGACCGGTGGTTGAAGAACACTGCTCTACAGTTTAATTTATTTGGATTGAGCTCACTAGCAGTTGTGCTCTGCAGTTTAATCTATTTGGATTGAACTCAATAGCAGCTCAAGGTGTATGCTAAATTCAAGACTCATCTTGCAAATGGGCCTGACATTTGTATCACACAAACTTGATCACCATTCCCCATCATCAGCAAGCAAATAACCGAAACATGGTTATTGTCTGAAGAAGATCCAATAATAATTGATCTTCTACCAGATAATTTTAAAATCCTTACGCTAAACCGTGTGGGAAGAAAAGGGGGAAGATTAGCAATTATTCTTAAGGAAGGATTTGAGTTTGAACTATTGGGATTCCAAAATGACCAATCAGTTAGAAATATTAGCCTGTAAAATCATTAATAAGGAACTAGAAGATTCCCTGTCTTGCATATTATTTTATGTCCCACCGAAAAGTTGGCCAACAGTCAAAGAGGACTTTTGTGAATTTGTCTGCATAATTCAATTATGCCTTCTTACAATATCATCGCAGGTGACATAAACATACACCTAGATGAAGAGGACAATCCAGATACGAAAGACTTTAAAAACTTTCTATCCCTACTCAATTACAATCTCCCTTTATCCACACAAACACATGAAAAAGGTCATCACTTAGATGTGGTAGCTATGTCCACAAAGGAAATTTTAGACACTGCCATCTCTCTACCTGATGGCACCTAGTGTCACGATATCTGGTCTGACCATTTTACTTATTATTTCAAATTAATCTGGACTCATTTAAAATCTAAAACACATCCAAGGATAAAAAGAGAACATCACACAAGGGGTTACAGTGTTCTCCCCAGGGCCTTTTAGCCGGGCGGTGCGCCCGGCTAATTTAGATGACCGCCTGGCGAATCCTTCTGCTACCGCCGATGCTCCTTCCCAGGCTGACTCTCCGCCAAAAATTTTATTTGATGCCTGGCTTTTTTTTTTTTTTTGCCAGCATGCTTTTACTTGCTTCAGGCCTTTCTCATTGCCGGGTCCTGCCTACTTTCTGTTTCCGCGAAGGCAGGACCCGGAAGCGAGGAAGGCCCGAAGCAAGTAAAAGCAGTAAGTTGTAAGCTTCCCTCTGGGGTTCTAACGTGTGCATGCCAGCTTCCCTTCTCTTCCCTCCCCCCCCTCCCACGGTACGCAACTTCCGGTTTCGGAGAGAAGAGAAGGGAAGCCGGCACGCACATGATAGAGCCCCGGAGGGAAGCTTACAACTTACTGCTTTTACTTGCTTCATAGAGAAACATAGAAACGTAGAGTATGATGGCAGAAAAGGGCCGACGGCCCAACAAGTCAGCTCACTCAAGAACCCTCCCTCCCAACTAGTCTGACTACTCAAGAACCCTTCTTTCCTGGAGTATCTATCATTTGAGCATAACTCTGTAGTACTCCCACCTGTTTGTCCCATCAACTCTTGAAGTCGAGCACACTACTGGCCTCGACCAGCTGGCATGGACGATCATTCCATCGATCAATCACCCGTTCGGTGAAGAAGTATTTCCTGGTGTCACCATGAAATCTTCCTCCCTTAAGTTTTAGTGGATGCCTTCTTGTCGCCATGAGACCCTTTAGAAAAAAGATTTCCTCCTCCACTGACCCGTGATGTATTTGAATGTTTCTATCATGTCCCCCCTTTCTCTGCGCTCCTCGAGAGAATATAAGCGCAGTCTGATTAGACGTTCTTCATATGGGATGTCTTTAAATCCTGAGACTATCCTAGTGGCCATTCTCTGTATTGACTCCATTCTCTTAACATCCTTTTGATAATGTGGCCTCCAAAATTGGACACAGTATTCCAGGTGAGGTCTCACCATGGATCTGTATAACGGTAGTATAATTTCTGGCTTTCGGCTGATAAAGCTCCTTCTGATGCAATCCAGCATTTGTCTGGCCTTTGCTGAAGCTTTCTCCACCTGACTAGTAGCTTTCATATCTTCCCGGATGAGAACTCCCAAGTCCCTTTCTGCAGTAGTTCTTGTTAAGTTTTCACCGTTCAAGGTATATGTTTTGCATGGATTTCTAATCCCAAGGTGCATTACTTTACATTTCTTGGCATTAAAGTTTAGTTAAAATATATAAGCGAACCCTCTTTGAATATATCTTGTTAATAATACATAGAATAGCACAAATGCTAATGTGAATTAATCAAAAGATACTTGTATGAAAATCAATATCTAACTAATATAATTGATAAATATATCTCAATTTTATTAATATTAATAGCAACATAACTTCAAGACTATTTCTTTAAAAAAAGACATACATATATACGAACAAATCAACAAGTTAAGAACAGCATGATCACATGAATAGCAAAAATAATTATGTGCAACAATCAACATACAAAGAAATTTTAACAATTCATAATGCAGTGAATTAAATATTAAATAGATACTTATCTAAAACAAGTCCAGATGAGCAGATAAAATAAGCAGCTGAAAGTCCCACGGTGTACAAACTCCAAAGAAATCCAAGATGGCAGAAAGGATTACTAACAAGTTCAAAGTTCAAAGTGCAGGATGCAGAATTGCGTACAAACCAGTCTGTGTACCAGCGAGAGCAAAAAAATACCAAAAAATGAAGTATTTAAAGTGCAAGTGCAGATAAATCCTCCACGAGAGTGGTTAGACAAGCTCCTTCACATGATCACGGGGCAAAGTAAGACAATGAAACAACATCCTCCACTTCTTCTCTCCTCCTTAACACAGGCCGTGTTTCAAAATTCTTTTTCAAAAGGAAGAATTAAGCAGGCAGTACATCAAAGCAAGGTCTGTCGACTCTTAGATTGCCTGTCGCCACGCAATCTACTCCAAGGTTGAGCAACAGGAGGTGCGACTAACTAATTTAACTGAGAAATTGGAGAAACAAGAGGAAAGTTTGAAGGAAGTAAAGACAGTTCAATTGGAAATGGTTAAGGAAAGATCATTTATCTCTCGTAAGCTGGAAAACTTTGAAAATTCACTTAGGAGGAGATGGCGGGAAAATATTTCCAAGAAGTCCTAGCCATTTCCATTGGAAAATTTACCTCCAATCGTAAGAGCCTATTACTTGGACATTAAGAGACCTCAAGGGGAATCTACCCCTAAAGGAAAATCTAAAGATAATGTTGATTTGTCTTTATTTCTAGAAAGTTCTCTTGAGGTGGTTACAAAATGATCCACTCTCTTATTGACTCTAGCCTTGGAAAGTGATAGAGAATATGTTTTACGCTTATATTTCTGTCATTTAAAATATTTTTGGGCTCAAATGTTAGAATTTTTCCGGACCTAGCTTTGAAAACCCAGAGGCATAGAAAAGAGTTCTTGGCTTTGTGGCCGAGAGCTCTTGTTCTTGGTGCTACTTTTTTACTTAAATTTCAAACAAAATGCTTTATTTCCTATCAAAATAAAAAATTTTCTTTTCTTTGAGCCCAAACAGCTATTAGATTTTATAGGGCCAAAAGAAGGGTTGGTCTCCTAGTTTATGGCTGAATGACCTGTCTAAACCGGCTGTGGGGGGGTTACCCGTTGCCGTTACTCTATATCAGTATTATACAATTAATTGAATTTATTTTCTCTCTTGATTACAAATTTGTGGACTGAATAGTTGATTGAATTTTCTAGTATAAATGTAAAAATTTCTTGTATCTTTTAGTTGGTTATTCTGATCTCTTTTCAAGATTGTAATTCTTGATGTTGAAATGAAAAAGGTTATATAAAAAACCCTATATTTTTTGGACTTAGAAGCTTCGTTTTAGCTCCAAACTTCACAGATGGCCACCTCAGAACAGGATGGCATGGATTCATGCCATAAATGCAGTGAATAGCTTACAGTTTCGCAGCCGTGTATTCTGTGTGCCATGGCCCGCAAGGGGCGTAAACTGTGCGTGAATTCCGCACTATCCTCCTCCGGAGAGGACTGTTTTCCTTCATTTCCGCCGAAGACATGATTCCAGCGTCTGGGATGCCAAAATTGGGTGAGGTGGGCGCTTTCATGAAACGCAAGCGCAGTTCCAGGAAAAAGTCTCATAAGTCTTCAAACCATTCCAAATCTGGGTCCCGCAGATCGACTCTGGCCGCCAGGGACTATTTTCCGCCGGAATTTGTGGATATGATGTTATCAGGCTTTCATGAGAAAGTGGGCTATTCCTGTGTCTCCCTCTCAGACTATGGTGTGGCAGTCTGTGCAGCCTTTGAATTTCAGCATGTCAATCTGCTCCCTTGCTGGTCCTCCTGAAAGCCAGAGGCAACTTTGCGCTATTGCCTCAGTGTCTGCGTCAATTTCTATGCTGTTGCACGACTCTTCGACAATTTCTATGCTGTTGCACTACTCTTCGACGGGCTCCGCTGATGTGGCTAGCCTAGCGAATCTCGGGGATTCCCAAAATGGAGAGGATCAGATGGTGCGCAGGCTAAGTCCAGTTGCCTTCCTGATCTTCTCTCTGAATCCCTGTGGACATTGGAACTTGATTCAGACTCAGCAGTTCAGGCAGCGTGTTCCGTCATGAGTTCTACACACCTGCTCTCCACTGCATTTCCAGATCATGTGGATTTGGCAGAAATGCTCTTGGAGGCCCCAGAAGTGCGCTAGGGCCATGGCAAAATTGCATCCCATGGCTTTGGAATTTTCCAAGCGCCAAGTCCTGCCGAGGGTGAATTTGGCGGTGGCTCAGGTCACCAAACGTACCTTCTTGCCCTCAGATGGAGGGGTTGTCCTGAAGGATGTCAGAACCGAAGACTAGATTTTGTAATGAAGCATCTTTCTGATTCTGCTGCAACGGGAGTGGGAGCTGCAGCAGCCTCTTCCTTTGTCACCCGGGCATGTCATACTAAACTTCATCAGGTTCCTGGGGAGGTTGTCCTTCAGGATCTCGACATCCTGGTTTCTGGAGTGAATTATTTGGCAGATGCATTCTATGATATTTTGAAAGATTTTGCTAAGCTGTGTGCTTATTCAGGAGAATGTTATGGATTCGCCAGTTGTCGGCCAAGGCTGCGCTAAGCAAATTCCCCTTCCAAAGTTTGCTCTTATTTAGCCAGGGTTTGGATGACCTGATGACAAGTGTGCAGGACCGTGCCTCAGGCACTTCCTGGCTCTAGACCTCGTCCGACTAGGGGGAGGGAACGGCCAAATTTTCGGCCCTTCTGGAGAACCTCAGTATGCCGGACCCCCTGTCGCAGGACAGCGTTTCAAAGCGTCCTACAGACCTCGCTTTGAAGATGCAGCTTGCCAACAGCCTTCCAACTCTCGACCTTCTGTTCAAGTTTCAAATTTATTAAAAATTTGATTAATCGCTTATTCAAAATTCTAAGTGATGTGCAAAACAGTAAAATTACAAATTTCTGGGGGAAACAAAACAAACGAATAAGACTAACCTGACAAAACATATTAAACAAAAGGAAGAAATGGGGAAAGAAATACAAGTTGTTGATAGTAAATAAGACAAGAAGGGGAAAAACAATAGGAAGAGTGAAAGTGGTGGGCTTCAGGAACAGGATTCAATTGAGGCTCCTAATCTAGCTTTCTAGCAGACAAATGCATCTTTAAAAGGAAAGCATTTTAACTTGCTCTTGAATCTGTCTAGGTTGCATTCTTCCCTTAAATAAATAGGGAGGGAATTCCATGTTTGAGGGGCTGTGACAGAAAAGATGAATTGCCGCCGTGTGTTAATGTTTTTGAGAGAGGGAACAATTAATAAATGTTGGTCATTGGACCTAAGTAATCTTGTTGAAGTGTGGGGAATCAATAATCTATGAATGAAGGTGGGAGTTTTATAAAGAAGAGATTTGAGAGTTAGCAGACTTAATTTATATGTTATGCGGTGAGCAACTGGAAGCCAATGCACTTTCTTAAGGAGGGGTGTCACATGGTCAAATTTCTTAGCTTTCATTATGAGTTTAATTGAAGCGTTGGGGGGGGGGGGCAGCTTTTGGCCTTCCTTTCAGAAGGGCTAAAGAACGTCGGACCGATGGGTCCTAGAAGTTTTCAAGTACGGTCTTCATCTGCAGTTCTTCCGGCTGGCGGCGGACATCTTCCTGTCCTCTCCCGAGGGAAATCCGGACAGGGCCAGCAAGGTGCGCGCTACGGTGCACTGGTTACTGGATTTGGCAGCCATAGAGCCGGTACCACGGGATGGCTTCGGCTCCAGGAGATACTCTATTTACTTCATCGTGGCAAAGGAGGACTCTGACAATTGCAGACCAATTCTGGACCTGAAAGCAATGATTGAATTCTGGCGAGTTCCGCGTTCCGGATGGAAACAATGTGTTCTGTCATAGCAGCAGTGGCACCCAGGGAGTTTTTGGCTTGGATCTCACATAAGCGTATCTCACATCACGATATTCTCAGATCATCAGAGGTTCCTGAGGTTTCATGTTCTCGGGAGGCATTTCCAGTTTGCAGCGCTCCCGTTCGGTTTGGCATCGGTGTCCAGATCTTTTCCCAAGATCATGGTGGTGGTGGCTGTCCATCTGTGATCTGAATGTGCTCGTGCCTCCGTACCTCGGCGACTGGCTGATCAGAGCTCCCTCGTGGGCGCAGGGCCGCTTGGCGGTTTTGCCAAGTAGTATCTTTGTTGGAACGTCTCGGATGGGTGATCAATCTAAAGAAGAGTCACCTCGAGCTGACCCAGGACTTGGAGTGCCTGGGAATCTGGTTCCATATGGGTCTGAACCGGGTATTTTTTCCAGAATCCAGAAAATTCAAACTCAGCAGTGTGATTCAGGACATGTTGATGGTCCTGGCACCGACAGCCCAGCAGTACCTGCAGGTGTTGGGTCTCATGGTAGCAACCAAAGATATGATTCCGTGGGTAAGGGCTCGCCTGTGTCCTCTTCAGTTACCCCTTCTGATGTGGTGGAATCCCCAGAGATATGCACTGGGGGTGAAGTTGCTGTGGTTGGCAGCGGTGCACAGCAGTATGATGTGGTGGTTGAACCCGGTCACTCTAAATAAAGATTCCCTCTGCAGGTCTTGGACTGGGTGACCCTGACTACGGATGCGAGTCTCTCCGGATGAGGAGCAGTTTGCATGTCGATTCCGGTCCAGGGCTGCTGGACGCCGAAGAAGAGCAGATAGTCGATCAATTGACTGGAGCTGCGAGCGATCCGGTTAGCCCTGCTAAGATTTCAAGGGAGTCTCCACCAGAAGGCTGTCAGTGTGTTCTCAGATGATGTGACAGCTGTTGCCTATGTCAACCGTCAAGGGGGCACGAGGAGTCCCATGCTGGGCTTGGGAGGCTCTTGGCTTTGTCCGTGGCCGGCGTAGACAATGTTCAGGCAGGCTTTCTCAGTCGTCAGACTCTGGACCAGGGAGAATGGTCCCAGTCCGAACTGGCATTTGAGGCCCTAGCATGCTGCTGGGGTCGTCCCACCTTTGATCTGATGGCATCATCAAGTACAGATAGGCGGATGGATTCTTTAGCCGCAGACGGGAGGTCGGCAGTGAAGGACTCGATACTCTGCTTCAACCTTGGCCTGCAGGGGTCCTGCTGTACATCTTTTCCCCATGGCCCATAATGGGGCGAGTGCTACGCCAGGTGTCCTCTCTCAGGGGTTCGGTGATCCTTTGGGCTCTGGACTGGCCCAAAAGTCCTTGGTACACAGAGCTTGTGAGGTTGACCTCGGAGAGCGGTCTGCGTCTTCCTTGCCATTAGAGGTTGCTCACTTAGGGCCCGATTGCACTTCAAGGTCCAGACCGCTTTGGTCTTTCGGCCTGGCACTTGAGTGAGCAACCTTGATGGCCAGGGGTTATTCCTCTGCGGTTATCACCATGCTCCTTCAGAGCAAACAGATTATCAACTGTATCGGCCTATGCGAAGGCCTGGAGTTGCTTTCAGGCTTGGTGTGTGGGGGTTCAGGTAGACTCTTTTGTACAGTCGGTGGTTCGTGTTCTGGACTTCCTGCAGATGTCCTCAGGAAGGGTATAGCGGTCTCTTCTCTATGTGTCCAGATTGTGGGACTTTCCGTTTAGGTCCCTCTTCGTTCAGGGGTTTTATGACATCTCACCGGACATTGCCTGGTTTTTGAGGGGGCGGGGAGGCTGCGGCCTCCCTTACAACTGCCTTGCTCGTCCTGGAACCTGAATTTGGTCCTACACTCCCTGACTTGTCCACTCTATGAACCCCTGGATGGGATCTCTCTGAAGGCTCTTACCATTAGGATCGTCTCCGTTGTGGCAATCACATCGGCACAGAGAGTGTCGTAGCTTCAGGCTTTTTCGTGCAGAGATCCTTTTCTTCGCATCATGGAGTCTGCGGTGATTTTGAGGACGGTGCCTTCTTTTCTTCCGAAAGTGGTTTCTTCTTTCCACATCAACCAGGAAGTTTGGCTGCCAGCCTTTGTTCCTTGTCTAAGTCTCTGGATGTGCGGCATCTCCTTTTGAGATACCTAGTGGCCTCTAACGACTTCCGTCTGTCGGACCAACTGTTTGTCCTGGCAGGCCCTGCGCGCAGGGGTCGGCCTGCTTCCAAGGCTACCATCTTGCATTACTAACAGAGCAAGACAGGAAGCCCCCGGGCAGGAAGTCCAAAGGGGAGGGATTAAGTTTTAGTAGCCCTGCAGCAGAAGCTACCAGACATACAAGAACCCTCCAGTTCAGCCTCCAGAGGAGATTCCTTGTCTAAGATTCCTTGTCTCCTTTACAAGAAGCAAGATTAGCAGAGGTAAGAAACCTAATCTTTCATTAGATACAGTCCAGTGCTGAAATAAAGTAGGTTTAAAACAAGCCTCAGAAAATATTTCTTCACTCAATGTGTAATTAAACTCTGAAATTTGTTGCTAGAGCAGGGTTTTAAAAAATACCTTGAATAATTTCCTAAAAGAGAAGTCCATTAGCCATTATTAAGATGGCTTGGGGAAATTCAGTGCTTACTCACTGACGCAAGGACTTAAAGGAAGGGTATCACTGTTTGCCGACGACGCCAAACTTTGCAACATAGTAGGCAAAAGCTTGTTACCTGATAATATGACACAGGACCTACTGCTGCTGGAACGATGGTCAACTACTTGGCAGCTAGGCTTCAATGCTAAAAAAATGCAAGATAATGCCCCTGGGTAAGAGAAACCCACGCAGAACTTATGTACTAAATGGTGAGACCTTGGTTAGGACCACGGCAGAACGCGATCTAGGGGTGATCATTAGTGATGACATGAAGGCTGCCAATCAAGTGGAGAAGGCTTCCTCCAGGGCAAGACAAATGATAGGTTGTATCCGTAGAGGTTTTGTCAGCAGGAGACCTGAAGTCATGATGCCGTTATACAGATCTATGGTGAGGCCTCACTTGGAGTACTGTGTTCAGTTCTGGAGACCACACTACCGTAAGGACATGCTGAGGATCGAGTCGGTTCAGCGAATGGCCACCAGGATGATCTTGGGGCTCAAAGATCTCACGTATGAAGAAAGACTAAAAAAATTGCGGCTGTACTCACTTGAGTAAAGAGAGAGGGGAGACATGATTGAAACATATAAGTTCATCACGGGTCGTATCGAGTCGGAAGATGATATCTTCTGTCTCATGGGACCCTCGACCACCAGAGGGCACCCGCTGAAAATCAGGGGAGGGAAATTTCATAGCGACTCCAGAAAGTACTTCTTCACCGAAAGAGTGGTGGATCACTGGAACAGACTCCCACCGCAGGTGATTGAGGCCAGCAGCGTGACGGATTTTAAGAGAAAATGGGATACTCACGTGAGATCTTTAAGAGAGTGAATTCAGGGGGGCGGATACTTGGAATGGGCAGACTTGGTGGGCTATAGCCCTTTTCTGCCGCCATTTTCTATGTTTCTATGTTTACTCCTAGAAAAAGTTGCATAAAATCTGTTTTTCTACTTGTGACTTGGCCATTGTTGGAAACAGGACAGAAACATAGAAACATGACGGCAGATAAAGGCCAAGTGGCCCATCCAGTATGGCCATCCACAGCATCCACTATCTCCTCCTCTCACTAAAAGATTCGACCATAAAAACATAGATACCACGATAGAAAAATACGAGGGGCCACTGAAACGTTCTCAGCCCAACTAAGAAAAGAATGATGTTGAGCCATGAAACTTACAGTTATTTCACACTTACCTTGACACTTTTAGTAAGAGGGAGCAGAGGGCAAGGCGATCCACCACAGGCATGATCTTCCTTGGGATGCTAGCACCCCCCCAAGCTCTCGGTCCCCTTCTTTCCTCCCCCCTGCTGCACGCGCCCCTTCCCTTCCCCTCCCCCTGTACCTTTTTATCTTCTGCACGAGCAGCTATAGGAGGGAGGGAACAGAAAGGGAGAATTGTTGAGCACAAGAGTGAATGAGAGGGAAAGAGATGGTGCACATGGGGAAAGGAAGAATGGAAAATTGGGCATAGAGAAAGGAGTGAGACGAGATGCATGAGGAATAGGATGAGAGGGAGAAATGTTGGATAAGGTGGTTGAAGGGACAGATTGAAGGGGATGCAAGGGGGAGGAATGTTGGACATAGTGATGGAGGGAGAGATGTGGCGTAGTGCTAGAGAAGGGTGACAGAAGGAGAAATGGGCATGGGGCTGGTGGGCAGTAGTGAAAAATGCTGCACATGATCCAGGAGATGAGAGAGGGAGAAATTTTGCCAATAGGGGTGGAGAAACAGAGAGAGATGTTGGCTAGGGAAGTGAATGAGGTCTAGAGGAGAGGAAGTGTGGAGGCAGAAAGAAATAAATATTGGATGCATAGTCAGAAGGAAGTGCAACCAGAGACTCATGAAATCACCAGACAACAAAGGTAGGAAAATGATTTTATTTTCAATTTAGTTATCAAATTGTGTCAGTTTTGAGAATTTATATCTGCTGTCTATGTTTTGCACTATAGTTGTCTATTTTTATATAGTTCTTACTGAGGTGACATTGCATATTTTAAAGTTATCTGTCTTGACCTTTTTTCTTTTTAAAACAGAATATAAATGATAATTAGCATTTTCTCTGCATACAGTGTGTTGTATTTTTTTTATTTTGTGGTTACCATATGTGGAAGGCCTGGTTAGCGTAAACATGACAGAGACAGAGACCTTTCTACGTCCTGATCAGAGGATCTTATATGCAAACACCATAAAACTTTTAGAAGATAGATCACAAAAGACCAGGAAACCATATATAATGTAGGAAAATGGGAATTTCGTAAATTGCTGGGTTAAGCAAGATTATAAGGGAAATATATATATAGATCACAAAAGACCAGGAAACCATATATAATGTAGAAAAATGGGAATTTCGTAAATTGCTGGATTAAGCAAGATCATTAGGATAAATATATATATATTTATTTATATATATATTTTCCTTATGATCTTGCTTAACCCAGCAATTTACGAAATTCCCATTTTCCTACATTATATATGGTTTCCTGGTCTTCTGTGATCTATGTTCTAAAAGTTTTATGGTCACCAGCAATCTCAGGGCAATGGGTCCTGGGATGCCGGGACGAGGAAAAACTCTTGTGCGCTGCTGCGGGCGGCACAAGGGAAAGAAGTGAAGCGTTCAAAGTAAGAAACACCGCCACACCAGGTAAGTAATTATTCATGCAAACTTGGGTTTATTCTTCCAACCAGAATAATACACAAACTTCGTCAGGATGTTCTGTGTATAAGAATGGTCCCCCAAAAAATAGCAATTCAAAAACAATATATAAGCAAACAGTCTCTAAGAAGATACTGACTGAAGTTAGTTTCAAATGCAAACAACAAAAATCTTCCTCACAGCAAGGCTGATTCCACCTTCAATTCAGTCCATAAACTCATGAAAAAGAAACAAAGGAAAAAAAAAACACCAAAAATCAAAACAATCTTTAGGCCTGATAACTCCAGCATAGGTCAGTGCAACTGTGCTGACTTTCCCAGCAGTTGACGTGCTGGCCAGGCAATGTGCTCCGTGTGGTAATAACCTGCCAACGATAGGCCCTCAATCCCACCACATTGAACACAGGGCAAACCCTACTGCCTGTATCTGGAACAGTACTTCTCCCCACCAGGGAAACAACAAATTTTTAAAAGAAAACAAAATAAGTCCTTTAAAGCTCTCATACGCATTCCACCACGCTTCAGCTCTGTCCAGATTATCAAACACTTGAAAGCAACTTAGATAAGCATGGCTACACACGCAGCTTCGGTTACTTGCTTTTGATGCAGCACACTTCCATCGGTAGGACTTCACTTGGCAGCTCCGCATTTGGCTCTGGGTCCAACTCCATATCATGAGGCTCTTCCAGCATACTGAGAGGCGCTTCCTCTCCAGCCTCTGTCAGCTCTATGCATTCTGGAGGTTGACTGTTATTCAGAGCTCTCAGCCCTGAGCGCTGCTGTCTGTCCTCTGGCTGTCCCTGCTGCTTCTGACTCTCTAACAGCTTAGTTCTTTGAGCTAGCAGTTTGCAGCCCCGCCCCAAACCTTCAGGTGGAAAAGATTTCCTGGGAACTAACCTGGGAAAGAGTGGGGGATGGGAAACCTGCACTTCTGCTATCCCGCTCCCTCTACAGGTCAAAGAGGGAAAGTCATCTAATGACTCAGACTGTGTTTTAACTGGGGTTCTTTGTGTAAAGTTTACTTTGGACCTGGGCCCTGCTCTAGGGACACTCCTAGCAGGCATAGGCTGCATACCACAATATATAAATATGGAGGAGAGGAAGGTAAAAACTGTAAGGGTTTTTTCTTTCTTCCTTTCTTTGTCTAAGTTCCGTGCCTAAAACTCTCATGGCTTAAGTGATAACGTATGGCTTTTGGCCTGGCTATCTCGGAAGATATTTGATTTCACATTCCTGAACCGGCTGGTTCAGAAGAAACATGATCTAGCATTCCATTATTTGGTAGAGAACGAAACCTAAATCTCTTAAATATGCTCTAAAGAATTATTAAATATAAATGAAATATGAGTATTTTCCCTGGATCCAGGAATGAATGAAATATGTGTGATGGAATGATTTGTGCTTAACTTAAAACCTTTTACATTTATAAGATTCAAAAACTTTGAGAGGTCCTGAGAGGCAACATATGGAACTTGTTAAGTTAAGGCTGAAGAAACGGTTACCTTGGAAACCCCCTAGAGGTCCAGGATATACAAAGGTCAGCTAGTTTGATCTCTGGTTTAAGAAAATGGAAGGGGGGTTTTCTGAGCTTTCTTTGGTGTGTCTGTGAAACTGTCAGCTTTGCAGACAACTTGGTCAGAGAACTGTTTTTGATTCAAATTCTTAAGGATACTGGGAAAGAGAGTTTTCTTTGGGTATGTTATAATGATATATACACATTCAGAAATTGCTATAAACTTTCTTTTAAGCCTGGTTATAAGAGCTGATAGGAATTCCTTTGTTTAAATAAGTCCAGCCTCTTTTTCAGTGATATACTAGCTCAGCGGTCTCAAACACGCGGCCCGCGGGCCACATGTGGCTCTCCAAGATTTATTTGCGGCCCGCGGTCTGGACTGGATAATTCCTTTCTTTTGGAGCAGCAGCGGGTCTGGCCGGTTCGTTCCGTTCAAAGCCGCGGGTTGGCGGCTCCTTGCGCTATTCGCTCCTGCATCGGAAGCCTCTCTGACATCACAACATCAGAGAGGCTTCAGACGCAGGCGTGGATCTCGCAAGGAGCCGCCACCCGCGGCTTTGAATGGAATGAGCCGGCCAGAAACGCTGCTGCTCCAGTGGCGTACCAAGAGGGGGGGCGGTCCGCACAACTGGTCACCCTCCACTGTTCTTCATAGAGCGCGGCTCGCGGCTCGTCTAGAGCAGGGGTGCCCAACTGCTTCCCTTCCCTTCTCACCGCTGGCACCATGCTCTTTGATCTCCCTGCTACTCTCGCCGCCCGACCTCAATTCTGACGTCGAGAGGACGTTCTGGCTAGCCAATCGCTGCCTGGCTGCCCGGAACGTCCTTTCCAACGTTAGAATTGACGTTGGGCAGCGAGAGTTGATCGGCCCCGTGGAGATCTCAGCCTGTTCCCGATGGCGCCAGCAGCAGCAGCAGCCTATTCCCCGGTGGCGGTGGCATGGGGGAGGGCAGGAAGGAAGAAAGAAGGGGGGGGGCAGGGAGCCAGAAGGAAAAAAGAAAGAAGGGGGGGACAAGGAGCCAGAAACAAAGCAAAAAATGGGACAAGGAATCAGAGAAAGACAGACATAGAAAAAGAAAGAAAAAGTTGGGGGAGGGAAAGAGGTCTGGGGGAGAGGAAGCATACAGGAGGCTGAAAGAAGAGAAGAAATATTGGATGCACAGTCAGAAGAATAAAGTGCAACCAGAGACTGATGAAATTACCAAACAAAGGTAGGAAAATGATTTTATTTTCAATTTAGTAATAGAAATGTGCCAGTTTTGAGAAAGAAAAGATATTAAACTTTAAATGTGAGTGCTGCAGAAAAAATAGAGTACTTGGAGGGCCGCAGAAAAAATAGTTAATGTCTTATTAAAGAAATGACAATTTTGCATAAGGTAAAACTGTTAAAGGAAAGTTTTATAAACTATAAAGAGTTTAACCTCATGCAAAATTGTCATTTCTTTAATAAGACATTAACTATTTTTTTCTGCGGCCCTCCAAGTACCTACAAATCCAAAATGTGGCCCCGCAAAGGGTTTGAGTTTGAGACCACTGTACTAGCTGATCATTGGCAGACTGAAGTGATGTATTATTGGTCAGTGCGAGAGTACATAAGCAAGCACCAGCTTCTGCTCAGGGGGAGAGACCTCTTGCTCCATATGGATCAGTTAGTTCTGGAGTGAGACTAATCCCCCTCACACACATAATGTTTTACGGAATTGACAATTTATGTAATGCATATAATTAATTGGCAATGTTATCTTAATTCTAATTTTAACCTCAAGCTTAATTGGATATAAAATTGAATAAATATTATTTTGATTAAATTACCGTATTTTCACGCAAATAACGCGCACCCGTATAAAACGCGCACACGGGTATAGCGCGCAGAAATCACGATGATATGTACAAAAACTTTGGTATACCGCGCTCACGGGTATACCGCGCATGCTGCCCGACGCTCCTTTCGCCCGCCCTGACTTTCCGTGCGCTGTCCCGACTCTCCGTTCACCCCCCCTGACTTCCGTGCACTGTCCCCCCTTGAAGGTCTGTCCCCATCCTGAAAGCCTGATGCCCCCCCCGACGTCCGATACATCCCTCCCCCCCCGAAGGACCGCCGACTCCCCAACAATATCGGGCCAGGAGGGAGCCCAAATCCTCCTGGCCACGGCGACCCCCTAACCCCACCCCGCACTACATTACGGGCAGGAGGGATCCCAGGCCCTCCTGCCCTCGACGCAAACCCCCCTCCCCCCCAACGACCGCCCCCCCTTAGAACCTCCGACCGCCCCCCCAGCCGACCCGCGACCCCCCTGGCGACCCCCCCCCCCCCCCCCCCCCCCTTCCCCGTACCTTTGGTAGTTGGCCGGACAGACGGGAGCCAAACCCGCCTGTCCGGCAGGCAGCCAACGAAGGAATGAGGCCGGATTGGCCCATCCATCCTAAAGCTCCGCCTACTGGTGGGGCCTAAGGCGCGTGGGCCAATCAGAATAGGCCCTGGAGCCTTAGGTCCCACCTGGGGGCGCGGCCTGAGGCACATGGTCGGGTTGGGCCCATGTGCCTCAGGCCGCGCCCCCAGGTGGGACCTAAGGCTCCAGGGCCTATTCTGATTGGCCCACGCGCCTTAGGCCCCACCAGTAGGCGGAGCTTTAGGATGGATGGGCCAATCCGGCCTCATTCCTTCGTTGGCTGCCTGCCGGACAGGCGGGTTTGGCTCCCGTCTGTCCGGCCAACTACCAAAGGTACGGGGACGGGGGGTGGGGGGGTCGTGGGGGTCGCCAGGGGGATCGCGGGTCGGCTGGGGGGCAGTCGGAGGTTCTTGGGGGGGGGGGCGGTCGTTGGTGGGGAGGGGGGTTTGCGTCGAGGGCAGGAGGGCCTGGGATCCCTCCTGCCCGTAATGTAGTGCGGGGTGGGGTTAGGGGGTCGCCGTGGCCAGGAGGGTTTGGGCTCCCTTCTGGCCCAACTACCAAAGGTACGGGGAAGGGGGGTGGGGGGGTCGCCAGGGGGGTCGCGGGTCGGCTGGGGGGGCGGTCGGAGGTTCTTGGGGGGGGGCGGTCGTTGGAGGGAGGGGGGTTTGCGTCGAGGGCAGGAGGGCCTGGGATCCCTCCTGCCCGTAATGTAGTGCGGGGTGGGGTTAGGGGGTCGCCGTGGCCAGGAGGGTTTGGGCTCCCTTCTGGCCCGATATTGTCGGGAAGTCGGCGGTCCTTCGGGGTGGGGGTGCAAGTGGTCCTGCCGGGGGGGGGGATGTATCGGACGTCGGGGAGTCGGCCGGGCAAGAGGGCTTGGGCTCCCTCTTGCTCCGATCGTGGATGCGGGTGCGAGCGCGTGTGAGCGGTCGTTCGGGGTGGGGGTGCGAGCGGTCTGGCCAGGAGGGTTTGGGCTCCCTTCTGGCCCGATATTGTCGGGAAGTCGGCGGTCCTTCGGGGTGGGGGTGCGAGTGGTCCTGCCGGGGGGGGGGATGTATCGGACGTCGGGGAGTCGGCCGGGCAAGAGGGCTTGGGCTCCCTCTTGCTCCGATTGTGGATGCGGGTGCGGGTGGGAGCGCGTGCGAGCGGTCGTTCGGGGTGGGGGTGCGAGCGGTCCTGCTGGGGGGGTGAATCGGGCGTCGGGCGGGGTGGGAACTATGTTTTAAAACTTTTGTATACCGCGCTCACGCATATAACGCGCGAGGGGTATGCGCGTTATATGCGTGAAAATACGGTACATGTCTGTGTATGAATTACTAGCATTAAATACCCTGTATGTTGAGGCGCAACGTGCCACCCGTGTCCTTATATTATGTATTAATAAGATTATATTGTGTGTATATGAAAATGAATGGAAGAAATTGCATTACAATTAGTACTATTATTATGGGGATGGGGTCTGGGATAAAGCTTGGGCAGGGGTACTGAGCTAGAAGGTTGTTCAGTTAACTGTTCTTTTTAGCAAGATCCTGCCTATATCTAGGGCACAATTTTTGATCAGGTTTGAAGACAGATCCAATCAATGCCTGTAATTAATTCACCACTGGAGGCTGCAATCCTTTACAGAAACTATGGTCTTTCTTTTGGAAAGGATTGCAATACAGCCATTCCAAGAATTCTAATTTAGTTAAAAGTATTGCCTCATGATAAGAACAAATTTGATCAAATTCCTTAATACTATGTAATCCAGATTCATGTAATATTAACTGCTGCTCAGATTCTAACAAATCTTTAATTGGTTTCACTATAGTTTGGCCAAAATAACAAGTTCAAGCCTTGTGTTATTCAGACCCATTACATTTCCCAATAGTACAAAGACCTAATTCATCAATCTCCATAACTAATAAGCTAAAAGCACTGCAATGAAGCCCCAAAAATAACACTTTTCAAAATGAGGCAAAAGCAGTCAATAAACAAGTCATAAGAGAAACAAAGCAACAGCTATTTGGCTTGACAACAATGACACATAGGCTACACTTTCGTCACAAATCTGCTATATAGACGAGCAAGCTTGGGCTTGTCCAGTAAAAGTAGTACCCCAGAAACTGCAACAGGCCAAGATACCAATGTTTAATTCTCAGATGCTAACACTCAGTCAACAAGCATTCACACATACTTGTCAGATACGAGTTGCATTAAAATTGTGTATACACAACAATCTTGCTCTAATTTGAGGTTATTTTTAGCCTATTAGGAATAGCGGGTCTAAGATGTAGTTAGGTGAGTTTTGTAGCTTAAAAATTGCTATGATGAAAGAAAATAAAAATAAAAATCAGAGAATGTACAGTTGTGATATATGGCTTCAAACATAGCTAAAATTCATACACATTTTTTTCATCAATACCTTATTAACAAACAGCACAGAAGGCTTAAAAATTTGTGAAGCATCCACTGGCTGTAGCCTCTTCCATTTCCTAAATTTTTAGTCCTGGGATGCTTCTAAATTATGAAGCAGATTTGTCTGGCATGATTTACCATTTGTAAAACCATGTTACCTCGGATCCTGTAACCCATTTGATTCTAAGAATTTCAGTATCCTTTTTTTCAGCAACGCTTCCAATATTTTTCCAATAACCGAAGTGAGGCTTACCGGCCTGTAGTTTCCCACTTCATCTCTGTGACCACTTTTGTAAATAGGGACCACACCCGATCTTCTCCAATCCCCAGGAACTACTCCCATCTTCAAAGATTTGTTGAACATATCTTTAATAGGACCCGCCAGAACCTCTCTGAGCTTCCTCAATATCCTGGGATGGATCCCGTCCAGTCCCATCGCTTTGTCCACTTTCAGTTTTTCAAGTTGTTCATAAACACTTTCTTCTGTGAACGACATGTTATCTACTCCATTCTCGTGTGTAACTTTGTCAGACAATATCGGTCCTTCTCCAGGATCTTCTTCTGTTAACACAGAACAGAAGTATTTGTTTAACATGTTTGCTTTTTCCTCATCACTCTCCACATATCGATACATATCTTTTAGTCTCGCAATTCCATTTTTCTTCTTCCTTTCGCTAATATATCTGAAAAAAATGTTGTCTCCCTTTTTTACATTCCTAGCCATTTGCTCTTTTGCCAGACGTATCTCTCTCTTGGCTTCTTTCAGTTTCACATGGTAGTCCTTTCTGTACTCCTCTTCGTGGGTATTTTTATATTTCACAAATAGCCATTTTTATTGCTCCTTTCAGCTTAGACCACTGTTTTTCCACTTCCCTTATGTCATCCCATCCTAACAGCTCTTTCTTCAGTTACACTCCCATTTTACAAAAGTCTGTACGTTTGAAATCTAGGACTTAAAGTTTTGTGTGGCCGCCTTCCACTTTAGCTGTTATATCAAACCAAACCGTTTGATAATCGCTATTTCCCATGTGGGCACCCACTCGAACATTAGAGATACTCTCCCCATTTGCGAGGACCAAATCTAGTATCGCTTTTTCCCTCGTGGGTTCCGTCACCATTTGTCTGAGCAGAGCCTCTTGAAAGGCATCCACAATCTTCCTACTTCTTTCTGATTCTGCAGATGGAACATTCCAGCCCACATCTGGCAGATTGAAGTCACCAAAAGCAGCACCTCCTCTTTCTTTCCAAACTTTTGGATATCTGCAATCAGATCTTTATCAATTTGCTGAAATTGAGTCAGAGGTCTGTAGAATACACTTACATAAATAGAAGTTTCATCTTGTCGTTTCAAAGTGATCCATATCGCTTCTTCCTCTCCCCAGGTCCCCTGCATTTCAGTTGCCTGGATATCGAACTTTACATAGAGAGCTACTCCTCCATCTCTTTGACCATCTCTGTCTTTCCTAAAAAGATTATATCCCGGTATGTTTGCATCCCATCCATGGGAGTCACGGAACCATGTCTCTGTGATAGCAACAGTATCCAAGTCAGCCTCTAACATCATGAACTTTGTTGCTTACACTGCGGGGCATTTGTGGTCATTACTTTCCAGCTACTATTCCTCAACATTCTCATTTTTTGTATAGTTTTTAATTTCAGCCTGTCCCATCTGCCTTATAAAGCCAGTAAAATATATATTTTTTGGTGCAGATGTGTGTCGTTGAGTAGGGGGGAAAGGATAAGAAAGTATACCGTAAGATTTTTCTGCTGAATATTTTGACAACTCCACATCTGAATGGTTGGAGATATCCAACTCTTCAAAGTACTCCATACTAGGCAGATCAGGGAGTGTGCATCAAGAGGCATGTTCATCATGCATAAAGGTGCAGCTCGATGTTCTGAAGCAGGAGATAACTCCTCCACAGATGGCAATTCAGGCATCAAGTAGGTCCCATACTGACTCCAGTGCTCAACATCAACACTCCATTATAGCCTTGGGCTGGGCTAAGACTGGCATGGAAGCCTTTAAAGGGGAAGGGAATGGGTCTTGTTTACTGCCTTTTTGTAGTTACATATTCAAAGCTGTGGGTAATGGAGGATTAAGTGACTTGCCCAGGGTCATAAGGAGCAGCACTGGGATTCGATTCCACAACCTCAGGGTGCTGAGGCAACTGCTCTACCATTAGGCCATTCTTCACCTCCTGTGAAGACACCCATATGGCCACTCTTTGCAGTTTTTAAATTCAAGCAAAATGCTTCTACCTTCATGCTACTGAGACTCCAGAGCTGTTAGAAATGTTTGCATGCTAAAAGGTGGGTGCTCCTTGATGTGCATTACACGGAGTGCTCATTTTAATACTAATGAGCTCCTTTAATGCATTTGCATAGGACCCTTGGTGGCTGCTATCGCAAACAGTAAAAGCCACCAAGAACCCTTTTGTGCATCAGAGGCTGAACTAATGTGCAAGCTATTCTGACTACAATCAGTCTTGCTTGCACAGTAAACTTATGAGTACCTTCCCTTGTGTCTCAAGACTAATACACAGGCAATGTTTAGTGGTCTGTGATAATTTCCTGTTACAATTTAAACCTATGGCTTTTTCATGCTGGGGAAATTGGTGCCTGCCAAATCAAGAGATGAAACTTAAAATTTAATTCCTTAATCCATCAAAAAAGGCAGCTTTGTGTCAGAAACCTGATCGCTGAGGAAGTCTTATGGGCTAAAAATGAAGTAAAAGAACTTGAGCAATACAGAGGATATCCAGCTCAAGCCACAGAAAGACAATGGAAAACTTACAGCACACGATCCTGTGTGGTTCCAGCCACATATGCAGAAAGGATTTTCAGCCAATTAGAGCATCTTCCCCTTTTCAGCACTGTTATATAGAACCAACCTAGCTGCCTACCCATAGAGAATTTATACTAATTATAATCAAGTACCACAACTTGCTTACAAAGCTTTAAAGCAGATGAATGTCTCTCAGCCTCATTAGGGATGGAGAGATACTTGAACACAAGAAGATTGTGGTGACAGCAGCTAGTAAACAGTGTGAAGACAAGTACCAATGGCAATGAATTCTAACAGGTATAGGAAGATAGCAGAAGCTTGAGAGGATATAAGCAATATAATGGCAGTTTGGTAGAGGAAGATGACAATAGCCTGCATATGGGGAGGAACTTTTTTTGCTTTCAAATACCTTTTAAAAAGACGATGACTATAGCAACTTACAGAATTGATAGCAAGGGTAAAAGAGGAGTACTGAAATAGGATAGGACAGGACAGTGGCTGTGCCAGCTTACAGAAATTAAGAAAACAGGCAGAAGTTAGCTTGTTATGATTATGTATCAAGGGTATTTCAACAGCAGTTGCTGTGATATTAGACATAAGTAGGGTTCTAATTCTAGGCCATATTAATCTAAGGTTTTCCATTACTTTAGAAAAATAAAATGAAGCATGTTAAAAAAACAACACAACCAACAACAACATACCAAATTGCTGCAAAGAGTATACAGCATCTTGCATATGGATCCAAAACCGGAGTTTTCCCAGGGATATTTTATCATATGAAACTGTCAGAGGTAGCTCAGTTGTGGACCGATTTATTATCTGGAGTAGGATAGAAACAAATCCTATGACATAACAAGTATCAGCTAAACAGTCAAAATCAAACAGCAAGTGAAATACAGGCAAGTTGTTTTATACAAAAATGGGGCTCATTTTCAACATAAATTTTTATTTACATATCACAAAAGCCTTTCAGTTCTATGCGGTTTACAAGAGATGGACTGATCATTGTCAGTAAGCTATAACATAACTTACGCATAAGCAGTTAACAATAGAAATACATCTGTATATATCTTAGGAAGGATTACAAGAATTTAGAGAAAAGGTGTGTTTTTTAGAAGCTTTCTAAAGTGCATGTAAGAGATTGATATTCTAACCATTTTACTCAGTTCTGGATCTGGATCTCTGTAAGCGGCTTGGTATAAGTCTGTTAATGAACCTTTTCTGAGTGCAGCCTTTGACTAAGAGGAAGGTAAAGAACGATTGATGACGTGTGGAGTGGCAAGGCCATGAGAACGGGTTACCTGCCTAACACCCACAGAGATACAAAGAGTAGCTTCAATCTTATCCTCCATAGAAGAGTGGATGGCATGTTCCAAGTTAAAATTGAACACCGAGAAAACTAAATTCTTTCTAGCCACATTCACCAACTTCACCGTGGATTCCTTAACTCTGAGAGGAACTACTTTCCTATCACCCCTTTGATTAAAATCCTGAGAAATCATCTTGATAGGCAGTTATCTATGACAACCCAAGAGAATCAAGTTGTATGCAAAGGCTTCAATATTCTTTGGAAACTAAGATCCATAAGAAAATTCTTGATCTGGCACTATTCCAACTACTAGTCCAAGTACCAGTTCTAAGCCTTCTGGACTATTGCAATATTGTATACCTAGCAGGACAATGCCAAAACTTCTGGTGACTAAGTATCATCCAAAACACCACATTGAGGCTAATCTGTAAATTGAAAAAATTTGACCACATAACCCCATTCTACCAAAAATTACACTGGCTAATAGTTGAGGGAAGCGTCTGTTTCAAATTTGAATGTCTCTTCTACAAAGCATTATATGGCCTTACTGCCCAGTCAGAAGACTTAAATGGTCTCTTAGGGAGGCAAGGTAGATGTTGAAGAGAAGGGGCGACAAAAGGAAGCCTTGTGGAATGCCACATTTGCTGGTCCATTTATCGGATAGTGTCTCTCCAGACTGAACTTGATAACTGCGAGATTTTAGAAAGCCTTGGAACCAGCGGAGGGCATTTCCTGATACTCTGCTTAGACTCTTTCAGACTAATAGTAAGTCATGGTCTACTAGGTCAAAAGCACTTCTGCGGTCCAGTTGCAATACTACTGCATTTAGCCCTTAACTCAGTATCCCCTACAGGTCATGGGGGGGGGGGGAGGAGGAGGCATTTACCATTTCTGTGCTAAATGATGGCCTAAAGCCCAATTGGGAGTTGTGGAGTAGCTGAAATTGTTCTAAATGGTTCATTAGTGAGGTGATTAAATTTGCAGACGATATGAAGTTATTCAGAGTAGTGAAGACGCAGGGGGATTGTGAAGACCTGCAATGCAACATAACCACGCTTGAAAAATGGGCAGCGACATGGCAAATGAGATTCAACGTGGATAAGTGTAAGGTAATGCATGTCGGTATCAAAAATCCCATACACGAATACAAGATGTCCGGGGCGGTACTTGGAGACCCCCCAGGAAAGGGACCTGGGAGTACTGGTCAACAAGTCAATGGAGCCGTCTGTGCAATGCATGGCCTTGGTTTTTCTTGTTTGTTGCCAGTTTAGATTGAATTCAAACATATAATGGTCTGTCCAGATTAAATGTAGCCATTTGCCATCTTGTGGCTACTAAGTCTAGGTGCTGGTCTTTTATATGCATGAAACTGAATGGAGACCATGTATAATTTAGAACAGTTAATAGTTAATAGTGCTACAAACCTAAAACATTTGAGACATCAGCCCTCATGAATCCCCCACTGGTTGTTGTTGTCCTCCTCCTTCCCCCCTGAAAGAAGAGAAATACTAGGCTCCATAACAGCATCGGGTATTATGGGCATTCTAAACAAAGCAGTAAGCAAGTCTGAGAAATAGCCTAGTGGTTAGTACAGTGGACTATAAACCAGGGGACCCAAGTTCAATTCCCATTTCAGCTTATTTTCCCCCTTTAAGCCCTCCAGAAACAGACATGCATCTAAATATCTGTGACACCTATAAACCTGTAGGCTATTGAGGTGATATACAGTGAGGTACAGTAGGTGTCTTCCTGTTCCCAGAGGGCTCATCATTTAAAATAAAAGTTGTAGGGAGGATATGAACCTGGGTACCCTGATTTACAGTCCACTGCATGGACTACTAGGCTGTTGCTCTGCTAGGACACTTCTAAGGTCATTTTGTAAAAATGCTGCCAGATATCCTTGTCCTTGGATCGTTGGCATTCATAATTTAGACATTGGTTTGTAAAATGGCTGTCCCATTTTAAATCAGGAAACTCTGATGGCTATTCAAAAATGGCTGCAAGATGGATTTTTTTTTATTTTTGGGGGATGTTATGAGCAGGGCATCCCAATTCTGACTTGGCCATCCTTTTGAAAATGTCTTTCCATGCACTTTTTTCTTCATTACAGATAGAAAAAATACTAATCTTTATACATATTTGCCTCCCAGCTACAATGATCTGTTCTTCAGTGTGACACTGGTAAGTAAAATGCACTTCTTTTTTAATATGGACAGAAAAGGAAAAATGTCTCACGGAACTCTTCCTAACTATTCTGCGTGCGTACCCATATATGTATTTATTTATTTATATTTAGAGCAAAGAGGAGCTAGGGCAACTTGAATGGTGTTACCCATACATTCTGATGGTCTGGGAAAAATAATAAAATTAAACCAAGTATGATATTTGAAACAATTAGATGTCACAAGATTTCAAAGGATGAGTTTTACAGCTTAACCACAAGATGCCACTATCGCATAGCCACAGCCAGATAAACTGTGCCTTAAGCAACATGCATTTATGAGTCCAATGTACTTTTCTGACTCTGCCCAATACTGTCTTATTCACGCTTTCCATATCCCATTCTTTCCATGGCTTCCCTCTCCACCTCCTCAAAGGTAGGTTAGGGCAGTGCTTCTATTCCAGTGGACCGTAGCACACTGCAGTGTTCTCCCCATAATTTTTTTCCAGCCAGGTGGTATGAAAAAGTAGACGGGTGAGGTAGGACAGGGAAATTTGTTGGTTAGAATAGGGTCATTAAATCCAGTGGTGTACCTAGTATATATGACAGAGAGAAGGCTTCCTGTTGAGGTGTAGGATGTGGGTAAGAACCTTTCCCATGGCTTTGTGCACTGCAGCACTCAGGGAGCCGGCCCGAAGATGCTGCGTTGATCGCTGCAGAACACTGTCTTGGGCCCGATGGAGGTGCCGGCCCTGCGGACTGACAGAAAATTTCTGCGGACCGGCACCGTTCCACGGACTGGCAGTTTAAGAACACTGCACTAGAGCACCAACACACGAATTGTAAAACTAAACAAGTCAGATCCTGCACAGTCAATTGATTTTATACAGCCAATGCTAACAGAAAACCATGTTCTTTTCATACACATAGAACAGAGAAACACCCTCACCCAATATGAAATAATCACAAATTAAAAATAGAAATATGTAGACAAAAGTTAAATTAATGCAACACCACAGAAAAGTGACACATGTCCCCTAATACTGTACAAAATATAAAGACAGTAAATGTAAATTTGAAAAAAAATAATACACAACAATCACCACTTTAAAAACAAATAGAAATAAAACAAATAACAAGAAATAAGAAAATACAATTTTATTGGACTAATCCATTTTTCAGTTAGCTTTCAGAGGCCAAATCTTTCTTCAAGACAGTACAGTATACAGCTGTTATGATATCCTGTCCTGACCTGAGGAAAGGGGTTTAGTCCAAAAGAAATAGCCTTATTTCCATTTCCTATTTATAAAGTTTTATCAATACAGTTACAATACTACTTGATTCTATGTAAAGCAACAAAAAAATATCTCTTTCTACCTTTTGTAGTTTCTGCTTTAATCATCTTCTCTTCACTCTTTTCTTTCTATACAGCATTTGTCCTCTCTCCCTTTGATGCAACATCTGCCCTCTATCTTTGCCCCTTCCACCCAGCCTCTGCTCTCTCTACCCCTTCCATCTACTGTCCACCCTCTCTCTGCCCCTTCCATCCACTGTCCACCCTATCTCTGCCCTTTCCATCTAGTGTCCAAACTCTCTCTCTTCCATACGGCATCTTCCCTCTTTTTATGTCCTTTCAATAAACTGTATATTCTGTGCCCTTTCTCTCCTTTATACATGATTCATTTCAGCTTCATCCCCTCTCCTCTCCATTTTTCTGTCTCCACTCCCTCCCCTATGCTCTGGCATCTCTCTCTTTTACTTCCCTTCCTTCTTGCCCACTCCACCCCATGATCTGGCATCTCTATCTCCTTCCCTTCTCTCCCCCCATGCTCTGGCATCTCTCTCCTCTCCTATCTCTCCCTCTCTACTCTGGCACCTCCTCTCCTTCCTTTCCCTCTGGTCTGGCATTTGTCTCCTTAGTTTCCCTTCCCTCCCCCTTGCCCTAGCATCTCTCTCCTCTCCCTCTCCATTATCTGGCATCTCCTCTCCTTCCTTTCTCTCCCTTCCTCCTTCCTTTCCCCTGGTCTGGCATCTCCCTCCTCCCCCCCATACCCTGACATCTCTCCCTCCATGGTCTAGTATTGCCTTTACTTTACCTCCTTCCCATGGTTTTGGCATCTCTCTTTCCTCTCCTCTCCTGGTCTTCATTCTCCTTCCTTCCCTCTCTCTCCCCAGTTGGGTGCAGCAGCAGCAGCATTTCTCTTCCCCCTTCCCCATCCCCTCTCACTCTCCTCCTCCACTGCTCTCCCCTCAGTCCTGCTGCAACTTTCCCTCTTCCATTTTAAGTCCAGCAGCACTCTCTTCTGTTCCCAATCCAGCAGCACCTCTCCCTCTCGCCTCCCTCCACCACTCAGCTCCAACAGCACCTCTACCTCCCCTCTACTTCCGTTTCCCCCACTGACTAGCTGCAGCACCTCTCCTTTCCACCCCCAGGGCCAGCAGCATTTCTCCTCTCTGACTAGTAGGGCTACTTTCCCTTCCCTTACCCACTCACCTCCCAGGTCTAGCAGCACCACTCCCTTCTCTCCTCTTTTCCTCTCCTTCTATGAGCACCCCTCCTTCTTAACTCCCAGGTCCATTGGCACCACTCCGCCCTCCCGATTAACAGGCTCTCTATTGTAACTTGCCTGACTGCTGCCGTAGCTTTAGTCCCTCCAGCATCCTATGGGCCTCCGAGGAAGAAGGAAGTTACATCATTGGAGGTGGAGCGGCCTAGCAAAATCCCCGAGGCTGCAGAAGGGAATCGATTCGATAACACTACTGCAGCTGTCAGGCAGATTACAATAAGGAGAGAGCGGTGCTGCTGCTAGTCCAAGGTATAGAGAATAGAAAATGACAGTGGCAGCAGGAAAGCAGGAAGTATGCTGGCGCTGCGTTTCCCCAAAGCAATTTTTTACCTCCTCAGGCCCGTCTTCCTGATCGGAAAGCCTCCTATCGCATACACACACCAAATACAAATTGCAGGCTAGTGCCACCTTAGCCCGTAGCGAACGCATGCTCCAGGGCTCTAACGTGTGCGTACCGGCTTCCCTTCTCTTCCCCCCCCGGACTTAACTTCTGGTTTCGGAGGGAAGAGAAGGGAAGCTGGCACGCACACGTTAGAGCCTGGGAGCATAAGTTCGCTATGGGCTAAGGCGTCAAATCTCCAAGCCGTTTTTTTTTTGTTTTGTTTTTTTTTATGTTGAGCAGCGGGCAGCAGCAGAATTCACCAGCGGATGGTACTGGGTGGTCATCTAAATTAGCTGGGCGGACCGCCTGGCTAAAAGGCCCTAGGGAGAACACTGCATTGGTGTACAGTCCAGACAGGTGATGCTATGAGATGGCAAATGCCACTCTTAAGAAAATGGCTTGCTAACCCAATTTTATTGGCATCTTCTACCTGCCCTCACCTCCCCCAAGGTCCAATATCTTTCCATTCTCCTCTCCCCCACTCTGCAGCACAGACTAGGACCTCTTCTCTATTCCTGTCCTTCTCTGAGCCCTTCCCCCATTCCGGCAGTCTTCCAACCTTTTGACATACTGCAGACTAAATGGGCCATTTGGCCTTTATCTGCCATCATATTTCTATGTTTCTATTAGTCTCAGGGAAGTATGCAGAGAGCTTTGGCAACCCGGTGGAAAACACTGGATTAGGAGCGATTTACATTTGCCAGGCTATGCTCAATACAAATAGCATGTGTTATGCACAGTTCTCGTGCGCAGACTCAGTTCAGTGCAGGGCTGTGCTCCGGAGCTACAAGCAGCAATAAAAAAAGGACAACTCGCCCCCCTCCCCCCAAAAAAAACCCCCACCCCAAAGCTTCCAGTCACAACTGAAGCCTCTTACTGCAACAAGTATAGAAGGGTTGTTTTTGTGTGCGATTTGGACGCCACCATTTGTGCTTGTTTTATTTGTATGTGTATCCTGTGCCTATGGTCAAGACACATCTGTTAGGCACAGGACACACACGAACATAAAACAAGCACAAACAGCTGCTATTAAAGCAAAATTGAAGCTATTGTGACAGCTCCAGGCCTGCCAGAAAATTTTGCAAAGTAAGAGGTGGGTATTCCCTGCTGTGAATAACAATTTAATATTAATGAGCTCCTTGTAATGCATTTGCATAGGATTCTCGGTGGCTGCTACTGTGATCAGTAAAAGCCCCCTGAGAATCCTTTAGTGCATCAGAAGCTACTTTGCAAGTAAGACTGGCTACAACCAGTCTTACTTGCATGGGTAAGCTTTTAAGCATCAGGGCCTCAGTCAACCAGGCAGGCAGGCCACTGCTAACCAGCTCAAGAGGTGATCTCTGTGCTGCATCTCGCCCACTCTTGACACAACTTCCTGTTCCCAAGCCAGCCAGTGGTAGTCTGCTTGAATGGCAGACACTTTCAGCAAAGTACCAAGACTGCTAGGGGTGTGTAAAGAGGAGGAACAGAACAGAGAAGAGGTGCCAGCCACTATGAACTACGTCGTGGAAGCAGGGAGGAAAGATGCTGGATGGAGTGAACTGAGAAATCATTTTGGGGGGGGGAGCAAGCGCACAAGATGCCAATGCCATCAAGAGAAGGGAAGGAGAGGGGAGAGAGAGCGAGATGCCACTGAAGGAAAGAGAAAGATGCTGGAATGAGAAGGTGGGAATAGATGGAAAAAAGACTGGATGGTGGGGAAGTGGAGGAAAGAGCTGGAGAGAGATACTGGACTATGGGAATGGGGCAAGGAAAGAGATACTGGCCCTGGGGAAGAGAGGGGCAGAATCTGGTCATAAGGAGGGACAGGGACACAGAGGGGTGCTGCTGGACATAGGGGAATGGATATGTGAACAAAGAGGATAGATGCTGAATGTGGGGGATGGGAGGGATAGTGGTAGGGACAAGGACAGAAGAGAGATGCTAGGACAGGAAGGAACACAAAGGGAATGATGGTGGAGATGGAGAGCAAAATGTGAAATGGACCAGAAACCCTGGGAGGAGCAGATGGGACCCAGAGGTGAGGGGGTAAGGGAATAGATAGAAGGTGGATGGGACAAAGGAGTTGGGGGTAGTCAGGCAGCTAGAACTGTCCAAGCTCTGCAGCTGATGGCAGCTCAGGGATACTGCTATTAGCTGCAGAGCTTAAAGATGGCCTTCAACTACTAGGGCTTCGGGATCACCACCAGCCACAACAAGGGAGGTTGCTAATTTTTAAGGGTCCTGGGCCCAGAACCCCTGTGTGTTTAGTACAAAAAGAAGTGCATACCGTATCTAAAAACATAAGCAATGCCTCCGCTGGGTCAGACCTGAGGTCCATCGTGCCCAGCAATCCGCACACGCGGCAGCCCAACAGGTCCAGGACCTGTGCAGTAATCCTCTATCTATACCCCTCTATCCCCTTTTCCAGCAGGAAATTGTCCAATCCTTTCTTGAACCCCAGTACCGTATGCTACCCTATTACACCCTCTGGAAGCGCATTCCAGGTATCCACCACACATTGGGTAAAGAAGAACTTCCTAGCATTCATTTTGAATCTGTTCCCTTTAAACTTTTCTGAATGCCCTCTTGTTCTTTGAAAAATCAGCGATTCCTGAGGCACACAGCCATTTCTCAGCCCCCACACAGATACCTGTGGGCTGCTGGGAACACAGAGGCATCCAGAGAGGAGAAGAGCGTGGGAGCACTACTCCGCCTCTCCCCGATCCAACAGGAGACCTCTGCTTTTGAAAAATCAGCAATTCCTGAGGTACACAGCCATTTCTCAGCCCCCACACCGATACCTGTGGGCTGCTGGGAACACAGAGGCATCCAGAGAGGAGAAGAGCGTGGGAGCACTGCTCCGTCTCTCCCCGATCCAACAGGAGACCTCTGCCTTTGAAAAATCAGCGATTCCTGAGGCACACAGCCATTTCTCAGCCCCCACACCGATACCTGCGGGCTGCTGGGAACACAGAGGCATCCAGAGAGGAGAAGAGAGTGGTAACACTGCTCCGCCCATCCTCCGAGCCAGCAGAGAAAACTTTTCCAATTGTTAAGTATTATCGTGAATTCATTCAACTGTAAAGTATGATTAATAGCTCTCAAAAAAAAATAATAATAAAAAAATATATATATACAGTAGAACCTTGGTTTACGAGCATAATTTTCCAGAAGTATGCTCGTAAACCAAATTGCTCGTATATCAAAGCAAGTTTCCCCATAGGAAGTAAGGGAAACTCGCTTTGATTGGTTCCACCTCCTCCCCCCCCCCCCCGAGGCTACCAGCGCTGCTCAATTCCCCCCCCTTGAGGCCACCGACGCTGCTTCATACCACTCCCCGCGATCCAGCATCCCCCCTGCAAACCGGCATCCTCCCTCCGCTCGCGTTGCCCCCCTCCACCGCAATCCTAAATCCCCCCCACCCCGAGCACGGCAATGTCATCCCTTACCCCGACTGGCCACCAGTGCCAGTGCCCGAAGATCCTTCCTCTTCTGGCAGCAGCCTGGGCTGGGCGATGTGTCGGAGATCCTCCCTCTTCTGTTCTGGGCTGGGCTGGACTGGCTTTGAGCATTTGCGCATGCTCAAAGCCTTCTGGTCTCGCTCTCTCCGAGATTCTGAATCTGAGAATCTCGGAGAGAGCGAGACCAGAAGGCTTTGAGCATGCGCAAATGCTCAAAGCCAGTCCAGCCAAGCCCAGACCAGAAGAGGGAGGATCTCCGATGCACCGCCCAGCCCAGGCCGCGCCAGAAGAGGGAAGATCTTCGGGCAACGGCACTGGTGCCCAGTCGGGGTAAGGGATATCATTGCCATGCTCGGGGGGGGGGGGGCACACGCGAGCAGGTGGGATGCCGGATCGCGGGGGGAGGATGCTGGATCACGGGGGGGGGGGGGCACTCATACAGCGAGGCAAGCTTGGTTTACGAGGCACCAAGTTTGCAAATGTTTTACTAGTCTTGCAAAACACTCGCAAACCAGTGCACTCGTAAACCGAGGTACCACTGTATATTTATAAAAAAATAGGCAAAAACAAACAAAAATTGTGCTAAATACTTGCTGACTCTTATAATCTGTTAAATGTTTGCTGTTTTTCTTAATATTTCATAACTGTTGTCGATTCTTAAATAATCTGTTAAATGCCTATTGTATCTAAGTCTATGCTAATTTGAGCACTGAATCAATAGCCGGATTATCTTCACTCCCCTTCCACTATATCAATTTCAGAATTTTTCCAAATTTAGAAACGCTCTACTAGTTTTCTTCTAATATCGTCTGTGCTGATACCTAGTACGTCATTATCTAGCCACTCCTCTATCCTTAACCTCTCACACGCCCCAAACAGGCCCGTCTAGCCCATAGGACCCCCAACTCTCATCATGAAGCCACCTTCTTGGCTCCTTCTTCTCCTACTCTGCTCTTCTCTCAAACTCTCCCCCTGCCTGACACCCCCTTCCCCCAACCTCCTCGACCCTGCAAATGCCCGCAGTACCTGTCCTGGCCTCAGAATTCCCACGCTGATACGTCCCAAACACCACCCATCCTATAAAAACCCTAATAAAGTCAACCACGCCTCCCTAAAACCTGTCCCTGCTTCCACTCTCTCCGACCCTGCCTCTGATTCTCTCACCCCAGTCCCGACACTTTATTGCAATGCCAGATCCACTTGTAATAAGATTCAAATCTTGAAGGACCTACTCGAGGATTCAGACCCCAGATTCCTATTCATCACAGAATCTTGGATCACAAAAGATGACCAATTTACTCAAAATGAACTTTGCTCCCACAGCTACCAAGGCCTCTTCTCTCCCAGAACTAACTGAAAAGGAGGCAGCCTGGCTCTCCTTTTCAAATCATTCTTCGATGTCCAGCTCCTTGAAAAGGGCAGCCTCTCCTCATTAGAATACATGCTAGCCTCAGTTAACGACAAATACCACCCTCATCCACTGGGTATCGTATCCTGCTCCTATACCGCCCACCTACCCCTTGGAACAATTTCTCCAACTCGTCTTTGAAATCATAACAAACGCCTTCCTCAAATTTCAGATTACTGATCGGAGACATCAATCTCCACCTTGACGATGTCTCCAGCAAGGAAGCATTCAAATTTAATAGCTTCCTCTCCTCTTTAGGCTTTCCCCCTCCCACTCTCTCCCCTATCCACGAAAAAGGCCACACTGACCTCATCAGTTTTCTGGATCTCACTACTCACAAAACCTCAACCACTGACATTCGCTGGGAAATCGTCCCCTGGTCCGATCACTTCCTAGGGGCTTTCTGTCTCCCAATCTTCATGTCACATTTTGGGCCCCCATCTCGCACCTCAAATTCTATTACCTTCCGAAAAAAAATCTCGAGCAATCTGTTTTGGATCAATTTTCTTGACAAATTCTTCCCCATCCCTAAACCTGCAGAACCAGAAACAAACTGGCAAAACTAGGTCACCCTCTCCGAGTCCACCATCCTTTCCCTCGCCCCTCTCTCCACTAAAACCATCTCCTATTCCCACAAGGCCCCTTGGTACCTCCCATAACACAGAGAACTGAAACAGTAATGCCGAGCTCTGGAACGAAAATGGAAAAAATCTAAATCCCCTACAGACAGACACTCCTGGAGTGTCAATATTAAATTCTACAATACTGTTCTAAAAAAAGCAAGGAAACATTTCTACGGTGACAAAATCTCCAAATCCAACAACCAGAGTAGCACATTATTTAACATCTGGCGTTCCTTAATCTCCAAAAATGCCTCCACCCTCCCCTCCTCCCCCTCAGCCGATTCTCTGGCAAAGTTCTTCAACGACAAGGTCACCACCTTGAGGCGCTCCTTCCCTCCTGAAATCTCCTACAAATCTCTGATTCCAATCGACCCCAACCCTATCCTTACAGGCTCCTACCCTATCCAAGCTGACAGATCCTGGTCGTCCTTCAAATTGGTTTCTGAATCCCTGGTCCATAATCTCTGCCTCAAATTGAAATCCTGTAATTGTACCTTGGATCCATTCCCCGCCTACCTTTACGAGAACACTTCCCCTCAGGCCATATCATCTCTTACCATTCTCATAAACTCCGCCCTCCACTCGGGTCTATTCTCCCCAGAAATGGGCCATATCTCCTTAACCCCACTACTGAAAAAACCTGATCTAGACCCCTCTACACCATCTAGCTACCGTCCAATAGCAAGCATTCCTCTCCTTACCAAGATGCTAGAATCCATCATATCCACTCAACTATCTTCCTATCTTGAAAAATTCACCATTCTGCTACCCTACCAATATGGCTTCCGTCCCATCTTCAGCACCGAATCCCTTCTGACCTCCTTAATCTCAAAAGTTCAACATCTCCATTCTCGCAACAAGTTCGCCGTCCTTCTTCAATTCGACCTCTCTGCAGCTTTTGATGTCGTCCATCATGATATCTTACTTTACCAACTCACCGAGATAGGCATTAGCTCCACAGTCCTTGACTGGTTCTCGAAGTTCTTACGCTCCCGCTCCTACACAGTCAACATGAAGAGCACTTCTTCCTCTCCCTGGAACCCAATCTGTGGAGTCCCACAAGGCTCACCTCTCTCCCCTATCCTTTTCAACATTTATATGTCCTCCCTTAAATTCCTCCATCTCTCCCCCCTTGAAACACTTTACACTTACGCAGATGACATCTTAGTCCTCCTTGAGACCGATCGGAACCTCATCGACCTCTCTGCGAACATATCCTCATGTATATCGAACCTTCAATCCTGGGCCCACACTGTGCAGATGAAACTGAACGAATCCAAAATAAAACTTCTCTGGCTTGGCCCAAAATTGGACCAATTGCCCACCTCCATCCCTCTTTCCTCACTCTGCATCTTGAATACTCAAGTAAAATTTTGGGAGTCATCATTGACTCTACACTTTCCTTCAATGATCACCTCAACTCCCTAATAAAAAAATGTTTCTTCAGCCTTCAAATGCTGAGGAAAGTGAGAACCTGTTTCCATCAAAAACACTTTGCCATCCTTGTCCAATCCACCATCCTTTCCAGACTGGACTATTGCAACTCTATCTACCTAAGCCTAACAAAGAAAAACCTTCAAAGACTCCAGCGGACTCAGAATGCCGCTGCTAAGCTTATCTTCGCAAAAAGCAAATTCGACCACGTCTCACCACTTTTGTCCAAGCTCCACTGGCTTCTGATAATTTCCAGAGTCCACTTCAAATGTGCCTGCCTTACTTTCAAGATCCTACACGGCATCCTCCCCCGCTTTATTCTTCTTTCTTGGAATTCCTCTAACCCCAATTCCACCAGATCCACCCAAAAATGAAACTCTCCTTTCCCTCTCTAAAAGGCGTCTCCCTTGTAGGAAACTAGGTTCCTTGCTCCCTTTTAGAATCACTGAGCTCTAGAACAACCTTACCTCCCCTCTTAGGAATCTGAGCTCCCTCCAACTTTTCCGTAAACATCTGAAAACCTGGTTATTCTCAAAAATGTAACTCTTCCTCCCTCTCTGATTATTCTAGTCCTCTAAATTTCCTCTTCATCCTTCCCTCCTCTGGAGTTCCTTTCTACCCTAACTCCTGTTAACCATGTCGAGCTTTGCGAATGTAGAGATGATGCGGTATACAAACCTAAGGTTTAGTTTAGTTTATTTTTCGAAAGTTTGAAGAATCTGTCCCTCTCCACTCTCTCTATGCCTTTCATGATCTTGTAAATCTCTATCATATCCCCTCTAAGTCTCCTCTTCTCCAGGGAAAGAGTCCCAGTTTCTCCAATCTCTCAGCGTATGAAGGGTTTTCCATACCTTTTATCAGACATGTCGCTCTCCTCTGAACCCTCTGTTTTTATTTCTCCAGTGTTGTAATACAGTGTTTAATTTTTTGGAGTTCCCAGTTCAATTTCTATTTCTATTTGTGATCTCATGTTCTATATTTGGTAAAGGTCTGTCTGTGTTGTGTGCGTGCGTGTGAAGAAGTCATTTAAAGTTGTTTTATATGTGGTGTAATAATGACAGGTGGGGAGAGGGGATTGGGGCCCCCTCCTCCTTGAGTCTCAAACCAGCCCTGCCTAGGATGGCAGTGGTGGTGAATAGGAAGGTGTTGGAATTGTAGAAAATAGTGGAAACTACTATAAAAAAATACAAGTATGGAACACAGACAAACATGATTTAATGGCACAGAATCAATATACGGGATTTAGCCAAGGGAAATCATACCTCACCAATTCCCTTAATTTCTTTAAAAGTGTGAATATTACTTTTTCTCTTTGAACATACACGTCCAAGTTTGGGGGGGATGGGGATACTTGATGTTTTCTTATGTTTAAGGATAATTTTGGGGTATGTGGGAGGGAGGGATATTGGTTATGAATTAGACTTTGTTAGAATATTAAGTGATGTTAAAGTGTAAAATGATTTTATCTTGTACTGCACTTATTGAAAGTTTTAAAAATGAATAAAGAATAAAAAAAAAAAAGTGTGAATAAACGTGGATAAAGGTGAGCTGGTTGATGTTGTGTACCTAGATTTTCAGAAAGTTTTTCACATGTGGGTGGTGGGATAACAGTTCTAGATCAGAAGTATTTGGCACTTGTTGACTTGTTGGTTCATATTTAGCAGTTTGTAAGTTGTTTTTGGTTCTCAATAAAAATTGCTTCAAATGTAAAGAGAGTACAAGATTTTTATCTGAGACAATCAAAACTGGAATCTGCTGGTATAGCAATAATGAAAAATAGCTTACTGATTAATAGGAAATTGGAAGCTTTAGGAAACATTTTAAGATCAAGCAAGTTCACTTTCTAAAGTTAGCATATCTTAAGTTTTATAATCTTTTATCAGGATATCTTCAAGTTTAGATAAACAGTTATATAACACCATGTTGTGGATTTTTCCAGATCTGGTTTGAGAATATAGGGCTAGATTCACTAACAATAACTCAATCGCTGTTGGCCGATTCTCTGGCCAATTTTCCAACAGCGATTGATTCACTATTAAGTTTGCATGCAAATGATTTGCATATAGGTGTTATCCCACCGACTCAATCGCTCCCAAAGTGCCCCCTCCCTCCCCAAACCAAAAGAAATGGGAGGAGGGATGCCCACTCCCTCCTGCCACCACCCCCCATGCGCCGAACCTAAGTATGGCAGAAGAAATGCCCACTCCCTCCTGCCATCGCCCCCCCCCAAGCAGTCCCCCATACCTTTAAGTCAGGAGCAGGAGGGGTGCTCAGTCAGTCTCTCCTGCTCCTCTGCCAGCCACCGTCAGCAATGCTTCCCTGGTGCATCCCTCCTGCCATACTTAGGTTCGGTGGGTGGGGGGTCGTCGGGGAGGGGGGGAGAGCGTCGGGGGGAGGGGGGAGTGTCTGATGGTGCTATAGAAATAGTAGTAGTAGTAGAAGATCTAGAGACTGTGATGAAAGAGGTTGAGTTAGATTTAGTGGTAATCACGGAGATGTGACTCAAAGAGAACCATGACTGGGATATAGTTATGCCAGGAAAGACAGGAGGAGAAGTGACATTATATGTTAAAGATTACATTAAAGCCACACATTTGCAGGATCTACAGGATAATGAAGAGGAACTACGGATAAAACTGGAAAGAGGGAACAGAAAATGTATTTACACTGGTGTGATATGCAAGCGTCTACAGATGGAGGAAGTGGACAAAGATTTAATAGAAGACATTCAGAATATAGCTGTAAAAGGGGAAGTATTTCTATACCCACCTGTTTACAACCCCAATAGCCCTTATGGCTGCAGGTGGCACCTATATTTATTTAATTTTTTTTTCCATTTTTATAGCTCGTCTTCCCCAGGAGCCCAGAATGAGTTACAATAGTAGTAATCATTAGGTGCTTAAAAAACTTCCCTATCTGTCCAAAAGGCTCACGATCTCTAAAGCACCACATTAAACATCCATCAACCTATAACATTTCAGCATAACAAAAGAAAAAATAATAATAGTATTAGTCCAGTCCTCAGGAAAGCATCATCATCATATCTCCGAAGACAGAAGCTGGTGGAAGAACAGTCGCAGGGCCCAACGATCAGCAGTAGAGAATGACACGGGGACAAATTTGTCCCTGTCTCCAAAGGAACTCAATTTTCACATCCCTGTACCATTCTTGTAAGCTCTGCCTTAAGCGCACAAGCCTCGAACATTTGTGATTTTAAAGTGTTTGAGGCTCGTGCAGATGAGTACAGAGCTTTCAAGAATGGGGTGGGGCACGGGAAAATGAGTTCCCGCAGGGATGGGGAAAATTTGTCCCCGTGTCATTCTCTAGTCAGGAGTACAGTAGGATTTGGGGGGGTTTTGGTGGGCTCACATGTTCCACTATGAATGTAGTGGTTAGAGTGGCTTATGGGCCTGGGTCCTCCTCTCTATGGTTCACTAGCCCAACCCCTAGGTTACTTAAGAGACCTCTGTGTAGCTGTACTGAATTTTCCTATAGCAGGTGCTGATGTTCTGGGGACAGGTATGTACGTTTTTATTCTGATTTTTATGGCATTGTGAGGGGGACAGTGATCACTGGAGGAGTGTGTGGGGGTCTGTACTTTGTATCTGCAGTGGTTATCTGGTCAGTTTGGATAACTTCTGGGCACTTAGACCTGGTTTTAGATCACCTAAGCCGTAACATATAAGTTCTGTCCAGGCAGCCTTGTAAAACTTGATTATCCCTGCAGTACAACCAAGTCTAGGTCAGCCCACATCCTGCCCAAACTACTCCTCCAAACACATCCCTTTCAGCTCTTAGTGCACAGCAGCATTCAGAGGCCTATAATGTCCCTGGATACGTCTAAAAAGCCATTTCAACTATCGGCACTTGGACGACCTGTCTTTTAAGTCATCCAAGTGCCAACTTGGGCTGGTTTTTTGACGTATTTCCATTTCAATTACAAATCCCTTAATGTTTAAAAACAGGGAAAACGTTTTTGATGTTATAGTGATCATTTGGCATCCAGTGATCACCACTTGGTGGTTTAATATTAAGACAGGTGTAGAGAAGCCTTATTCAAAAGTGAAGAATCCGCAACCTTCTCCAACAAAATCTCAGCCCAAGAACTTGCAGATTTCTTCCTCAACAAAGTCAAATTGGTCCAATCGGAAGTTGTTAAGACAGCCTCATCAAACTCATCCCAACACAACTATATGGAATACAATGAACTCATAAATGCAGACCAGATCTGGTCTTCATTCACTAACCTCTCATTCCCCGATACCAATAGGTTAATATCAAAACTAGCCTTATGAAGCAGTCCCCTTGACAACTGTCCTCCATACCTTCTTTCAGCAGCTCTGCATCATATCATTAACTGGCTCACTAATCTGCTAAATAGTTCCTTGAACCAAGGGCACATACACAAAGCAATGGGAAAAATAGCCTTAACCCCTATACTGAAAACAGCCCAAGCAGACCTATCCATAGCATCCAACTTCAGACCAATAGCTGGCATTCTGATCCTCACTAAAATCCTTGAGTCCCATATCAGCAAGCAGCTAGCCTCATACATAGAGCAACACTCCTGCCTTCATACATCCAACATGGCTTCCGAAAACAGCACAGCACCAAGCTCCTCTTCATCACTTTAATCACTAAAATCAAACAGTTGCTAAGCTGGCCATATTACTCCAATTTGATATCTCCGCAGCCTTCGACTCAGTGAACCACCAATTACTACTAACCAAATTCTTGGCAATCAGAATAACAGGAACTGTAATGAAATGGTTCTCAGACTTCCTACAAAATTGCGAATACATGGTCAAAGGCAAGAATCATACTCCAACCCTTGGAAGGCATTCTGTGGCATCCCACAAGGCTCCCCATTATCCCCAATCCTATTCAATTTTTTAATGAGCTCACTGGGTCACATCAAAATGGAAGATGAAACTATACTATTGTATGCCAACGGCATCCTCCTCCTCATCCCCATAACCAATAACTATCCCAATATTGCTGAAAAAAATCTCAAATAATATAGATAAAATTCAAACCTGGGCAACGAACAAGTTGAAACTGAACGCCACTAAGACCAAAGCCATTGATTTCCTCACCGCACTCTCATCAGGCATCACTCTCATAATGGCAAAATCCACCAAGTTGCTAGGCTGCATCTTAGACGACACTCCCACAATGGAACCACAAATATCTAACCTGCAGAAAAAAACCATCTACACCAGTGGTCTCAAACTCAAACTCTTTGCAGGGCCACATTTTTGATTTGTAGGTACTTGGAGGGCCGCAGAAAAAATAGTTAATGTCTTATTAAAGAAATGACAATTTTGCATGAGGTAAATCTCTTTATAGTTTATAAAACTTTCCTTTAAGGAAAGATATATAAACTATAAGAGTTCCTCATGCAAAATTGTCATTTCTTTAATAAGACATTAACTATTTTTTTCTGTGGCCCTCCAAGTACTCTATTTTTTATGCAGCCCTCACATTTAAAGTTTAATATCTTTTCTTTCTCAAAACTGGCACATTTCAATCACTATATTGAAAATAAAATCATTTTCCCTACCTTTGTTGTCTGGTGACTTTATTTTTCTGTGCTTTCAAGGCCTTCTTGTCCTTTGACAGTTTTTCTCTCCGTCTTCACTTTCTGCCTTGCATCCACCTTTGGCATTAACTTAATGTTCAATTTTTCTGCTTTCTTTTCAAAATCTACGTTTCCATGTCTTACCTTCCCTTCCTATCTCTCTCTTCTTCCGTCCTATTTCCATGGTCTGGCATCTCTTTCCTTTCTTTCTCTCCCTCCCTCCTTCTTCCTTTCCCCTGGTCTGGCATCTGTCTCCTTCCCTTCCCTCATGCCCGGCATCTCTCCCTCCCCCTCCATGGTCTGATATCTCCTTTCCTTCCCTCCCTCCCATGAACTTAGCTTCTTCTCTTGTTCCTCTCCTCTCCCTTCTACTTCCTTCTCTCTCTTTCCCCATATGGGTGCAGCAGCAACAGAAGCAGCATTTCCCTTCCCCCTTTCCTGTGCAGGAGAGGCATTGATCTTCCCCTTTCCTTCCCTCTCCCTTTCCCTGTACAGCAGCAGCAGCATTTCCCTAGAGTCCCCCTTTCCTATGTAGCAGAAGCATTTCTCTTTCCCCTCCCCTTCTGTCCTCTTCCTTGTGGAGCAGCAGCGTGTCTGGCCGGCTCGTTCCGTTCAAAGCCGCGGGTGGCGGCTCCTTGCGAGATCCGCGCCTGCGTCTGAAGCCTCTCTGATGTGACATCAGAGAGGCTTCCAATGCAGGAGTGGATAGCGCGAGGAGCCGCCAACCCGCAGCTTTGAACGGAATGAGCTGGCCAGACACGCTGCTGCTCCAAAAGGAAGGGAAAGGGGAAGAGAAATGCTGTTGATCGCGCCCAGACCGCAGGGCCGCAAATAAAACCTGGAGAGCCACATGCAGCCCACGGGCCGCGTGTTTGAGACCGCTGATCTACACTATGTGTCAACTGCGACTCACAAGGTCATACTTCCACCCACACCACTTTGCTCTGATCGTTCAGATGATGGTCCTGCCCCAACTGGACTATTGCAATTCTGCCTACCTTGGCATCAACATCGCTCTTATCCACAAACTACAACTCATCCAGAACACAGTGACTAATCTACAAATTAAAGAAATTTGTCTCAATTACAACGTTCATCAGACAACTACATTAGCTTCCAATATCATCCTGAATAATCTTCAAATCCTCATGTATCCTACACCAGATCTCATACGGAAGCTCAGCAGCCCCTCTCATCCAATTATTCTCTAATGTTTGGTCGGCATCAAAAAGAATCCTTAACAGAGTCCAACTAATCCTGCCATCCACAAAACACCTCCACAACAAAAGAGTTTTCCACTCTAAGCTAACCTATCTGGGTGTAAAAATCTGGAATGACCTACCAGAAGCTATCAGGAAAGAGACAAACTACACTACATTCAGAAGAAACCTGAAGACTCACCTTTTTGACAACTATCTCAGTTTCTGTATAGCATCCCTTACGTCTAAGTCCCTACTCTTATCTCTCCATGTCCTCTTCCCCTCCTTCTTTCCCCTTCCTCTTTGATCTGTCGCCTTCAGCCTGTATAGGTATGAGCAACTCACAAATGGAAGATTTGATTAGATTAGATTTTTTTTTAAAAAGCTAACTTTGTTCACATGGGGGATTACATGAAGGAATTGTTATCTGGATGGGAACATCTGGAAGAAGTAGGAAAGCAGTGGGCAAAAACTGAAAGGAGCCTATTGTAAGGGCAACAAACCATTTTGTAAGGAAAAGGAAAAAGGCCAATTTGGTTCTCAAAAATAGTAGCTGAGAAGGTAAGGAAAAAGATTAGCTTTCATAAACTACAAAAGACCACAGAGAGGAAAACAGGCAAAAATAATCTGGAAAATTTGAGAGAGTAGTCAAGATGGAGAGCAAAGATGCAAAAAGAAATAAAAAAATAGCTGACAGGGTAAAATGGGAAGATTTTTTTTTCTTTTTTTTTATAAATATTAGTGATAGGAGGGAGGTGCAAAAATAGCATAGAGAGACTCAAAGGTGAAGGGGAAGAATAAGTAGAAGCTGATAAAGATAAGGCTGTGTTGCTTAACAAATATTTCTGCTCTATATTCACAGCTGAAGTGCCAGGAAATGCAGAAGACAAAAGCAAATAGGGCTAGAGGTGTGGTAGACCCTGATCAATTTTCAGAAGATTGTGTTCATGAAAAGTTAGATAAACTAAAGGTGGACAAAGCAGTGGCGTACTTAGCATATGTGACACCCAGGGCCCATCATTTTTTTTGACACCCCCCCCCCCATCTGTACAAAAAACATGATTTTTAGTAACAAGCCACGTCACACATGAGTACCTAGGAAAAGGCAGCATCTTACATACTGCAGTGAGCAGTACAACATCAATACACCCATTGTAAAACTAAACAAGCCAGACTAGTACAGATCAATCCTGCAGTCAAGCCTAACAAAAAACCATGACTTTCAAACACACAGAACACAGAAAACACCTTCGCCTAGTATGGAATATGTAATCACAAACTAACCCCTCTCTCTTTTACAAAACTGTAATGTGGATTTTAGCCACGGTGGTAACAGCTCTGACGCTCATAGAATTCTGAGCATCAGAGCTGCTACCACCATGGCTGGCGCTAAAAAATGCTCCACAGTTCTGTAAAAGGGGGGATAAAATAGAAATACATAGACAAAGGTTAAATTGAACCAGTAAGAAGCTGGACTCTGCATACAGTGCACCACAGAAACAGTGACAAGTCTCCTAAAGCAATAAATAAATAGAAAATGTTTTTCTACCTTTGTCTTCTGTGGTTTCTGCTTTCCTCGTTTTCTTGTCTTCCTTCCATCCACTGTCTGCTATCTCTTTTCCCCTATATGGCATCTTCTCTCCTTCTATGCCCCTTCCAGAAACTATATGCCTCCCCCTTCCATCTCTCCTTTCACCCCCATTGGTCTAGCATCTCTCTCCTCTCCTTCCCTCTCCAATCCCTTTCCCTTTTTTCCCTCATTTTTCTTTTCAATTTATTTTCTGCATCTGTCTAGATTACTTTCTTACTACCCTCTCATCAATGTCCTTTTTTACTGTCTACCTAAAGCTTGCCACCTCTTTCCCTCACCCCTCCAGTGTTTCCCTAACTCAATCCTTTTCTCCCCATCATGTGCCCTCCTTTTATTTATCCCCTCCTTCCATCATGTACCCTCTTTCTCCAAACCTTCCTTCTAGTACCTTCTCCTCTCTCTGTCCACTTCCATCCAGCATCTGCTCCCCTCTTTCTCTTCTCCCATTTCCTGCCTGCATTTGTTCCCTTCTCTCCCATCTGCACTTCCATCCAATGTCTGCCCTTTCTCTCGCCATCCACCCCTCTTCAATCAGCATCTGCCAACTTTCTTTCCCTCCAATATCCTTCCCCCTTATGTCTCTTCCCTTTCTCTGTACATCAATTCTATCAGCACCACACTTCCATACCACCCTGCCCCCTTTCTTTCCCTCCACCACTCTTCCATTCCAGCAATCCTACTCCTTTCTCTCCCTTCATGCAGCGAGGTCCCACGATAACTGTAGCTGCCGGCTGCCAGTCCACCCCACTCCGACGTACTTGCTCTGGAGCGAACTCAGCAGCCGCATGCTGGAAGGTCCCAGGATGACTCGTCTGCTGGCTCTGCTCCAGCAGAAGCAGGAACTTGTGGCAAATTCTCGCAATGATTGCGTCTTCCGGGTCCACCCCCTCCGACATAACTTACTTCTTCCGGAGCAGAGCCGGCAGACGAGTCATCGCAGGACCTTCCTGTACCTCAGCACGGCTGCCGACTCTGCTGCAGAGAAAGTAAGTCAGAGGTAACGTGACCATTTATTTTTTCATCAAAAGGGGACATACATGAAGCGACAAGCCTCTACATTAGATCAGTAAATAAACAGCAGAGAAACAATAAACCCCAATGGTTTACCGCTGAGATCTCGTGCCTTGTTAAAGAAAAGAAAAAAGAATTTATTTCCTACAAACGAACGGAAGAAGTGGAAGCCAAACTAGAATATACAGCCAGGGCTGCAGCGGTTAAAAAGGCAGTCAGGGAGGCCAAGCTTCGAGTGGAAGAAAATCTAGCGAAGAACCTCAAAAAGGGAGACAAATCCTTCTTCAGGTACATTAACAACAGGAAAAGAAACACAAATGGGATAGTACGCCTAAAAAAACCAGATGGGAAGTACGTGGAATCAAACTCCGAAAAGGCTGAACTTCTGAATGAGTACTTCTGCTCAGTCTTCACCAACGAGGCTCCAGGTCACGGTCCACACTTACAGAGAAAGCAAAGAGTGGAAGACCCGTTTTGGAATTTCAAGTTTACACCCGAAGACATCTACTGCGAACTGACAACACTCCAGGTGAATAAAGCCATGGGACCGGACAATCTACACCCCAGAGTACTCAGGGAGTTGTGTGATGTTCTGGCGGAACCGCTATCCGCACTCTTCAATCTCTCCCTCACTACGGGGAGAGTACCCATGGACTGGAAAACGGCTAACGTTGTTCCACTACACAAAAAAGGTTGCAGAGAGGAGGCTGCGAATTACAGACCGATGAGTCTAACATCAATAGTGTGTAAACTCATGGAAACACTAATCAAATGAAAAATAGACATGATCCTGGATGAGGAGAATCTATGGGATCCCAGTCAACATGGATTCACCAAGGGTAGGTCCTGCCAATCCAATCTCATCAGCTTCTTTGACTGGGTAACAAGGAAGCTGGACTCGGGAGAATCCCTGGACGTAATGTACCTAGACTTCAGTAAAGCATTCGATAGCGTCCCTCACCGTAGGCTGTTGAGCAAGCTGAAATCGTTGGGATTGGGAGAAACGCTAATTGCATGGGTCAAGGACTGGCTAAGTGGTAGACTTCAGAGAGTGGTGATTAACGGTACCCTCTCTAAAACGTCAGAAGTGACAAGCGGAGTACCGCAGGGCTCTGTCTTGGACCCTCTACTTTTCACTTATTCATAGGGGACCTGACTCAAGGGCTTCAAGGTAAAATAACTCTATTTGCCGACGCCGCCAAATTATGTAACATAGTGAGCAGCTCCAATTTACACGATAGTATGACACAGGACCTGTTTTTGTTGGAACATTGGTCTTCGACCTGGCAGCTAGGCTTCAACGCCAAGAAATGTAAAGTCATGCACCTCGGCAGTAGAAACCCGTGCAGAACTTACACCTTAAATGGTGAGACCTTAGCTAGGACTGTGACAGAACGAGATTTGGGAGTGGAGAAGGCTGGAGATGGCTTCATCTAAGGCAAGACAAATGTTGGGTTGCATCCGCAGAAGTTTCGTCAGCCGGAAGCCTGAGGTCATCATGCCGTTGTACAGAACCATGGTGAGACCACATCTGGAATACTGTGTGCAATTCTGGAGGCCACATTACCGTAAAGATGTACTAAGAGCAGAGTCGGTTCAGCGGATGGCCACCAGGATGGTCTCGGGGCTCAAGTATCTCTCTTACGAAGAGAGGCTGAACAAATTGCGGCTCTACTCTCTCGAGGAACGCAGAGAGAGGGGAGACATGATTGAGACATTCAAATATATCACCGGGCTTATCGAATTGGAAGAAGATATTTTCCTTTTCCAGGGACCCTCAGCCACAAGAGGGCATCCGCTTAAACTCAGGGGCGGGAAATTTCATGGTGACACCAGAAAGTATTTCTTCACTGAAAGAGTAGTTGAACATTGGAACAAGCTTCCGATACAGGTGATTGAGGCCAACAGCGTGCCAGATTTTAAGGGTAAATGGGATGCCCATGTGGGATCCCTGAGAAGGTGAATGTAAGGATGGGTCATTTGGAGCGGGGGCTCTAGAGCAGACTTAGGGGGTGGGTCTGTGGAGTGGGCAGACTTGATGGGCTATAGCCCTTATCTGCCGTCATTTTTCTATGTTTCTATCTATTAATTGACTGTGTATCCTTTCTTTCATTTCTTTCTTTCTGCACTCAGGGCCAACAATTCTCCCTTTCTATTCCCCCCCTCCTTCCTTCCCATGTCCTTAATGCCCCCAGTGCCTCCTTCCCATGTCCATGGTGCCCCCAGTGCCTCCTTCCCATGTCTATGGTGCCCCCAGTGCCTCCTTCCTGTGTCCTTGGTGCCCCCAGTGCCTCCGTCCCATGTCCATAGTGCCCCAGTGCCTCCGTCCCGTGTACATGGTGCCCCTAGTGCCTCCGTCCCGTGTACATGGTGCCCCCAGTGCCTCCTTCCCATGTTTTTAGTGCCCCCCCACTACCTTCCAGATTTTGTCCACCCCAAAGCCAGCCTACCTATCTCCCTGCCTGCCTACCTATCTCCCTCCCCCCATGCTGCGCTAAAGCCAGCAAGCTTGCCTGCCTACATCCTGCCCTCTCTGCCGCGGAAAAAAAAAAGCGCCTCTCCCCTTCCTTTCCCCCGGTCCGCGCCTGCAATCTTACCTCCCCCCGCCGACAAGAAGTCTTTCTGACGTCAATTCTGACATCGGCGAGGACGTTCCGGGCCAGCCAATCACTGCCTGGCTGGCCCGGAAGTCCTCTCTGACGTCAGAATTGACGTCGGAAAGACTTCTTGTCGGCAAGGGGAGGTAAGATTGCAGCAGCGCGGGCCAGGGTAAAGGAAGAGCAGGAGGACCCATCCTGAACCTGGCCGGCTGTGCACCCCCCCAAGCCATGCACAAGGGGCGAACAGCTCCCCCATCATCCCCCCCCCTTGGTACGCCACTGGGACAAAGCGATGGGGTTGGATGGTGTAAAAACATAAGAATTGCCACTGTTGTGTCAGACCAATGGTCCAGCAGCCCCCAGGTCAAAGACCAGTGCTCTAAATGAGTCCAGCCTCACCTGCGTACATCCCAGTTTAGCAGGAATTTGTCTAACTTAGTCTTGAAACCCTGAAGGATGTTTTCCCCTACATCAGACTCCAGAAGAGCGTTCCAGCTCTCCAACACTCTCTGGGTGAAGAAGAACTTCCTTACATTTGTATGGAATCTATCCCCTTTCAACTTTAGAGAGTGCCCTCTCGTTCTCCCTACCTTGGAAAGTGTGAACAGTGTCTATCTACTAAGTCTATTCCCTTCAGTATTTTGAATGTTTCGATCATGTCTCCTCTCAGTCTCCTCTTTTCAAGTGAGAAGAGGCCAAGTTTCTCCAATCTCTCAATGTATGGCAACTCCTCCAGCCCCTTAACCATTTTAGTCGCTCTTCTCTGAACCCTTTCGAGTAGTACCGTGTCCTTCTTCATGTACGGCAACCAGTGAGGGCACACTAGGGCCCGGTACAACAGCATGATAACCTTCTCCGATCTGTGTATATCCTAGGGTACTGAAGGAACTTAAGGAAGTTCTGGTGGCTCTGCTGGCTGACCTTTTAAATGCTTCTCTAGAGTCAGAAGTGATTCGAGAGGACTGGAAAAGGGTGGATGTGGTCCCTCTCAACAAAAGTGGAATGAAGAAGTAGGAACTACAGGTCCATAAGTCTGATTTCTATGGTAAGTAAATTAATGGAAACACTTTTAAAACGGAGAATAGTGAAGTTTCTGGAATCCAGTGGATTACAGAAACAAAAGGCAACATGGATTCACTAGAGGCAGGTCTTGTCAGACAAATCTGATCAATTTCTTCAACTGGGTGATCAGATAATTGGACAAAGGGAGTGCGCTAGATGCAGTGTATTTAGATTTTAGCAAAGCCTTTAACAGTGTTTCACACAGATGTCTAATAAATAGACTGAGTGCCCTTGGCATGGGCCCCAAAGTGATGGACTGGATCAGGAACTGATTGAGTGGAAGGAAACAGAGGGTAGCAGTCAATGGAGATCGCTCTAAGGAAAGGGATGTTACCAGTGGTGTGCCTCTAGGTTCAGCTCGTGGGCCTGTTCTTTTTAACAGGATGCTTGGGTGAATAGAGAGAGGAATGGTCACTAGGAAAAAGGAGATATTGATGCCCCTGTATAAGACTGGTGAGAGCTCATTTAGAATACTGTGTATAATTCTGGAAACTGCACCTTCAAAAAGATGTACAGGATGGAGTCAGGAGAGGAAGGCTACTAAAATGGTTGAGTCTCTCTCAATTGAAAAGAAATTACCAACACGGGATGAAGATAAGAGGTAATAGGCTCAGGAGTAATCTAAGGAAATAATTTTTTACAGAAAGGATGGTAGATGCATGGAATAGTCTCCCAGTAGAGGTGATAGAGCAAAGGCCTAGATTCACTAAACCTTCCATCCTATACTGACGATTGCAAAACCAGTTTTCCTGTTTTGCAATCGTTTCCCGACCCGATTCACTAAACTGCTATACTATTAATCTCCCATCCGATCCGATCCTCCCATGCTTGGCTATTTTGCATCGGTTTTTACTATTATCAATCCAGACTGCTGAAGACCTATCGGTAACTGTCAAGCAGCGCATAAAGCAGACTCTCGCTATTCATCTAGTGGTTTGAATATCATGACAGAGGCAGCGCAAAAATCCCCTGAAGATCTTTTCTAGATTGAAACACCCACAGTTGTGGAGAGGGCGTTGGGAGTTTGCAAGGCAGGTTCAGTGCTGACTGTGGTTGATTCCACCACAAGATAAGTGTTGCCTTTTTTGCTCTTATTATGGTTAACACCTTATGCAAGAAACCTATACTTTACTAATATTTAAAGGTCCAGTTTAAAGGTTCGCACCATTAGGAATATTTATAGATATTAACATTTAGTTAGCACATACACTTGATTTAAAAGGGAGGAAGGGAAGGAGCGATCATATATGACTAAAAACAGAGCACAGGATGTGGACTTTAAATGGTATCTAGATCATAGGAGTTCTTGAGTCTTATGATATGCTCATCTCCCATACTATATTGAATGTTTAATGAGATTTTTCTAGAAGATCAAAGCTAAAGTTTTTTGGTGATGAAATAGGTTTAAGAAAATTTTAAATATATTTTTTTCATTTTTTGAAACAACAGAAAAATGATAATTTTCATGATCATTCTATCACCCCCTTTTTTCTCTTTGGTAACTGTGTTAGACAGGTCTGCCTAATTTTTTTTTAATTACACTGATATTTTGCAGAAAGGACTACAGGGTGAAACTGAAAGAAGCCAAGAGAGAGATACGTCTGGCGAAAGCACAGGCGGAAGAACAAATGGCTAAAAATGTAAAAAAGGGAGACAAAAATTTTTTCAGATATATTAGTGAAAGGAGGAAGATGAAAAATGGAATTGCTAGGCTAAAAGATGCTGGGAACCAATATGTGGAGAGTGATGAGGAGAAAGCAAATGTGCTAAACAAATACTTCTGTTCTGTTTTCACAGAAAAAAATCCTGGAGAAGGACCGAGATTGTCTAGCTAAGTTACACGAGCAAATGGAGTAGATTCTGCGCCTTTCACAGAGGAGGGTGTTTATGAGCAACTTGAAAAACTGAAGGTGGACAAAGCAATGGGACCAGATGGGATCCATCTCAGGATACTAAGGGAGCTCAGAGAGGTTCTGGTGAGTCCTATTAAAGACTTGTTCAACAAATCTCTGGAGACGGGAGTGATTCCTGGGGATTGGAGGAGAGCGGATGTGGTCCCTATTCATAAAAGTGGTCACAGTGATGAAGCAGGAAACTACAGGCCGGTGAGTCTCACTTCAGTTGTTGGTAAAATAATGGAAGTGTTGCTGAAAGAAAGGATAGTGTACTTCCTTGAATCTAATGGGTTACAGGATCCGAGGCAACATGGCTTTACAAAAGGTAAATCGTGCCAAACGAACCTGATTGAATTTTTTGACTGGGTGACCAGAGAGCTGGATTGAGGACATATGCTAGTTGTAATTTACTTGGATTTCAGCAAAGCCTTTGATACAGTTCCTCATAGGAGGCTGTTGAACAAACTTGAAGGGCTGAAGTTAGGACCCAAAGTGGTGAACTGGGTCAGAAACTGGCTGTCGGACAGACGCCAGAGGGTGGTGGTTAATGGAAGTCGCTCGAAGGAAGGAAAGGTGAGTAGTGGAGTCCCTCAGGGATCGGTGCTGGGGCCAATCCTGTTCAATATGTTTGTGAGTGACATTGCTGAAGGGTTAGAAGGAAAAGTGTGCCTTTTTGCAGATGATATCAAAATTTGTAACAGAGTAGACACCGAAGAGGGAGTGGAAAATATGAAAAAGGATCTGCAAAAGTTAGAGGAATGGTCTAATGCCTGGCAACTAAAATTCAATGCAAAGAAATGCAGAGTAATGCATTTGGGGATTAATAATAGGAAGGAACCATATATGTTGGGAGGAGAGAAGCTGATATGCACAGACGGGGAGAGGGACTTTGCGGTGATAGTGTCTGAAGATCTAAAGGCGAAAAAACAGTGTGACAAGGCAGTGGCTGCTGCCAGAAGGATGCTGGGCTGTATAAAGAGAGGCGTAGTCAGTAGAAGGAAGAAGGTGTTGATGCCCTGTACAGGTCATTGGTAAGGCCCCACTTGGAGTATTGTGTTCAGTTTTTGGAGATCGTATCTGGCGGTCCAGAGGAGGGCGATGAAAATGATAGGAGGCTTGCGCCAGAAGACGTATGAGGAGAGACTGGAAGCCCTGAATATGTATACCTTAGAGGAAAGGAGAGACAGGGGAGATATGATTCAGACGTTCAAATACTTTTCCAGAGAAAGGAAAATGGTAAAACCAGAGGACATAATTTGAGGTTGAGGGGTGGTAGATTCAGGGGTAATGTTAGGAAATTCTACTTTACAGAGAGGGTAGTGGATGTCTGGAATGAGCTCCCGAGAGAGGTGGTGGAGAGTAAAACTGTGACTGAGTTCAAAGAAGCATGGGATGAACACAGAAGATTTAGAATCAGAAAATAATATTAAATATTGAACTAAGGCCGGTACTGGGCACACTTGCCGGTCTGTGTCTGTATATGGCCATTTGGTGGAGGATGGGCTGGAGAGGGCTTCAATGGCTGGGAGGGTGTAGATGGGCTGGAGTAAGTCTTAACAGAGATTTCGGCAGTTGGAACCCAAGCACAGTACCGGGTAAAGCTTTGGATTCTTGCCCAGAAATAGCTAAGAAGAAAAAAATTTTAAAAATTTAAATTGAATCAGGTTGGGCAGACTGGATGGACCATTCGGGGTCTTTATCTGCCGTCATCTACTATGTTACTATGTAATACACATGCAAAATATCAGCCGGATTAAAAATTATTATTTTTTTTTAAAACCAAGCCCTCCCCCCTCCCAACAACACTTGAAAATTATGTCAGGAGGGATGCCCACTCCCTCCTGCTATCAGTTCACCCCCCGCCGACCCCCCCCAACTTGATATGACAGGAGGGATGCCAACTCCTTCCTACCACCAGAAGCCCCGCCTACCCGCCGACTGCCACCATAAAATTAATGGCAGGAAGGATGCCAACTCTGTACAAATCATTTGCATACAAACTTACTAGTGAATCAATTGCATCAATTGTTGTTGGAAAATCAGCTAGAGAATCGGCCAACAGCGATTGAGTTGCTATTGTTAGTGAATCTAGGCCTAAGACTATGTATGAATTCAAGAAAGTATGGGACAGGCACATAGGATCTGTTAGGGAGAGGAGATAGTGGATGCGGTGGATGGGCAGACTGGATGAGCCATTTGGCCTTCATCTACCATCATGCTTCTCTGTATCCTATTCTGCCTCTCCTACCCACAACTCCCCCCTCCCAGCTTCAATAGTGACAACAGGTATTTTGAAACAACTCTAAACTACTGACTACATTTTTGGGCTTGCACCTCAATTTGGCCAAAGAAAACCTTGGGTTGTAATGCTCAAAAAATGAATGCAATTCCAATAACCATTTTGAATATAGCGCATTTTTCGCTGCATAAGACACACTTTTCCCCCAATAAGTGGGTGGAAATTAGAGAATGAGTGGAGAAAAAATTTGTCCCGGTCACCGCCCCGTCCTCGCGACCACTGCCCCCTCCCCGTCTCCGCGACCACTGTCCCCGTAGCATCCATACAAGCCTCAGTACTGCAATATTTAGCTTATTCCTTCCCTATAAATCAAAGTTCTGGCTGCTGAACTAGAGAAAGAGATGTTCAGCTGGCAGGGCTTTGTTTATAAATTTTTATCAACACAACTAATATACTACTTTATCCTAAAGCAAAAAATAAAATAAAATAAATAAATAGAATTTTTTTTTCTGCCTTTGTTGTCTGGTTTCTGCTTTCCTCATCTTCTCATTCAATTCTTTCCATCCACTGTCTGTCTTCTCTCTTCGTTTTCCATTTAGCACAGTTACTTACCGTAACAGGTGTTATCCAGGGACAGCAGGCAGATATTCTTAACGTATGGGTGACGTCACCGACGGAGCCCCGGTACAGACACTTTTAACTAGAAAGTTCTAGTTGACCGCACCGCGCATGCGCGGGTGCCTTCCCGCTCGACGGAGGAGAGCGTGGTCCCCAGTTAAGATAAGCCAGCTAAGAAGCCAACCCGGGGAGGAGGGCGGGTCCTAAGAATATCTGCCTGCTGTCCCTGGATAACACCTGTTACGGTAAGTAACTGTGCTTTATCCCAGGACAAGCAGGCAGCATATTCTTAACGTATGGGTGACCTCCAAGCTAACAGAGGGGGAGGAGGGATGGTTGGCCATTAGGAAAATAAATTTTGTAACACAGATTGGCCGAAGAGTCCATCCCGTCTGGAGAAGGCATCCAGACAGTAGTGAGTAGTGAACGTGTGAACTGAGGACCAAGTGGCAGCCTTGCAGATTTCCTCGATGGGCGTGGAACGGAGGAAAGCCACGGAAGCAGCCATAGCTCTGACTCTGTGGGCCGTGACAGCACCTTCCAGTGAGAGACCGGCCCGAGCATAATAGAAGGCAATGCAGGCAGCAAGCCAGTTAGAAAGCGTCCGTTTAGAGACAGGGCGACCTAAACGGTTAGGGTCGAAAGATAGAAAGAGCTGAGGGGATGAGCGGTGAGCCCTGGTGCGATCAAGATAGTAAGCAAGGGTACAGTCCAGCGTATGCAGCGCCTGTTCCCCAGGATGAGAGTGGGGTTTGGGAAAAAAGACAGGCAAAACAATGGACTGGTTGAGGTGAAAGTCCGAGACCACCTTGGGAAGGAACTTAGGATGGGTGCGCAGAACCACCTTGTCATGGTGAAAAACAGTGAAAGGTGGGTCGGCAACCAGTGCATGCAGCTCACTAACCCTCCTGGCAGAGGTGATGGCAATGAGGAAAAGCACCTTCCATGTCAGAAATTTGAGTGAAGTAGTGGCAAGAGGCTCAAACGGAGATTTCATGAGGGCTGACAAAACCACATTCAGGTCCCAGACGACTGGAGGAGGCTTCAGAGGTGGTTTGACATTGAAGAGGCCTCTCATGAACCGGGAAACCAGGGGATGAGCCGTAAGAGGTTTTCCGAGGATAGGCTCATGGAACGCAGTGATGGCACTGAGGTGGACTCTGATGGAGGTAGACTTGAGGCCAGCGTCGGACAGAGAGAGCAAATAGTCCAGTACAGTTTCCACCGCCAATGAGGTGGGATTGTGGTGATGCAGTAGACACCAAGAGGAGAACCTGGTCCACTTCTGATGGTAACATTGGAGGGTGGCCGGTTTCCTGGAGGCATCCAAAATGCGATGGACAGGCTGAGACAGATTCTGTGGAGAGGTCAGCCCGAGAGAAACCAAGCTGTCAGGTGGAGCGAGGACAGATTGGGATGTAGTAGAGACTGATGCTGCTGCGTAAGTAGAGTAGGAAACACAGGAAGGGGAATGGGCTCCCTGGAGCTGAGCTGGAGCAGGAGAGAGAACCAGTGTTGGCGAGGCCACCGAGGAGTGATGAGAATCATGGTGCCATTGTCTCTGCGGAGTTTGAACAACGTCCACAACATCAGAGGAAGTGGAGGGAAAGCATAGAGAAACCGATCCGTCCAGTTGAGCAGGAACGCATTCGGGGCCAGACGATGACGATGAGGAGAGTAGAGTCTTGAACAGAAAAGGGGCAGTTGATGGTTGTGAGGAGCTGCAAAGAGGTCCACCTGAGGAGTGCCCCACCGATCGAAGATGGAGTGGAGTGTGGTCGGATCCAGAGTCCACTCGTGAGGTTGAAGGATGCGGCTGAGATTGTCGGCCAGGGAGTTCTGTTCGCCCTGGATGTAGACAGCCTTGAGGAAGAGATTGCGGGCCGTGGCCCAGGTCCAGATGTGGATGGCCTCCTGACAGAGGAGGGGAGAACCGGTGCCGCCTTGCTTGTTTATGTAATACATGGCGACTTGGTTGTCTGTGCACAGGAGAAGAACCTGAGGGTAGAGAAGGTGTTGGAAAGCTTTGAGTGCATAGAACATGGCCCTGAGTTCCAGGAAGTTGATATGATGTTGACATTCCTGAGGGGTCCAGAGACCCTGAGTGCGAAGTTCTCCCAGGTGGGCTCCCCATGCGTAGGGGGAGGCATCCGTGGTGATGACCATGGAGTGAGGGGGTAGATGAAAAAGCAGACCCCTGGAAAGATTGGAGGAGTTCAACCACCATTGAAGAGATCGCTGAAGAGACGATGTCACACAGATGGGATGAGAAAGAAGGTCCGTGGTCTGAGACCATTGGTTGGCTAGAGTCCATTGAGGTGTTCTGAGGTGGAGTCGTGCCAGAGGGAGCACATGGACCGTGGAAGCCATGTGGCCCAGGAGGACCATCATCTGCCGAGCAGGGATGGAGTGAAGGAGCACCTGGCGGCAAAGATGGAGCAGGGTCTGTTGACGGTCGGAGGGGAGGAACGCCCTCATCAGAGTGGTGTCGAGAACAGCTCCAATGAACTGAAGTCGCTGTGTGGGAAGCAGATGCGACTTGGGGTAGTTGATCTCGAACCCCAGAAGATGGAGGAAAGAGATGGTGTGTTGAGTGGCTTGTAGCACAAGCGGAGACGTAGGTGCTTTCATCAACCAATCGTCCAAGTAGGAGAACACCTGGAGGTTGTGAGACCTGAGGAAGGCCGCCACCACAATAAGGCACTTGGTGAACACTCTGGGCGATGATGCGAGGCCAAAGGGTAGCACTTTGTACTGGTAGTGATGGTGCTGTATCTGAAACCGGAAGTAGCGACGTGAAGTCTGATTGATTGGAATGTGAGTGTAGGCCTCCTTGAGGTCTAGGGAACATAGCCAGTCGTGTTGAGAGAGAAGAGGGTAAAGCGTGGCAAGGGAGAGCATTCTGAACTTTTCCTTGACCAGACACTTGTTGAGGTCCCTGAGATCGAGGATGGGACGTAGGTCTCCTGTCTTCTTGGGTACCAGGAAGTAGCGGGAGTAGAATCCCTGACCCCTTTGGTCTTGGGGGACTTCTTCGATGGCATTGAGAAGAAGGAGGGATTGAACCTCCTTGAGAAGGAGGAGGGTTTGAGAGGAGTGAGAAGCAGACTCTACAGGAGGATTGTCTGGTGGAAGAGTCTGGAAGTTGAGAGAGTAGCCGTGGCGAATGATGGTAAGGACCCACTGGTCTGACGTGATGACCTCCCAACGGCTGAGAAAAAGTTGCAGGCATCCTCCGATAGGTTGAGGAAGAGGTAACGCTGGTGAGAGACTGGCTATGCCCTGGAGAAAGGAGTCAAAAGGGCTGAGAAGGTTTTGACTGAGGGAGAGGCTTGGCAGGTTGATGAGATTGGGAGCGAGCCTGAGTTTGCTGTTGCTGACGAGGTCGGCGAGGTTGTTGCGGAGGTGGATGAAGAGGTCTGGTTGAGAATCTGCGTTGGTATGAAGATTGCTGTCTATAGGGGCGAGCAGGCAGAGTCTTCTTCTTCGGTTTGATGAGAGTATCTCACCTGGTCTCGTGAGCAGAGAGTTTCTGGGTGGTGGAGTCTAGGGACTCTCCGAAAAGTTCATCACCAAGACAAGATGCGTTAGCCAGGCGGTCTTGGTGGTTAACGTCGAGGTCGGAAACTCTCAGCCAGGCCAGACGTCTCATGGCAACCGCCATGGCCGAAGCTCGAGAGGTAAGCTCGAAAGAATCATAAATAGAGCGCACCATGAATTTGCGGAGTTGGAGCAGACTGGAAATGTGTTGTTGGAAAAGAGGGACCTTACGATCAGGAAGATACTTTTGTAATGAAGAGAGTTGTTGAACCAGATGCTTCATGTAGAAGGAGAAGTGAAAGGTGTAATTATTGGCTCTGTTTGCAAGCATTGAATTTTGATAAAGGCGCTTGCCAAATTTATCCATCGTTTTGCCCTCTCTGCCAGGAGGGGTAGAAGCATAAATACTGGATCCCTCGGTTTTCTTCAAGGTGGATTCGACAAGAAGAGATTCATGGGGTAGTTGGGGTTTGTCAAACCCCGGGATAGGGATGACCCTGTAGAGACTATCCAGTTTTCTAGGGGCCCCCGGTACCGAGAGAGGGTTCTCCCAATTCTTGTAGAAAGTTTCCCGTAAGATGTCGTGGACGGGTAACTTTAGAAATTCTTTGGGGGGTTGCTCGAAGTCTAGGGCATCTAAGAAAGCCTGTGACTTCTTAGAGTCAGATTCCAATGGGATAGAGAGAGCCGCTGACATTTCCCGAAGAAATTTGGTGAATGAGGATTGTTCAGGCTTGGAACCGGTATCGATTGTGGAGGGCTCCTCGTCGGTTGAAGAAGCCTCATCGTCGGTACCGGGTTGGGATTCTTCCCAGAGGTCCGGATCCCTGACGTCGGTGTGTATAGGATGGGACGGTGGTGTGGATGGTTCTGCGTGGCGAGTCTTAGAGAGAGATTTGCCAGAACGCATGGAGACGGTACCGGGGGAAGAGGAGCGGTGCCGGTCTCGGTCTCGGGGGGCTTGGCGACGGTCCCGATGTTGGAGAGGATCGGCATCAGAGTGTAGTTGCACGAGAGGGTTGATGGGTTCCGCCGCGAGCACCAGCATGGACGTGTTTAATGGTACCGATGGAGTCGACTCCGGTGGTATGGTGCGAGGCTCGGGCCGGTCCGGTACCGGAAGGAGCGGGGCCAATATGGTTGGCAACAGGTGCTGTAGTTGTTGCTGTAGCTGCTCCTGTAATTGAGTTTGGAGTATGGCCGCAATTCGGTCGTCCAGAGAAGGCACCGGTACCGCTTTTTTCTTTTTCGGTACCATAGGTGCTGCTCTACGCCCCGGCGATGAGGAGGCCGATGACGAGGCACTCTCCGAAATCGGGGCGGAGCGTTTACGGGGTCGGCTGGATGCCGGGAGGACCGGTGTCACTGCCGTGGCAGGAGGGCGCTCAAGGGAAGTGGAAGGCTTATTAGCCGGCTTACCTGACGCCATCGACCCCGAGGAAGGATCAGGTGGTGTGGAGGTAGTCGGTGCCGACTTTAGCGGCGCCGTCGATGGTGTGGCAGACTCCATGGCAGATCCGGTGCCAAAAAGGATGTTCTGCTGGATCTGCCTATTCTTTAACGTACGTTTTTAAAGAGTAGCACAGCGGGTGCAGGTTTCAGCCCGATGCTCTGGACCCAGGCACTGTAAGCACCAATTGTGCGGGTCAGTGAGAGAGATCGGGCGTGCACACCGCTGGCACTTCTTAAAACCCGGCTGAGGGGGCATGAATGGAAACACGGCCTCCGCAAAATCAAACCCGGAGGCCTGTATGTTGGCAACAGGCCCCGCCGGGGCCGGCCAGAAAAATAAAGAAAAAGACAAATTAAATAATTTTTTTTTTTTTAGACGAAAAAGAAACCCGAAGGGAAAAAAGCAAAAAAGGAAGAAAATTACGCGAGCGGGAAGGCAAAGTAGAATATTTCAACAGCCGTTGAAAGCACATGCGTCTTCTTCGCTCCGCGGAAACAAAGAAACTGGGGACCACGCTCTCCTCCGTCGAGCGGGAAGGCACCCGCGCATGCGCGGTGCGGTCAACTAGAACTTTCTAGTTAAAAGTGTCCGTACCGGGGCTCCGTCGGTGACGTCACCCATACGTTAAGAATATGCTGCCTGCTTGTCCTGGGATAAGCTCTGTTACTGTGCCTCTCCTTTCACTCCCCCCTCCCCCCAATTGGTCTGGCACCCATCTTCTTCCCTCCGCTCCCCCAATAGTCTGGCATCTCTGTCTTCTTCCCTTCCAGCATCTTCTCTCCACTCTCTGTTCCCCAATTCCCTTCAGCATCTTCTCCCCACTCTCTGTTCCCCATTTCCCTTCAGCGTCTTCTCCCCACTCTGTCTTCCACATTTCCCTTCAGCATCTGTTCCATTCTTCTCCACCACCACCCTTCCCTCTCACCACCCCCTTCAGCGTCTGTTCCTTTCTAGCACCCCTCACATGGTCTAACCATCTCCCTCCCTCCCTCTTATCTTCATGGCGCATTTCAATGTAATTTGTGCAAGCTGCAGCAACCTGCGAGCTCAGTCCTTGTCCTATCGCCACAAACCATCTCGCTTCTGTGTTCCTATTTTCTCCATTTCTAATATCTCCCCTCTGTATCTGGCATTGTCCCCCCTGTGTCCATATAACATTCCCATGTATGTCCCCTTTATGTCTCTGTCCCTATGCCCCCATGCACATAATTTCCCCTCTGGTTCTGTTACCTTCCTGTGTCCAGATTTCCCCTCTCTTCCTCTTCCACACCAATGTGTCTCTCCAACCCCATCTAGCTTCTTTCCCTCTTTCTTTCACTCACACACATACCCCCCCCAACACACACACATTCAGCATCTGGCTCCCCCCTTTCTTTCTTGCCTGTAGGTTTAATATTTCTCTCCCTTTTATCCCCCTTGGCTCAGCATCTCTTTCCTTTTCACTCCCTTCTTCCTAGTATGAGGGAACATGCGCGACCATGGATTGTGCTGTCCAGCAGCCCCCTCCCAGCCAGTCCTGTCATCTCCCTTCCTCCACCTCACTTTAGGTGCCGGCTTTAATTCTTCTTCTCCCAGCAGCACACTTTCAATATGCCGCGCATGCGCAGCTGCTTGAATTGTTGAATCTTCTCCTCTGACGCAACCGGAAACAGGAAGTTGCATCAGAGAAGATTCAACAACTCAAGCCACTGAGCGCACAGCTTATTGAAAGCGTGCGGTTGGGAGAAGAAGAATTAAAGTCGGCATCTAAGGTGAGGTGGAGGGAGGGAGGGAGATGGCAGGACATGGGATGCGGCAATCGGGTGGGGATGCTGGACTGCACAATCCGCGATTGCTTCACTGCAGAGACAAGACCATTCACCACTCCACCGGACGGTGAATGGCCTTGTCCCTGTCCCCACAGCGACTAAACTAACTAAACTAAACTAAACCTTAGGTTTGTATACCGCGCCATCTCCGCAAGCGTAGAGCTCGGCACGGTTTACAGAGTTAGGATGGAAAGGAACTCCAATGAAGGGTTATAGGAAAGGAACTAAGAGGGTAGAGAGGGGCCAGGTACCAGAGAGCGGGAGGTGTTAGATTTTTGAGAAGAGCCAAGTTTTCAGGTGTTTGCGGAAAAGTTGGAGCTTGAGTTTCTGAGTGGGGATGTGAGGTTGTTCCAGAGTTCTGTGGTTCTAAAGGGGAGGGATGTTCCTAGTTTTCCTGCGCGGGATATACCTTTTGTAGAAGGGAATGATAGTTTCAATTTTTGGGAGGATCTGGTGGAATTAGGGTTTGGGGAGTTCCAAAGGAGTGGAATAACGGGAGGGAGGATGCCGTGTAGATCTTGAAGGCTAAGCAGGCACATTTAAAGAGGACCCTGGAGGGTACTGGAAGCCAATGAAGCTTGGACAGGAGTGAAGAGACATGGTCGAACTTGCCTTTTGCGAAAATAAGCTTAGCCGCGGTGTTCTGAATTAGTTGAAGTCTATGGAGGTTTTTCTTAGTTAGGCTTATATAGATGGAGTTGCAATAATCCAGTCTAGAGAAGATGGTGGATTGAACAAGGACGGCGAAGTGAGATTGATGAAAACAGGATCTCACTTTCCTCAGCATATGAAGGCTGAAGAAGCATTTTTTTACCAAGGAGTTGAGGTGGTCATTGAAGGAAAGAGATGAGTCTATGATGATGCCCAGGACTTTGCTTGAAAACTCAAGCTGAAGAGTGGGGCCAGAAGACAATAGGATGGAGGTGGGTAAATTATCTAATATTGGGCCGAGCCAAAGTAATTTTGTTTTGGACTCATTCAGTTTCATTTGTACAGATTGGGCTCAGAATTGGAGGTTCATTATACTTGCGGATATGTTCTCAGCGAGGTTAGTGAGTTTCGAGTCGATCTCGAGGAGGATAAGGATGTCGTCGGCATAGGTGTAGAGAGTTTCTAGGGGGGATAGATGGAGGAGTTTCAGAGAGGACATGTAGATGTTGAAAAGGATAGGAGAGAGGGGTGAGCCTTGCGGGACTCCACATATCGGCTTCCAGGGGGAGGATGAGGTACCGTTTATGTTAACGATGTAGGAGCGGGAGCGTAGGAATTTCAAGAACCAATCTAGGACTGTGGAGCTTATGCCTATTTTGGACACCATTATTTTTCTCTCCCTGTTTTGGTGGACCTCACTCGTGGGCCGAGGCTCCGTTGTGGTGTTAAAAGACGCGGGAGACAGGCAGCTACAAACCGGCCAAGAGAAGCGCACAGCTGGGGAGTGATGGCAGGGCATGCGCGCAGTAGCAGCATGCTCACCTCCCTCGTGGGCCGAGAAGCATGCTGCGGGCCAGACTGTGGGTAGCCAAAGATGATTAGAGAGCGCGGCCCAGTGTCTGGAGCAACTGTAATGGCTGTAGCTAGTATGGAGCAGGGCCCCAGCGGGGTTCTCATTTTATCTTGACATGGCTTCCTGTGATCCAAGAAGCGTCTTCACCACTATTGCCAGCCCTCCCCGCAGCTAACACTACTGCTGAGTGCGGTTAACAGGGCTAAGGGGAAGAGGCCAGTTTTGACAGCTCCGTGTCTGTCTATCTCCCCTTGAGCCTCACCCCGCCTCCGTCATGGTGTTCCATCAGGCGCTACTGAAATTAGAAATGACTCCGCTCATTTTCCTCTTCACTCCTCTGCAAACTAGCTCCGCTGCCATGGGCAGGAAAACTTCCTGGTCTTCTCAGGAGGACTCGCTTTACCCGCTTTGAGCTCTGTCTGCGAAGTAGTGTAAAAAGACGAGCATAAAAAAAGCAGGGGAAAAATCAGGAGTAGGGTTGAAATAGTCATGAATCTGTCAGGATAAAAACAATCTATTTAAGTTTGATTTTGTCCCTTTGTGAGAGAGGGCTAAAAATGGATTAAAAAGATAGAGGGCTAAATTAGCCTGTTACCTTCTATTGAACATATAAATTGCATTTAACTCCTCCTTCCTTGTTCCCTCACCTGTTATCTAGCATTTCTCTCAGCTCCCCCCCCCAAGAGTTCAGCACCTCTATCTCAGATCCCCCACTTTTTTGAGTTCAGTACCCCTTATTCTCACCTTTGGTCCACCCTGCCCCTGTCCTTCAGACTTCTCTATTTTTCCAGAAGCAGTAAGTCATTGCTTGGGCTGACCCCGATCCAACTATGCTGCATCCTATTTAGCTGACACAATTTGGCTCAGAATGTTTTTTTTCTTGTTTTCCACCTCTAAATCTAAGGTGCGTCTTATGATCAGGTGCGTCTTATGGAGCGAAAAATATTATAAGTAAAACAAACCATGTGCTGTAGCAAACACAATGAATATCAATCAAGAAAGTCAGTCACTTACCATTAAGTCTTTCACTCTGTTACTTAGTTGATCAATAAACAATATAGGTAGATAATGTACCGACTTTCCCAGTTGTATCCTAGGATATTTAAGAGAGAATTTTATGAATATCTTGATTTAAGAAAACTATACAACTGCATAATTTTACTAACAGCATTTACTTTTGGTCTTCAGATACTGCATGGTTAAAATGGTTTTCAGATTAACCTCTATAAATTGGAGAGGCTTCTAGTGGTCAGATTAGTTGACTGAGAATCAAATTAATGGCGAAAGATACAAAAAAGCTACTTATGAGGAAAGGATAAAGAATTCAGTTAATCCTATGAAAGAGACTTAAGGTATTTATATAAACCAATACAGATAATGTTCTTTCTATTCACTACACACACCTCTTACAGAAAGTTCCAAACCGTTCCAGATGCCTGTTAACCTTGACTAACCACCTCTTCTCTGCTGCTCAAGGATGCAATCATAATACCCCCACTAACCTAGACAGTGAAACTCTCTAACTTCTTCCAAACAAAAATTGATAACATCCGAAGCAATCTCTACTCCGCTCCCAGCAAGATCCCCCCCCAGGCTCATCCCTCTCACATGCCCAAGACCCTACCTTGTAGAACCCTTTCCCAACTTCACCCAGTCACACATGCTGAGCTCCTAGAAATGCTACAAGAGCTCCAACCCTCCAATTCCATCTTTGGCCCATGCCCATCCAACCTCCTTTTGTCCTCCAAAGTTGCCTTTGCAGAATCAATCCTCCCCATCAAAGCCTCACTGTCAACTGGGAAAATTCCCCTCAACTGGAAATCGGCCATTATCAAACCCACCCTCAAGAAACCCTCACACGACCCAAATGATCTAAGCAACTACTGCCCTATTTCCAACCTCCCCTTCATCTCCAAACTACTGGAGAAGAGAGTGCTCCACCAACTGCAACCTTTCATTGATCAACAAGAAGCTCTATCTCTACGCCAGTCAGGTTTCCAACCAGGCCATAGTACAGAATCTGTCCTCCTTGACATCATTGACAACAGCTGGTCAATGCTGGATAAAGGAAATGATGCCTTACTGGTCCTGCTTGACCTTAGTGCCGCCTTCGACACTATAGATCATCAACTTCTACTAGACGGACTCGCTGACATAGGAATCAAGAACTCAGCACTGCAATGGTTCACCTCCTTCCTGGATCAAAGAACACAATCTGTGCTACTAGGGACAGCTAAATCAAACCCCAAATCAATTAAATACGGAGTTCCCCAAGTTGCCTTGCTATCCCCTCTCCTCTTCAATCTGTATATTAGGCCAGTCATCGATATTGCACACAAATACAACATTAAGATTTACTCTTATACTGATGACCTTCAATTATTGCTCCCCCTAAGTGACGATCGGCCAACCCAACTCACTAACCTCCTACACTGTCTCTCTGATATGAAAAACTGGATGACAACCAATAAACTCCAGCTGAATACCTCAAAGACTGAACTATTCTGAATCAGAAAAAAGAACACTACTTTCACCCATTCGACACTATTCTGGGAATCCACCCCCTTAACAGCAAAAACCAGGTACAAAGTCTTGGAATTATACTGGATGGTTACCTGTCCCTCTCCGCCCACGTCTCACATGTAGTTTCCATATCTTTTTACTACCTACGCCAACTGCGAAGGATCAAACCCTACCTCCCAGAAACAGACTTAGCCCAACTACTATATGCCTACGTACTTTCTAGACTAGACTACTGCAACTCCCTATTCAATGGCATCACTTCAAGAGATCTAAAACGCCTCCAAAAGGTCCAGAACTCAGCAATTCGACTCCTATACAACCTCAGCTACCATGACCCCCATTACTCCAGCGCTCTATGCAGCTCACTGGTTACTAGTCAAAAAGCGATGCATCTTCAAAGCCCTGATCATGACACACAAGAGATTCTACCAAAAAACCCCAGCCTACATAGCATCCAAGCTACGTCTATACACCTCTAACTGCACCCTTCGCTCCAAAGCAGAACAAAGACTTAGCATTCCTGCAGGGAGATTCCTCCGAATGAGTACAAAAGATCCTACAGCCATTTCCTACCTCAGCTACTACCGACTACCCACACAGATCAGGTCGCTAGACTCACTAATGACCTTCCGCAGAGCAGTAAAGACCTTCCTCTTCCACCAACTGGGCCATTAAAAACTGCCTCCTCAATATACTTCTCCTAGTACTCTTTGCTATGATCAGTCTGGTCTCTAGAACAGTGTTCTTCAACTTTTTTACATCCGTGGACCGGCAGAAATAAAAGAATTATTTTGTGGACCGGCAAACTAATAGGACTAAAATTTAAAAACCCCATTTACGCTCCATCTCCGCGAGCTCGGTCCCCGCAAACCATCTGATCCCATCTGCACAAGCCGCAATTATGATTTTATATTGAACGTATTTTATTAAAGTATAAAAAGAAACAATATTCTGAACAATTGTGATTTTATAAATACAAATGTACAGAGCACGGACCAACAAAACCCCTGTCTCCCCTCCCCTTCACATATACCCCCTCTACTATCAAGAAAACTGAACAAGCCAAGTTCATAGAAATATCAAGCTAACAGAATACTGCAGTCCCCAGTTATGTCTCTAGCAGGATATATATTTCAAATCTGATATATTCTAATCACAAAATAGAAATAAGATTATTTGTTTCTACCTTTTGTTGTCTCTGGTTTCTGCTTTCATGTTCTTTTCACTCTCTTCCTTCCAGCGTCTGCTCTCTCTGTCTCTTCAATCCAGCATCTGCCCCTTCCATCTACTGTCTGACCTCTCCCCCTTCCATATGGTATTTGTCTTCTTTCTATGCCCCTCTCCCCTTTCCATCCAGCCTATGCCCCTCTCTCCTTTTTACACAATTCACTCCAGCTTCACTGCTCTCTTCATTTTTCTCTCTCCTACACCAGATCTAGCATCTTTGTCCCTCTCAATTTCTCTGCTGAACCCCTTCCCATCTCATTCCTATCTCTCCCCTTCCCTTCCTCTAATCTCCCTGCAAGCTGTTTCCTTCCTTTTTTCTTCTCCCTTCCCTCCTCCCCCTGTCCAACAGTAACTCTCTTCCTTTTCCTTTCCCTCCTCCCCTCCCAGCAGCATCTCTCCTTCTCCCTCCCTCCAGGTCCAGTAGCAGCTGTCCCTTTTCCCCCCTTGCCCAGCAGCTTCCCAGACTCCTTTCCCTCCTCCCCTCCCAGCAGCATCTCTCCTTCTCCTCTCCAGGTCCAGTAGCAGCTGTCCCTTTTTCCCCCTTACCCAGCAGCATCTCTCCTTCTCCCTCTCCAGATCCAGTAGCAGCTGTCCCTTTTTCCCCCTTACCCAGCAGCTTCCCAGACTCCTTTCCCTCCCCCCTCCCAGCAGCATCTCTCCTTCTCCCTATCCAGGTCCAGTAGCAGCTGTCCTTTTTTCCCCTTGCCCAGCAGCTTCCCAGACTCCTTTCCCTCCTCCCCTCCCAGCAGCATCTCTCCTTCACCCTCTCCAGGTCCAGTAGCAGCTGTCCCTTTTTCCCCCTTACCCAGCAGCTTCCCAGACTCCTTTCCCTCTCCCCTCCCAGCAGCATCTCTCCTTCTCCCTATCCAGGTCCAGTAGCAGCTGTCCTTTTTTCCCCTTGCCCAGCAGCTTCCCAGACTCCTTTCCCTCCCCCTCCCAGCAGCATCTCTCTTTCTCCCTATCCAGGTCCAGTAGCAGCTGTCCCTTTTTTATTTTCACCATGCCCAGCAGCTTTCTCCCCTCCCAGCAACTCTCCTTACTTGCCAGCGTTGTGATTCAGTAAGGCAGCCTCGGGTCCTTTGTTGGGTCGCACCGCCTCTGAGGAAAGCGGAAGTTGCATCATCAGAGGCGGCCCGACTCAGCAAAAGCTCCAAGGCTTCCTTCCTGAATCGCTGCGCTTGTAAGAAGAGCCGCTTGGAGGGAAGAAAGCACAGTCTGAGGCTCCCCCATTATCTCTCCGGCCCTGCGCTCCTCGATCTTGCCGGTCCTGCGCGGACTGGCAGGAATTTTCTGTGGACCGGCACCGGTCCGCGGACTTGCGGTTGAAGAACTGTGCTCTAGAATAAGCTCTGTTATTGTCTACTGTAACCTATTTGTTGTTATGACTGGTCTGTTTTCAAATGATTGTGAATGTCTACTTGTAACCTGTTCTGAGCTTCTGGGAAAATGGAATAGAAATCGAAATAAATAAATAGTCCACATTCTGATCTGGTAGCTTTTCAATAGGAGTAGACTAAGGTCTCCCAAAAGTATTTTCTTGTCATCTCTACTGGTGAGATAATAGGACATTTTGGAAAGTTCAAAAGTCCTAAATTGTTTTTCCATAGTTGGTTCTCAAAATTCTCAATTTTACCTGAAATATAGGAGCTCTCTAACCCTTTCCAATTCCACTCTTTTCATTTGTCCTATCTCTTCTTCTTGCTTCTCCAATTTTTCCTTTAGTTAATGTTGCCCCTTGTTGCTCAACCTTAGAAAAGACAGTGCCATAGTCTATTTTCAAAGTAGAAAGTTTCAGTTTGGACTCCATGACTGATATGGCCTGCCAGAGCGCTTCCATATCAATCTTTTCAGGTTTTTTCCACTCCCCAAAAATAACAGCTCTTCCTCCCGAAGCACCTCTCACCTCTTCTCTTGTGGTACAGGGAGTTCATTAACCTTGTTCACCTGCTCCTCCTTCCAAAGAGTCCAGTGCAGGCGTACATCCCATAGTGGACTCCCTCTATCCAGTTCGCTTCCGGGTTGGGGAGGAATTGACCTTTACTCCAGGCTCAGTGACGCACGTCTCGCTCCTGTGCTGAGATTGCCCGAGGAATTGGGCTCTCCCAAGCGGGCAAACGCGCTCTGTATCAACATCTGCACCAGCTGCTGAGAGGCTCCAGTCGCCGGAGGGTTAGGGCGAAAGGCTCCCTTCCTCTTCCCCATATTAAAACATGGGGAGAGTCGCCACAGGCGCTGGTTTAGACGAGGTATGCAGCACAGCTCGTTCAGGCATCCGTTCTCGATGCCATCTTGATCTCAAATCAGGCAGTGTATTTCTTTGATAGAAATTTGGATTCAAAATTTTTTTAAGCTAAAAAGATTCTATGGTTTAAACTCAACACTGTAGTCCCACAGAGTTTAATTTCAGAATTAGATCTAAAATTTTTGAGAATAGTTGATCATTCCATTTTTCTGTCTGTCTGATTAATACATGTATTTATTAAGCTATATTTATTTTGGCTATATATTCGACAATATTTTTATTGGTACTCTGGTAAGTATCGTTTTACACAAGTAATTTCTGATAGTTCACATTCGACTAGTCATTTTCATTAATAGCTTTTTCATACGGAGGTTGTTTTGGTCCCTCCTTTGGATCCTAAAATATTATTTTCATATGTCTAAACTCCTTTGAGTTTTTATGCTTTTAAAATGGTTTTCACTGCAGAAACCCAAGTTCTGATCAAGAACTTGGTACTACTATTAGAACATAAGAACTGCCATCACCGGATCAGATCCTGGGTCCATCAAGTCGGGTGATCCGCTCACATGGTGGCCCAGCCAGGTGTAACCTGGTGAAAAACTTAAGTCACCTGTAACCCTCTATGCGCCTTTCGAGGAGATGTGCATCTAACTTGCCCTTAAATCCTAGAATGGTGGGTTCCGCAGTGATCTCCACTGGGAAAGCGTTCCAGGTGTCCACCACTCGCTGTGTGAAGAAGAACTTCCTGGCGTTTGTCCTGGGCTTGTCCCCCCTCAGCTTCAGTCCATGACCTCTTGTCCTAGTCATATTTGACATTGCAAATAACTTTTTGTCCTGCTCTATCTTGTTGATTCCTTTTATTATTTTAAAAGTCTCAATCATATCCCCTCGCAATCTCCAAGTTTTCTAAGCCATTCTTCGTAGTTCAAGTTCTCATACCTTTTACCAGCTTCGTTGCGCGCCTCTGCACCCTCTCGAGCAGTTTTATATCCTTCTTTAGATAGGGAGACCAGTGTTGGACATAGTATTCCAAGTGTGGTCTGACCATAGCTCTATAAAGCGGCATTATGACCCTCTCCGATCTCCTCGTGATTCCCTTCTTTATCATGCCCAACATTCTATTTGCTTTCTTTGCCGCTGCCGCACATTGTGTTGACGGTTTCAGGATCCTATCTATCAGTACCCCCAGGTCTTTTTCTCATTCACTCTTACTCAGAGTTGCACCCGACATGCTGTACTCATGCTCCTTATTCTTTCTGCCCAAATGCATTACTTTGCACTTTTCCACATTAAACTTCATCTGCCATTTCTCTGCCCATCTCTCTAACTGGCTCAAGTCTCTCTGTAGTTCCTCGCTGTCCTTTTGCAATCTGATTGTCCAACATAGCTTTGTTTTGTCTGCAAACTTGATGATATCACTGGACGTTCCTTCTTCTAGATCGTTGATGAAAATATTAAATAAGATGGGCCCAAGAACCGAGCCCTGGGGCACACCGCTAGTCACTTTCTCCCAGTCTGAGAGCTTCCCATTTATGCCTACCCTCTGCATTCTGTTTTCCAGCCATTTACCTATCCACCTTAGTATGTCTCCCTCTATTCCGTGGCTTTGTAATTTCCTGAGAAGTCTTTCGTGTGGAACTTTATCAAACGCTTTCTGGAAGTCCAGGTATATTATGTCCACTGGTTCCCATTTATTGATAGATTTGTTTACTGTTTCAAAGAATTGTAGTAAATTCGTCAAACATGACTTCCCTTTTCTGAAGCCATGTTGACTGGTTCTCATCAGGTCGTGTGTATCCCAAGTGCCGAACTATGCTATCTTTAATCAGTGCTTCAACCATCTTTCCAGGGACAGACGTAAGACTCACCAGTCTATAGTTGCCCGGTTCTCCTCTTGACCCCTTTTTGAAAATTGGGGTGACGTTCGCTATCTTCCAGTATCTGTCCAGTTTTAACTGACAGGTTGGCAAGGTTTTGCAGTAGTTCACCGATTTCCATCTTCAGCTCCTTTAATGTGTATGCAGCGCTGTACACTCAACAAGCAATAGACAATTCCTGTGCTGAAGAGCTTACAATCTAATTTGGACAGACAGGACATATAGGGTTGGGGAGTCTCTTGCAAAGAGAATGATAATATGGACATAGGTATCTTACGGTGAGTGGGAGTTAGGGGTTAAAAGCAGCCTTTAAAAAATGGGTTTCTAGCTAGGATTTGAATAATGCTAGAGACTGAGCTTGATGTATTGACTCAGGCAGTTTGTTCCAGGCATACTGCACAGCAAGATAGAAGGAACGGAGTCTGGCGTTGTCAGTGGAGGAGAAGGGTTTAGATATGAGGGACTTACCGAATGGAGTTCACGGGGGGGAGGGGGGGAGCATATGGGGAGATGAGTGTGGAGAGATAATGGGGGGGCTACAGAGTGGATGTATTTGTAAGTTAATAAGAGGAGTTTGAACTGCATACAGAAATGGATGGTGAGCCAATGAAATGACTTGAGGAGAGGGGTAATGCGAGTATAGCGGCTCTGGCAGAATATAAAGCATGCAGCATAATTTTGAGTGAATTGAAGGGATGAGATGATTGAGTGGAAGACCTGAGAAAAGCAGATTGCAGAAGTCTAAGTGAGAGGTGATAAAAGAGAGTGATGGATAAGTGTTTTGATTGTGTGCTCAGAAAGGTGAGGTCAGATTTTGGTAATATTATACGAGGAAGAAGCGACAGGCTACAGCAATTTGGTGATCTGAGCAGAGAAGGAGAAAGAGAGGAGTCAAAGATGATCTCAAGATTGCGAGCTGACAGTATAGGGAGAAGGAGAGTGTTGTCCACAGACATACAGAACAGGGGGAGTAGGGAGGTAGGTTTAAGTGGAAAGTTAAGGATGAAGCAGTCAAGATAGATAAGGATGAACCAGCCAGCCCACCCTGTGAAGATGAGTTGCTACCACTACCATCACCTTGGTGAACATCTGAAGTGCCATTTCCAGTCCAAATGGTAGTGCTGAGAAGATTGGAAGGTGGCCCATGTTACGCTGATTTTTAAAAAGGGCTCCATGGGAGATCTGGGAAATTACAGACTGGTAAGCCTGACTTCAGTGCCAGGCAAAATGGTGGAAACAATTATGATTTAATGAGAAGGAGTCAGCATGGGTTTCACCCGATGGAGATCTTGCCTCTCCAATTTGCTTTACTTCTTTGAAGGTGTGAATAAACATGTGAATAAAGGTGAGCCAGTTGATGTAGTGTATCTAGATTTTCAGAAAGCTTTTGATACATGTCTCTATTTCTATCTTTATCTTTCCTATCTGAATATGTTTAATGGATTTCCTTTAAATATTCTATTGTTAAATTGTAAACCGCTTAGGTCAGTAAAATGCAGGAGTGGTATATCAAAAATCTTAATAAACAAACAAAGCTCCATATGAGAGGCTCCTGAGAAAATTAAAGAGTCATGGGATAGGTGGCAAAGTTCAGATATGGATTAGGAATTGGTTATCACAGTGCTTCTCAACTCGGTCCTGGAGTACCCCTTGCCAGTCAGGTTTTCAAGCTATCCTCAATGAATATGCATAAACTTATTTTGTATACACTGCATCCATTATATGCAAATTTCTTTAATACATATTCATTGTGGATAGCCTGAAAACCTGACTGGCAAGGGGGTACTCCAGGACCAAGTTGAGAAATACTGGTTTACTGGATAGAAAACAGAGGGTAGGATTAAATGGTTATTTTCTCAATGGAGAAGAATAAACAGTGGAGTGCCGCAGGGGTCTGTACTGGGACTGGTGCTATTTAACTTATTTATAAATGATCTGGAACTTGGAACGACAAGTGAGGTGATGACACTAAACTGCTCAAAGCTGTTAAAAAGCAGCATGCAGATGGTGAAAAATTTCAGGCGGACCTTAGGAAATTGGAAGACTAGGCGTCCAAGTGGCAGATGAAATTTTATATGGACAAATGCAAAGTGAAGCACATTGGGAAGAATAATCTAAATCACAGTTACTGGATGCTAGGGTCCACCTTGGGGGTTAGCGCTCAAGAAAAGGATATGGGTGTCATCGTAGACAATACGATGAAACCTTCCACCCAATGTGCTGCGGCGGCCAAAAAAAGCAAACAAGATGCTAGGAATTAATAATAAAAAAGGAAGGTTACCACTAAGAATGTTATAATACCCCTGTATCGCTCCATGGTGCGGCCTCATCTGGAGTATTGCGTTCAATTCTGGTCTCCTTATCTCAAGAAAGATATAGAAAAGGTTCAAAGAAGAGTGACCAAGATGATAAAGGAGATGGAATTTCGACTAAAATGGTTAGGACTCTTCAGCTTGGAAAAGAGATGGCTGAGGTGAGATATGATTGAAGTCTACAAAATCCTGAGTTGAGTAGAACGGGTATAACTGGATTGATTTTTTACCGTCAAAAATTACAAAGACTAGGGGACACTCGAATTTACAGGGAAATACTTTTAGAACCAAAAGAAGGAAAAAATTTTTACTCAGAGAATAGTTAATCTCTGGAACACATTGCCAGAGGTTATGGTAAGAGCAGATAGCGTAGCTAGTTTTAAGAAAGGTTTAGACAATTTCCTGGAGGAAAAGTCCAGTCTTATTGAGAAAGACATGGGGGAAGCCACTGCTTGCCCTGGATAGGTAGCATTTGGAATTTTATATCTAAGTATGTTATTTGGGATTTGCAGATCTGTATTATTTTGCATTCTGTTTTTCTGTAAAATTTAATAAATATATTATAAAAAAAAAAAAAAAAAAAGAAAAGAAAGAAAACCAATCAGAATGAGACAATAGGACAGGAAGGACAGGGCAGGGGTCCAGAACACCACATCTATCTACTGGAAAAGATAGGTGTCAAGGTAAGAACAATCTCTTTTTACATTGCAATAGGTGTGTCATTCAAGCAGGACATATAAAAGCAGTCCCAGAAATCTAGGGTGGGCTGACTGCCAGCCCATAAAACTGAGGACCCAAAGGCAGTGTCCTCCCTTGCCGCAACATCCACTCTATAACATTTGGGGACTGTATATAGAGTGGACCAAGTTGCTGCCCTACAAATCTCCTCAGGGGAGGCTGCTCTAGCTTTGGCCACACTCCTGGTCGAAGACACCTTGACAGAAACAGGAGACTGTTTCCCACAGAGAAGGTAGGCTAACGAAATGGCCATACGGATCCATCTGGAAGTTGTGGCATTGGAGGCTGGCGTGCCTCGCTTGGTCAAATTTGTCAGCATAAACAGATGGTCAGAGAGCCAAAAACTTATTGGTGACCTCAAGATATCAAAAAGTACTCTTCCCACATCTAACTTCTTCAAAATTCAGTCCTGTTTCTTAGAACCAATGGCCTGGAAAGCAGGTAAGTGGACCTCATGATTGACATGAAATGCCAAAACTACCTTTTGCAGAAAGGAAGGGACTGTGCGCAGAGAAACTCCAGCGTCCAAGATTTTCAGGAAAGGCTCTCTACACAAGATAGCCTGGAGCTCCAAGACTCATCTCGCCAATGTCGCACCAGAAAAAAAGCCTTTATCGTTAAATCCAGTAGAGCAGCGGTCTCCAATTCATGGCCCCCCAGGTGCTATTTTGCAGCCCACAGTCTGGATGCCATGATCGGTGATGGTGTAAGGCTCTTGGTGCATTGGGCTTGGAGGATCTGGCACTCCGCTACGTCTGGGCGATGAGAGTTTGGGCTAGTGTGGAGTGTTTAAGGGAAGAAAGGTTGATTGGTTTATTAGGTTTGAGGTGCTCATTCGCTGCCCACAGTTAGACCGAGTCTTCCTACTTGGGCGTTGTGTGCCTGGATTCTGTTGCCGCTTGTAGAGGCGGCGGATTTTCAAGTGAAAGGCCCGGCTGCGAAATGGCGGATCTGATTTTGACTGCTTGTCATGCTTTTACATTTCTAATATATATTATTTTCTAAATAGTTATTGGTTGGGTTTGTAATGATTGAGTTTGTGATGGTACTGTTGGTTAAGAGGGCTTAGTTACTCCTTTCTCTTTTTGGTTGAAGCATGTGTGGCATCTTTGGTTGGGGAAGAGAAATGCTGCTGCACCCAACTGGGGAAGAGAGAGAGGGTAGGAGAGAGAAGGAAGACAAGGGAGAGGAGAGGACTGAGAGATGCCAAATCCGAGGGAGGGAAAGGAAAGGAGATACCAGACCATGGAGGAGGAAGGAGACAAATGCCAGATCAGGGGAACGGAAGAAGGGAGAGAGAGAAAGGAAGCACAGGGAAGCCTCAAAAAAGATTGAATACCCAAAAATAATAAATCTAGTGCACAGCAGAGGAAAAGACACCTTCTCAACTTGCTTGTAGAAATTAAGACTTAAAAGAGAGGGCACTGCCCAGGGAGACAAGGGCAGTGAGAAAAATGATTGATGCCTTCTACCATCCAACTTGTGAGTTGTGGTACACAATCTAACCATAAGGAATTGTATGCTGTTTGCACAGGAATTAGCATTTTTACAGAATCTGGGAATATATCCAAAGCCATCCCTCACTGTCAACATAAGAATTAAAATAGATCTTAAGGTGATGTGTGGAACTGTTTTGCCTAGGCATATTTGAGAACACCAACCCATTTGCTTTATAGATTAAAAGGACTAGAATGGAAGACAGGCTGTGAATGAGACGAATCAGAGGATGAGGAGAAAAGTGAATGAGAGGAAGGAAAAGGGAGGGAGAGAGAAGACATTAAGTGCTGCTCCTTCCCTTCCCTCCATCAGGGAGGTAAAAGTGGACTTCACTTTTTAATTCTTTTTTAATTCTAAGACTCTTTGCATCTGAGATGGCTGTGGAATGTAGACAGTGTGACCAGTCTGCCCCCAGTCTCTCAAGGGTGAGGTGCTGGCTGATTCCAGCTTAAAGGAAAAGCCTGTGCTTTACTGGCCAAGTAATTAAGAGGAGGAAAGGTACTGGGAAGGAGTATTCTAGTGATAGGAGTAAAGAACACTAGGGATTGGGGAGAGTTAGACCAGCATCATCTAGGACCACTGAGCAATGAGAGAAAAGCAGCTAGCAATAGAGGATCCAGATTTCAGGTATTTATTTATTTTTAAAATTTCTATACCGTTTTACAGAAAATTACATACATAAAATATTATTTAAAAAATCAGAATAGGATAGGAACAAAAAAGACAGATTCAATCTTTACATAAGGTCAGTTACTCAAAGAAATGCATCTACAAATAGTTGTGTTTTTAACGTTTTCCTAAATAAGTTCCTGTCTCCACATTTTCGAATTTGACCAACAAGGCTATTCCACAACTTAACTCCTGCACATGTGAATGCCATGGCATTTGTTTCCACATATTTAAGATTAGCCTTCATTATCAGCAATACTGAACTTTTGGCATGCAATGATATTAATGGCTGATACTCAGACACACTCTTTAAAAATTCAGGGATCGTACCATATAAAAATTGATGACATAACATTATTGCTTTGTATTGAATTCTAAATACAACTGGCAGCCAATGCAGTTGTCGGAGATATCTATAATAATAAAACCCTAAGCATGCATGCGCACTCCTATCTGCGTGTCCATGATCCGTATTCCATATGTTCGTGGCAGGAAATTTTATGGGGACACCAGAAAGTATTTCTTCACCAAAAGAGTGGTTGATCATTGGAACAAGCTTCCAATACAGGTAATCGAGGACAACAGCGTGCCAGATTTTAAGGGTAAATGGGATGCCCATGTGGGATCCTTAAGAGGGTGGAGTTAAGGATGGGTCATTAGGAGAGGGATCTCCAGGAGAGCAGACTCAGGGGGGTGGGTCTGTGAAGTGGGCAGACTTGATGGGCTATGGCCCTTATCTGCCATCATTTTTCTATGTTTCTATGTGGCAGGTAGGAGTGCACATGCTCGCTTCGACTCCCCACTCACTCACTGTAAGGCAGTTCATTGTTGTCGCCCCCCACCCCAGCGCACCCCGCCCCGGCACACCCGAACCCCCGTTGACCCTCCCATCACAAACGACCACAAACTTCCCGGCTCCAGCAGCGTCCACAGCACTCTAAACACGCTGCTTTGCAGCCTTCTACTGCCATGATTTCCTCTGCCGCGTGTCTGTCTCTGATGATGTCATCAGGGACAAAGCAGAGGAAATCAGGGCAGTAGAAGGCCGTGAAACAGCGTGTTTAGAGTGCTGCGGATGCTGCTGGAGCCGGGAGGTTTGTAGATCGTCTTGCGGTAGGAGGGTTGGATGGGAGGGTCAGTGGGGTCAGCTGCATGGCGGCGGTAGTGGCAGGGGGGAATGGAAACATGCTACTCAATGGTTCTACTGCACAGAGGGATGGGAGGGAGGCAGGCAGGCAGGCTGGCTTCGAGGGTGGGGGTGGGACAAAGTCTGGAAGGCAGTGAGGGAGACATAGGAAGGAGGCACTGGGGGCACTAAGGACATAGGAAGGGGCACTAAGGACACAGGAGGCACTGAGGGCACTAAGAACACAGGAAGGGGTACTAAGGACATGGGAAGGAGGCACTGGGGGTACTATGGGCACAAGACGGAGGCACTGGGGGCACTAAGGACATGGGAAGGAGGCACTAGGGGCACTAAGGACATGGGAAGGAGGCATTGGGGGCCACTAAGGACATAGGAAGGGGCACTAAGACATAGGAGACACTGAGGGCACCAAGGACATAGGAAGGAGGCACTGAGGGCACTAAGGACATAGGATGGGACACTAAGGACATAGGAAGGAGGCACTGAGGGCACTAAGGACATAGGAAGGAGGCACTGAGGGCACTAAGGACATAGGATGGGACACTATGGACATAGGAAGGGGCCATGGAGAGACAGGCAGGCATGACGCAACAGAGAAATACAGGCAGGCAGGGGGCCAGGGAGACAGAAAGACAAACAGACAGACAGGGGGCCAGGGAGAGACACAGACATAAAGAATGACAGACAGACAGCATCCAAGGAGAGAGAGACAAAGAAAAAAATCCCAGACATCTACTCTAGCACCCTAGTAATATGCTCATATCTTGATGTTTCAGTTATCAATCTAGCTGCAGCATTCTGAACCACCTGCAGTGCCCTGCACCTGGTCTTAGTTATTCCCAGGTACAGGACATTGCAGTAGTCCAACAGTGACAAAATCATTGCTTGTACAACAGCACGAAAGTCAGATGGTGACAGCATTGGTTTCAAATGATACAATAAATGTATCTGTGCAAAACATACTTGCACTGTTTTTACCACTTGACAACCCATTGTAAGTCCTGAATCCAGTTTTACTCCCAGGACTGTCATTGACTCCCTCATTGGTAATACCTCTTCCATCACTTTCAATGTTTTTGGCCAATTAACTCAGTCAGATTTCCCCACAAACATTACCTCAGTCTTTTCTACATTCAATCTTAAGACCTGCCTTTCCATCCATCCAGTAATTTCACTCATATAATTATTCAGCAACTTTTCTAACCCATCTCCCCATATACACACAGAGAAGAAAAAGAGGGATAGCAAAAGCAAGGCCCCATACTGTCAACTCTCCTCACCTCATTGGTCCACCATCTGCCACCCCAATCACTACTCAATCCACAGCTGTACTTTGCCCATCAGTGATCAATGGGCATTAAAGGGTGAAGGGTTTGAGCACTGGAAAGAACTGCAAATGGAGGTTCACTGAGATAAGAAGGAGTGCATAGGCTATTAACATGTATATGTGAGTTTAGTAAAGTCTGTTTTCAGCCTAGGCCAGAGGAGTTCATATTAGTGTTGCCCGATTTTCAATTAGAATAGATTCATTTTTTTTTTTTAGTTCAATAAGTTTTATTATTTTAATGGAAGGTACAGAAAAACAAGGTGCAATAGCAATATACAATAACCAAGAAGAAAGGAGAATATGGAAGTGCAAATACAACAAGAATATTCTTACAGTATTGTCCGTTTAATAGATGATATGCATACTAATGAGAAAAATGAAATGTCATTTAATTACTGAAATAGCACAGTTACTTATCATAACAGGTGTTATCCAGGGACAGCAGGCAGATATTCTCTACATGTGGGTGATGTCACTGATGGAGCCCCCTAGCGGACGTTTTCACAAGCAGACTTGCTTGAAGACCTTCAGGCTTGCAAAAGGGCCGCGCATGTGCGCGTGCCCCTCCCGCCCTGCCTAGGGAATGCGTCTCCTCAGTGTGTCCTCAGTTCAGATAACTAGCAAAGAACTGCTTTATCCCAGGACAAGCAGGCAGCATATTCTCTAAATGTGGGAGACCTCCAAGCTAACTAAAAGGGGATGGAGGGAGAGTTGGCAATTTAGGAGAACAGATTATGCAAAGCAGATTGGCCGAAATGGCCATCACGCCTGGAGAAAGCATCCAGACAGTAATGCGAGGTGAATGTATGAACCGAGGTCCAAGTGGCAGCCTTACAGATTTCCTCGATGGGAGTCGAGCGGAGGAAAGCAACAGACGCCACCATCGCTCGGACCTTATGACCTATGACTCGACCCAGCAGGGAGAGACCAGCCTGAGCGTAACAGAAAGAAATACAAGCGGCCAACTAGTTAGAAATGGTCCGCTTAGAAACAGAGCGACCCGTGCGATTAGGATCAAAAGAGAGGAACAGCTGGGGAGCAGAACGATGAGGAGCGGTGCGCTTCAAGTAGAAGACCAGCGCATGCTTACAATCCAGAGAATGCAGAGCCACTTCTCCAGGGTGAGAGTGGGGCTTCAGAAAAAACACAGGAAGAACAATGGACTGGTTGATGTGAAACTCAGAAACAACCTTAGGCAAGAACTTAGGATGGGTACGGAGGACCACCTTATCGTGATGGAAGACAGTGAAAGGTGGGTCCCCAACCAAGGCCTGAAGCTCACTGACCCGATGGGCAGAAGTGAGAGCAATAAGGAACATCACTTTCCAAGTAAGAAACTTCAAGTGAGCCTGCGCCAGCGGCTCGAAGGGGGGTTTCATCAAGTGGGCAAGGATGAATATGGAAAAGACCTTTCATGAAACGGGAAACCACAGGATGAACCGAGATAGGCTTCCTGTCAATCGGCTGATGGAAAGCCGCGATAGCACTGAGGTGGACTCGAACCGAGGAGGACTTGAGGCCAGCGCCAGACAAATGCAACAGATAATCCAGGACAGCAGATAAGGAGGCAGACAAAGGCTCCAGCTGTCGAGTAGCACACCAGGAAGAAAAGCAGGTCCACTTCTGATGGTAACAATGGCGAGTGGACTCCTTCCGAGACGCCTCCAGGACATCCAGCACAGGCTGGGAGAACTGGAACGAGGGCATTAAGTCTCGAGGAACCACGCTGTTAAGTGCCGAGACTGGAGGTTGGGATGAAGCAGAGAACCCTGACTCTGTGTAAGCAGAGAAGGAAAAATAGGCAGAGGAAGAGGCTCCCTGGAACTAAGTTGCAACAGAAGGGAGAGCCAAGGTTGTCGGGGCCACTGAGGAGCTATCAGAATCATGGTGGCATGCGTGGACTTGAGCCTGACGAGAGTCTTCAGAATCAGAGGGAATGGAATGAATGCATATAGGAACTCGTTCGTCCAATCCAGAAGGAAGGCATCCGCTTCAATCCTGAGAGGGGTGTAAACTTTGGAGCAGAAGCGGGGTAACTTGTGATTGAGGGGGGACGCGAACAGATCGACATCCAGAGTCCCCCAACGAGCAAACACCTGACACAGGGTTATGGAGTAGAGAGATCACTCGTGAGGCTGCAGAAGATGACTTAACTTGTCCGCCAGACAATTCTGCTAACCCTGAATGTAAACCGCACAAAGGAATATGTTGCGGCGGATGGCCCAATCCCAGAGCCGTAGCGCCTCCTGGCACAGGGACAGAGATCCCGTTCCCCCTGTTTGTTGATATAATACATGGCGACCTGGTTGTCCGTGCGGACCAGCACCACTAGATCGCAAAGCAGGTGACAAAAAGCTTTCAGGGCGAGGAAGATCGCCCGAAGCTCCAGCAGATTGATGTGACAAAATCGGTCGGCATTGGACGACCCTGAGTGCGAAGACCGTCCAGATGGGCCCCCCATGCATAGGCCGACGAGTCCGTTGTCAGGACCTTCTGTGGAGGAGGTGCATGAAACAGAAAACCTCTGGAAAGATTGGAAGAGAGCATCCACCAACGGAGAGACTGCCTCAACAAAGGAGTCACGATAATGAGCCGAGAAACAGGGTCCCGATCCTACTTCCATTGGGACGCTAGAGTCCATTGAGGAATACGGAGGTGAAGTCTAGCAAAAGGAGTCACGTGAACCGTGGAAGCCATGTGACCTAGGAGGACCATCATGAGCTGAGCCGGAACCGAGGGTAGATGGGTCACCCTCCGGCACGAACGGACAAGGGCCTCCTGTCAAGGCCGAGGCAGGAAGGAGTGGAGACGAACCGTGTCCAGAACCGCTCCGATGAACTTGAGAGACCGGGACGGGCAGAGATGGGACTTGGGAAAGTTCACCTCGAAGCAGAGGCTCTGAAGGAGCAAGATTTTTGATTTGTTGCTCGCAGGACTTCGCGGTGAGATGACGCCTTGATCAGCCAGTCGTCAAAGTAGGGAAACACCTGCAGGCCGCGGAGATGCAGGGCCGCAGCTACCACCACGAGACACTTCGTGAAGACCCTCGGAGAGGCCGCCAGGCTGAAGGGAAGAACACGATACTGGAGATGGAGATCCCCCACCCGGAATCTCAAATACCGGCGAGAGGCCGGGTGTATTGGAATGTGCGTGTATGCCTTTTTGAGGTCCAGCAAGCACAACCAGTCTCCCTCATCCAGGAGGGGGTACAACGTAGGAAGGGTGAGCATGCTGAACCGTTCCCTGACCAGAAACTTGTTCAGAGCACGGAGGTCCAGGATCGGATGCAGATCCTCCATCTTCTTGGGTACCAGAAAGTACTGGGAATAAAAAACAGTGTTCCACTGGTCCGGGGGAACCTCCTCGACCGCCCGGAGGCGAAGAAGGGCCTGAGCTTCCTGTAGAAGGAGAGGCAGCTGAGACTGAGCAGAAGGAAACTCTCTTGAGGAATGTCCGGGGGTACATGACTGAAATGAAGATGGAGGCAACCCCCGATGGGGAAGGGAGGAGGCCCCAGGAGGAATGGAGCCCAAAGGCTCGTACTGTGATTTTCAAAAAGACGGCCTGGTCTTCGCCGGGGCCGGCAGCTACAGCGGCAATTTCGAAGGAGGCCGAGAGAATGCAGGAGTGGATTTTTGTGAATACTTCCGGAGAGGAATTTTATATTGTCGAGCTGGAGGAGCCTTCGGTTTAAGTTTCACCAGAGATGTGAAGGACCGCTTGTGGTCCAAGAGGCGCTTTGTGGCCACCTCAATGGAATCATCGAAGAGCTCATGACCCACACACGGGAGAGTGGCAAGACGATCCTGTAGATTCGGATCCATATCCACAATTCGGAGCCAAGCAAGGCGACGCATGGCGATTGCAAAGGCTGTAATTCTTGAGGACAATTCAAAGGCGTCATAAGAGGCCTGAAACATATACAGGCGGAATTGGGAGAGGGTCTCCTCGAGGAGACGAAACTCCCGACGCCGAGGCTCTGGTATGACCTCCCGGAACGAGCGGAGGGCATATACACAGAACTGGAGGTAGGACGTGAAGATAAAATTGTAGTTAAGGACACTATTCGCCATCATTGAATTCAGGTAAAGGCGGCGACCAAATTTGTCCATCATACGGTCCTCCCTGCCCTGGGGGACACCAGCGTAAACCTTCAAGGGGTTAGACTTCTTCAAGGAAGACTCAACCACCAAGGATTGGTGGGAAAGCTGAGCACTCTCAAACCCTTTTACCGGGATAGTTCGGTAACGGGACCCCAACTTGGAGGGAATATCCGTGACTGCATATGGTGTCTCCAGGTTCCAGAGAAACGTCTGCCGGAGAACCTGATGCAAAGGAAGGCGAAGCGCCTCACAAGGCGGATTGTCAACTCCCATTTCCACCAGGTATTCCTGGGTAAAGCGGGAGTCGGACTGAAGATCCAAGTTCAAAGCTCTGCCCATGTCAGAGATGAAACGAGAAAAGGAGGAGTTCTGAGAAGAAGATTCATCTTCCGGGGGAGACTCCGACCGAGACTGGGGTGCAGCCGAGAAAGAGGGAGAAACTTCCCTTGAATAGTAAGCCGGGCCTCAGAGTCCCACGAACAGGAGACCGAGGTTCAACTAAGGCGTCTAGGGGGCATCAAGGAACAGCCCCGTGCAAGATGGACCAGGGAAGACCCCGGAGTCCAAGGAATCTGCTGGTGAAGCCACGCAGAAGATGGGGTATAGGAAAATTCCCCAACCGGCTTTGAAGTAGGCCCCTTAGAGGCCGGCAATCGCCTCAATGGAGAACATACATTAGAGTTCAATTCGAGGACAAGCATGTGTCTGGATGGCCTCGAGGTCGGAGACCTGCCCCGACAGGGCGGAGAAGACCGGGGAGAAGAGGTGAGCCTCGCTGCAGTAGCGGGGGAAAAGCGGGCCCCTGGCCTGGACCCCCGAAAGGTCACCAGCAACTCAGGGGAGGAAGATTCGCTCGAAGGAACCCGAGTCTTACGGGTGAGGTCTCGAGAGATGAGGGGACGCTCAGGCTGATCAGACCACGACTGGGTCGAGACTGAGGTCAAAGGTGTCGAAGTCGGGACTAGTTAGCTCACCACCGAGGAAAGCTGTGTGGTAATAATAGCCTTAAGCATGTCCTCGAATATAGGCACCGAGACCAAAGGTAGGTGGGTTGGAGGTGCAGCAGTGCGCTCCTTCGGGAGCGACCTCGAGGAAGAGTATTCCCTACGTGAGGGTGCACACTTAGAGCGATGTATCGAAGATGCCGACGAGGCAGCGCTGACATGAGACTACAAGGTAGGCTTCTTTGCTGGCACACCTAAGGAGGAAAGAGGAGACTTACCTGAGGCCGGAGTAGCAGGAGGGGCCGAGGCTGATGGGGACTTCGAGGTCGAGGTGCCCAACGAAGGCACCGAGACCGAGTTCAAGGCCTGTCCCGCAGGATCCATGGGGCCAAAGAGTTGGAGAATCTTGGCCACCCTTCGATGAAGAGCCCACGGTTGCAAAGTCGCACAACGGGGACACAACTCAGCACGGTGCTCAGCACCCAGGCACTCCACACAACAACGATGAGGGTCGGTGATAGAGATAACCCGGTTGCACTTAGTACAGTTTTTAAAACCGGAACAAGGCCGGGACATAAGAAATAAAAAGACGGCTGCGGCCCTGCGAGGCCAGGCGGCCAAAGAAAGACCAGGAACCCGGTCAAAATTATACGAACTGGAAAAAATGAAAATAAATGAAATGAAAGACGCGAGCACAGCGACTCAACAGGAACTATCCAAACAAGCCGCGGTGCTAGAGGGACAACGATATTGCGCAAAGCAAGGGAGCAGTGCTTCTGGCTCCGCGGAAAACATAGAACTGAGGACACGCATGTCCTAGGCAGGGCGGGAGGGGCACGCGCGCATGCGCTGGCCATTCGAAAGCCTGAAGGTCTTCGAGCAAGTCTGCTTGCGAAAACATCTGCTAGGGGGCTCCGTCGGTGATGTCACCCATATGTAGAGAATATGCTGCCTGCTTGTCCTGGGATAAAACCCAAATATACAAAGAAATAACTCAACTATGAGAGGGTAAGGAAACATCCAATAAAGGCTTCCAGGTGCGCTAAAATGAAGTAATGGGTCTATTTTTAAGGACAGCAGCCCTCTCGTACTTAGCTGTGACACAAACCGTGTTCCATCACATACTGTAATTTACCAAGGATGTATTCTTCCAGTTAAGAACATAAGAACATAAGCAATGCCTCCGTCGGGTCAGACCATAGGTCCATCCTGCCTGGCAGTCCGCTCCTGCGGCGGCCCAAACAGGTCACGACCTGTCTGAATCACCAGAAGGGGCTCCCTTGCCACCTTGGTTTCTCATTGAAGTCCTATCTTCCCATCGAAGTCCTATCTTCCCATCGAAGTCCTAACCCTCCGGTCTTGCACATGCACGACCTGTTGGGTTTCTATACTTATTACCTGGTTAGCTTTCTATACTTGTGTTACATCCCAGCTCCTCCCTCAGTATCCCACGATCCCTTTATCCCTCAGGAATCCATCCAATCCCTGTTTGAATCCCTGTACCGTACTCTGCCTGATCACTTCCTCCGGTAGCGCATTCCAAGTGTCCACGACCCTTTGGGTGAAAAAAAACTTCCTTGCATTTGTTTTGAACCTATCTCCCTTCAGTTTCTCCGAATGCCCCCTCGTACTTGTTGTCCCCTTCAGTCTGAAGAATCTGTCCCTATCCACCCTCTCTATGCCCCTCATGATCTTGAAGGTCTCTATCATATCTCCCCTGAGCCTCCTTTTTTCCAGAGAGAAGAGCCCCAGCCTATCCAACCTCTCGGCGTATGGGCAGTGTTCCAGCCCTTTTACCAGTTTCGTTGCTCTCCTTTGGACTCTCTCAAGTACCGCCATGTCCTTCTTGAGGAGCGGCGACCAATACTGAACGCAGTATTCCAGATGTGGACGCACCATCGCTCGATACAATTGCATGATGACTTCCCGCGTCCTGGTTGTTATGCCCCTCTTTATGATGCCCAGCATCCTGTTGGCTTTTTTCGAGGCTGCTGCGCACTGTACAGATGGCTTCAGTGATGCATCCACCAGCACACCCAAGTCTCTCTCAAGTCTGCTGTCTCCCAATAATGCCCCCCCCCCCAATTTGTAGTTGAACAACGGGTTCTTTTTCCCTATATGCATGACCTTGCATTTTTCCACGTTAAAGCGCATTTGCCATTTGTTTGCCCAGTCTTCCAGCTTGTCCAGGTCCCTTTGCAGGTTCTCACACTCCTCCCTGGACCTAACTCTGCCGCACAGTTTGGTATCGTCTGCAAATTTTATAACCTCGCACTTTGCCTCCTTTTCCAGGTCATTGATAAATATGTTGAAGAGTAACAGCCCCAGCACCGATCCCTTGGCACACCGCTTGTGACTCCCCGCCAGTCAGAATATTGGCCCTTCACTCCGACCCTCTGCAGTCTACCCGACAACCAGTGCTTGATCCATCTGTGCACATCCCCTCCCACCCCGTGGTTCCACAGCTTCCTAAGCAACCTTTCATGTGGCACCTTGTCGAAAGCCTTTTGAAAATCGAGGTAAATTATGTCTATGGGTTCCCCATTGTCCACCCGACTGCTTATTCCCTCAAAGAAGTACAGAAGGTTCGTTAGGCACGACCTTCCCTTACAAAATCCGTGCTGGCTTGTTCTCAGTAGGCCATTCCTCTCGATATGCTCGCAAATGCCGTCCTTGATCATAGCTTCCACCATCTTCCCTATAATTGAAGTCAGGCTCACCGGCCTGTAGTTCTCGGGGTCACCCCTCGATCCCTTCTTGAAGATAGGTGTGACATTCGCCAATTTCCAGTCCTCTGGTACCTCACCAGTTTTCAAGGATAGGTTGCAAACATGCTGGATTGTGCCCGCTATTTCTTGTCTTAGTTCCTTCAGAACCCTTGGGTGGATCCCGTCCGGGCCCGGTGATTTACCGCATTTTAACCTGTCTATCTGTTTGAGGACATCCTCCTTACTTACCTCTATGTGCTCCAATTTTTCGGCCTGTTCCCCACTCATGAGCTCCTCTGAGTCCGGTATATTAGATGTGTCTTCGCTCGTGAAAACCGACGAGAAGAACGTGTTCAACCTCTCAGCTACCTCTTTATCCTCCTTAATCACTCCCTTCCTATCCCCATCGTCCAACGGCCCCACCTCCTCTCTCGCTGGTCGCTTCCCCTTTATGTAACTGAAGAATGCCTTGAAGTTTTTCGCCTCCCTGGCCAGCCCCTCTTCGTATTCCCCTTTCGCTTTTCTAACCTCTCAGTGGCATTCCTTTTGGCATTTCCTGTGCGCCTGGTGATTTTCCTCCGTTGGGTCCTTTTTCCATCTCCAGAAGGATACTTTTTTGTCATTTATTGCCCTATTTACTTCAGTTGACATCCAAACTGTGTCCTTTGATCGCTTGTTCTTGCAGCCTTTCCTGAAACTGGGGACGTACATTCTTTGTGCTTCCTGCAGGGTGTCCCTGAATAGGGTCCAGGCGCTTCCCAGTCTCCATCCTAAAGATGTTTCTGAGCTTCCTCCCCACCATTTCCCTCATAGCAACATAGTTCCTTTTCTTGAAGTTGAGCGCAGTTGTTGCGGTCCTCCTTACTATGGGTGTCCCCCTTTCTAATGTGAATCTGATCGCGTTGTGATCACTGTTGTCTAGTGGTCCTCCCACTTCTACCCCTCTTGCAGGCCCCCCTAATCCGTTTAGGATGAGGTCAAGAGTAGCACCCCCTCGCGTCGGTTCTTTGACTAGTTGCTCCATGAAGCAGTCCCTCACAGCTTCTACAAATCCTGTTTCCCTAGTGCAGTTGGAGTGACCCGTACTCCAGTCTATTCCCGGGTAGTTGAAGTCCCCCATCACTGTTACACTTCCAGTCCTGCATTCCTGTCTCAGTTCCGCTTCCAAGTCGTGTCCGACTCCTTCTGGCATACCAGGTGGGCGATAGTACAGCCCCAGTTTTATGCCTGCACCCTTGTTTCCCGGCAATTTGACCCATAGCGATTCCAGCCCCTCTGCCTTCGTTGCCATATCCATCCCGACCGAGTGGATAGAGTCCTTTATATATAGTGCTATGCCTCCCCCCTTCTTGTGGGTCCTGTCCCTCCTGTAGAGCTTGTACCCCGGCAGCGCCACATCCCATTGAGTTTCCTCTGTCCACCAGGTTTCTGCAATTCCAATTATATCTAAGTCCTCCCCCTTGGCCATGACTTCTAGTTCACCCATCTTGGCCATGAGGCTTCTTGCATTTGCGTATAAGCACCGCAGGTCCCGTAGGTCCCGTCGTTTTTCCTCCACCTCTGCATTTACCTGGGCCGCCTGCCCTTGGATTTTGGGCAGTTCTCCCGTTCCCTGTGCTTCTGCTTTGCCCTCAGCCTTTACCCTCTTAGCTTTCAGCTTCCCCACATTCCCGCCACCCCACTTCCCCGCTTTTCCTCTGGGTTTTCTAGCCCTATCGGCCCCCTCCTGGGCTATCATCCCTTGAGCCTCTGTTTGATCCCCCTCGCCTTGTGGTACCTCTATATTGCCTTCAGCTTTCGCCCTCGTGCCACCCAGTCCCCCTGTGTCTCCATGCCCCTTAGTCTTCTCCCAGCAAGCTCCCTTTACCTGATGTTTCCCTCGCTGTCTGATCATAAGATCCTCCGGGTCCCTCTGCTTCCTCCCTGCAGTCAGCCCGTTCAGCATCTGTTCTGGATACTGTTGTCCGAAGCGTCAACATCAGATCAGCTGTCGGCTTTCCCCCTCTCCTCAGTTTAAAGCCCTCTCAATCTCCTTCCTCACATTGGCTGCCAGTAGTCTAGTTTCCGCTGTGCTCAGGTGCAGGCCGTCCCGCTGGTAGAGCTTGCTCTTTCCCCAGAAGGACGTCCAGTTCCTCACAAAGTGGAAGCCCTCCTCCTGGCACCATCTCCTCAACCATGCATTCACAGCCTGGAGGTCTGCCTGCCTCTTTGCATCTGCTCTCGGTACAGGCAGGATCTCCGAGAATGCTATCCTCCGTGTGCTCTGCTTCAGCTTTCGTCCCAGGACCCTGAACTGGTCAGTCAGTGTGGCCATGCTGAAGTACTGGTTTAAGAGCCAGTTGCAGTAATATGTTGAAGAGTTTTGAGACACCAGCAGGCAGATCTTGCTTAAGACTTTTGCTACCAAGGATAACAATAGCCAGTGTGAGCGGTTTGTTAGTGCAAAACAACTTGCTCAGCATCTTCCATGTTGATTGCCAAAAAGGGTAAATCAGGGTACAGTAGTAGAGTTGATGCAGAAAGGTACCCTTTTCTTTGGCGCAGGACCAGCAATTACCTGACTCAGAAGACTTAAAATGAGACAATTTATGCGGAGTCCAGATAGCCGTATGTAAGCAAGTGCAGCAGCACTGCCTCTTTTCTTTGCTGACCATCCGCTGCCACTCCTGCTTGAGGGGGGAAGGTCAATTGGAAAAGCCTGCATGTTCCCCCTGCTTCCCCGCTCTTACCTTAAGCTAATACGGCAGCCTGCAGGATCACCGGTGCTATAGTGATCCCTGCAGCTGCCGTCATCCTCAGCGGCACGTTCCTTCTGCTGCGATCCTGCCCCTAACGTCAGAGGAGGGGCGAGACTGTAGCAGAGAGAATGTGCTGCTGAGGACGACAGCAGCTGCAGGGATCGCTATAGCACCAGCAATCCTGCAGGCTGCTGTATTATCTTAAGGAAAAAGCAGGAAAGCTGGGGGAACATGCAGGCTTGCAGGGAGAGTATAGAAACACAGAAATAGACGGCAGATAAGGGCCACGGCCCATCTAGTCTGCCCACCCCAATGACCCTCCCCTACCTTTCTCTGTGAATAGATCCCACGTGTCTATCCCATTTGGCCTTAAAATCAGGCACGCTGCTGGCCTCAATAACCTGAAGTGGAAGACTATTCCAGCGATCAACCATCCTTTCAGTGAAAAAGAATTTCCTGGTGTCCCCGTGCAGAAAGAGTAAGAGAGGGCAGGGGAGATGCCAGACCTGGGGTGAAGTGAATGGAAGAGAGAGACCAAACCAAAATGAGGGGGAGGAAAGAAGAGGAGAGGTGCTGGACTAATGGAGAGAGGGAGAGAGAAATGCAAGACCACAAAAGGAAGGGTACAAGAGGGACAGATTCTGCTCCAAAGTAGATGGACAGGGTGCAGGATGGCAGGAGAGATAGTAGGCGAAAGCCTGTACCTGGGGAAGGGGATACAGGAGGTAAGGAAGAGAGAAGGAAGAAGCTGGATATGGGGAAAGACATGAAACAGAGAAAAGATGTTGGGCTTGGAGGGAGCATAGGAACAGGGACACAAAGGGGACACTGTTGGAGAGGAGAATAGGGACAGGGACACAGAAGAGAGATGCTGGATATGATAGATAAGGGATTCAGAGGGAGGATGGATGGTGGACAGGGGAAGCTGGGGGAAAATGCAGGCCTTGGGGGAGGGGCCCTGATGTAGAAGTACATGGAGGGAGGGAAGGGGGTTCAGAGATGTGCATATACTGGACTGGGGAGAGGGAAAGGGAAGAAATAATGGGTCTAAAAAAGAGGAGAGGGAGAGAGATGGACAATGGGATTTAGGGAGGGAAGGAACAGAAAGAGAGAGAAGTTGGACACAAGGGATGGTGTGGTGGGGAAGGAGGGAGATATGCTGGATGAAAGTGTAGTTGAGAAAAGGAGAGATGGTGAATCTGGGGATGATGGGGTCCATCGCTGCAGCTGCGGGGGGATGGAGATGATAAAAAGGAAAGATACCAGACTTCCGGGGGAGGGAAGGGAAGGACAGAGATGGAAGATGGATGGTTAGCACGGAGAAAGAAGAAAGAAGGAGACCCTGGCAAGCGAATTATTAGAAGACAACCAGAGCCTGGGACCAACATGATTTGAAAAATTACCAGACAACAAAAAGGTAGAAAAAATAATTATATTTTCTGTTTTATGATTACAGTATGTCAGATTTGAAATGTGTATCCTTCCAGAACTGTGTTAGACCGCAAATGTGAGCTAGGATTTAACAGAGAGGAAAAGTATTTTTTGTTTATACCACAGCACCAGTGTGGGTAGGAGAGGGCAAAGGGGGTGAAGAGGCTATAAAAGGGGTGAAGAGACTATAAAATAAACCCACCAGGATGTTTGAAAAAAAACAAACAAACAAACAAAAAAACACCAATTGGACTGGAAAATCGAATCAAATCAAAAAATCGATTCAATAGGCTGAATCGAATCAAAATTTTTTTTCCTGAATCGGGCAGCACTAGTTCATATCCTTACCTAGCGTAATACTTTCTCCTCCTCACTGTACAGTTCCATTTTTTTCTATAAAATTAAAACCTTGTCTATAAAAACCTCAAAACTTGGAAAGTTAAAAGCAACATAACAGTCTTATAAATCATCTGTATAGCTGCTGTCAGAAGAGCTAGGCATCCAAAATGTAAAGAGATTTTTTTTTTTTACTGATCAGTATTAAATCATTATTACAGTAGTTCAAGAAGAGGTGACAAGTAGATAAAAGTTTAAACAAATTTAGACAAGTTAACAGTTACAGTAATGCAATACTTGTGTTTTAAAATAAGTTAATATGTTACTTACATTTTCATGTATCGATGTACATCTGCAGGGAGTGATGATCCATCAAACACAAAATCTTCTACCATAACATTTAGAGTTAACCTCGACCTCCAGTGTGAAACAGGTTCATCCAAAGCATTGTTTTCTTTCTTTCCCATTTCAATTTGCTTGAAGTAAAAAAAAAAAAAAAAAAACCAATAAAATATAAATATCAGGAAAACAGAGTAGCTTTTCTCTTGTATCAAACTGATTCAGTTCTGCCCTGAACACTCAGAGAACAAAGACATAGTAGAGAGACTAAATTCTCTGCTTCCGTCTTTACTAAAAATATATTATGTCCTTACCTTGCCAATACTTTTTCTAGTAGACAGATGTGTCATTCTGGACAAGCGGGTTATCTCGCCATGGCCACCAGTCATATGCAGAAGGAATCCACTCTGGATTTTTTCTGTGATCCTCCTACTTCACCGGAACTCTACTGCTACCTGCAGTTAGTACCCAAGCATGCAAGAGCTCCATCGAAAGTATGAGAAGTAAGGACAAAAATGTGAATTTCCCAAACAAATCAACTGTTCTGATCAAACATAACACTTGAACACTCAACAAACAAGTAACAGCCAACAGAAGCACCAAAAGAGCTCAGGTAGTACCCCTGAAGATGCTAGAAACATATTATACAGTATTCTTCAGGGCACAAAAGGCTAACTGGCAAAATACAAGAATAAACAGAATGAGGCAGCAGGCAGGCACAGGAAGGACAAGGCAGGGATCCAGAATGACACCTATCTATTGAAAAAGATATCAAGGTAAGAACCTAATCTTTTTCCAGTGCATTAGATGTGCCATTCTGGAGAAGCAGGATGTACAAAAGCAGTCCCAGAAATCAAGGGCAGGCTAACTGCGTTGGCCCGTAACACAGAGGATCCAAAAGCACAGTCCTCTCTTGCTGCAACATCCACCCTGTAGAACTTTGCAAATGTGTGTAGAGTTGACCAAGTCAGCAAGTCTACAAATCTCAGTTGGAGAGATGGCCCTAGCTTCTGCCCTTGACAAAGCTACATTCCTTGTTGAATGCGCACCTTGCTGGAAACAGGAGACAGTTTCCCATTGATAATGTAGGCTGACGAAATGGCCTTATGGATCCATCTAGAAATTGTGGCCTTGGAAGAAGACGTGCCTCACTTAGTTGAATGAATGAGCACAAACAGATGGTCAGTGTGTCTAAACTCATTGGTGACTTCTAGACAATGAAGAAGCACTCTTGTCACATCCTACTTCTTCAAAATGTGGTCCTGTTTCCTAGAACCTGTGGACTGGAATACAGGTAAGCAAACTTCCTGATTAACATGAAACGCTGAAACTGCCTTCAGCAGAAAAGAAGGGACAGTGCGTAGAGAGACACCAGTATCCGAAATTTTATGGAAAGTCTCTACAAGAAAGAGCCTGAAACTCCAAGACTCATCTTGCGGCTCAAAAAGAACTTTAGTGACTTTAATTCCTGCATCTTTTTTTTTACAAAACTGTTTATTAAAGCAGACAAATACAAAGAAACCAGCAGATACATTTTCCAATATACGCAAAGACAAAACAGCGAAAAGCTAAACGTGAGGCAAGTAGAGTCCAGTTTGGGTTCTTATAACCCAGACTCAGCCAATCCCCCCCATCCTCCAACTGATGACCCTCCCACACCCTACCCTCACCCCCCCTCCCCATCCCTTCCTCAAGCAACTGGCAAAATGGGTACCACTGGCTTCCGTAACCTGATAACCACTTGACTTTTGATCAAAGGGGGTAAGATGTCCAAATAAGATCTGCATGTGCTAAAGCATGGAGGACTTTTCAGCAGTGGTGTTTCCAGGAACGTGTGGATCCATTTTCAGCTCCAGTTTCAGTGGTGTTAGCTTTTCTCTAAGCAGGCGTCGATGAGGTCCTCACCGTGGATTCTCTTCAGGTCCAAGTCACAGGATTCTCTTGTTTCAGAGCTCAGGACCACAGACCTACGCTGGCATCTCATCTTGACATCACCAGATTTCTAAAAGGTGCTCTTTGCATCAGACCACCAACCAAACCTCCATTCCCTTTATGGGACCTGAACGTGGTTCTATGAGGTCTAATCTAATCTTTGATTTTATTTACCGATTTATCCCAACAGGAGAACTTCACATGTTCCTGGAAACACCACTGCTGAAAAGTCCTCCATGCTTTAGCACATGCAGAGACTGTAGAAGACTTCTTAGACTTGAAAAGGTGGCAATGACCATTTCTGAATATCTTTTGCGTTCTAATGCTTCGCCTTCAAGAGCCATGCTGTAAGAGCAAAGCAATCTGGATCCTCCATGCATACTGGACCCTGAAAAAGGATGTTCATATGTATTTACAACCTGAGGCAATGACCTCTGCGAAGATGTATCAGATCTTTGTGCCTGGGAGGCCAATTTGGAGCCAGTAGAATGACCTTTCCCTGATGAGTTGCACTCTGTTGAAGGATTTGGCTTATCATGGTCCAGGGAAGAAAGACATAACAGGAGGCCCTGAGGCCAAGGCTGGAATACAGAATATAGACCCTCATTTCTGGGCTCAAATCTTCAACTGAAGAACCTATCTGCTTTCTTGTTCTTTGCTGTTACCATGAGGTCGAATCATGAATGCCCCCAGCGATGAACAATGGCCTGAAATGCTGCCATCGACAGCCTCCACTAGTCCGGATCGAAGGTCTGTCCACTGAGGAGTCAACTTGAACACTGTCCCCACTCCTGCAAAATGTGCTTCTTGCAACATGTGCTGCCAATAGCACCTGGAGATGACACTCCACCCAGTGAAAGAGCATGCAGACTTCCAGACATATGCACTCTTGGTGCCTCACTGGCAATTGACATATGCCACCATTGTAGCATTGTCAGAGGAGACCGACTGCTTGACCTTCTAGAGAATTCTGCAATTTCATCAAAGCCAACCGAATGGCACATAGTTCCAGCCTGTTGATCGACCAATTCTTCTGAGAAGGCATCCAACGCCCCTGAATGACTGTTGCAATGAGATCCCCAACTGAGGAGACTGATATCCATCGTTATGACAACCCAGGAAGCAATCTGAAGAGTTATGCCCCTGGAGCGGGACTGAGGATGGAACCACCACTCCATGCTAACCTGAGCCTCCAATGTCCAGGGTAGCCACTTCTGTCTAACACATCCATTTGGAGACACCAATGTGAGAGTAATACATGCTGGAGAGGATGTATGTGGGCTCTCACCCAAGGTACCACATCTATTGTGGCAGCCATAGACCCCTTGCCAACAGAGCAGAGTTGTCTAGGAAACAAGAAATCAGAGCACAGCTTCTATCTGCGTGCCTCTGGTAGATAGATGCAGCCATGTCGAACAAGATTCCCAGGTACTCTAGGTATTGAGTCAGTGCCAATTTGCTCTTTCAGTAATTTACATTCCAACCCAGATCCTCCAGGACTCAGATCATCTGATCCATTGTGCGCTGACCCTCAGACAATGTCCTGATGTCAGACAATAATAATAATAATAATAACTTTATTCTTGTATACCGCAATACCATGCAAGTTCAATGCGGTTAACAATAGAAGAGACTGTACATTTACAGCGATGATACATATTACAGTGTTGTTACATTTACAGAGATGTTACATAAATGGCAGTAATAAAAAGGCATATACTAAAGAAGAGACTGTACGTATACAGCGATGTTACATGTTATAGCGGTGATACATTTACAGAGATGTTAAATATGAGGCTATGAAAAGGCAGGGCAATTAGATAAGACAGAGATTGAGTAAGAGAGGCCATAGTGGCTTGGGAGGGGGGCGAAGTCAGTGGGAATGGAGGCATATCGAGGTCAGGAGGGGCAGGGAAGGAGGAAAGGCAGCGTTAGCGGAATTTGTCGAAGAGGTAGGTTTTTAGTGACTTCCTAAACAGGTGGTAGGGTGGGGAGTTGGAGATGAGGGCGGTAAGGCAATTGTTCCATTTGCCCGCTTGGAATGCTAGGGTTCTATCAATGAATCTCTTGTAGAGGCAGCCTTTTAGGGAGGGAAAGGTGAATAAGTGGTCGTTTCGTGTGCGAGAGGGGCCTGCTATTTCAAGGTGCTCAGACAAGTAGATTGATCAGCCAGTCACCCAAGTATGGATGCACTTGCAGTTGCACAGGTGAGCTGCAACCACAACCATCACTTTGGTGAAGATGAGAGGAGCTGTTGCCAGGTCAAAGGGTAGAGATAAAGATGATAATTTTCTAGAACATGAAATCTGAGAAACTTCTTGTGTTCTGGGAAAATAGGAATATGCAAGTAGGCCTCTGTCAGATCTAGAGAGGTTAGGAATTCTCCCGGGGACACCACTACAATGACAGATTGAACCATCTCCATGTGAAAGCATGGAATTTTGAGCACTGCATTTACACGAGTAAGGTCCACAATGGGTCTCCAATCGTCAGAGCCTTTCTTTGGCATGATGAAGTATATGGCATATCTCTCTGAACCAGAGTCTTCAGGCGGCACAGGCTCTATAGGCTGAATGTCCAGTAACCTTCTCACAGTGGTTTGAACTTTGACCGCCTTTTCTGGGCATTCTACGGGCAAGTCCACAAACCAATCCATCAGAGGATGGGCAAATTCCAGCTTATAGCCGGACTAAAAGATGTCTAGAACCTAGTGGTTGGACAAAATAGGAAAAGGGGCCTCCCTCAGCTTAGTCATTGCCATTTCTTGGAAGATGGAGCAGTATGGGACACAAAGGTCTGGTTATGCATGGATCTGGAGAATCTCAGCAACATATAACTGGAATACTGTTGAGAGCGCTTAGAGCCACAAAAATTAGAGCACCTTGAACATCTAGAGGTTCTGTCTCTACTATTAGGCATGGTTTTAGGGCAACAGTTCACCACACATTTTATGAGCTCATCCAGGCCTTTTCCAAATAAAAGCTGCCTCTTAAAAGGCAGTCTGGCCAGAGCAGCTTTTGAGGTGGAATCGCCCGCCCATTTTCTGATCCAGAGCATTCTATGAGCAGAAATGAAATAAATTGATGCTTTACCCAGGACATGTATAATGTCATACAGTGTGTCCGCTATATAATCCACACCTGATAAAAGTAGCTGGGGGGGGGGGGGGGGGATCATATCCCTCACTCTCCAATGTGCGTAGTCTAGACAGACAAGCACAAGTGACAAAGGATGCCACCAAGGCAGCTTTGACTCCCAAAGCTACTGCCTCAAAAAGTCTCCCAAGAACCACATCTACTCTATAGTACTGCATATCCTTGAGCACCATATCACCTTTGCTCAGAAGTGTGCTGCACTTAGTGACCTGTGCAACCAAGGAATCCACTATAGGCTGACTAAAGTTACTGACATTTCTGTACCACAGGATACAGCCTGGACAAGGCTCTCGCTACTGAGTAGTGGCTCGTGGCCAGCAGGGGGTGCTGGTTATGGGACGGAAATGGGAATGGATGTTAGGACATGATAAGTGCAGTATTTTTTTGTGGAGTTTTTTTCTACAAAAGGCCAGTTTTTCGTATGATTCTGGGTAATTCTAATTAGACAAACATCTGTGTTAGTTAAGGACCACGTCCAAATAGAAGCGTACGAAAAAACAGGTGAATAAAAATTTAAATATAATGTAGCTAAGGCCAGAGAAAAATACACTAAGGATTAATATAAGGGAAAGCATAATAATATCTGTGTATGTACTTTGCTGTTGAGCCAAATCATGGTGGAAATCATGATTACATGGAATCCAGTTTGGGTTCTTTGTGTGTACTATATCTGTCCTGTCTTCGGCCACCATCTTGGGCCAGTGAATAATATTCTGTCTTTGTCCTCTCTGAGTTTTCCCGCTCCCAGCCTCGTGGTGTTAATTAATACCACATGGGCTTGCTTTAGACTGGTAAAGAAGGATAACGTGTCTCAAACTGAATTGGATGTAGTTTTGAATGAAAATTATGATTTATTGAATGGAAAAGCTTGGCCAAGCAAAGAGTGAATGAAGCAAAGTATAAATGAAGTGTATGAGTGTGTTGCTTTGAAAAAAACATATTTTATATATTTTAAACCTGAAGAAACACTAAGGAAAAACCTGAGGCAACATCTGGGAGTAATTAGAGTCAGAGACTGTTGCTTCAGTCTCCAGCATAGGAAGGGGGGCATTGGAAGCCCATGCTTATCACTGTGTGTAACATGAAGCTGTCAGCTTTCCTCTTCCAGACTAAAGTTACTGTCAATTTAGGGAGAGGTTGAGAATTTTTCAGCACCATGTTAATAATTGTAGATTCTCTTGAATAATAATGTTAATTCAGAAATCAAATGTACTGTTCTAAACTTTTAAACATGGAAACATGGAGGGATTTATTTTTTCCTTTGTCTAAACTTTTAAGACCACCCATAAAATTGTTATTGGCTATTATGATGATGATGTCACCGAAAAGCCAACAGTATATAATAGAAACTCTGGAGCTAGAAAAACGAGACCGTTAGGAGAAGGCCAGCATTTTGGCCACTATTAAAGATCTCCCATTAGCGCAATCGGTAAGCAATGATGCTGTTCTTTTGATCTAATAATGGAAAAATAGAAACAATAATTCAATAAATCTTGGTTATAATTTTTAAAACCTTGCGCTGGTGTCATTTTGCATGTATAATTATTTTCAAACCTGAAGCTTTCACAAATGGCGTCAATGACCCTTGCTCACTACTTTGAGAGAACCTTCAGGAGAATCCCATTCTCTGAAATCAAGACATTAATGTCTGGATGCTAGGGAAATACCGAGGACTGAACCCTCACTCCACACTTGAGGGAGGAGGAAGTAGAAGGAGCTGGCTTGGTCTCCAAATTCAGCCCATGTAGAGACTCCGATAGTAGATCCAGCAAAGCAGTGGACTTAAAATATATGCAGAACCTTGGGATAGTTCCCAGGTTCTGATGCCAAAACAAGATCAAATATGCCAACATACGGTCCAGTCCCCTGCCATGTGAGGAACATCTGCCGAAAGTAAGGAATCAGTAAAATTATCATCTTATCTGTGTCCCCCTGGAGAGAGTTCTCCTGAGTTCTGAACAGTGACAGACTGCGAAGACGATGTGCCTTGGGAATTCTGCAATTTCATCAAAGCCAACCGAATAGCACATAGTTACAGCCTGTTGATCGACCAATTCTTCTGAGAAGGCATCCCCCCTGAATTGTATGACTGTTGCAATGAGTTCCACAACTGAGGAGACTGATATCCATCGTTACGACCACCCAGGATGCCTTGATAATACAAGTCCGGCATGCAGTGGGACTGCACAGGAGGAACACAGTTCTTATGAATGGCCTTCCATAAAAATTTCAAGAAGTCTGAGAAGGCATCTGGACCAGGGAGCGTTGAGTCACCCTGTGATGACTCTACTTTGCATTTCTTAGGTTGCGGGGCCCTTTTTATCATCTTAGTACACAGAGGAAAGGTTAAGCTGGCCGCTCCCATCTCATCGGTCCACACCATGCGGCGCAAAGACACTCCTGAGATGCAGAATTTGTACAATCCCGGTATGAATCTGTGATAAAAGAGCCTAAGGACTCCATCCCAACCAGTTTTGAGGCAGAAATTGAAGTTTTGGAAGTACAGGGAACTTTTGAGAAAAAAAAAAAAAAAAAGAACTAAAAATTCAAGATCTATAAATGCTTTAAAACCCCCACTAACAAGTTAAAAAAGGCACATTTAGGATTTTTCAGGAGGGGGGAAGGAAGAAGAACATGCAGAAACCCTCAAAATCCTGTTTCTCAGAACTTCCCCCCCTCCCTGATTCATCTCATAGGCTGTAGCTGTAACTGCTTTACTCACTGTCAATGCTGTGCTGTCAATGTACTGCAGCCTGCCTCAGCCCTTTACAATAGCCCTTTACAATAGCCCTTTACAAAAGGAGAAGAATCACTGCCTTACGCTGGAAATGCCTCTTTAATGCTGATCTTTGAGCTGCCAGTCAGACATGGTGTCTGATCGCACCCCCACCCACTCAGACCAATGGACACATTAACAGAAGGGGGATGGTAAGAAATGGCACCCTGCAAGACACTGCTGAGCCTTCTATGGGAGCCTAACAGCCTGCATTCAAACCCCTGCTAAGCAGAAGGTGAAGGAATAAAAGCGGGGACAGCTCCAAATTCCAAAAATACTTGTGCAGGCTGACTAACAGGTACCACCAGAGATCAGCCTGTAAATTGCAGACCACAGTCTACTTCTCTACACAGGCAGAGCTGAAATGAAACCAAGGTGATAGCTCCAAGCACTGAAAACATCAAATAAAAGTTGAACACACCAAATAAAATAAGAAAAAGGGAGAGCAGAATAGAAACACTCCTTCTGGCTCGCTTGAAAAAGGGAAAAACTGCAGGTGGCAGTTAAGCTCACAGTGAAGTAGAAAGAGCACAGAAAAAATGTGGAGTGGATTTATTTATTCCATTTTCTATACCGTTCTCCCAGGGGAGCTCAGAACGGTTTACATTAATTTATTCAGGTACTCAAGCATTTTCCCCTGTCTGTCCCGGCGGGCTCACAATCTACCTTATGTACCTGGGGCAATGGGGGGATTAAGTGACTTGCCCAAGGTCACAAGGAGCAATATGGGTTTGGACCCAAAACCCCAGGGTGCTGAGGCTGTAGCTTTAATCACTGTGCCACACATGTCCTTCTGCATATGGCTCGAGGCCATAGGAAGATAACCCGCTTGTCCAGAATAACACACCTATTGCACTGGAAAAGGATATTAGGGAGATAGCCATACAAAAAGGATATTTAATCTTGATAGTACAGAGGACATGGATCAAATCTCAGTGAATGTGAAAGATATAATAAGGGGGGGAAAAACCCCCAACAAAAACTAAGATTAGCAAAACCACCTGGACTGGATAGCATATGCTACAAAGTCCTGAAAACTCAAAACTGAAATCCCAAACATATTATTAAAATCCTCTTTATCACAAGGATCAACAAATCACAGATTGCTATGGTGCCTAGAATTTATAACCTGCCTGAGATTTCATGCACCAGCCCCCCACCCCCACCAATGTTCTTCTTTTACAGAACTGCTTGAGAAACAGTATACCGCCCACTTCTACACTGCAATTTGACTTTCTGTAAGCTTGAGCCATAAGGTTCAGAAGTGCAGTGCAGGAAGTGAGTTTCATGTCTCGCACAACTTAAAATCAAGAGACAAGACAAACTATCTGCACTGTGCGGTTCCAGCTTACAAAGAGCCAGATCATAATACTGAAGTGGGAGGAGATGCACCGTTTCTGAGGCAGCTCTGCAAATAGAAAAGCAATCGGAACAGGGGGCAGATTGCAAAGCACTCTTACATGACGGTATGAGTGCAAAAGAGATTAGGTGAAGGCAGCATGGGGTGGATCTATGAGCAAGAGACTGGGTGAAGTCTGGCAGGAAGAGGTATGAGCAAGAGGCAGGATAAAGGTTTAGATGGGATGAGAGAACAGATTGGTGGTGACTCAGGTATAGAGATCTGCACGGGAATGGGGATTGCGGGGGTCCGCGGGAATCCCCCCTAACCCACAGGACTCCCATGGGGGACCCCCCTCTGGCCAATGGGTCTCCCATGGGGATGGAAGGCTTTGGAAGCAGAGTTCGTCCATATAATATAATGGACACGTCAGCCTTAGTAAAAGAGGGGGTTTATAAGTTAATTACCTGAACAGAAAACAAAAAAAGGGTTCCAAAGAGATTCCACAAGGAAAACAGCAGCACAAAACACAAAAGAAACTGTGGAATTGATGATCCTGTCAGAAGTAATTGCTGCTTTTTATGGGGTGGGCGGGGATGGAAGTAATTCCTTGCGGGGATGGGTGGGGACAGAGAGGATCCTTGGCAGGGATGGGTGGGATTTCTGTCCCCGCGCAACTCTCTACCCAGGTATGGTGATACATGAAATAAAGAGGCAATTGCCTCTCTGCTTCTCCTATCAAGGGGATGCTGCAAAGGTTTACAGCATGTTTTCTTAATTGGTGAAATTTGTATTGACTCAATTTATTGACATTTTATAATGGGGGGATGCTTATGATGTTGTCCAGTCATTGAGAAGGGACATGATCGAAACATTCAAGGTACTGAAGGGGATAGACTTAGTAGATAAGGACAGGTTGTTCTCCCTCTCCAAGGTAGGGAGAACGAGAGGGCACTCTCTAAAGTTGAAAGGGGATAGATTCCGTACAAACGTAAGGAAGTTCTTCTTCACCCAGAGAGTGGTAGAAAGCTGGAACGCTCTTCCGGAGGCTGTTATAGGGGGAACACCCTCCAGGGATTCAAGACAAAGTTAAACAAGTTCCTGCTGAACAAGAACGTGCGCTGGTAGGGCTAGTCTCAGTTAGGATGCTGGTCTTTGACCAGAGGGCCGCCGCGTGAGCGGACTGCTGGGCATGATGGACCACTGGTCTGACCCAGCAGCGGCAATTCTTATATTCTTATGTCTATGCTATATATGGAAATCGTAGGGAAACAAGATTTTATGTATGTGATATATAAACTGCATAGTCGTATGCAGTATACAAATTTTTAAATAAATAAATAGATAATGCTAGCTCTGCCAATGATTTCCAAAGGCACCTTAAGGTAGTGCTATTCAATCCAGTCCTCAGAACATGCCCAACCAGTCAGGATATCCACAATGAATAATTATAAGAGATTTGAATACAGTGCCTTCTTGATTTGCAAATGTTATTTTTTCAGATATATTAGTGAAAGGAAGATAATGAAAAATGGAATTGCGAGACTAAAAGATGATATGTATCAATATGTGGAGAGTGATGAGGAAAAAACCAACATGCTAAACAAATACTTAAGATCCTTGAGAAGGACCGAGATTGTCTGGCAAAGTTACAGACAAGATTGGAGTAGATACCGTGCCATTCACGCAAGAAAGTGTTTATGAACCACTTTAAAAATTGAAGGTGGACAAAGCAATGGGACCGGATGGGATCCATCCCAGGATATTGAGGGAGCTCAGAGAGATTCTGGCACGTCCTATTAAAGATTTGTTCAACAAATCTTTGGAGACAGGATTGGAGAAAAGCGGATGTGGTCCCTATTCACAAAAGTGGTCACAGAGATGAAGTGAGAAATTACAGGCCAGTAAGCCTCACTTTGGCTACTGGAAAAATAATGGAAGCATTGCTGAAAGAAAGGATAGTGAAATTACTAGGATCCAAGGCAACATGGCTTTTTAACTAAAGGTAATTCATGCCAAACAAATCTGATTGAATTTTTTTATTGGGTGACCAGAGAATTGGATCAAGGTCATATGCTAGATATTATTTACTTAAATTTCAGCAAAGCCTTTGACACATTTCCTCATAGAAGGCTCTGTAACAAACTTGACGGGCTAAAGCTAGGACCCCAAAGTGGTGAAATGGATTAGAAACTTATGGATGGACAGACGCCAGAGGGTGGTAGTCAGTGGCGTACCTAGTACATGTGACACCCGGGGCCCATCGTTTTTTGACACCCCCCCATCTGTACAGAAAACATGATTTTTAGTAACAAGCCACATGTCACACATGAGTACCTAGGAAAAAGAAGCATCTTACATACTGCAGTGAGCAGTACAACATCAATACACCCATTGTAAAACTAAACAAGCCAGACTAGTACAGATCAATCCTCCAGTCAAGCCTAACAAAAAAAACCATGTCTTTTGAACACACAGAACACAGAAAACACCTTCGCCTAGTATGGAATATGTCATCACAAACTAACCCCTCCTTCTTTTACAAAACTGTAGTGTGGATTTTAGCCACAGTGGTAACAGCTCTGACGCTCATAGAATTGTGAGCATCAGAGCTGCTACCACCACGGCTGGCGCTAAAAAACGCTCCACAGTTTTGTAAAAGGGGGGAAAAATAGAAATACATAGACAAAGGTTAAATTGAACCAGTAAGATGCTGGACTCTGCATACAATGCAACACCACAGAAACAGTGACATGTCTCCTAAAGCAATAAATAAAAAGAAAATTTTTTTCTACCTTTGTCTTCTGTGGTTTCTACTTTCCTCATCTTCTTGTAACTCTCTTCCTTCCATCCACTGTCTGCCGTCTCTCTTCCCCTATATGGCATCTTCTCTCCTTCTATGCCCCTTCCAGAAACTTTATGCCTCCCCCTTCCATCTCTCCTTTCACCCCCATTGGTCTGGCATCTCTCTCCTCTCCTTCCCTCTCCCACAACTCTCCTCTGCAATCCCTTTCCCTTTTTTCCCTCATTTTCCTTTTCAATTTATTTTCTGCATCTGTCTAGATTACGTCTTACTACCCTCTCATCAATGTCCTTTTTTACTATCTACCTAAAGCTTGCCACCTCTTTCCCTCACCCCTTCCAGTATCTAACTCTATCCTCGTCCCTCAATCCAGCATGTGCCCTTTTTTCTTTCTCCTCCCCACTTCCTTCCAGCATCTGCTCTCCCTCACACTTCCATTCAGTGTCTCCCTCTCTCTACCCCTTCCATCTACTGTTCACCTTCTGTCTCGCCCCTTCCAGTCACTGCCCTCTCTGCCCTTTCCATCCAATGTCTGCCTTCTCTTTCTTCCATACATCTTCCTTCTTTCTATGCTCTTTTCATAACTATCTATCCTGTGCCCCTTGTCTCCTTTGTACATGATTGATTTCAGCTCTACCACCTCTCCATTTTTTTTCTCTCTGTCACCAACCCATCCCCTATGTTCTGGCATCTCTCTCTTCTCCTTTCTTTCCTTCGCACCCCACAGTCTGGTATCTGCCCTTCCCTGACTCTCTGGCATTTCTCTCCTTTCCTTCCATCTTTCCCTCCCCCTCCATGCTCTGAGATCTCCCCCTTCCTTTTCCCTTAGTCTGGCATACCTTCCTCCTTCCCTCCAAGCCATGGCATCTCCTTTCATTCCCTCCCTCATCTTCCTTCTCCCTCCATCTGGGTACAGCAACACTCTCCCCTGCAGCTTTGGACTTCCCCACACCTGCACCCCCCAAATTGCCAATGCTTTGTTTAGTCTTCTTTCTTCCTCCCTCCCCCCCCCCCCACGCGGGACCCTGCAGCACCATCAGCTCTTAGTCCCTCTAACGCCAGCCCTGCAGCTCCGGACTTCCTCACACCTGCTCCCCCCCCCCCCCCCCCCCGATCGCTATTATTTTAAACGTTATGGCAGCCGCGGCACTTTATTGATCGAAGGAGACTTCTAACCTCGGCCTGCCCCGGAACTCTTCCTGCAGCCACCGCCCGCCTAGGCGGGAACAGGAAGTTGCTGTTGCAGGAAGAGTTCTGGGGCAAGGACGGAGTGGAAAATATGAAAAATATGAAAATATGAAAAAGAATCTGCAAAACATAGAGGAATGGTCTAATACCTGGCAACTAAAATTCAATGCAAAAAAGTGCAGAGTAATTCATTTGGGGATTAGAAATCAGAAGGAGTCATATGTGCTGGGAAGTGAGAGGCTGATATGAACGGATGAGGAGAGGGACCCTTGGAGTGATAGTGTCTGAAGATCTAAAGGCAAAGAAACAGTGTGACAAGGCGGTGGCTGTTGCCAGAAGGATGCTAGGTTGTATAGAAAAAGGCCTGACCAGCAGAAGAAAGGCCCCACTTGGAGTATTATGTTCAAATTTGGAGACCGTATCTGGCAAAGGACAGAAGACGACTTGAAGCGGTCCAGAGAAAGATGATGAAAATGGTAGATTTGTGCAAAAAGATGTATGAGGAGAAGATGGAAGCCCTGAATATGTATACCCTAGAGGAAAGAGGGATGTTCAAATACTTGAAAGGGTATTAATGTAGAACAAAATATTTCAGAAAGGGTGGTTGATACCTGGCATGCGCTCCTGAGGGAGGTGGTGGAGAGGAAAATGGTGAATTCAAACAAGCATGGGATGAACAGAGAGGATCTCTAATCAGAATATAATGGGTATATATTGAAGGAACTAAGGCTTATACTGGGAAGACTTGCAGTATTTGTCCCGTATATGGACATTCAGTTGAGGACAGGCTGGAGAGGGCTTCGATGGCTGGAATGGAGACTCCAGTAGATAGAACCCAAGCACACTACTGGGCAGAGCGCTGGGTTTCTGGCTCAGAAATATCTAAGAAAAAGGACCATTTAAATTAAATGATTAATTTATAAAGCGTGTATGGGTTAGGAAGATTGGATGGACCATTCGGGTCTTTATCTGCCATCATTTACTATGTTACTTATACATACTCTGAAAAGTCAACTGGCTAAATGTACCCTGGGGTCTGTGTTGCGAAGCACTTTCTTAAGAAACTGATTTACTTAAAGGTTTCTTTGACTGATGACACAAAATAGGAAAAATCCTTAGTAAATAAGTTTCTGAAGAGTGCACCTGCTGATCTGGGAGAGGATCCTGCATAGAGAATGGCATGGAGACAAATTTATCCCCGTGAGTTATCAATATAGCCGTCCCATGTCCATTGAGTTCTGTCCCTGTCCAATCCTGCAGGCTCTACCTTAACCGCACAAGTTCTGAACACTTACAATTTTATTCATTCATTATTTTTTTATTATTATTATTTCTCAATTACAAGTTAATTCACTTGCACAAAAGAGAGAGAGAGACAGAAAGAGAGTTTTTACTAAGTACAAAAGGCAAAATTAAATTTTTAGAAAATTAAAAAGGAAAAGTTCAAATATATATACCTCCTCATAAGGCCATAATATAGAACACTTATGATTTTAAAATGTTCAAGGCTTGTGCAGATGAGAACAGAGCTTACAGAAATGGGGGCATTGACAGGAAATTGAGATCTCATGAAGTCATGTCCTTCCTCCTCCCCCAAACTCAAAGAAAATGTTGTGAAGGTGGGGGAAAAAAAAGTAAGATAGGTCTTAGGTGCGACTCCGGTAAATGAAAATTCTGAGTCCTGCTCAGTGCCGGATTAAAGGGTAGGCCCAGTAGGCACGTGCCTCGGGCCTAAAAACATCAGGGGAGGCCTGCCAGTGTGGTGGTATGACCAGGGCTGGAGTTAGGGGAGGGCAAACAGGACAGCTGCCCTGGGCCCCGCTGTCTGGGCATCTCTTCCCATTGTCGGGCCTTGTGCCTCCCTTCCCCTTTGCAGCGCTTTCCCAAACCAGTTTTCTCTCCCAGAAGGGCCCAGATGCACCAGCCATTCTCACTAGTTGCATGTGCATGGTTGCCCCAAAGCTTCTCCTCTGATGCAATCTGGCATTAATCGGAAGCTGAGTCAGAGAAGAAGGTTCAGGGCTGCTGCGTGCAACTAGGGAGAACAACTTCCCCATCAGGGTCCGTCTGAGAGAGAAAATTTTGGTTTTGGAAAGTGTCCGCAAAGGCAGATGCCCCAGTGAGGGTAAGAGGTTGGATTGAATGTTGCTTTAGGTTTATTGTGTGGAGAAAGAGGGGGGCCAGACGTCGAATGGAAGTGGGGGAGGGAGTGAGAGAGGGGGCCAGACGCCGAATGGAAGTGGGGGAGGGGAAAAGAGAGGGGGCCAGACGCCAAATGGAAGTGGGGGGGGTGAGAGAGGGGGACAGATGCCAAATGGAAGGGGGGATGAGAGGGAGGACAGACATTGAATGGAAGGGGGGATGAGAGAGGGGAGTAGATGTTGAATGTGAGTGTGCGGGTGAGAGGGGGGACAGACGCTGGAAGTGGGGAGGAAAGATAAAAAAGGGCACATGCTGGACTGGGGGAAGAGTTAGATACTGGAAGGGGGTGAGGTAAAGAGATGGCAAGCTGTAAGTAGACACAATGAAAGAAGGAAATTAAGGACTGAATAGTAAGAATTTAGACAGTGGCAGAAAATTGAGAAGGAAGACCAGAGAAGAAAAGGAGGAAGGGAGAGGAGAGAGAGAGAGAGATGCCAGAGCAAGGGGGGAAGGGAAGGAGACAGATACCAGATCTGGGGGTTAGGAAAGGAGGAAGGAGACAGATACCAGATCTGAGGGGAGAAAAAGAGAAGAGAGATGCTAAAATCTGCTGGGAGGGAGGGAGAAATGGAAGGGAAGACGGCAGAAGCCACACCATGAGGGGAGCGGAGGGATGTAGATGGATGCCAGACCAATGGAGGAGAGGGAGATATAGAAGGGAAAGGCAGACAGTTTCTGGAAGTGGCATAGAAAGAGAGAGATGCCATATGGAAGAGGCAGAGAGGACAGATAGTGGATGGAAGGAAGAGAATGATGAGAAGATGAGGAAACAGAAACCAGACTGCAAAGGTAGAAAAATAATTTCCATTTCTTTTATTTCTTTTTGTTTAGGATAAAGTATTATTGTAGTTGTGTTAATAAACATTTATAAATAGAAAATGGATGCTGGACAATGGGGGGATTCTATGGAGATCCAGCCCCTCCCCCACTTTGCCAGAGGACATACTTGGGGAGCACCAGCATTGGTGGCTGGAGGAATGCCACCGACTTCCTTGCTGCTGAGGAAGACGGGGATGACTCGGTAGTAAATTTCTTTGGCTGGTGGGGCTTCAGCAACCCCACCAACCATTGGTGCTGCAGATTTGGAGAAGGCCTGAGCCCAGTGGAGGAACCCAGGTCCCCATGAACTCCATTGTCCAGCATCTATCCCTCCCTTCCACCCTTCTATCCCTAGGTCCATTATTTCTCTGTTAACCCTTTCTCATCCCCCCCAATCGAGACCAACACCTCTTTCTTCTAAGCCTATTCTTCTCGGTCCAACATCTCTCCCTCACTTCTCCCTTCATGTCTCTCCCTCAGCTCAGCATCTCGCCTTCTTCCCCCCATTAACTGCCCATACAACATCTGGCAACATTTTCTTTTTCTGTTTGGTTTGGAGTACCGGTAAATTAATTTTCCTTTGGTCCTAAAAGTGAGTCCAGCTTTCTGACACCTTGATTCAGGTCTCAATATGGAAAAACACTTTTTTGTAAGAAACTTTTCTAATAAAACTGTGTCTAGGAAAACAACCATTTCATGCTTTGTTTGCTATTTTTGCCATATCCGCCATCCTTCTTATTGCTAGCAAACAGCAAATCAGAGAAGGACAGGTATAAAAATTCCCTAGGCATAGCTATATCTCCCTTCAGCCCCCCCTCCCCCACACACACACTCAAAATACCCTCATAAAAAGAATCCACATATGTAGAATAAACACAAGGGATATCTAAATAGAAAGAGGGTAAAGTATAACATGGCTTGCTGCTCTAACCCTTAGCTTCAGCTAATGCAGATATTAGCTGTATCTGCCAATTCCACAGTAAACTAAAGGCTAACAAATCTAACACCTGGAGCTAGATGTACTAAATATGGTCAGTAAGACCATGTGGATCGCTGTGGACCGAATTTTGGGCCAATTCCAAAACAGCAATCAGTGCTCAAACATTGGTAATTGAAACCACACAGGATGCATTCATACTGGACTTAGTGCTTACAAATGAGGAAAGTGTTTCTGATGTTATAGTGGGTGATCAAGTGTCTGCTGAGTGTCTGCAAGTGAATTCTGTTCCCCTTGAATGTATATTGCTTTCAGGAATATATTGCGAGCAACAGCCCAGGTCCAAATCTTCTAGGCCTCCAGACAAAGATGGACAGAACCCATGCCTCCTTGTTTATTTATGTAATACACTACGACCCGATTGTCCAAGTGGATGAGAAGTATGGTGTTGATCACAATGTGCTAAATAGCTTTGAGAGCACTGTAGATTGCTCCGAGTTCCAACAGATTTATAGGACAAAGGCGGTCCTGGGCATACCAGTGACCCTGTGTGTGAAGACCATCCAGATGAGCTCCCAAAGCGTAAATGGATGAGTCCATGGTCAGAACTTTCTGATGAGGAGCATGGAAAAAAAAATCCTCTGGACAGATTGGAAGAGTTAATCCACCATTGCAGTAACTGTAGAAGTGAAGGTGTGACTGTAATGTGTTGAGACAGTGGGTTGAAAGATTGAGATTACTGAGATGTGAGAGTCCATTGAGGTATCCTGATATGAAGTCTTGCAAACTGAGTGACAGTACTGTGGAAGACATGTGGCCCAGTAGTACTATCATATGTCTGACTGAGATTGATGGTAGATAAGTCAGAGTGCAAAGCTGAATCAAATTGTTTTGTCTTTGCTGTGTTAGAAATGCCCTGAGACGAATGGTGTCAAGCAGAGCTCCTATGAATTGTAAAGTCTGAGATAGTTGAAGTTAGGATTTGGGAAAATTGATTTTGAAACCCAAATGTTGAAAGAAGAGAATTTTCATGCAAGTTGCTACCGTCACCCCTTGAGAAATATGGTCTTTGATCAGCCAGGCATCCAAATAAGAAAAGGCTTGGAGGCCCCAAGACCGTAGTGCTGCTGCCACTATAACTAGGCACTTGGTGAATACTCTGGGAGAGGATGCAAGACCAAAGGGTAGTACTTTGTATTAATAATGGTGGTGAGCCACCTGAAATCGGAGGAATTGTCAGGAGGCCGGATGCACTGTAATGTGAGTGAAGGCTTATAAGAACATAAGAATTGCCGCTGCTGGGTCAGACCAGTGTCCATCGTGCCCAGCAGTCCGCTCGTGCGGTGGCCCTTAGGTCAAAAAGACTAGTGCCCTGAGTCTAGCCTTACTTGCGTATGTTCTGGTTCAGCAGGAACTGAACTTCCTTACATTTGTACAGAATCTATCCCAGCGGTCTCAAACATGCGGCCCGTGGGCTGCATGTGGCTCTCCAGGTTTTATTTGCGGACCGCGGTCTGGACGCGATCAACAGCATTTCTCTTCCCCTTTCCCTTCCTTTTGGAGCAGGAGCGTGTCTGGCTGGCTCGTTCCGTTCAAAGCCACGGGTTGGCAGCTCCTCGCGCTATCCACTCCTGCATCAGAAGCCTCTCTGACGTCACAACATCAGAGAGGCTTCAGATTCAGGCGCGGATCTCGCAAGGAGCCGCCACTCGTGGCTTTGAACGGAACGAGCTGGCCAGACACGCTGCTGCTCCACAAGGAAGAGGACGGAAGGGGAGGGGAAAGAGAAATGCTTCTGCTACATAGGAAAGGGGGACCCTAGGGAAATGCTGCTGCTGCTGTACAGGGAAAGGGGAAGAGAAATGCCTCTCCTGCACAGGAAAGGGGGAAGGGAAATGCTGCTTCTGTTGCTGCTGCACCCAATTGGGGAAAGAGAGAGAAGGAAGGAGAAGGGAGGGGAAATCTGCAATCCTGGTGGGAGACTCGATCCTAAGACAAGTGGACAGTCACATAGCGGGAGGAAGAGAGGATAGGCTGGTGACCTGTCTCCCAGGAGCAAGGACTAAGGACATTGCTGACAGAATTGATAGGATCCTGGAAGGAGCAGAAACGGAGGAGACGGCAGTGATAGTCCACGTCGGGACAAACAATGTCGCCAGGAGAGACTAAAACAGGAATGCACTCACCGAGCAGTTCAAGATCTTGGGAAGGAAGCTGAAGATGAGGACACAGAGGATAGCGTTTTCGGAGATCCTACCAGTGCCGAGGGCTGATGTGAAGAGGCAAACAGAACTACAATCAATTAATGCGTGGATGAGATGGTGCGAAGAGGAGGGTTTCCACTTCGTGAGGAACTGGATATCGTTTTGGGGCAAGAACAAGCTATTCAGGAGAGATGGACTACACCTGAGCACAGCGGGAACTAAACTACTAGCAAACAACATCAGGAGAGGAATAGAACAAGCTTTAAACTAAGAAGAAGGGGAAAGCCGACAGTCGACCAGGCGTCGATGATTCAGAAGACAGTATCCAGAAAGGATACTGGGTGGGGAATGTGCTGGGAAGACACCAAAGACACACAACAGGCGGTGAAAGACCGACAGAGCCAGACGAGTCAAGAGGAGGTTAGGAAGAGTCTACTACAAGGGGAAGACAAAAAGAAACAGGAGGGGAAGGAGCACAAGGAGGAAAACAAGAACGTATCACAAGGGGATAACATAAGAGACATTAAACAGGAGTCTACAGGACAGGAAGGGGACAGTGCAAACAACAAATCACATGGGAAAGTAACGAAAAACCAAAAATATCAAGACTTAAATTGTATGTACACTAACGCAAGAAGCCTGAAGAACAAAATGGGTGAACTAGAAATCATGGCCAAGGATGAGAACCTGGACGTCATAGCAATTACGGAAACATGGTGGAACGAAGAAAACAAATGGGAACAGTACTACCAGGATACAAGCTCTACAGAAGAGACAGGACGCATCAAAAAGGGGGAGGAGTAGCACTTTATATAAAGGATACCATTCACTCAACCGGAGTGGATGCAGCAGTGACAAAGGACCAACCGGAATCAATATGGGTTAAAATACCAGGAAGAAGGGGAACCGAGATAAAGATGGGACTGTAATATCGCCCACCTGGACAAACAGAAGCAATGGATGAAGAACTGAGGGCTGAATTGAGACGAGAATGTAAAAACAAAAACACCATAATTATGGGAGATTTTAATTATCCCGGGATAGACTGGAACCATGGAGACTCAAGATGTTCAAGGGAAATGGAGTTCCTGGAGGCAGTACGGGACTGTTTCTTGGAGCAGCTTGTCAAGGAACCAACAAGAGGGACTGCTATACTAGATTTAATCCTCAGCGGGTTGAAAGGACCTACCCAAGAAGTGAAAGTAGTAGGACCATTAGGAAACAGTGATCACAACATGATCCGATTCAAAGTGGAAATAGAAATGCCAAAGGGGAAGAGAACCATTGCAACAGCGTTTAACTTCAAGAAAGGGAACTATGACGCTATGAGGCAAATGGTAAGGAGAAAACTCAAGAACAGCTCTAGGAAAACACAGACGGTGGAACAAGCCTGGACCTTATTCAAGGACACGGTAAACGAGGCACAAAGCCTGTATATACCCAGATTTAGAAAAGGGAGCAAAAAGAATCAAACAAAAGACCCAACATGGATAACCAATGAAGTTAAGAAGGTGATAGGGAACAAGAAAAAATCATTCAAGAAGTGGAAAAAGGATAAAACTGAGGAAAACTGGAAAGAGCACAGGAAACATCAAAAAGAATGTCACCGTGTGGTTAGAACAGCGAAAAGAGAGTACGAGGAGACACGAAATTTTAAACCATTCTTTCGATATGTGAAAGGAAAACAACCGGCAAGGGAGGAAGTGGGACCCCTGGATGAGGGAGGCAGAAAAGGAGGAAAAGGAGGTAGCAGACAGACTAAACACGTTCTTCTCGTCAGTCTTCACAAAAGAGGACAGAACCAACGTGCCAGAACCGGAAAAAACCTTCAGGGGGGATCAAGAGGAAAAATTATTATCAACAGAGGTGAGCCTCAAGGACGTACTCAAACAGATAGATAGACTAAAAACTGACAAATCGCCAGGACCCGATGGAATCCACCCGAGAATATTGAAAGAGCTCAGAGACGAAATAGCGGAGTTACTACAGAAGATCTGCAACCTATCCTTGAAAACAGGGGTAGTCCCGGAGGACTGGAGGAAAGCGAATGTTACACCTATCTTCAAAAAGGGATCCAGAGGTGACCCGGGGAACTACAGACCGGTGAGCTTGACCTCAGTCCGGGGAAAGATGGCCGAATCATTAATCAAAGACAGCATAAATGAACATATAGAAAGAAATAATCTGATGAGAACCAGCCAGCATGGTTTCTGTAAAGGAAGATCCTGCCAAACGAACCTACTGCACTTCTTCGAGGGGATTAACGAACAATTGGACAAAGGTGACCCCATAGACATCATATATCTGGACTTTCAAAAAGCCTTCGACAAGGTACCCCATGAACGCCTGCTAAGGAAACTGCGGAACCATGGGGTGGAGGGGGAAGTGCACAGATGGATCTGTAATTGATTGGCGGACAGGAAGCAGAGAGTAGGAGTAAAAGGACACTACTCTGACTGGGAAGCAGTCACGAGCGGTGTCCCGCAGGAGTCAGTGCTGGGACCACTGCTGTTCAATATATTCATTAATGACCTGGAAGTGGGGACGAAGTGCGAAGTCATAAAATTTGCGGACGACACAAAACTCTCCAGTAGAGTTAGAACTGTTGAAGAATGTGAAGAACTACAAAGGGACTTGAACAAACTGAGTGAATGGGCAAATAAATGGCAAATGTGTTTCAATGTAGAGAAATGCAAAGTCTTGCACATAGGGAAAGGAAACCCGATGTTCAGCTACACGATGGGGGGGAGGGTATTGGGGAAGAGCAACCTAGAAAGGGACTTGGGGGTTTTAGTGGACCAATCAATGAAGTCGGGAGCACAATGTGCAGCAGCCTCCAAGAAGGCGAACAGAATGTTGGGAATTATTAAAAAAGGAATCACTACCAGAACCAAAGAAGTTATCCTGCCGCTGTATCGGGCGATGGTACGCCCGCATCTGGAATACTGCGTTCAATACTAGTCACTGTACCTTAAGAAGGATATAGCGACACTCGACAGGGTCCAGAAAAGAGCAACAAAAATGATAAGGGGCATGGAAGGCCTCTCATATGCTGAGAGGCTGGAGAAACTGGGGCTCTTTTCTCTGGAAAAACGGAGACTTAGAGGGGACATGATAGAAACTTACAAGATCATGAAGGGTATAGAGAGGGTGGAGAGGGGCAGATTCTTCAGACTGGCGGGGGAAACAAAAACAAGAGGGCACGCAAGAAAACTGAAGGGAGACAGATTCAGAACAAATGCTAGGAAGTTCTTCTTCAGCCAGCGGGTGGTGGATACCTGGAATGCGCTTCCGGGGGAGGTGGTAGAGCAGAGTATGATTTTGGGTTTCAAAAAGGGGTTGGACATGTTCCTAAAGGAAAAGGGGATTGAGGGGTATAGCTAGAGGGGTACTATAAAGGATAAAATATCTTAAGTGAAAGAACACTACAGGTCATGGACCTGGGGGGCCGCCGCGGGTGCGGACTGCTGGGCACGATGGACCTATGGTCTGACTCGGCAGAGGCGATTCTTATGTTCTTAGGGGATAGGAACAAGAGAAGAAGCCAAGTTCATGGGAGGGAGGGAAGGAAAGGAGATATCAGACCATGGAGGGGGAGGGAGAGATGCCAGTGCATGGGGGAAGGGAAGGAGACAGATGCCAGACTAGGGGAAAGGAAGGAAGGAGAGATGGAGAGAAAGGAAGGAAAGAGATGCCAGACCATGGAAATAGGATGGAAGAAGAGAGAGATAGGAAGGGAAGGTAAGACATGGAAACGTAGATTTTGAAAAGAAAGCAGAAAAATTGAACATTAAGTTAATGCCAAAGATGGATGCAAGGAAGAAAGTGAAGACGGAGAGAAAAACAGTCAAAGGACAAGAAGGCCCTGGAAACATAGTTGAAAGCACAGAAAAATAAAGTCACCAGACAACAAAGGTAGGGAAAATGATTTTATTTTCAATATAGTGATTGAAATGTGCCAGTTTTGAGAAAGAAAAGATATTAAACTTTAAATGTGAGGGCTGCAGAAAAAATAGAGTACTTGGAGGGCTGCAGAAAAAAATAGTTAATGTCTTATTAAAGAAATTACAATTTTGCATGAGGTAAAACTCTTTATAGTTTATATATCTTTCCTCTTAACTGTTAAAGGAAAGTTTTATAAGTTTTACCTCATGCAAAATTGTCATTTCTTTAATAAGACATTAACTATTTTTTCTGCGGCCCTCCAAGTACCTACAAATCCAAAATTTGGCCCTGCAAAGGGTTTGAGTTTGAGACCACTAATCTATCCCCTTTTAACTTTAGAGAGTGCCCTCTCTTTCTCTTTACCTTGGAGAGTTTGAACAACCTGTCTTTATCTACTAAGTCTATTCCCTTCATTATCTTGAATGTTTTAATCATGTCCCCTCTCAGTCTCCTCTTTTCAAGGGAGAAGAGACCCAGTTTCTCTTATGATGAAGACCACCAACCATTTTAGTAGCCTTCCTCTGGACTAGTGCTGCCCAATTCAGAAAAAAAAATTTTGCTTCGATTCAGCCTACTAAATTGATTTTTCGATTAGATTTTCCTGCCCAATCAGGCATATTTTTTTTTTTCAAATGTCCTGGTGGATTTATTTTGTAGCTTTTCCACCCACCCCACCCCTCTTTCCTTCTCCAACCTCAAGCTGGTGCTATGCTGTACACAAAATAAACAAAAAAAGAATTTCTCTCTCTGTTAGGTCTTAGCTCACACTAGCTGCCTAACACCATCTCTGGCACAATACACATTTCAAATCTGACATATACTGTAATCACAAAATAGAAAATAAATTTATTCTTTTTTACCTTCCACTACCATATTCAACATTTGTTTCTTTCCCATTCTCTACCATCTCTCTCTCTCCCTTCTTTGTGCCCTGGGTCAAACCTCTATATTCCCCTCCATACAGCATCTTTCCCTTCCTCCCCTCCATTATGATGTGCAACATTTCTTTCTCCATCCCTATGCACCATCTCTTCCTGCCCTCCACCCTGTGTTCAACTTTTCTCCCTCTCTCTTCTCCATGTATGTCTCCCTCCCTGCCACCATATGCATGATTTCTCCCTCTCACCCGTTCCTACCTCTTCTCTCCCTTCCTGAGCAGCAGCTCTCCTCCCCTCCCACCCATTCCCCTGTGTAGAACCTTTCTATCCCTTCCACCCTCCCATCCCCCTCTGTAGTATTTATCCATCCATCCCATCCCCCTGTGCAGTAGCGCTCCACCAACTCTCCCACCATGAAACCTGACATACCTCAGAGACCTCCTAAAGCAGCAGTGGTGGCGGGGCAGGGGTGATCAGCAGTGGCATCACTCAGAATGGGCTACTCACAGCCTGCCTCAGTGATGCCATCAGTGACATGGCAGAGGGAAAGCCCCGGTGGGGCAGGCCATGAGCAACTTGTTCAGAACAATGTCGCTGCCTTAATTAAGAGGATCCTCAAGATCTCGGTCAGCGCAGATCTTCATGGATGTCAATACCGGGTTCTCCATCGAGCGTACTTTACACAAAGCCAGGTCCATCACTCAAGATACACAATGTCTCTCAACAGGTTCACTTGTTTTTTCATGCCTTTTGGTCACGGGAAGGCCTGCAAGGTATTGGGAGGGAGTGAGAGTAGACAGTGTACAGAACAGGGAGGAAAGGGGGAACAGAGTACAGAGCTTGGCAGGGCAGGAAAGGAAGGGAGGGACTAGGAGCAGAGCGCTTGAATATTAACACACACACCCCTGGTTTATATTAGAGTCAAACTTTTTTCCTCCTTTTTTGGGGGGAAGGTTACCTCGGTTTAAAATATTACATAACATAAAATCAACTTATAGACCATATGAACGTAAGAATCTATGCGGTTTACAATTGATTAACCTTTATTACAAATAGAACTCTGAAGAAAATTAATTACCCAAAAATCTAGAGAATAGATAAGTCTTCAAATGCCTTCTGAAAGCTAGGTATGACATAGATAATAAGAATAGTTGTTTAAAATCTTTATCCCAAAGAGCGGCCTGATATGACATAGTATGTTCGTGATATCTTTTAAACTTGTAACCCTTCACTGAAGGGTAAGTAAAAAAAGCATGGACTTTGCGGGAATATTTTGGATTGGGAACTGTAAATACATCTAAAAGATATGAGGCTGCCTGACCTGTTAGGATTTATAATAAATACAACCAATCTTGAAGATGATGTGGGCCTCTATGGGCAGCCAATACAATTCGCAATAAAAGGGAGATAAGTGATCATATTTTTCAAACCACAGATTAGTCTTCACTGCTGTGTTCTGTATGAGTCGTAGTCTGGAAATATTTTTCTTTAACCCTGCTAGTAATAGTCTAGATCAGTGGTTCCCAACCCTGTCCTGGAGGACCACCAAGCCAACCGGGCCCCCAGGATAACTCCAATGAATACGCATGGAGCAGACTTGCATGCCTGTCACTTCCATTATATGCAAATTTCTCTCATGCATATCCACTAGGGCCAGCCTGAAAACCCGACTGGCCCGGCGGTCCTCCAGGACAGGGCCGGGAACCACCGGTCCAGATTTCCCAATACCAGTGATTGAACTAGTGACTTAAATGCAGTGATATCAAAATAAGCTCCGACAGTCCACAATTTCCATAAAGTGTGGAAAGACTTGCAAACTACCACGTCAACTTGTTTCTGCATAGTCAAATTCTGATCTAAAGTAATTCCCAATATTTTAACTGAAGAACAAACAGGATATTGTAATAGAATCTTCATATAAGTTCTAGCTTCTTTCATATCCACAGAGCACAGCCAGTCGTTACAATTTAAGAGCGGCAGGCATTAGTTTTATCTATTTTAGACTATTGTAACATCATCTATTTAGACGCACACAAAAAAATTCTAAGGAAATTAAGGATAATTCAGAATACAGCTGTTCGATTGATTTTTGGTTTAAAAAAAGAACGACCATATTAGTCCATATTATCGTTTACTTCATTGGCTGCCTTTGGAGGCAAGAGTAACATAGTACATAAGAACATAAGAAATGCCTTCACTGAATCAGACCTTTTTGGTCCATCCAGTCCGGTGACCCGCACACGTGGAGGCCAAGCCAGGTGTTCCCCGATGAAACCTGTTTACCCGTATCCATCGATGTGATTTGCAAGAAGGTGTGCATCCAACTTGCCTTTGAAACCCAGAATGGTGGTCTCCGTCACAACCTCTTCTGGGAGAGCATTCCAAGCGTCCACCACTCGCTGCGTGAAACAGAACTTCCTGGTATTTGTCCTAAACCTGTCGCCTCTCAACTTTAATCCATGACATCTTGTCTGATTCACATTTGACAATGTGAATAACGATGCTTCTTGCTCTATTTTGTCGAATCCTTTTATTATCTTATAAGTCTCTATCATATCCCCTCGCAGTCTTCTCTTCTCAAGGGTAAATAAGCCCAGTTTCCTTAGGCGTTCTTTGTAGCTCAAATTTTCCATACCTAATACTAGCTTCGTAGCTCGCCTCTGCACCCTCTCCAGCAGGGTCACATCCTTCTTTAGGTAGGGAGACCAGTGCTGGACACAGTACTCCAGGTGTGGTCTGACCATTGCTCTGTAAAGCGGCATTATGACGTCCGCCGATCTACTCGTGATTCCCTTCTTTATCATGCCCAACATCCTGTTTGCCTTCTTCGCCGCCGATGCGCACTGCGCCGACGGCTTTAGGGTCCTGTCAATCAGTATCCCCAGATCCCTTTCTTGTTCACTCTTGCTCAATGTTACACCTAACATTTTATATTCATGTTCCTTGTTTTTCCTTCCCAGGTGCATCACTTTGCATTTCTCTACATTAAACTTCATCTGCCACTTTTCTGTCCATTTCCCTAGTTGGTTCAAATCTCTTTGGAGTTCTTCAATGTCCATTAGAAACATAGAAACATAGAAATAGACGGCAGATAAGGGCCCACGTCCCATCTAGTCTGCCCACCTTAATGTCCCTCCCCTACCTTTGCCCTGTGAATAGATCCCATGTGCCGATCCCATTTTGCCTTAAAATCAGGCATGCTGCTGGCCTCAATCACCTGTAGTGGAAGACTATTCCAACGATCAACCACTCTTTCAGTGAAAAAGAATTTCCTGGTGTCACCTCGTAGTTTCCCGCCCCTGATTTTCAACGGATGCCCTCTTGTTGTCGTGGGACTCTACTGTCCGGCATAGTTTCGTGTCATCTGCAAACTTGATTATATTACTCGTTGTTTTCTCTTCCAGGTCATTTATGAAGATATTGAACAAAATGGGCCCAAGAACCGAGCCCTGGGGCACACCGCTTGTCACTTTTTCCCAGTCCGAGAACTTCCCATTTATGCTTACCCTCTGCAATCTGTTCTCCAGCCATATTCCTATCCATTTTAGGATGTCCCCCTTTATTCCATGGCATTCTAGTTTTCTCATAAGCCTCGCGTGTGGGACCTTGTCGAATGCTTTCTGAAAGTCCAAGTATATTATGTCCACCGGGTCTCCTTTATCGATGTGTTTGTTCACCTTCTCAAAAAATTGTAGCAAGTTTGTCAGACATGACTTTCCCTTTCTGAAGCCGTGTTGACTGGTTCTCATCAGATCATGATTATCCAAATGTTGCACTATACTATCCTTGATTAGTGCTTCTACCATCTTCCCAGGAACCGACGTAAGACTCACAGGTCTATAGTTGCCTGGTTCACCTCTCGATCCTTTTTTGAAGATTGGGATGACATTTGCTATCTTCCAGTCGTCTGGTATTTGACCTGTTCTGATTGTCAAATTTGCAAGGGATTGTAATAACTCTCCTATTTCTTCCTTAAGTTCTTTTAGGACTCTTGGGTGAATTCCATCCGATCCAGGGGATTTGTCACTTTTTAGTTTGTCGATCTGATTGTATATCATGTCCAAGTCCACATTTACTGTGGTGAGGCTATCCTCATCTTCTCCCTTAAATACTTTCTCTGCTTCAGGCAGTAATGTAGTGTCCTCCTTGGTAAAGACAGACGCGAAGAATGAATTTAGCCTATCAGCAATCTGTTTATCTTCCTTAATGCACCCTTTTCTTCCTTGGTCATCTAGAGGGCCCACTGCCTCCTTAGCTGGTTTTTTCCCTTTTATGTATCTAAAGAAGGGTTTGAAGTTTTTGGCTTCTTGTGCTAACTTTTTCTCATAAACCTTTTTGGCATCTCTTACCGCCTTGTGACAATTCTTTTGGTCGACCTTGTGACTGTTCCAGGCCTCCGTTGTTTGTTCGCGTTTCCATTTTTTGAACGAGTTCCTCTTGTCCCTTACCGCATCCTTCACCCCTTTAGTTAACCAAGCTGGTTAACTAAAGGGGTGAAGGATAGTAACATAGTAGATGACGGCAGATAAAGACCCGAATGGTCCATCCAGTCTGCCCAACCTGATTCAATTTAATTTTTAATTTTTTTAAATTTTTTCTTCTTAGCTATTTCTGGGCAAGAATCCAAAGCTTTACCCGGTACTGTGCTTGGGTTCCAACTGCCGAAATCTCTGTTAAGACTTACTCCAGCCCATCTACACCCTCCCAGCCATTGAAGCCCTCCCCTGCCCATCCTCCACCAAACGGCCATACACAGACACAGACCGTGCAAGTCTGCCCAGTAACTGGCCTAGTTCAATATTTAATATTAAATTATTATTCAAATTTTCCGGTATCTGCTTTAAGTTGATATCAGGATTGTCTTCAGCTTACCTTTTTCCTCATTTTGTGTTGCATAGACCAGTGGTCCCCAACCCTGCCTGGAGGACCACCAGGCCAATCGGGTTTTCAGTCTATCCCTAATGAATATGCATGAAGCAGATTTGCATGCCTGTCACTTCCATTATATGCAAATCTCTCTCATGCATATTCATTAGGGCTAGCCTGAAAACCCGACTGGCTTGGTGGTCCTCCAGGACAGGGTTGGGGACCACTGGCATAGACCATCAAGAGAAAACTAGAAACTTCTACTTATTTGCTTATCCAAAAATTAATGGGTGTAGAAGATATAAGACCTTCTTAGATAGGACCCTAGCATTTCAAGCTGGTAGGTAACAATCTTGGTTAGGTAAATGTATTCAGCAAGCTATATTATCCTATTGCAGTTTTCGGAAATTAATTAAGACCACTTTGTTCGATAAGTTTATTACTTAGTGAGTTTTATTATTGAAATTCCATTTACAAATATTTGTATTTTTTCACTGTATTATTGTATTTCGCTGATTATCCAGCTCTTTTTAGTGTAAACTGCGTAGAACTTTTGGTTATGGCAGTATAAAAGAATAAAGTTATTATTATTATACTAGTCTTTAAGCCCTTTAAATTAACGGGTGCTAGAGTAGATGTCTGTCTGTCAGGGGTTTATTTTCCTTTGTCTCTCTCTCCTTGCACGCTGTCTTCCTATGTCCATAGTGCCCCTAGTGCCTCCTTCCCATGTCCTTATTACCCCTTCCTACGTCCTTAGTGCCGCCAGTACATCCTTCCTGTGTCCATAATGCCCCCAGTGCCTTCTTCCCATGTCCTTAGTGCCCCCAGTGCCTCTGTACTGTGTCCTTAGTGCCCCAGTGCCTGCGTACTGTGTCCTTAGTGCCCCAGTGCCTGCGTACTGTGTCCTTAGTGCCCCAGTGCCTGCGTACTGTGTCCTTAGTGCCCCAGTGCCTGCGTACTGTGTCCTTAGTGCCCCAGTGCCTGCGTACTGTGTCCTTAATGCCCTCAGTGCTTTCTTCCTATGTCCTTAGTGCCCCCAGTGCCTCCTTCCCGTGTCCTTAGTGCCCTCAGTGCATACTATGTCCTTAGTGCCACCCCACTGCCTCCTTCTTATGTCCCCATCATTATCTTCCAGACTTTGTCCCACCCGCCACCACCGATGCCAGCCTGCCTGCCTGCCTCCCTCCCATCCCCCTGAGCAGCATGTTTCCATTAAAAAAAAACCACCACCACCACCCCCCCAATGCCAGCCTGCCTGCCTGCCTCCCATCCCCCTGAGGAGCATGTTTCCATTGACCCCCCCGATGCCTGCCTGCCTCCCATCCCCCTGAGCAGCATGTTTCCATGAAATCCCCCCATCCCCCCTCCGATGCCAGCCTGCCTGCCTCCCATCCCCCTTCTATTGAAACCCCCCCCATGCCAGCCTGCCTGCCTCCCAAGCCCCTGAGCAGCATGTTTCCATGGAACCCCCCCACCCCGATGCCAGCCTGTCTTCCATTGAACCCCCCCACCCCCCTCCGATGACAGCCTGCCTGCCTCCCATCCCCCTTCCATTGAAACCACCCCCACCCCAAACCACAGCCAGCATCAGCCAACCAGTCACATTATGCTGCATTGCTCAGTTTCTAAGCTCTTTTTTCATGAGAGTCAATCAGTACAGCAGCAGCAGTTACCTGAAACAAATACAAAATGTTATGAGCTGACACACTTGCTGGGGGCTATCAATTTCACCCACATATCTAATTAGGCCAGTTGCAGAAAAAGAGGGGGAATACAGGAATAGAAAGTTCAGTCATGCCCTAAATATGGAAGTGGTCTGCAATGTCTCTCACATTATAACTGATGTGTATGCATGTTTCCTAAATTCTTGGTTGGCTCCTCCTCCCTGCGCACGACCACCTCTCCCAGGGCCGTCACGGCGCCCCGCCGAGCCTTCGTCACTGTAACGGCATCGCCTCCCACCCCTGGACAGCCACAGCGCCCGCCCACTCACCTGCCAGTCTTGCGCTCCCAGCCGGGGCTTCTGAGTGCCAGCACCTCAGCCAATCGGCGGCCGCTTTGGTCTCGGCCGCTACACGGTGTTAGGCGGGTGCAGGCAATGGCGAGGAGGGACTCCGCCGCTGTCACGCCAACCCGTTGCCGAGCTAGCCAATGGACATCACCCTTGTGGCTGGCGTTGGGAAGGGGAGGGGGGAAGTCTGCTGCCTTTTCCGCCTCCAGTGACATAGTAAGCGCGCATGCGCACTCTTGCCGGCACATCCCGATAGATCAAATCTCAGGGAACACACGGTGAGAGTGCGCATGCGTGCTTAGCATTTTATTATTATAGATAGATAAAGTTGCCAGAGATAATATCTGAAACTTTTCCTTCACTAGAAACTTGAGACCCCTGAGGTCTAAGATTGGATGGGATGAGAAACCCCCAGTTCCTCTTCCCAGGAGGAACCCTTTCGATGGCATTGAAGAGAAGAGATTCTATCTCAAGAAGAAGGAACATCTGCTGAGGGTTGAAAACAGACTCTCTTGGAGGATGATCTGGAGGAATGTTGATAAAGAGAAGAGAGTATCCCTCTCAAATGACTGTTGGTATCCATTCCAGAGGTCTATGGTAATCAGTTCCCAGCGAGGATAGTATAGTTGAAGGAAGCCTCTGATGGGTTGAGGAAGAGGCTGGGATAGAGGAACCTCAGCTATGCTCTCAAGAAGTGCATCAAAAAGACTAAGCAGGCTTTTGGGGAGCTTCTGATTGAGATTTTTGAGGACGCTGTTGCTTCTGCTTCTTCTGCTGTGGTCTAAGGGGAGCAGCTGGTTTAGAAGAAAAACGCCTCCGATAGGAAGAAAAAGTCTTTAAAGTCTTAGAAGTTGAAGGCTTAGGTTTAGATTTAACCAAAGCATCTCAATGTTTCTCATGGTCAGTAAGCTTTTGGGTAGCATTTACAATACAGTCACCAAATAGCTCATCACCCAAGCACAAAATGTTATCCAATCTATCCTGAAGATTGATATCCATTTCAGAGACTCTGAGCCATGCAAGAAGTCTCATTGCCACCAACATAGCTGAAGCTCTGGAAGATAATTCAAAGGCATCATAAGCAGATCTCACCATGTACCTTCTAGCCAGAGAAAGGGTGCAAGAGATGTGATGAAAATCCTATAATTGTGATGAAAATCCTTTAATTGTTTTGAAGGAACATATCTATCAAAAGAACACAATTTCTTAACCAGATTCTTGATATAACAGGAAATATAGAAATTGTAGTTTAGGACTCTGTTAGCAAGCATGGAGTTTTGGTACAAGTGATAGCCAAACTTGTCCACAGTGCGCCCTTCATGTCCTGGTGGCACTGAGGCATAGACTCTGGATGGAGTAGATTTTTTTCAAAGTCGACTTTACCACCAGGGACTGGAGTTGTGGTTTGATAAAACCAAAAGAAGAAATTATTTTGTATAAAAAGTCCAATTTTCTGGGAGCCACAGTAATTGTGAGGGGGGTGTCTCCAGTTCTTATGAAGAGTCTCTTTGAGAATACCATGTAATGGTAAGCGATGCGGCTCTTTAGGAGGTTCATCGTAGTCAAAGGCCTCCACATATTCAGCACAGTAGGCAGAGTCAGCTTTTAATTTGACTGGTAGCTCTTTGCCTAATTGCCAAATAAATTTCAGAGATTTAGCTCTGTGGAGATTTCTGAGGAGACTTTTCAGGTGTATCATAGTGGACTCGGGGACATCATCCGCCGAGTCAGACTGAAAGTCTGAGTTATAAAAGTCTTTTGGTGAAGGAGTGCGTCGGGATCGATGGCGACATTGAGCCTGGTGTCGATCCAATGAAGACGACGATGTATGATGTGACTTCCTTTTATGCTTTGAAGAGCAGGAAGGAGAGAGAGCGATGTTTCCGCTTCACAGCAGCCGAGGATGACTAATGCTGACTGGACTTGGATCGTCGAGACGATGAGGAAGAATGTTGTTGCCTCGAAGAACGGGCTCTGCGATGAGACGAATTGTGTTTGGATGTGGAATGTCGATGTTATACCGGAGATCCAGTATTGGTACTGCAGGACCTGGTGGCCTTATGCTCAGGTTGGGCCAGTACCGATGAAGTCAGTGTCAGAGTACGGAGTTTGAACATGTCACTGACTTGGAGAAATGCTCCAAGCTTTTCATGGTATGAGAGCACCAGTACATTTTGGCGTTCTGCCAGTACCATCGGTGCTATGTCTGACCTCAGATAGGGTGACATTGAAGACGATGCACACCTTGATGTAGGAGAGGCCAGATGCCAGAGCGGTCATCACTTGGTCAACATCAAGGGACTCGATGCAGTGGTGTACCAAGGGGAGGGGGCGGTCTGCCCCAGGTGCACGGCTTGGGGGGGATGCACAGCCAGCCAGGTCCTCCTCACCTTCCTTTCCCCAGGCTCCACTACAATCCTACCTCCCCTGCCGACAAGAAGTCTTTCCGACGTCAATTCAGACGTCGGAAAGGATGTTCCGGGCCAGCCAGGCAGTGATTGGCTGGCCCGGAACATCCTCTCCGACGTCAGAATTGACATCAGAAAGACTTCTTGTCGGCGGGTGGAGGTAAGATTGCAGGCGCGGACCGGGAGAAAGTAAGGGGAGAGGCTCTTTTTGTTTTTTTTCTGCGGTAGGTAGTGCAGGATGTAGGCAGGCAAGCTGGCTGGCTTTAGCGCAGCAGGGAGGGAGGCAGACAGGCAGGCTGGTTTTGGGGGTGGAGAAAATCTGGAAGGCAGTTGGGGGGACATAAGGAGGCACTGGGGGCACTAAGGACACAGGAAGGAGGCACTGGGGACACCATGGACACAGGAAGGAGGCACTGGGGGCACCATGGACACAGGAAGGAGGCACTGGAGGCACTATGGACACGGGAAGGAGGCACTGGGGGCACTATGGACACAGGACATGGCACTGGGGGCACTATGGACACAGGACATGGCACTGGGGGCACTAAGGACACAGGACAGGGCACTGGGGGCACCATGGACACAGGAAGGAGGCACTGGGGGCACTAAGGTCACAGGAAGGAGACACTGGGGGCACCATGGACACAGGAAGGAGGCACTGGGGGCACTATGGACACAGGAAGGAGGCACTGGGGGCACTAAGGACATGGGAAGGAAGGAGGGAGGGAATAGAAAGGGACAATTGTTGGGCCTGAGTGCAGAAAGAAAGAAATGAAAGAAAGGATATAGTCAATTAATAGATGTCCCTTTTGATGAAAAAAAATAAATGGTCATGTTACTTCTGACTTACTTTTTATGCAGCAGAGTCGGCAGCTGCGCTGAGGTGCAGGTAGGTCCCGTGATGACTCATCTGCCGGCTTTGCTCCGGAAGAAGTAAGTTACATCAGAAGGGGTGGACCCGGCAGATGCAGTCATTGCGGGACTTTGCCACAATTCCCTGCGTCTGCCGGGTTCACCCCCTCCGACGTAACTTACTTCTTCCGGAGCAGAGCCAGAAGACGAGTCATCGCAGGACCTTCCAGCATGCAGCTGCTGAGTCCACTCCAGAGCAAGTACGTCAGAGTGGGGTGGACTGGCAGCCGGCAGCTACAGTCATCGTGGGACCTTGCTGAATGAAGGGAGAGAAAGGAGCAAGATTGCTGGAATGGAAGAGTGGTGGAGGGAAAGAAAGGGGGCAGGGTGTTATGGAAGGGAGGTGCTGATAGAATTGATGTACAGAGAAAGGGGAGAGACATAAGGGGGAAGGATATTGGAGGGAAAGAAAGGGGGCATATGCTGATTGAAGAAAGGTGGATAGTGAGAGAAAGGGCAGACATTGGATGGTAGTGGGGAGCCTAAGCTGGATGGAAGTGCAGATGGGAGAGATAAGGGAGCAAATGCAGGAAGGAAATGGGAGGAGAGAAAGAGGGGAGCAGACGCTGGATGGAAGTGGACAGAGAGAGACGGTACTAGATGGAAGGGTTGGAGAAAGAGGGTACATGATGGAAGGAGGGGATAAATAAAAGGAGGGCACATGATGGGGAGAGAAGGATTGAGTTAGGGAAACAATGGAGGGGTGAGGGAAAGAGGTGGCAAGCTTTAGGTAGACAGTAAAAAAGGACATTGATGAGAGGGTAGTAAGAACGTAATCTAGACAGATGCAGAAAATAAATTGAAAAGGAAAATGAGGGAAAAAAGGGAAAGGGATTGCAGAGGAGAGGTGTGGGAGAAGGAAGGAGAGGAGAGAGATGCCAGACCAATGGGGGTAAAAGGAGAGATGGCAGGGGGAGGCATACAGTTTCTGGAAGGGGCATAGAAAGAGAGAAGATGCCATATAGGGGAAGAGAGACGCAGACAGTGGATGGAAGGAAGAGAGTTACAAGAAGATGAGGAAAGCAGAAACCACAGAAGAAAAAGGTAGAAAAAAAATTTCTATTTATCTATTGCTTTAGGAGACATGTGTCACTGCTTCTGTGGTACACTGTATGCAGAGTCCAGCTTCTTACTGGTTCAATTTAACCTTTGTCTATGTATTTCTATTTTATCCCCCCTTTTACAAAACTGTGCAGCGTTTTTTAGCACCAGCCGTGGAGGTAGCAGCTCTGATGCTCAGAATTCTATGAGCGTCAGAGCTGTTACCACCGTGACTAAAATCCACATTACAATTTTGTAAAAGAGGGAGGGGTTAGTTTGTGATTACATATTCCATACTAGGCGAAGGTGTTTTCTATGTTCTGTGTGTTCGAAAGACATGGTTTTTTGTTAGGATTGACTGCAGGATCGATCTGTACTAGTCTGGCTTGTTTAGTTTTACAATGGGTGTATTGATGTTGTACTGCTCACTGCAGTATGTAAGATGCTGCCTTTTCCTAGGTACTCATGTGTGACATGTGGCTTGTTACTAAAAATCATGTTTTTCGTACAGATTGGGGGGGGTGTCAAAAAAATGATGGGCCACATATGCTAGGTACGCCACCGACTCGATGCAAGGTTGACCTGCGAGACCTGTTGGGAAGCTGTTGGTTTTTTAGCTGGCTTACCTGATGGAGCAATGTCACCAGACGCTAGTGCTGCCTGATTCAGGAAAAATATTTCGATTCGATTCAGCCTACTGTATCGATTTTTCGATTCGATTCAATTTTCCTGCCCAATTGGGTGTTTTCAAACATCCTGGTGGGTTTATTTTATAGCCTCTTCATCCCCTTTGCCTTCTCCTAACCACACTGGTGCTGTGGTGTAAACAAAATAAACAACCAAAAAAGACTTTTCCTCTCTCTCTTAAATCCTAGCTCACGTTTGTGGTCTAACAAAAGCTCTGGCAGGATACACGTTTCAAATCTGACATATTATAATCACAAAACAGAAAATAAAATTATTTTTACTACCTTTTGTTGTCTGGTCATTGTTCAAATCTTGTTGGTCCCAGGTTCTGGTTGTCTTCTGATAGCTTGCTTGCCAGGATCTCCTTCTTTCTTCTTGCTAACCATCCATCTGCCATCTCTGTCCTCCCCTTCTGTTTCCCTTCCCTCCCCCTGGAGGTCTAGCATCTTTCCTTGTTTTCATCTCCATCTACAGATCCACCTTTTCTCAACTACCCTTTCATCCAGCATCTTTCCCTTTCTGTAACTTTCATCCCTAAATCCCATTGTCCACCATCTCTCTCCCTCTCCTCTGTTTTTAGACCCCCTTATTTCTTCCCCCAGAAGTCTGGCATATGCACGTCTCTTTGAACCCCCCCTTCCCTCCCTCCCTCCATGTACTTCTACACCAGGGCCCCTCCCCTGAACGTCTGCACCCCCCTGAAGGCCTGCGTATTCAATTTACCTAATTTCAGCAGCCTGACCTGCAGAAGATCGCTGGCTCTAGCGATCTTTGCAAGTTGCCATACGTCGTCCGAGTTGTCTTCTCTGTGCCGCGGTCCTGCCCCTCCTCTGATGTCAGAGAAGGGGCGGGACTGCGGCAGAGAGAAGACAACTCGGACAATGTATGGCAGCTTGCAAAGATCGCTAGAGCCAGCGCTCTTTTGCAAGGCAGGCTGCTGAAATTAGGTAAATTGATGCGGGGAAGGCGGACACCAGCGGGGAAGCCACTTCCCGACTGACCTTCCCCACTCGCCCTCTAAAGCAGGAGCGGCAGGCCAGCAAGAGGTAGTGCTGCCGCTCCTGCTTTAGGGGCGAGGGTCAGCCAACGAATCGGGAGACCGATTTTTTGTCATGGTAAATCGATTCGAATCGTGAATCGGGCAGCCTGATTCTCAGTTTCCTCAGCCCAATTCTAATTTTCCCCAGCCCCCCTACCCGATTCTCAGCTTCCCCAGCCCCCTGCCAAATTTTCAGCTTCTATCTCCAGCCCCCAAGACTCACCAGCCCCCCTGCTGATTCCCAGCCCCCAAGATTCACCAGCCCCCCTGCCGATTTCAGCTTCTAGCCCCCCTGTCGATTTCAGTTTCCATCCCCAGCCCCCAAGACTCACCAGCCCCTTGCCGATTCCCAGCTTCCATCCGCAGCCCCCAAGACTCACCAGCCCCCCTGCCGATTCCAGCTTCCATCCCCAGCCCCCTTGCCGATTCCCAGCTTCCAACCCTAGCCCCCAAGACTCACCAGCCCCCCTGCCGATTCTCAGCCCGCAGCTCCCCCCCGCCGATTCTCAGCCCTCCTGCTGATTCTCAGCCCACCGCCAATTCTCAGCCCTCCCCCCCTCGTCGCCGCCGATTCTCAACCCTCCTGCCGGTTACCCTTTGCTTCCGAGGTCTGCTCGCTCCTCCCTCGACGCTCCCATGTCCTTTCATTTCTTCTGATGTAACTTCCGGTTTCGCAAAACCGGAAGTTACATTGGATGGGAACGAGTCTGGCGGCTGGTGATGAAAAAAAGAATTAATTTGAATTGGGGCTGAATCGGTGAGTCCGTTTTTTTTACCAAAACGAACCGATTCGAATCGTGAATCGGGCAGCACTACCCAACATGGAAGGTTACGATGTCTTCTCGGTGTACATGTCAGTGACAAAAAGCTTTCAGCTCTTAATAGTATGTTTTTGCAGGGTAGAACACCTTGCACAGGATTCAATGCGGTGTTCACGGGTAAGGCACTGTAAGCACCAACTATGTGGGTCAGTGATGGAAATCTGCTGTTGGCACCTGCAACACTTTTTAAAACTGGTTAGCATCAACGGAAAATCCACCTCAGCCAAATTGAATTCAATGGCTGAGGAAAGCGAAGAGGCTTTGACAGGCGAAGCTTGTGAGGTGAGAACAGCAAGGAAAAAAATGTCCTCAGTTTTTTGGGGTTTGTTTTTTTTACAGAACTAAAGTAAATAAAACACATAGAAGAAAGACGTGCGAGAGGGAAGGAAAAGACAAAAATTTGAACAATATTCAAAAGCCACAACTTTCTAGCTCTGTAGAAAACTAAGAACCGAGGAGCCACGAGCAGCGTCGGGTGGGAAGGCACTCACGCATGTGCAGTGTGGGAAGTTCACAAACTCTCTCAAATTCTTAAAGTGGCGATGCATTTTTTAAAGCTATCTATACCGGGGCTCCATGAATGTCGTCACCCACATGTGAGAATATGCTGCCTACTTGTCCTGGAATAAAACACAGTTACTTACCGTAACAGGTGTTATCCAGGGACAGCAGGAAGATATTCTCACACATGGGTGATGTCACCAACGGAGCCCCAGCACGGACACTTGAAAAGTGAATCGCAACTTTAAGTTTTAGAAAGTTTGCGATCAGTCCGTACCGCACATGTGCAAGCGCCTTCGCGATCTCTCAGTTAAGATAAGCCAGGTAAGAAGTCAACCAGGGCAGGTAGGAGGGTTGTGAGAATATCTGCCTGCTGTCCCTGGATAACACCTGTTACGGTAAGTAACTGTGCATTATCTCAGGACAAGCAGGCAGCATATTCTCACACAAGCTAACTAGAATGGGATGGTGGGAGAGTTGACCTTTAAGAAAATACATTTTGTAATACTGACTGGCCAAAGTGCCCATCCCGTCTGGAGAAGGACTCCAGACAATAATGCTTAGTGAATGTATGAACTGAGGACCAGGTGGCAGTTTTACAGATTTCCTCAATTGGAGTAGATCTAAGAAAAGCTACAGAAGCTGCCATAGCTTGGACTTTGTGAGCTATGACACGACTTTCCAGGCACAGTCCAGTCTGAGCATAGCAGAACGATATACAGGCCGCTACCCAGTTGGAAATCGTTCTATTGGAAAAAGGATGCCCCAACTTTTTAGGATCAAATGAGATGAATAGTTGGGGAGAGGTTCCATGTGATTTTGTCCTGTTGATGTAATAGGCCAAAGCACGCTTACAGTCCAGATTGTGTAGCGACGTTTCTCCAGCATGAGAATGAGGCTTAGGGAAAAAAACTGGGAAAACAATCAACTGATTGAGATGAAACTCCATGACAACTTTCGGTAGAAACTTTGGATGTGTGAAAAACTGTGAAGGGTGGATCTGCCACCAAAGCTTTTAACTCACTGACCCTTCTGGCAGAAGTGAGCGAGATAAGAAAAAACAACTTTCCAGGTAAGAAACTTGAGATGAGCTGAGGCAACTGGATCAAATGGTGGCTTCATTAACCTGGAAAAAACTACATTAGGATCCCAGACTCCAGGAAGAGGTTTGAGAGGTGGTTTCACACTGAAAAGTCCTTTCATGAATCTGGAGACCAAAGGATGAGCAGTAAGATGTTTTCCCTCTACTGGCATGTGAAAAGCTGTAATAGCACTGAAATGGACTCTGATAGATGTAGATTTGAGTCCAGAGTCAGACAGATGAAGAAGATAATCTAACACTAATTCCACAGATAAGGAAGTTGGATCGTGATGATGAAGACACCAGGAAGAAAACCGAGTCCACTTTTGTTGATAACATTGTTGAGTGGCTGGTTTCCTGGAGGCGTCAATATTACGTACAGGCTGAGAGATGTAACCGAGATGGAGTCAGCCTGAGAGAAACCAAGCTGTCAGGTGTAATAAGTACAGGTTGGGATGAAGAAGAGATCCCTGATGCTGAGTAAGCAGAGAAGGAAAAATTTGCAGAGGTATTGGCTCCCTGGAGCTGAGTTGAAGTAAAAGGGAGAATCAATGCTTCCTGGGCCACCAAGAAGCAATGAGAATTATTGTGGCTGACTCTCGTTTGAGTTTGAACAGAGTCTTGAGTATGACAGGAGTGGGTGGAAATGTGTAGAGAAACATGTTTGTCCAGTCCAAAAGAAAGGCATCTGCTTCCAGATGGTAAGGAGAGTATAGATTGGAGCAGAACTGGGGCAGCTTGTGATTATGGGAGCTGGAAATAAGTCCACTTGTGGAGTGCCCCATTGAGCAAAGATAGGATTAAGAGCTGCAGAGTTGAGAGTCCATTTGCAAAGTTGAAGAATTCTGCTGAGGTTGTCTGCTACGGAATTCTTCTCCCCTTGAATGTAGACAGCCTTTAAGAAAAGATTGCGAGCTGTCACCCAAAGCCAAATTTTCTGTGCTTTCTGGCATAGGAAAGAGCCCATACCTCCTTGCTTGTTTATTTAGTACATTGCTACTTGGTTGTCTGTGCGAAGGAGGAGGACTTGAGGGCACAGAAGATGTTGAAAAGCCTTGAGAGTATAATACATCGCTCTGAGTTCTAGGAAATTGATGTGAAATTTCCATTCACTGATGGACCAATGACCCTGGATTTGAAGGCAGTCCATATGTGCTCCCCAATTATACAGAGATGCGTCCGTCATGATCACTTTGAGATGAGGAGGCAAGTGGAAAAGGAGACCTCTGGATAGATTGGAGGTCATTCACTATTGAAGCGACTGCAGAAGAGATGTGACAGAAATACGCTGCAAAAAACGATTTGTCACTTGAGACCATTGGGAAGCAAGAGTCCACTGCGGAGTGCAAAGTAGCCTTGCCAGTGGTGTCACATGCACTGTGGAAGACATATGGCTGAGAAGAACCATCATGTGTCTTGCAGAGATGGTCGGAACAGTGAATATCTGCTGACAGAGGCTGAAGAGAACCGATAGTCGATCTGGAGGAAGAAATGCTCTCATGAGAACAGTATCCAGAATAGCCCAAATGAACTGAAGGCATTGAGAAGGAATGAGGTTGGATTTGGGGAAGTTGACTTCAAATCCCAAAGTTTGAAGAAAGAAGTTGCCAGAGCTACGTCCTGAGTCATAGAAGCTTTGATCAACCAGTCGTCCAGGTAAGGAAAGACTTGAAGACCGTGGGATCGGAGAGATGTGACCACTACAATTGTGAAGACCCTGGGAGAAGATGCCAGGCCGAAAGGAAGGTCTTTGCACCGATAGTGACGATGATTCACTTGGAAGTGGAGATATTTTTGGGACGCTTGAATTGGAATACAAGTATAGGCTTCCTTTAGATCCAGAGAGCATAGCCAGTCGTTCTGATTCAGCAGAGGAAGGGCAAGGGACAGCATCTGGAATTTCTCCTTGATAAGAAATTTGTTGAGATCTCAGAGATCCAGAATGGGTTGCAGTCCTCCCGTCTTTTTGGGAATCAAGAAATAACGGGAGTAGAAACCCTGAGAGCAGGAAGGCAAAAAAGTTTTCAACAGCCATTGAAACAAGTCTTCTTAGCTCCACGGAAACTAAGAAACTGAGGGACAACGCACCTATATCGGGTGGGAAGGCACTTGCACATGCACGGTGCAGGCTGATTGCGAATTTTTAAAACTTAAAGTTGCGATTCACTTTTCAAGTGTCCGTGCCAGGGTTCTGTCTGTGAAGTCACCCATGTGTGATAATATGCTGCCTGCTTGTCCTGGGATAAAGTATTATACACAGCATGGAAACCTGTCAATAAATATCATAGACAATTATCATCTGACCATAATTTCGAGCAGTAATGTTCCAGTAATATGGTAGGTCTTAAAATTCATCTCATATTCATCCAGCACACATTTCTGAAAATATATCATTATGATGCTTTCAATAATTTTAGCTAGAAAAGGCAGATCTGATATAGAGATGAAGGTTCTGCAATTCACTATCACAGAAACAAAACCAACATTAAACTGGGAACTGCAATGCTGAGATTAGTACAGTTTAGTGCATTAGCAACTTTAAACACCCCCCCCCAAAAAAAAAACAAACAAACAACAACCTTACAATTTGAAAAGACTGCAAGATAACTCTTAGTGTATCATCATTATAACAGTTGTGAAAAAATATAGGTGCCTACCTGAGTAGTAGTTTCTCCTGTAATTAAGTTCATTTCTTCTGGCTTTGGAATCATATATGTGGTTAATGGACTCACAATATGTACTTGTTTGCCATCATGCCAAGGAAGAACTCCAGTGTGATGGAGGAAGATATAAGCATATAGTGTACCATTATTTCTTGTTTTCTTTGGTACAGAAACATTTACAGTCCTAAAGAATAAAAAATAACCCCAAATCATTTAAATAATTTCTGTAAATTTTGCATCTGGCCAAATTTCTTTTGTTTTGATTTTTTGAAAACAAATATTTGTACACAACCACCACCAGAGGGCACAGAAAGCTAGCAAATGACACGATATTAGTCAGAATTTCTCAAATAAAGTGAATGATGCATGAGTATCTAGAACTATGGATGAAGATATAAAACAGGCCTTAACAAATTTTCAATATGGTCAATATTCAGACTGTGGGAGAGAGCTGGCTCCTGCGGTCCACGATGAAACCAAAAATTCAATTCCAGCGCTGTATCCAATGACTGGCATCAAATTCCAGTTTAGATTTGGTCGGTCGAAACATAGCCAGCCAAGCCGATATTCATCAGCTGACCGGCTATATCCTAGAAGCCAAAGATAGACCCACCTAAAAAACAGGTCTATCCATTCACTGAACATAGCCGGCCAGCTGCTGAATATTAGCAATGACCTGGCTATCACATGCTAAATATCAGCGAATAGCCAGCTATGTGCTATTTAGTCAGCCGGGAGATGATCCCAGCCATCTAAATAGCATTGAATTTCGGCCTCTTTGTATTTAGGAACCGGCAGCTGAAACGGCCACCCATTATCTTCACTGAAACTGAGAAGTGAAGGTGGAGGGAGGGAATATCTCTTGTGAGGTCTATTGCAACTTCTTTAATGTCTGATTTTCCCTAGACTTTACTTATTCCATGTCTAAGGAAAAAGATGTGAAATTTATTCTCACCTGCTAATGTCCTTTCCTTGATTCCTGCTAGATCACGCCAGACAAGAAGTTATGCTTCTCAACCACTGACTTTCACCACCAGGAGTGGTGCAGTACTAGAATTTGTCAGAACAGAGCTGAAGGTTTGAACACAACACACAGAACCCAACTCCTAATACTATAAGTAATTTATATCACAACACAACTGTGAAAATCAACTGGTGAAAATAATCTGAAGGGCCTCAGACTATCCAGGTGGGTTCTAGACTAGTCTAGCAGGAATCAAGGAAAGAAAATTAGCAGATAAGAAATTTCACCTTCCTTATCACCTATAAGAGCATAAGAATAGCCTTACTTGGTCAGACTAATGGTCCATCAAGCCCAATAGCCCATTCTCACGGTGGCCAATACAGGTCAAGTTTCAAGTTTATTGACTTTTAATATACCGACCATCAACAAGTATCTAGCCGGTTTACAATAAAATATTTAAAATAGAGATAAAAAATTATATATATAAAAGAAGATAATAAAAGTGTACATTAAGGACATTAACTGGACGAACTTGAAGGTGGGGGTAAGAGAGGAGGGAGGGGAAAAGTTACATAATTAGAAGAAGAAGAAAAGGAAGAGAGGAAAAAAAAAATAAAAATAAAATATATATATATATATAAATAAATTTATTTATGTAATATTGAGATAAGGTGGGGGAGAGGATAAAACCTGTAGGATGGGATCGCTTCATAGAAGCGGTTGGTTGAGTAAGATGGAGATGCTTTAAGAGCATATGGAAGCATCACGAAACAAAAAAGTCTTTAGGCTTATTTTGAATCTATCAAGTTGTTGTTCGAGTCGGAGTTGATGTGGCAGAGCATTCCACAATGTTGGGGCAACTACTGAAAAATTTGTTTTTCTGGTGTGGAAACAGTCTTTTATAGAGGGAATTGAAAGGAAATTCTGGTCTGCTAATCTAAGTGTACGTGTTGAGCATTGAGGAATGAGAAGCCTATCAAGATATGAAGGCTGATGAGAGAGTTTTATTTTAAAGGTCAGCAGGATAGTTTTATAAGTGATACGATGTGTGATAGGAAGCCAATGTGCTTCTTTCAAGAGAAGGGTGACATGATCATATTTACCTAATTTGTATATGAGTTTTACTGCCGTATATTGGATTAATTGTAAGCGTCAGATTTCTTTTTGGAGAAGTCCGTTATATAGGTCCCTAGTACATGGCCAAAACCCAAGGAGTAGCAACATTCCATACTACCGATCCTAGGGCAAGCAGTGACTTCCCCCAAGTGTGTCTCAATAGCAAACTATGGACTTTTCCTCTAGGAAATTGTAATGTAATGTAATGTAATGTAATTTATTTCTTATATACCGCTACATCCGTTAGGTTCTAAGCGGTTTACAGAAAATATACTTTAAGATTAGAAATAAGAAAGGTACTTGAAAAATTCCCTTACTGTCCCGAAGGCTCACAATCTAACTAAAGTACCTGGAGGGTAATAGAGAAGTGAAAAGTAGAGTTAGAGGAAAAATAAAAATAAAATAAACATTTTAACAAGACAGCATTGATCTAAATACTTTGGAAGGTAGAAGAGAGGAGAGAAAGGAATAGAAGCAGAAGGGGGAGCCGTTGAACAGTAGAATTCTGGAGAAATTTAAATGATAGAAATAGAACAAAACAAAGACAAAAGGTAAAACAATAGATAAGATTAAAGATAAATCATAAGCTGGAAAGAAAAATAAAATAAAACTTTGTCTTCAATCCACGGTTTCAGCGTCAGTGATGAAGTGGAGCAAGTAAGTTTAGGAGGAGCGATTGACGTTTCCAGAAAGGGCTTCTTCAGGGAAGAGACTTGGCAGACAGTCCCAGGATGCCTATGTCTCTTCCCCTGCGATGTTCTCCCATCCATGCATTCCCTCCCAGACACACTGCCCTTGCCCCAGCCGCTCCAAGGAGGCTGCCCCAGATGAGGCCCACGGTGAATGCAGGATTCTCTCCTCTGCGGGAAAGCCGCCCGGAGCCGACAGTCGATCTTCTTAGCGGATTGCATGGGGGGAAGAGTTCACACTCTTGGTAGGATCGGGTTTGTGTGCTCTCGGTGGTTGTGGCTGGTCTCGTTGCTGCTTAGGTGTAAAAGCAGTTGATCTCCACTGCTGCTGATATTTAAAAGCAGGCAGATTGATCTCTCCAATGGACTGCAGGGGGAGGAGTTCACACTCCTGGCAGGATCGGGTCTGTGGGCTCTTGGTGGTTGCGGTAGGTCTCGCTGCTGCTTGTATGTAAAAGCAGTTGTTTTTCTACTGCTGCTGATATTTAAAGCAGGTAGATTGATCTCTTAAACGGGATATAGGGGGAGGAGCTCACATGCCTGGTTGGATCGGGGCAAGGGCTCCTATTATAGGCTGCTTAGGTGTAAAAGCAGTTGATCTCCTACTTCTGATAATATTTAAAAGCAAGCATATTGATTTTTCCTACGGAATGCTGGGGGAAGAGCTTACTTGTTTGGCTGGATCAGGGCAAAGGGCTCTCGGTAGTGGTGGCTGGTCCTGTTGCTGCTTAGGTGTAAAAAACAGTTGATCTTCCTAGTGGACTGCAGGGGGAGGTGGAGCTCACACTCTTGGCTGGATCGGGTCTGTGTGCTCTTGGTAGTTGCGGATAGTTCCGCTGCTGCTGAGGTGTAAAAGCAGTTGATTTCCCACTGTTGCTGATATTTAATTGTCCAAACCTTTCTTAAAACCAGCTACGCTAATTTGCTCTTACCACAACCTCGGGCAAATTCCAGAGCTTAACTATTCTCTGAATGATAAAAATATTTCCACCTATTGGTTTTAAAAATATTTCCCTGTAACTTCATCGAGTGTCCCCTACTCTTTGTAATTTCTAACAGAGTGAAAAATTGATCCAATTGTACCCGTTCTATTCCACTCAGGATTTTGTAGACTTCAATCATATTTCCCCTCAGCCGTCTCTTTTTCAAGCTGAAGAGCACTAACCGTTTTAATCTTTCATAACATAATAACATAATAGCAGATTTCTAGACCATATAACCCTCAGTTCAATGCAGTTAACAAAACATTATGATATGAGGAAATACAGGAATAATATGGTATACAGAAATTTAATTAACCAAGAATTTGGTAAAAAGAAAAGTCTTCAAAAGTTTTCTGTAATGTTCATAAGAAGATTAAGAAGAGGATAAACACTGTAAAAACACTAGAGCAAGCTTGGTCCCTTTTTAAGGACACAGTCACCGTGGCACATAATCTACATATACCACGTATCAACAAAGGGTCCAAGAGGAAAAAGAACAAAGAACCAGCGTGACTCACTGTAGAGGTAAAGGAAGCGATCAGAGATAAGAAAACTTCATTTATGGAATGGAAAACGTCAAAATCTGATGAAAACTGGAATAAGCACAAACAACGCAGGTGCCATAAGATGGTAAAAGGGGGAAAAAATAGCCAAGGAGGTGAAAAACTTCAAGCCATTCTTTTAATACATTAAGGGGAAATGACCCACAAAGGAAGTGGTGGGTCCGTTGGATGACTGTGGAATAAAGGGAGTACTAAAGGAAAATAAAGAAATCGCCGACAAACTGAACACATTTTTTGCGTCTGTATTTACCGAAGAGGATATACGCAACATACCGGAACCCACCTGGCTCTATGCTGGAAAATGAAGACGGGAAACTGACAGGGCTGACGGTCAGTCTAGAAGAGGTATACAGGCAGATTGATAGGCTAAAGAGCGATAAATCCCCGGATCCGGATGGCATCCATCTGAGGGTCATCAAGGGACTGAAATGGACTATAGCTGAACTGCTTCAACTAGTAGCCAACCTGTCGATCAAATCGGGAAAGATTCTGGAAGACTGGAAGGTGGCGAATGTTACACCAATCTTCAAAAAGGGTTCGAGGGGAGATCCGGGAAACTACAGACCGGCGAGTCTAACCTCGGTACCGGAAAAGATGGTAGAGGCACTGATAAAGGACCGCATCATTGATCACCTTGACAGAAACGGTCTGATGAGGACCAGCCAACACGGTTTCAGCAAAGGTAGATCTTGTCTGACGAACTTGCTGCACTTTTTCGAGGGAGTAAACAGGCAGATAGACAAGGGTGACCCAGTTGATATTGTATATCTGGATTTTCAGAAGGCATTCGACAAGGTTCCGCATGAACGACTACTTTGGAAAATTGCGAGTAATGGAATCGAGGACAAAATACTCATGTGGATCAAAAAACTGGCTGGAGCATAAGAAACAGCGAGTGGGGGTAAATGGACAATACTCGGACTGGAAGAGCGTCACAAGTGGGGTGCCGGAGGGCTCGGTGCTTGGACCCGTGCTCTTCAACATCTTTATAAACGATCTGGACATTGAAACGACGAGTGAGGTGATTAAATTTGCGGACAATAAGAAGTTATTCAGAGTAGTGAAGTTCTGCAACGTGACATAATCAAGCTTGAGAAATGGGCATCGACATGGCAAATGAGGTTCAACGTGGATAAGTGTAAAGTGATGCATGTCGAGAACAAAAATCTCATGTCCAGGCGGTACTTAGAGAGACCTCTCAGGAAAGAGACTTGGGAGTTCTGGTCAACAAATCGATGAAGCCGTCTGCACAATGCGTGGTGGCGGCGGCTAAAAGGGCGAACAGAATTCTAGGAATGATTAAGAAGGGGATCATGACCAGATCGGAGAGGGTTATCATGCCGCTGTACCGGGCCATGGTATGCCCTCACCTGGAATACTGTATCCAGCACTGGTCGCCGTGCATGAAGGACACAGTACTACTCGAAAGGGTCCAGAGAAGAGCGACTAAAATGGATAAGGGGCTGGAGGAGTGAGAGATTGGAGAAACTGGGCCTCTTCTCCCTTGAAAAGAGGAGACTGAGTGGGGACTTGATCGAAACGTTCAAAATACTGAAGGGAATAGACTTAGTAATAATAATAATTTTATTTCTTATATACCGCTATACCATAAGTTCAAAGCGGTTTACAACAAGAATCGTGCAGTGAGAGAATGCGATGATTACAGCAAGAGACATATGTTTGGAACAGGATACATAAGTTCAGGGCAGCTTGCAAGAAGATACATGCAATGAGAAAACAAGATGTTTGCAACAAGAAGCAAATGTTTTAGATCAGGTTACAGTACGAAATGGTTTACAACAGGATACAAGAGATCAAAGCTGTTTACAGGAAGATATTTGCAATGTGAATAAGAGAGGATTACAGCAATATACGTCGAATAGGGGAAGGGTGAGGGGAGAGAAAGGGCTTTCAGGGAGGTAAAATTGGCAGAGGGGGAGAACTCAGATTGCGTTAAAGAGACGGGTCTTCAGTGATTTTCTGAAGTCAGCTTATGATGTGGCCTCGAGTATTGGTTTTGCTAGCCATGTGTTCAGTTTAGCTGCCTGGAATGATAGCATTCTGTCTAGGAACTTCTTGTAGTGACATGATTTCAGAGATGGGTAATTAAAGAGGTTTGTTCTGCGAGAGATCTTATTCGGGCAGTTGGTGAAGAATTGGGAGGCGAGGTAAGTTAGTAGCATCCCGAAGACCGTTTTGTAGCTGATGCAGGCAAACTTGAAGAGTATTCTGGATTCTACCGGCAACTAGTGGAGTATTTGGAAGTATGGGGTGATATGTTCCCATTTTTTTAATCCGAAGATGAGTCGGACTGCAATGTTTTGGATTAATCTTAGCTTGTGAAATGTCTTTTTATAAGCTCCCAGATATATGATGTTGCAGTAGTCCAGTGTACTCAAGATGGAAGCTTGTACGAGTAGTCAAAAGGATGATTCATCGAATAATTTTTTGACGGTGCGGAGCTTCCATAGTGTTGAAATACTTTTTTTGAACATTAGATCTGTATGCTTTTCTAGGGTTAGATGTCTGTCAAGGGTAACTCCTAGTATTTTTATAGATTGGGCAATTTCGTAATCTCGGCCATTCACGTGAATCTTATTGTCTTTTATCTGTTCATTGGGAGAAGCCAGGAAAAATTTAGTTTTTTCTGTGTTCAGTTTGAGTTTGAAGGCCTTCATCCAAAGTTCTATTTGGTTTTGGTTTAGGGTATTGGATAGATTAATGAAGTCCGGTGACAAATCGGATAGTGGTAGCACAACAGTGATATCGTCAGCGTACACGTGGAATTTGAGATTTAAGCTCTGTAGCAGGTGTCCCAATGAGATGAGGTAGATGTTGAAAAGGGTCAGTGACAACGGGGAGCCCTGGGGTAGTCCGCAGTTGTTATTCCAGCTGAAAAAGAATTTGTCTTCCTTGAATACTTGATAGGATCTGAGTTCGAGAAATCTCTGGAACCAATTGTGAATGTTTCCTGTGATGCCTATTGATTCAAGACTGTTCAGCAAGATGGAGTGGTCAACTAGGTCGAAAGCACAGCTTAGGACCAGTTGGAGAATCATTGCATTGGAGCCTTGACTGAGAAGGGAATGTAGATGGTTTAGAAGAGAGGCCATTATAGTTTCGGTGCTAAAGCTGGGTCTGAAACCAGATTGGTTATTATGCAGTAGGTTGAATTTGTCTAGATAGGTATTTAGATCAGCATTTACCAGGCCTTCCATTAATTTGGCAGCCAGAAGGATGTTTGCGACGGGTCTGAAATTGGAAATGTTGTTGGATGCTTCTTTTTTGTTCTTTTTTATAAGAATTATAACAATTTGGCCCAGGTCTTCTGGGAACTTGCCAGCAAATAGTTGTAGGTTGATCCAGTTTAGAAGTTTGGCTTTGAAGTTGATGGGGGCAGATTTCATCACGTTTGGAGGGCAGGGGTCCAATCTGCATTATGATTTGGCGTATTTGTTGTAGTACTTGATGAATGTTTGCCAATCAGTATCCTTGATGTTTGACCAACTCATGTCGGCTTTAGAAGCGTCAGGGTCCTGGGGAATGGCGTAGTTCCAGTGGAAGTCTTGGGTGCTTGGTAGGGCATGTCTTGATTTTATTATTTTTGAGTTGAAAAAAATCGGCTAGGTCGTCTGCTGTGATCGTGGATTCTTCTACTGGGTTTGTGTAAGGGTGGGTATCCTACAAGTCGTAGAGAAAGACAGATTGTTCACCCTCTCCAAGGTGTGGAGAACGAGAGGGCATTCTCTAAAGTTGAAAGTGGATAGATTCCGTACAAACGTAAGGAAATTCTTCTTCACCCAGAGAGTGGTGGAAAGCTGGAACGCTCTTCCAGAGTCTGTTATAGGGGAAAACACCCTCCAGGGTTTCAAGACAAAGTTGGACAAGTTCCTGCTAAACTGGAACGTGTGCAGGTGTGGCTGGACTCATTTAGAGCACTGGTCTTTGACCTAAGGGCCGTCGCGTGAGCAGACTGTTGGGCAGGATGGACCACTGGTCTGACCCAGCAGCAGCATTTCTTATGTTCTTATATGGATCTAATCAATAATGGACAGAAATCTTTATCATAATAAGCTGCTTGATAGGAAAGACAATGCCCATGATGTTTCTTACTTTTACAACCCTTAGTTGAAGGAGGAGTTTCATCCCCTTTATCATCTTGGGTGCTCTTCTTTAAACCTTTTCTAGTGTCGCTATATCTTTGAGCTAAGGAGACCAAAATTGAATACAATACTTCAGGTGAGGTTGCACCATGGAGTGATACAGAGGCATTATAACATTCTTAGTCTTGTTAAACATCCCTTTTTTAATAATTCCTAGCATCCTGCTTGCTTTTTTGGCCACCGCCACACATTGAGCAAAAGGTTTCATAGTACTGTCTACGATGACACCCAGATCCTTTTCTTGGGTGGTAACCCTCAAGGTGGACACTAGCATCTGGTAACTGTGATTCGGGTTATTCTTCCCAATGCGCATCACTTTGCATTTGTCCACATTAAATTTCATCTGCCACCTGGATGCCCAGTTTTCCAATCTCCCAAGGTCCGCCTGTAATTTTTCACAATTCGCATGTGTTTTAACAACTTTGAACAGTTTAGTATCATCAGCAAACTTAATCACCTAACTCATAGTTCCAATTTTCAGATAATTTATAAATAAGTTAAATAGCACCGGTCCCAGTACAAATCCTTGCAGCACTTTACTGTTTACTCTCAAATGACCATTTAACCCTTTCCTCTGTTTTCTATCTAATAACCAATTTCTAATCCACAACTGAACTGTCACCTATGCTATGACTCTTATTTTCTCAGGAGCCTCACATGAGGAACTCTTTTGTCAAAAACTCTGAAAATCTAGATACGCTACATCAACCAGCTCACCTTTATTTATTCACACCTTCTCAAAGAAGTCAAGTAAATTGGTGAGTCAAGATCTCCCTCGGCTGAACCCATGCTGACTGTCTCATTAAATCATGTTTGTCTAGATCAGGGGTACCCACACTTTTTTGACTCGCGAACTACTTTTAAAATGACCAAGTCAAAATGATCTACCAACAATAAAATTTTAAAAAAACACAACGCACACTGTACGCATAGAATTGTTAATTATCATTCCTATTCCGGGGTTTTTTCAAAGAGGTCAAAGCAGATGACGCTATGCAATGTCACCTCATTAACAACCATTCAAAAACAGACAAATACCCCCCTCCCTTTTTACTAAACCACCATAGCAGTTTTTAGCGCAGGGAGCTGCGCTGAATGCCCAGCGCTGCTCTCGACGCTCATAGGCTCCCTGCGCTAAAAACCTCTATTGCGGTTTAGTAAAAGGGGACCATAGTGTAAAATATAGACAGCAGATATAAATTCAGATACATTTTGATCACTAAATTTAAAATAAAATCATTTTTCCTACCTTGTCTGGTGATTTCATGAGTCTCTGGTTGCATTTTCTTCTTCTGACTGTGCATCCAATCTTTCTTCCCTTCTTTTAGCCTGTATGCTTCCTCTCCTCCTGACCTCATTCCCTCCCCCCCGTTTTCTTCCTCTCTCCCTGCCCTCTCTTCTTTCTCTCTTCATGCCCCCTTTCTTTTTTTCTGTTTCTCTTCTTTCCTTCTGTCTCCCTGCCTGCCCTCTTTCTCCCTCCCTGCCCTCCCCCAAGCCACTGCCACCGGATAACAGGCCTTCAAAGCCGCCCGCCGCCGGCCAAGCTCTCCCTGCTTCGGGCCCACCAGCATTCCTCTCCCCGACGTCAATTCTGCCGTCGGAGAGGAAGTTCCGCTGGCCAGAACTTCCTCTCCGACGGCAGAATTGATGTCAGGGAGAGGAAGGCTGATCGGCCCAAGATCGACCTACTGGGAGAAATGCTGCCGGGTCCTGCCTTTGAGGAAACAGAAAGTAGGCAGGACCTGGCAGCAAGAAGAGCAAATTGCAAGCTTCACTGACCTGTCTCCCGCTTTAGCCCGTGAACGGGGCTCTAACATGTGTAGGCCGGCTTCCCTTTTCCCCCCCCCCCCCAACATAACTTCCGGTTTCAGAGGGAAGAGAAGGGAAGCCGGTACAAGCACACGTTAGCCCCCGGAGCATAAGTTCTCCAAGCCGGTTTTTTTTTTAAAAAAAATGTTGAGCAGCGGCGGCAGCAGCAGAATTCAGGAGCGGGCCAGTCAGGAGGGGAAAAAAGAGAAGGGAAGAAGGGAACCCGCTCTACCCGCTCTGCGATCAACTGGGGTCGCCTGAGCGAGCGACCTGTCGATCGCGATCAACGTATTGGGCACCCCTGGTCTAGGTGTTCCACAATTTTATTTTTTTATAATTGTTTCCACCATTTTGCCCGGAACTGAAGTCAGGCTTTTTGGTCTATAATTTCCCAGCAAGATCAGTCTAGACTAGACAAGTAGGACATACAAAACCTTTAAAATCCTGGGTAGGAGGCCAAGGCTCCTGTGATTACTTTCACAGAGGCATTCTGTTTTCCCTTAATCTTATCTCTGAACATGACTGAAGAAAGCAGCAGCTACCAAGTCATTTTCTTGCTTCTCCACTATCCCGCCTACCCCAGATTCTGTCCAAGCAGTTGTTCACACCCTTATAGAGATGCACCCAGGGCTGACAACCCCTTCCTCTGAAACATGTATGCCAACATGATAGTAACTAGAATCTAATGAAAGATGGAAGACTTAAGAATCATTTCACCATTCTATAATTTCTAGACCTCCAGAAAAAGTGATTCAATTTGCAACAGGCCATCACCACCTTAACCCCTATAAGATCTTTCCTTGAATAAAGGTCAGATAAACAATCAACATGAAATTGAATGAGAACCCAGCTCTTAAAATCCAAAAAGGAAGGAAAAGGGTTTTACACAAAAAATCTCGAAGCTCCAAGATACAACATATCGTGGAACAAACTTTCAAGACCAAATACTTAAAAAGATGCAAACAGGAATAACATCAACCCATTTGGAATTAGAAGAAGATGCCAGTGGGCATCCAGCGGGGGGAGAAGGAGGAACCCAAATTTATCTAAAGCCCTACATAATGAGGGAAAAATGATATTACTGAATAAATCCCACCAGAAAACCCAAGACAAAAGACTAATGGACACAAGCATTCCCAGCACGTCAGAAGGACTCAGAGCAGATAGGACCCCTCATGAGAGTCTCTCTCCGAGCCCTTGGGTGAACACTGAATCCCCAAGTACAAAACAGAAACAAGAAAAACAATTGACTAACACTCAAAGAAACTGGCATATAGACCCTAAAGAAACCACCTTGCAAAGAGCAAGGATGGAGAATGAATATAGCCTTGAATATAGAACCCAAGCTTTCCTACAAGATGAAAAGTTCAAGATATATAGAACCAGAGAAGTCCCTGTGCCATAAGGATGTGTATACTACACAAACATATCATCACAGTATGCATCTGTGGCCCACTAAGATTAGACTGTATGCCCTAGAGACTTAGTCTCCCCTAAAGGAAGTCCCTTTATGGAGAGGATGTAGACCCAGAAAAGCAAGAAGGTAAAACCAAACTATACCCTCCAACCTACCCTAACTGCAAGACTAGGTTGGGCTCTAGACAAACACAGAAGAAGGACAGAGCCTGACTTAAGAACTGTCTCCCAAGTAGGAATGTACAAAAATACTAACTGCAGATCCTTCCTGCAGTCAAGGGTATGGATCTTCTGGCAACAAACTGCTGGGAAAAGAGCAAAGACCGTCTCTCATCACAATGGTCTACAGCAGTCTTGGAGCCCAATACCCAACTGTCAGGATCCAGGATACTTTGTGCTTACAGAACTGCCTGCTCTAATTCCAACCTTGCTATGTATGTTGCCAAGATAACCTCCTCTTGATTTTCCATCACATTGTGGAAGAATAATCAATCTGAGGTGCCACAAGGTGGCCCCCCAGGCCCCCATCACTGATCATCATTAGATGGCTTAGATTGGGTCCAACAAACAAAGCTCTGGCAACATATCACATGAGCCAACAAAGTAGCTGTGGCTCCCCAGACCACAATTACACCTAGAGGCAGCCTGCTAGACTGCCCCTTGTGGAAAAGGGCCCTTAAACCAAATTGGACTGGAAGTAGGGCTGCCCCACCCCAAGAGAAGGAGTATGATATTGTTCCAAACAGACCAACTTTATAAGAACAGAAGCATCACCATACTAGGACAGATTGAAGGTATCAATTCAGTATCCTGTTTCCAATAGTGGCCAATCCAGATCACAAATACCTGGCAAGATCCCAAACGAAAACCAAACTTTAGGCTGCTTACATCAGGCATAAGAAGTGGATTTTAATAATGGCCTATTGACATGCTATTAATCCTGCTACTCCCCACCCCAATCCCTGGTGCTGATCTTCTAAGGCTCATACATAGTAACATAGTAAATGACAGCAGATAAAGACCTGAACAGTCCTTCTAGTCTGTGCAATTATATATTCACGGATAAATTGGTCTTTTTTCTTTGCTATTTCTGGGACATAGACCTTTGAAGTCCACCTAGTACCATCTTTAGGTTGCAACTGCTGGAGTTGCTGTCAAAGGTCACTCCAGCCTATCAAAACTATCTTGCCTTGTCATCTGTGGAATACAGACAGCAAATGTCTGCCCAGCACTGTCCTCACATTCCAAATTACTGAGAGTTTACATTGCAGCCCTTCTCAACCCATCCTAAAATGAATTCATCCCATGCTTTTTCAATTCCTTCACAATCTTCATCTCTACCACCTCTCTTGGGAGGGCATTCAAAGCATTCACCACCCTCTCCATGAAAAAAAGAATTTCCTTACATTACTCCTAAGTCTACCACCCTGCAAACTCAATTCATGTATTCTGGTTTTACCATTTTCACTTCTCTGGGAAAGTTTTTCTACATTCATACCTTCCAAGTATTTAAACGTCTGTATCATATCTCCCCTGTCCCACCTCTAGAGTATATTCAGGTCTTCCAGTCTCTTTTTGTACATCTTCTGGTGCAAACCCCATACCATTTTCATTGCCTTCCTCTGGACTGCTTCAAGTCTTTTTGCATCCTTAGCCAGATATGGCCTCCAAAACTGAACACAATAGTCCAAGTCTCTCTGAACAACTTTTGTACTGTCGGGTCCCGCCCGGCGGAGCAGGCCTGCTTCTAAGGCAGACATGTCAAACTCTGGCCCGCAGGCCAAATCTGGCCAACGGGGTGTTCAAAATTGGCCCGCCAGACATTTTAAACTTTATAGTAAATCTGGCCCGCCGGCATGAATTGCTGCCGCCACTGCTGCTCTTCATTTGCACATCTGCACATCTGCCTTCACCTGGTCTCCTCTTCAAAGCAGCCTATTGAGGATCGCCAGCTGGCTGTAGTGAACCTCGCAGGCCGCTCTCCACCTTGGTAGCACGTTCCCTCTGACACAATCCCGTACGTCAGAGGAGGGGCAGGATTGTGTCAGAGGGAATGTGCTACAGAGGTGGAGAACAGCCTGCGAGGTTCACTACAGCCGGCCAGCGATCCTCAGCAGGATGCTTTGAAGAGGAGGAGACCAGGTGAAGGCAGATGCGAATGAAGAGCAGCAGCGGCAGCAGCGGTTCGTGCCAGTGGGCCAGAAGAGACCAGGAAGTCGGGATGGAGGGAGGGGAGGGAGAGTAGGAACGGCAGGCCTATTCCGAAGGCGAGTCCGAGAAGAAGGGGGGGGGAAACATATAGGCCTTCGGGACAGGGACAGGCCCTGGTGTAAAATTACCCTGAGGGAGAGAAAAGGGGTCCAGATGTGCATATGCCGGACTGAATGGAGGGTGGGGTGGGGAAGAAATAAAACAGAGGAGAGGGCGAGAGGGAAGGAATAGAAAGAGAAAGAAGTGGGACACAAGGGATGGTGTGGAAGGGGGATAGAGATACTGGATAGGAGGGTAGTTGAGAAGAGAAACAGAGAGATGGTGGAGCCTGGGATGGTGGGGAAGCGGGGAGAGGTTGATGAAAGGGTAGTTGAGAAAAGGACAGATGGTGGATCTGGGGATGGTGGGATCCATCGCTGCAGCTGCGAATATGAAAACAAAAAAAAGAAAAAATGCCAGACCTCCGGGGGAGGGAAGGGAAACGGAAGGGGAGGACAGAGATGGAAGATGGTTAGATCGAGAAAGAAGAAAACGACAAATGGGCAGGAGACCCTGGCAAGCGAGTTATCAGAAGACAACCAGAGCTTGGGACCAACAAAAGGTAGAAAATATAATTTTATTTTCTGTTTCGTGATTACAATATTTATTTTGTTTACACCACAGAGCTGGTGTGGGGTTGGAGACATCGTAACCCTATACTTCTACTAAAACTAAGCCTTAGTCACTTAGGGGCCCTTTTATTAAGGTGCACATTTTGCATGTGCTAAATCGGTTAGCGTACCTTAATTAAATGACCCCTAATTATCTTAATTAAAAATTTGGCCCGCGGCTTAGCCTTTTTTCAGATTTCGGCCCCTTATGTGATTGAGTTTGACACCCCTGCGTCCATTTCTGCCTATGTGTCAGCAGGGAAGAAGCCTCCCCTTGGGGTGAAGGCTCATTCTACCAGAGGTATGGCTTCCTCTTGAGCCAAGTCAAAAGCTGTTTCTCCTGAGATTTGTAAGATGGACACTCGGGCTTCTCAGCATACTTTCACAAAGTTCTACCGGCTTGAGGTGGCGGTTTTGGGGTTTCAGTCCTGGCGGAGAGCTCATCCCCCCCCCCCCGATGTGCTGGGACTGCTTTGATACGTCCCTATGGCATAGATTCCAGAGGTTATTATACAAGAATGAAAGATTAAGTTACTTACCTCTGCTAATCTTCTTTCTTGTAAATATCCTCTGGAATCTACACATCCACTCAGACTTGTCTGTCCGATTCGCAGGTCGTCTGAACAGTAACTGGTAAACTGGATTTCTGTCTTTGACCAGCCTCAATGAGAATTCCATTCTTGTTCCTTTATGTAAGGTTTGGGGTTCTCCGGGTGGTTGCTCCCTCCTGAATCTCAGGCTGCGTCTCCTTTACTCACATTCATGCTATTTTCAATTGGTTTATTTTTCAAATTGTTGTTCTGCAGAGAGGAAGTGATGTCACGAGCCGCAATGGCAGTTTAAATTTGAAGCTTGCTCTCCATCCAGTAATAAACAATTATTTTAGAGCATTCGTAGCAGTGTAAAGAGGATTTTCTCTCTCATTTTCGAAAGCGTATAGTGTTAGCTGGCTAGCATTTGCTTCAATGTCACAATCGCAGCGCAAGACTCTGAAGGATTATGCCTTTCAGCTGATGGCGAGAGTGCGGCCTGTAATGGAGAATGGTGGGAGTCAGTCAGAGCCAGGACCTTCCAACTCGACTTCAGAGGCTGGGGTGCAGCGTGTGGGTGATTCGCTGGCTGAATTTAGAGAGCTGTTCCATGAAATAAAGTCTGATCTTAAGGTGGTCCGAGAGGAATTGACAGCTTTATCAGCAGATTTGAGGAGAAATTAAGAAATTGGGGCACCGTGTGGAGGATGTGGAAACTCAGATGGATGAACAACATGACTCATTAGATCAGGTGCAGCAGCAACTAAAGGAGGCTCAGGCGATTCAGGGCCAACTGTTGGATAAAGTGGAAGATTTAGAGAACCGGAGCCGTAGGGCAAACATTCGCATTCCTGAAGAACCGGCCTGCTCTAATTCGGAACTGGGGTGCAAAAAGTGGCCAGTATGCTCCTCTTGGATGATGCACACCATCAATCCACAACGGCATAAAATAAACTTCAAAGTGCCTAATTTCTAAGTGATCTTTTTTTCAGATAATACATTTCTAAGTAGAAACATAGAAACATAGAAAGATGACGGCAGATAAGGGCCATAGCCCATCAAGTCTGCCCACACCATTTACCCACCCTCTTAAGTCTACTGACCCCTAAAGTACAATAATTATACTGTCATTCTACTGACCCGCTCATTCAAGTCCTAGTGACCCTATCCCTTGGCATGACCTCGTAGGGATCCCACATAGGTATCCCATTTGTTCTTGAAGTCTGGGATGCTGCGTGCCTCGACCACCTGTACTGGAAGCTTGTTCCAATGCTCAATCACTCTCTCCGTGAAGAAGTACTTCCTGGCGTCTCCACGAAACTTCCCTCCCTTGAGTTTGAGCGGATGTCCTCTTGTGGTCGAGGGTCCCTTGAGAAGAAAGATATCCTCTTCCACCTCGACCCGTCCCGTGATGTACTTAAAAGTCTCAATCATGTCTCCCCTCTCCCTACGCTCTTCGAAAGTGTAGAGCTGCAATTTGCTCAATCTTTCTTCGTACGGGAGACCCTTTAGCCCCGAGACCAACCTGGTGGCCATCCGCTGAACCGATTCAATTCTGAGCACATCCTTACAGTAATGTGGCCTCCAGAATTGCACACAGTATTCCAGATGAGGTCTCATCATGACTTCAGGTTTCCTGTTGACGAAGCTTCTCTTGATACAACCTATCATCTGCCGTGCTTTAGATGAAGCCTTCTCCACTTGAGTGGCTGCTTTCATGTCAGCACTGATGATTACTCCCAAGTCTCGTTCTTCCGTAGTCCTTGTTAAAGTTTCTCCATTCAGGGTGTAGGTTCTGCAAGGACCTGCAAGGTTCTGCAAGTACCTCTATGGTCTTCAGTTCCAGCCAACCTTAAGGTTCAACCAGTTCTTCTATTTAAGATCGGAGCCAGGACCTTTTCAGATCTTTACATAGAAGAACACACGTCGAGATGCTGTGGAGCAAAACAAAAGGGGGGACCCGTTCTTGAAAAAGCCTTCAGGCGAAACTGGTTGAACCTTAAGGTCCTTCCCGAGGTTTAAAAAACAGAATGAAGAAATAGCTAAAGCTAAGTACAAAAGTTTTAAAGTTGTATAAGAAAAATTTATACATTTGCACAAAACATAGAATATAGAGCACAAGCACTTTAAAAAACACTAAGGTCTGATGAAGAATAAAAGCCAGAAAGAGAAACAAGCCTTCAAATAATTTGGCAGGTGGCTGGCTGGAACTGAAGGCCATAGAGGTACTTAGAAATGTATTATCTGAAAAAAAGATCACTTAGAAATTAGGCACTTTGAAGTTTATTATATGCCATTGTGGCTTGAACATAAGAATTGCCACTGCTGGGTCAGACCAGTGGTCCATCATGCCTAGCAGTCCGCTCACGCGGCAGCCCTTTGGTCAAAGACCAGCACCCTAACTGAGACTAGCCCTAACAGAGCACGTTCTTGTTCAGCAGGAACTTGTCTAACTTTGTCTTGAATCCCTGGAGGGTGTTTTCCCCTATAACAGCCTCCAGAAGAGTGTTCCAGCTTTCTACCACTCTCTTGGTAAAGAAAAACTTCCTTACGTTTGCACAGAATCTATCCCCTTTCAACTTTAGAGAGTGCCCTCTCGTTCTCCGTACCTTGGAGAGGGTGAACAACCTGTCCTTATCTACTAAGTCTATCCCCTTCAGTACCTTGAATGTTTCGATCAAATCCCCTCTCAATCTTCTCTGTTTGAGGGAAAAGAGGCCCAGTTTCTCTAATCTTTCGCTGTACGGCAGCTCCTCCAACCCCTTAACCATCTTAGTCACTCTTCTCTGGACCCTTTCGAGTAGTACCGTGTCCTTCTTCATGTACGGTGACCAGTGCTGGACACAGTACTCCAGGTGAGGGCGCACCATGACCCGGTACAGTGGCATGATAACCTTCTCTGATCTGTTTGTGATCCCCTTCTTTATCATTCCTAGCATTCTGTTTGCCATTTTTGCTGCCGCTGCATATTACGTGGACGGCTTCATCGACTTGTCGATCAGAACTCCCAAGACCCTTTCCTGGGAAGTCTCTCCAAGAACTGCCCCGGACATCCTGTATTCATGCATGAGATTTTTGTTACAGACATTCATCACTTTACACTTAACCACGTTGAACCTCATCTGCCATGTCAATGCCCATTCCTCGAGCCTGTTTATGTCACGTTGCAGATCTTCGCAATCCCCCTACGTCTTCACTACTCTGAATAACTTTGTATCGTCCGCAAATTTAATCACCTTGCTCGTCGTACCTATGTCCAGATCGTTTATAAAGATGTTAAAGAGCACGGGTCCAAGCACCGAGCCTTGCGGCACCCCACTGGTGACGCTCTTCCAGTCTGAGTATTGTCTATTTACCCACACTCTGTTTCCTATGCTCTAGCCAGTTTTTAATCCACATGAGTATTTCACCCTCGATTCCATGGCTCGCAATTTTTCAAAGAAGTCGTTCATGCGGAACCTTGTCGAACGCCTTCTGAAAATCTAAATATACAATGTCAACCAGATCGCCCTTGTCTATCTGTCTGTTTACTCCCTCAAAAAAGTGCAGCAAGTTCGTCAAACACGATCTGCCTTTGCTAAAACTGTGCTGACTGGTCCTCATCAGCCCATGTCCGTCAAGGTGATCAATGATGCTGTCCTTTATCAGTGACTCTACCATCTTTCCTGGTACCGCGGTCAGACTCACAGGTCTGTAGATTTCCGATCTCCCCTCAAACCTTTCTTGAAGATCGGCGTAACATTCGCCACCTTCCAGTCTTCCAGAATCTTTCCCGATTTGATCAACAGATTGGCTATTAGTTGAAGCAGTTCAGCTATGGTCCCTTTCAGTTCCTTGATGACCCTCGGATGGATGCCATCCGGTTCCGGGGATTTATCGCTCTTAGGCCTATCAATCTGCCTACACACCTCCTCTATACTGACCGTCAATCCTGACAGCTTTCCGTCTTCATTTCCAACATATAGCCTGATGGGTTCCGGCATGCTGTGTACATCTTCTTCGGTAAATACAGATGCAAAACATGTGCTCAGTTTGTCGGCAATTGCTTTGTCCTCATTTAACGCTCCCTTTATTCCATGGTCATCCAACGGCCCCACCGCTTCCTTTGCGGGTCATTTCCCCTTAATATATCGAAAGAACGGCTTGAAGTTTTTCGTCTCCTTAGCTATTTTTTCCTCGTAGTCTCTTTTGGCCCCTTTTACCGCCTTATGGCACCTGCATTGATGTTGTTTGTGCTTGTTCCAGTTTTCATCCATTTTTGACCTTTTCCATTCCTTAAATGAAGTTTTATTGTCTCTGATTGCTTCCTTCACCTCTACAGTGAGCCACACCAGTTCTTTGTTCTTTTTCCTCTCGGATCCCTTGTTGATACGCGGTATATATAGATTTTGCGCCTCGGTGACTGTGTCCTTAAAAAGGTACCAATCTTGCTCTAGCATTTTTACAGTGTTTATCCTCTTCTCAATCTTCTTCCCTACCATGAGTCTCATCCCTTCATAATTCCCTTTTTGATGGTGTATATTACATAGACGACGTCATAAACAACATTGGGCTATTTTAATACACCTCTTGGATGATGTACACATGGTTGCTCCAGATTCTATACTGCTGGAATGTGCCCACCGCTCTTTAGCTGCCCTTAGAGTGAATAAACCTTGTGATCTTATTGCCTGCTTTAAGGACTATAAGCAAAAGGAGGCGGTTATGAATAAACAGCTCATTAAATGGGAAGACTTGACGATTGAGCTCTATCAAGATTTGGCGGCAGTCACCTTGCTAAGGCGGACTGGTCTTCGAGTTGTGGTGGCCCATCCACGAGCTAATAATATCCGGTACCGCTGGCAACATCTGTTTGCCCTCAATTTTTATTTGGAGGGCAAACTCCAGCGGATCCAGACTATGGAAGAAGCTGAAACTATTTTTCCGGAGATCGTAGCATCATCTTCTTGACCATTGGAGGATGCCTCCATGTTGCCTGCTTCAGGGAAAGCAGCCCATCCACAGTGGCAGCAAGCCCCTAAGGAAGCTGGTCGGCTTACTCGACAGCGATCTAGAGTCCAGCTTCCTATTTGATAAGTCTGCTGGTGCTGGCCTGGTTGGCAATATGTTGTGGGACCTGTTTGCAGTTGCTTTCTGCATAGCGCTGCTGTACTTGGACGGAGTTGGGAGGCTTGTGGACCTTTTGGGTTTCTGGTTGGTTCTGGGGGGGCTCAGTTGTGATGTGAATTTTTCTGTTACTTTACACGATAGTTCATGCCACTGTTTCTTGGTTGTAATGTTATTTTATTGTGGGCATGGAATTCTTAAGGGCTCTACTGTTTTGAGAGACTTGAGGGGTATTGCTGGGGGGTGGTGTGAGACGTCACTTTTTCTCTGAGGTGAGACCCTCCTTGAGGGGGCTTTTGCATGGTTTGTTGTTTGGGAGGGGTGGGGGGTAAGGGGGACTGGGGGGACAGTTGGAGGGTTTTCTATTTGCCTGTACTTTCTCATAGCCTCTGGGGGTGTTTACTTCTTGCTATGTTTTCTATTGACTAGGTATCAATGGGGGATTTAAAATTGTTGTCACTTAATGTGCGTGGTTTGAATACTCCAATGAAGCAATCTCTTCTTTTCAAGGAAGCCGTTCGCTTGAGGGCGGATGTTGTCCTGATATAGGAAACTCACTTGTTGGTAAAACATGCTCATCTATTGCGGCATAAGCAGTTTACCTATTCATATTTGACAGCAAATGGGGCAAAACCGAAAACAGCAGGAGTGGAGTTTTTGATACATCACAGGTGTAGATGATAGCCCCAGGAGGTATGGTTGGATCAGGAAGGCAGATATATCTTGTTGGTTCTGACCTTTGGGGTAAATATCTGTCGCTGCTTAATGTGTAGGCACCTAACGTGGATAGAGGTCCCTTTTTTGATTGCCTGTCTGGGGTAATGCAAAAACATTTGGAGGGTAGCTTACTGGTGGGGGGAGATTTCAATCTAACACCTAACCCTACTATGGATAACTCTGGATGGGCCGTTGGCTATGCAAAGAGTGAGCGGGACCTCTTTCATAGTTTTTGTAAAAAATGTGGTCTTTTTGAACTTCGGAGGGCGATGTATCCAAGTGGGCGGGATTATACTTATTTTTCCCCGATGCATAAGACCTATTCAAGAATTGATCTTTGGTTAGGGGACCCTGAGATACGGCAGGTGTCCAGTGTTCCCTCTAAGCTGAGCAGGTGTCCTCCAGCTGCATTGCTACCACTAGGGGGTGGAATATTTTCAGTCGCTAAGGACAGGTATGTTCCCTGGAGTCCTGCAGAACTTGCATGTCCCTCACAATTGAAAAATGTGACAGTAAAACAGCACCCTCTATTGGTGAGACTGTGGGTGGAGAACTCTGGTAGCTCAGGTTGATATTCACCCTAGGACTTGGGCTGATCATAATCCTATTACCCTTGAGCTGAAACTGGAGAAGATTGGATCTGGAGTACGTTTTTGGAAATTTCCTGATGAACTCTTGGAGAACCCTTTATATGTTAAGCAGATTGAACAAGATATTTTGGAGTTCCTGGAGTTCAACTGCATGCCTGGGATAGACACCTTCATTTTGTGGGAAAGTCCGAAGGCTGTGCTCAGGGGTAAAATTATATCTTTACATGCTCAGATCCATAGAACTGATAAACAAAAAGAGCAGAAGTATAGGGAAGATATTTCATCTTTAGAATTTATTTGTAAAGCAGGTCATAGTACCCTGATCCAACGAGCCACCCTGTATTGGAATTGAAGGCGGTTCGGGCTAAATTGGACAGGCTTAATCAAACTTATTTTGAATTTAATGACTGAGCCAGTCGTATGCTGGCACATAAGTTGAAAGTCCAAATGAAACGTAATGAGATTTTTGAGATAGTTGATGAGCTTGGGGCTCCTGTTAATACTGATAAGGTGATCCGTCAAGCTTTTGTTTCATACTTTGCTAAGGTTTATACTTCTGAACAACATCCAATCCCACCTCAGAAAGATGCTTTCTTAGATATCCTGACATTGCCCATTATCTCCTCAGGTGAACTTGCTATGTTGTCCACTCCCACTGATCTAGAGGAGGTACTGTCTATTATTCGGAGTCTTCCCGGAGCTAAGGCCCCAGGGTTAGATGGGTTTGGGAATAAATTTTATAAATGTTTCCAAACCCTGTTGGCCCCGCTCTTGGTAAAGGTCTTTAATGCAACTGATGAAGACACCATACTCCCCCATTTTTGGTGGTTGACCGGAGTGATGATATTGCCTAAACCTGGGAGGGACCCAAAGAGTTGTGGGTTGTATAGGCCAATTTCCCTTTTGGGCACAAACTATAAAGTGTTTACTAAGTTGTTGGCAGCTCGGTTACAATGGGTTCTTCCCAGGTTGGTGCATGGGGATCATACTGGATTTATTCAGGGGCATCAGACTTTTGACAACACTAAAAGAGCGCTGTATTTGTTGGATCAAGCAAAAATGAATGATGAGGAAGCCCTTTTGGTGTTTGGATGCAAAGAGGGCCTTTGATAGGGTCTATTGGCCCTTCCTTATGGCGGTGTTATGAAAAGTGGGACTTTCGGGGCCCTCTCTGCATCAGATTTTGGCTTTGTATAGGTTACCTTTAGCTGCCTTAAAGATCAATGGTGGATACACTGATTCATTGGAATTGTTTAGGGTGACGAGAGAATGTGCCTTGTCCCCCTTACTGTTTGCACTTACTATTGAACCTTTAGCACACATGCTCCAGACGGATCCATATGTCTCGGGCATAGTTGGGGGCGGGGAGGAACATCGGGTGATGCTTTTTGCGGATGACATTTTGTTAACATTGACGCTTCCTCAGGCTTCGTTGGAGGGGGTGCAACGTATATTAACAGCTTACGGGGCGGTTTCAGGGTTTAAAATTAATCTGAGTAAATCTGAAATTCTGGGGATTAATATGGGAGAGAGGGTTCGCTCCCGGCTTCAGAGGGAGTTTATCTTTAGGTGGGCCTCTGAGTCTATTAAATATTTGAGGATTCATATAGCATGTACTTGGGAGGCTCTTTATAAATTTAATTTTCAAGATCAACTGCGTACATTAGTGCAGGATCTTGATAGGTGGGAACCCCTTCATATGTCCTGGGTGGGTAGAATTCAGGCGCTGAAGATGGTAATTTACCTAAATTGTTATATTTATATATGGTGTTGCCCATGAATTTGCCTAAGAGCTATTTCAGAACTTTGAATAAGAAAGCTTTTGTATTTATTTGGAAACATACCTCCACGCCATATGCTTTATCAACCTAAGCGAGAGGGGGGTAATGGGGATGCTGAACTTTCAGGTATATCATTTGGCTGCTCTGCTGCAGGGCATTTCCTATTGGAGGCATAGAGACAATAAAATCTGGCTGACTCTGTTACAGTCTTGGGCGGGGTCTCTTCCTTTATGGATGATTCCCTGGCTTGCTATGCCTAAATTGCACCATTTGACGCCTCATTTGAATGCTTATGCAAGATGCCATTTGGAAGAATGGATCCGATAGCGGGATAGGATCTTTCCTGGGCGACGGTATTTTCAATTCACTCCAATTCAATATGCTCCAGATTTTGAGCCTGGTCTCAGGGATAATATGTTTAAATTGTGGGCAACTAAATTACTCTGTTCCCTGGCACAACTATGGCATGAGGGAACGATTCGTACATTTGCTGAGCTGCAGGATGAATTTGGACTTTCAACTGCCTCCTTTTTTCAATATCAACAGCTTAAAAATTTTCTTAGCCGTAAGGCGGGTAGAGACCTTGGTGGAGAGGAGCACCCTTTTGAAACAGCTTTTCCGACTGCAGTGTGTGGGGGTATTTCCCACTTGTATTTGGCTTTAATTTCTTATTCCAACCCCATTTCCAAATATACTGCTCGGTGGGAGGCTTGTTTAGAGAAAAATTTTTAAGTTCCCATGTGGAAGTAGGGATTTCAAGGACTGTTATGTTTGTCTATCTCTACTCCATTGGTGGAGAATGGATATAAACTTCTCTACCTCTAAGATTATGTAAAATGTTTAAATCTGGTGATGGCAAATTCTGGCATAATTGTGGGCATTTGAGTTCATTTATGCATATCTGGTGGGAATGTCCCGAAATAGTTGATTTTTGGAAGATTTTGATTAATTTGCATATCTGCACTTCACTCTTATCCTAAAAGGGTGGAGAGTTGTTTATTGAACTTTTCTGTACTAGGTATTCCCTGGGAGGTATGTCATTTGGCAAAGCGCTTAGAACCTAACGGATGTAGCGGTATATAAGAAATAAATTACATTACATTACATTACATATTTCACTGCAGCCAGGATGCTACTTGCTAGAGCTTAGAAGATGACATCTGCTCCTGCCCTGGATCCATAAGCTTGACTATATCTGTTTGATGTCTCAGATGACTGCACATAGGAGGGAGGTACCTAACGCTTTCCATAAAGTATGGAATGTATACAATGGCGGGAGTGTAATGCCTATGGTGGCTATGGCTGTAAGGAAGGGTTGGGTTCATAGGGTGTTGGGTTGGGAGAGGGAGGGAGGGTCTGTTTCTGCTTTGTGTATTCTTGTTTGAATTCTTGTTGGATATTTTCTGTACTATTTGTAAAATGATATAAATAAAGTTTAAAAAAAATTGTTGTTCTGCAAAGTTTGGTCTTAGGGCTCTATTTGTTGTTCAAGACCAGATTTGATGTGTGTAGTGAGGAGTTGCCCGCACCTCCTCTCTTCTTTCGTTTCCTGTTTCGTGCTGTAGATCTCTGGCTTGTGTACTGACTGACTATCCAGAGGTAAGTAACAGGAGATGACCTCAGAGGGAGGGGCTAGAAATTAGTTTCAAGTTCCCTACAGGCTTGAAAAGGTAAATGAGGGAGCCTTGTTCATTTGGAGGATACTACCTGAGGGGATTGTGAGCCGGTTCCTGGCTTCCTGCAGCAGCGGTTTGAAGTTTATTTTCCTTTGCTGGCAGGCATCTACAGAGACGGACCCCCTGACGTCATCGGGTCTGTCTCCAATGCCTTAAAACTAAGCCGCCGCCGCGGCTGAACCGGGAGCCTTGTTCATTTGGAGGATATACCTGAAGGGATTGTGAGCCGGTTCCTGGCCTCCTGCAGTAGTGGTTTGAAGTTTATTTTCCTTTGCTGGCAGGCATCTACAGAGATGGACCCCCTGACGTCATCGGGTCCGTCTCCAACGCCTTAAAACTAAGCCGCCGCCGCGGCTGAACCGGGAGCCTTGTTCATTTGGAGGATACTACTTGAGGGGATTGTGAGCCGTTTCCTGGCCTCCTGCAGCAGCGGTTTGAAGTTTATTTTCCTTTGCTGGCAGGCATCTACAGAGATGGACCCCCTGACGTCATCGGGTCCGTCTCCAACGCCTTAAAACTAAGCCGCAGCCGCGGCTGAACCAGGAGCCTTGCTCATTTGGAGGATACTACCTGAGGGGATTGTGAGCCGGTTCCTGGCCTCCTGCAGCAGCGGTTTGAAGTTTATTTTCCTTTGCTGGCAGGCATCTACAGAGACGGACCCCTGATGTCATCGGGTCCGTCTCCAACGCCTTAAAACTAAGCCGTCGCCGCGGTTGCGGCCACAGGGGCGTGCCCTTAGGGGTACGCCAGGCCCCTTGGGAGCCACGAGGAGCCCGGGAGCTGGAAGCCGGTTGGTAATATAAAAGTCTTCCTATAATTTTTACATGACTGCTTAGAATATGGGAAAAAAAAAGATAAAACCTTAAAGTTCTACACCAGTGGTATCGGGTCCAATGGTTAGACATTTATCATTATTTTCTGACAATCCACCAGTGGTACCACCAAATGTAGATTCCTCCTTGTCAGGAGCCTCAATAAGTCCTCTCAATCGTACTCTTCCCCTTCATCCGGTACCCAGTGATAGTGGGAATATAACACCACTATATCCGATGCTCAAGTGATTTCATCTACCCATTCAAGTAAATTAGTATATGCTGAAATACCTAAACCATTGATATTTTCTGGTGGAGTGGATGAAAACACACGAACAGAGGAAACACAGGAAATTATCTTAAAAGACTTGTAGTTAGGTATATCCAGAGTTGAAGGGTTTCTCAGGACAACGATGAAACAAATGGGAGACTATTCTCAGTTAGTTTCTTCTAAATTAGAAAATGTGGATGCTAACCTAGGTTGTTTGGATAAACGACTAAATGTGGTGGAAAATCAATGTAATAATTTACAAGCTGTCTCGGTATCAGCTGTTAAAGATTCTACAGTAATACATTCTAAAATTGAATCTATGGAGAACATGAATAGAATGAAAAATCTACGCTTGGTCAATTTTCCAGTAACTCATTTATTGTCACCTGAGATTTTATTAAGGAAGTTTTTTAAAGAAGTACTGGGAATGACCAATGCTGAGAATTTTCCAATAAATAATTATTATTATATCCCTCCAAAAAAACTTGAATCTGCCCAGGAGGTGGACCATCTGACCACACCAGAGGTAAATTTGACTGAATTTCTAGAAGATACACAGGATGTGATTTAGAGCCGGTCCACCCTGGTAATAACATGCATGAGCGAGATGAATAAGATGTTGATAATGAGACTTTACTTTAAAAACAGGTTAATGAAATTTTGTGGGGATTTGGTTAGGATTTTTCCGGATGTATCCAGAAACACACAGTTGAGGAGGAAAGAATTTTTGAAATTGAAGAATAGAGTGTTGGCACTGGATGCATCCTTTTACCTGAAATTTCCCTGTAAATGTCTGATTAAGCTACAAGATATTGAATATTTTTTTGGGGATCCTTTACAACTACAACAATTCTTAATTGCAAGAGAAAAGAAATAGAAATGAGATTTGTTTCACCTCGCTGAGAAATATGAGGAAAATTAATATAAATAGTATCCCAGTTTAAGGAATGATTCAGGGTTCATTAAATATGAACCAAGAATCATTATCCTTTATATTTCTTGAACTTTATTTTATTAGAAATAGCAAGATATACTCCCCATTAATGTGGGCTTGAAAGGAGCTTTGTATATATGATTTGATTATGTATTGTTTTATGTGATTTCCTTTTTCTTTTGAATTATTGGATATTGTAATGTATTCAAAATTATAAAAAAAAAAAAAAAAAGAAAAGATAAATGACCCTATGTTATACATTCTAGAGGATATTTACAAGATAGAAGATTAGCAGAGATAAGTAACCTATTCTTTCGTTCACAGTTGGGAATATTTCTGTTTTAATCTCGGTGTTTCACTCTGTGGGTTAGTTTGGGGATATTCTTCTTTCCTGTCTGAAGGATCTCCATGCTCCTTTTTCCTGGTTGGGGGGTATCTATGTCTGTCTCTTCACATTCCGCCTTCATTTAAAAAAATAGAAAGGTACCCTCTTTGATGGTGATAATGGTACTGAGTTTGTTATGCTTCTCTTTTTCTTTTCTTTTTTTAAATTAACTCATTTATTTTTATGTTCATATGTTTTTATGATTTGTGAGATTTGGCTTTTGTTTCTGTTCCCCTTTCCTATATCCTGGTGTCCCTCGTATTTCTTTCCTAAAAGTGCGTTATTTGATGTTTACCACTGAAACTATTGTCAATATTGTCCCTGATACAGACTTTACTTCAAAACATGTCAGCCTGAGAACATGTTCAGATTGGGCTAGACATAAACAACCTTGGTGACTTTGTTTTTTAGATGTATGTATTTTGTATGTATTCTACTGGTTTTAGTGTTGTCTTTTGGACTCACTAAAATAAAATATGAAATCTTACCTTTCAAATTTTCTCTCAACATCAAAGTCTTCCACATTTAGAACAAGATCCACACTGTTCTCAGCACTAATACTTGACCTTGTAGTGGTATACACACTCAGCTGAAAGAAGATAAAGCATACAGATATTTTAGATATACTTAATATGAGATATAGCACTATTTCCATATTGGAAGAAAAAGACACTTACACAGAATTTAACTCCAATTTATAGCCTGCTTAACCACAAAGTTCCAAGCGGTTTACAAGTTAAAATATATAATATCTAATATTTCCTTATAACAAAGTATGCCATCAGGTAGTATAACTTACAATGTCAGTAACATCAATCAAAATACATTTAAAATAACCATAAGTAGATAATATACACTGAAGCCCAGATTCTGTATATGACGCCTGATCTCAGAAGCCGACGGGTGTATTCTGGCACAAGTGTCAAACCTTAAAAAAGGAAGTCATATTGAGCATTGGAAAATAATAATTAACTAATAAAAATAGTACACATTTAGGGCTCCTTTTACTAAGCTGCGATAGTGGTTTTAGTGCGGGCTTAGCACGCGCCAAATTGCCACATGTGCTAGATGCTAACGCCAGCATTAGTTTTCCCGTATAGCGCAGGGGTTTGTGTGTAGTATATTCTGCATGCGCTAAAAATGCTAGTGCACCTTAGTAAAAGAGTGGGTTAATTTTCCCCACCACCAAATTTCCGCCCCACCCGGCTACTTTTTCATGCCACCCGGCTGGAAAAAATTTCTGGGGAGAGCACTGCTCTTGGATACAGGATGCCCCAACTTGTTTGGATCAAGAGATGAAAAGTTGGAGAGATGTTCGTTATGGCTTTGTTCGTTCAATGTAGTAGGCCAAAGCCCGCTTACAGTCCAAAGTATGCAAAGCAGTTTCTCCAGCATGAGAATGAGGTTTAGGAAAAAACACAGGTAGAACAACTGACTGATTGAGATGAAATTCAGTGACAACTTTTGGAAGAAATTTTGGATGTATACGCAGAACCACCTTATCATGATGAAAAACTGTTAAAGGTGGATCTGCTACTAATGCTTGTAACTCACTGACCCTTCTGGCAGAGGCAAGAGCAATAAGGAAGACCACATCCCAGGCAAGAAACTTGAGATGAGCTGTGACCATTGGTTCAAATGGTGGCTTCATCAAACTGGAAAGGACCACATTAAGGTCCCATACGACAGGTGGAGACTTGAGAGGTGGTTTAACATTGAAAAGACCCTTCATGAACCTGGAAACCAAAAGGATGAGCAGGGAGAGGTTTTCCCTCGACAGGCATGTGAAAAGCAGTAATAGCACCGAGATAGACTCTGATAGATGTAGACTTGAGACCAGAGTGATGCAGTTGAAGAAGATAATCCAACACCAATTCTACTGCCAAGGATGTTGGATCATGATGATGAAGAAGACACCAGGAAGAAAATCTAGTCCACTTTTGTTGGTAATATTGCCGAGTGGCTGGTTTCCTGGATTCATCCAGAATTTGACAAACAGGCTGAGAAAGAGGTAAGACAGATGAATTCAGCCCAAGATAAACCAAGCTGTCAGGTGTAGAGATTACAGATTGGAATGTAGAAGCAATTCCTGATTCTGAGTGAGCAAAGTAGGAAATATTGGAAGAGGCATGGGCTCCCTGGAGCTGAGCTGAAGGAGAAGGGAGAACCAATGTTGTCTGGGCCACCATGGAGCAATGAGAATCATGGTGGCTGCTTCCCTCTTGACCTTGAATAAGGTTTGCAACATGAGAGGAAGTGGAGGGAATGCATATAAAAACAAACCCATCCAAGGACATTGCAAAAGAGAGCTTGGGACCGAGTGGGATCTTTTGGACAAAGGGACTGAGAGAAAATTCTTGGGCAAAGGGACTATGAGAGGCTTCTTGGATAAAGGGACTGAGGGGACACTTTTGGGCAAAGGGACCGAGTGGGAACTCTTGGACAAAGGGGCTGAGAGGGACTTTTTGTACAAAGGGACTGAGGAGACACTTTTGGACAAAGGGACCGAGTGGGAACTCTTGGACAAAGGGGCTGAGAGGGACTTTTTGGACAAAGGGACTGGGAGGGAACTTTTAAACAAAAGGGTTGAGTGGAAATCTTCAGAAAAAAGGCCCACAGATGCAATGCAGGGGCCCAGTGCACAAACGAGCCTAACAGGCATGGTTGAAAGAGAACAATGGGAGCAAGAGGACCATCCAAAAAAGGAGATACTGGATGGGGGCAAAACGGACACGCCACGGGAGGTGGATGACCGAGTAAAGGCAAGCCAGGTGGGAGCGCCGAGCCATGGAAAGAAAACAGCAGGGCGGACGACAAATCAGGACCTATATTGCCTCTACACAAATGCGAGGAGCCTCAGGGCCAAAATGGGAGAGCTGGAAATTATAGCCAGTCAAAAAGCCCTGGACATAATTGGAATCACAGAAACGTGGTGGGCTGATGATAATAAATGGGATGTGGTCATACCAGGGTACAAACTTTACAGGAGAGACAGGACACACAAGAAGGGTGGAGGAATAGCGCTATACATAAAAGACTCCATACCCTCAACCAAAATGGAAACAGCAGTAAGGTCGGAAGGCTTGGAATCAATATGGGTTAAGCTACCAGGAGGATCTGGAGCAGACATCAAATTGGGTCTATACTATCGTCCGCCTGGCCAATCGGAAGAAATCGACCGGGACCTGGAGACGGAACTGCGGCAGGTATGCAAGAATGGAAGTGTGGTGGTGATGGGAGACTTCAACTACCCTGGGATAGACTGGAGTATCGGGCACTCAAGTTGCGAGAGAGAGACCAAATTCCTGGAAGCCACGAGGGACTGCTTCCTGGAACAGCTGGTCATGGAACCTACACGAGGAGAAGCTACTCTTGATCTAATCTTCAGTGGACTGGAGGGACCTGCAAAGGAAGTAGCGGTATTAGACCCACTGGGAAACAGCGATCACAACATGATCCAGTGCAGACTAGAACTGGGATCATCCAGGGTGAAAAGAACCACAACAACAGCGCTCAACTTCAGAAAAGGGAATTATGATGCAATGAGGAAAATGGTGGGGAAGAAACTCAACGGCAGCACAAGGAAGGTAGAGTCCGTAGAAAGCGCCTGGACCCTGCTCAAGCGTACGGTGCACGAAGCACAGAACCTGTACGTCCCCAGGTTCAGAAAAGAGTGCAAGAAAAATCGAATAAAGAACCCAGCATGGATAACGGCAGCTGTAAAAAAGGCGATCAGTAACAAGAAAGCATCGTTCAAAAAATGGAAACAGGATCAAACGCAGGCCAACCAAAAGGAACACAAGGAAAGCCAGAAGGAGTGCCACCGAGTGGTTAGGAGAGCAAAGAGGGAATATGAAGAGAGACTAGCGGGAGAGGCAAAAAATTTCAAATCATTCTTCAGGTACGTAAAGGGGAAGCAACCAGCGAGGGAGGAAGTGGGGCCCTTGGATGATGGGGATAGAAAGGGAGTAGTGAGGGAGGAAAAAGAAATAGCTGACAAGTTAAATGACTTCTTTACGTCGGTCTTCACGAGGGAGGACACATCCAACATTCCGGAACCAGAGGAAATAGAAAATGGAGATCAAGATAACAAGCTGGTCAAATTAGAGGTGAGCCAGGAGGATGTCCTCAGGCAGATAGACAAGCTAAAGAGCGACAAGTCGCCAGGTCCGGATAGCATTCACCCAAGGGTGCTCAAGGAATTAAGGAATGAAATAGCAGAGACACTCCAGCAAATATGCAACCTATCCCTAAAAACTGGAGAGATCCCGGAGGACTGGAAAATAGCTAATGTCACGCCCATCTTCAAGAAGGGTTCGAGGGGCGACCCGGGAAACTATAGGCCGGTAAGCCTCACATCGGTCCCGGGAAAGATGATGGAGGCACTGATTAAGGACAGCATCTGTGACCATATCGAAAAAAATGGACAGCTAAGGTCGAGCCAGCATGGGTTCTGCAAGGGTAGGTCGTGCCTCACAAACCTGTTGTACTTCTTTGAGGGGGTAAACAACCAGGTGGACAAAGGAGAACCCATAGACATAATTTACCTAGACTTCCAGAAAGCCTTCGATAAGGTACCACATGAGCGGTTGCTCAGGAAGCTATGGAACCATGGGGTACACGGGGAGGTCCACCGATGGATCAAAAACTGGCTGGCAGACAGGAAGCAGAGGGTTGGTGTAAAGGGCCATTACTCGGACTGGCAAGGGGTCACGAGCGGGGTTCCTCAAGGATCGGTGCTGGGACCGCTCCTGTTTAACATATTCATTGACGACCTGGAGGCGGGAACAAAATGCGAGGTCATCAAATTTGCAGATGACACCAAACTATTCAGCAAGGTTGAAACCACGGTTGACTGCGAAAATCTCCAAAGGGATCTTACGACATTGGAAGAATGGGCGAAAAAGTGGCAAATGAGCTTCAATGTAGGGAAATGCAAGGTCATGCATATAGGGAGAAGGAACCCGATGTTCACTTACAAAATGGGGGGATCAATGCTAGGGGTCAGTAATCTGGAAAGAGACTTGGGAGTGATGGTAGACACGACATTGAAGGCGTCGGCACAATGCGCCACAGCCTCCAGGAAAGCAAACCAAATGTTAGGTATCATTAAGAAGGGTATCTCGACCAGAACGAAGGAAGTCATCCTGCCACTGTACCGGGCTATGGTGCGCCCGCATCTGGAATACTGTGTACAGTACTGGTCACCGTACCTCAAAAAGGACATGGCAATGCTTGAGGGAGTCCAGAGAAGAGCAACTAAACTGATTAAGGGTATGGAAAACCTTACATACACTGACAGACTGAAGAAGCTGGGGCTGTTCTCCCTGGAAAAGCGGAGACTCAGAGGAGATATGATAGAGACCTTCAAGATCCTGAGGGGCATCGAAAAGGTTGACAAAGACAGATTTTTCAATTTGAAAGAAACCACAAGAACAAGGGGTCACTCGATGAAATTGAAGGGGGACAGGTTTAAAACAAACGCAAGGAAGTACTTTTTCACACAGAGGGTGGTGGACACATGGAACACCCTTCCGGAGGCCGTGATAAGGAATAGCACAGTACAGGGTTTCAAGGATGACCTGGATAGGTTCCTGGAAGACAAAGGGATTGAGGGGTACAGATAAGAGCAGTGGAAGGTTTAGAGATAACTGTAGAGGTAGGCAATAAAATTAGTCAGGGACCGCTGACCAGGCAATATGCCTGATGGGCCGCCGCGTGAGCGGACCGCTGGGCTGGATGGACCTCTGGTCTGCCCCGGCGGAGGCGACTACTTATGTACTTATGTACTTAATTCAGGAGAAAGGCATTTGCTGCCAGACAGAGAGGACAGTAAAATCTGGAACAAAACTGGGGCAGCTTGTGATTGTGAGGAGCCGCAAACAAGTCCACTTGAGGAGTGCCCCATTGAGCAAAGGTGGACTGGAGAGTTGCAGATTTGAGAGTCCATTCGTGAAGTTGAAGAATTCTGCTGAGGTTGTCTGCTAGGGAATTCTTCTCCCCTTGAATGTAGACCACCTTCAAGAACAGATTGCAAGCTGTCACCCAACTCCAGATTTTTGGGCTTCCTGGCACAACAAGAGAGAGCCCGTGCCTTCTTGCTTGTTTATGTAGTACATTGCTACTTAATTGTCCATGCAAAGGAGGACCTGTGGGCAAAGAAGATGATGAAAAGCCTTGAGGGCATAAAACATCACTCTGAGTTCCATGAAATTGATGTGAAGTTTACGCTCCCTGGTGGTCCAAAACAAGTCTGCAGATCGTCCATATGAGCCCCCCCCCCCCCCCGAAACATAAAGTGATGCGTCTGTCGTGATGATCTTGTGATGAGGGGGTAAATGAAAAAGAAGACCTCTGGATATATTTGAGGTCATCTACCATTGAAGCGAACGCAGAAGAGATGATATCACAGATATATGTTGTGAGAGACGATCCGTCGTTTGAGACCACTGGGAAGCCAGAGTCCACTGAGGAGTGCGAAGATGTAGTCTTGCCAGTGGTGTGACATGGACAGTTAAAGCCATGTGGCCTAGAAGAACCATCATGTGTCTGGCAGAGATGGTTTGAAGAGGAAGCAATTGCTGACAAAGATGGATGAGAATCTGAAGTCAATCTGGAGGAAGAAACGCTCTCATGAGAGTGGTGTCTAGGATTGCCCCAGTGAATTGCAGATGTTGGGTAGGAATGAGATGTGATTTGGGGAAGTTGACTTCGAATCCTAGAATCCGGAGAAAAGAGATGCTCTGAGATGTTGCTTGGACCACTTCCTGAAAGGAGACAGCCTTGATCAACCAGTCGTCCAGAAAAGGAAAGATTTGAAGGCCGTGTGATTGGAGAGGGGCGGCTACCACAATTAGACACTTCATGAAGACTCTGGGAGAAGATGCCAGGCCAAAGGGAAGTACCTTGTATTGGCAATGATAGCGATTGATTTGAAAACGGAGGTACTTCCTGGAAGCCAGATGAATTGGGGTATGTGTTTAGAGCTCCGAGATCCAGGATGGGTCTCAGTCCTCCGGTCTTCTTGGGGACTAAGAAGTAACGGGAATAGAATCCCTGGGCCTGCTTATCAAGGGGAACTTCCTCGATGGCATTCAGCAGAAGAAGGGATTGCACTCCTGCAGAAGAAGGGAGGACTGTGCAGGGTCCAAACCAGACTCTCTTGGAGGACTGTCTGATGGAAGAGTTTGAAAACGGAGAGAGTAACCCTGATAAAGGATAATGAGGACCCAGAGGTCCGATTTGATGAGTTCCCAACGACTGATGAAAAGCTGAAGATGACCGCTGATGGGCTGAGGCAAAGGTTGAGAAATGCTGAGATTGGCTATGCTCCTGAAAAACAGGTCAAAAAGGCTGTGTAGATTTAGGTGAAACAGCTTGCTGTTTTTGACAGGGTTGCTGCTGTTGCTGCCTCTGCCTGAAAGGTTGAGACTGAGGTGGCAGCAGAGGCATTGCAGCAAAACGACACCGATATGTTGTCTGAAAGGGCGAATAGGTGGAAGCTTTTTCTTGTTTTTAACCAAAGTATCTCATCTAGTTTCATGAGCTGATAAATTTTGGATGGTTGTATCTAAGGAAGCTCCAAAACATTCATTGCCCAAACAAGGAGCATTAGCAAGCCGATCTTGATGGTTAACATCTTGCTCCGAGACTCTGAGCTAAGCTAGGCGTCACATTGCCACAGACATAGCCGCAGCATGAGATGTTAGGTCAAAAATGTCATAGATAGAGTGTACCATGTATATGCGCAGCTGTAGCAAGTCAGAAATGTAATTTTGAAAAGCATGTAATTTGCAATCAGGTAAGTACTTCTTTTAAAAAATTGGCCACTTGGGTAACTAAATGCTTGAGATAGAAGGAGAAATGGACTGGTTGGCAAGCATGGCATTCTGATATAATCGTTTGCCAAAACGATCCATTGCCTTACCCTCTCTGCCAGGAGGTACAGAAGCATAGACACTGGCTCCAGCAGATTTTTTAAGTGTGGACTCCACCAGGAGAGACTCATGGGGGAGCTGAGACTTGTCAAAGCTCAGAATGGGTACCACCTTATATAGCGAATCCAGTTTTCGAGGAGCCACAGAGATGGTCAAAGGAGTTTCTAAGTTCTTGTAAAAGGTCTCCCGCAAGATGTCATGAAGGGGAAGCCAAAGAAACTCCTTAAGTGGCTGCTCATAATCTAATGCACCCAAAAGTTGTTTAGATTTTTTTGAGTCAGCTTCAAGAGGCATAGAAAGTGTGTCTGCCATGTCTTCCAAAAATTTTGAAAAAGACAACTTCATTGAGAAGGCTCTTGAGAAGATGGAAGTTGAGAGTCTTCATCTGAAGAGACATCCTCATCAGACAGAACAGGCTCTTCAGAATCACCCCAGAGTGGGGTGGAATATGGTGTCGAACACTGGGTGTCAATGATTCCGTATGTTTAATCTTCCTCAAAGCCTTACCCAATTTGACCGACATCGTCTCGGGAGATGTTTGGGAATAAGAACTGTGCCAAGCTGTCTCTGACATCGAGCATTTAGTCAACTCAAGTTTCAAGTTTCTTATAAAATTTGATTAATCGCTTATTCAAAATTCTAAGCGATGAACAAATCAATAAAATTACAAAATTGGGGGGGACAACAAGACTAACAAAAAACTGAACCTTACAAAACATATTGAAGAATCACTTTACTAACATAATAAAATGTGAGGAAAGGATGGGGAAAGAAATACAATTTGGTTAACAGAAGAAAAGACACTTATGGTTGAAAACAATAGGAAGGGAGAGAACAAAGAATCTCAAAGAAGTTATGAAAATAAAACGAAACTCCTAGTCATTTCTTTTAGTCATTAAATGCGTCTTTAAAAAGAAAGCTTTAAGTTTGCTCTTAAATTTATTCAAATTTTTTTCCTCTCTTAAGTAAATAGGGAGGGAATTCCATGTTTGAGGAGCTGTAACTAAGAGGGCACTGAGGAAGATTTTTGCTATGTCGACGCCAAGGCTGCAACTTTTGGTGCCGATATGGAAGACTCAGACCAGACTGGCACTGGAAAAGCAGGTGTCGACATAACAGGGAGTAAGATCTGTAACTGCTCCCTTAACTCTTCTCGCAGCAGTTGTTGAATTTGCTGCCTGAGTTCAGGAACTGGTACCACTAGCTTTTTTGCTGGTACCGTTGGTGCCGATCTGCACTCCGGCGATGAGGTCGATTTCGAGGCACTCACCGATATAGGAGCCAATCGTTTCTTGGGTCTCCTCGAGGTCTGCAGGACTTGGCTCATTGCTGAAGTGACCTGGGAGCCCGAAGTGGTGGGGGAAGGCTTCTTAGCCGGCTTACCCACTGCATGCGACACCGAACATGAATCCATCGACATTGGGTGTCGACTTTGTTGCGGACCCCGACATCTGCGCTTGTGTCGAATCACCCTCCATAGTTGAACCGAAGAGGAGACACTGTTGAATCAGTTGATTATTAAGGGTCCTCTTCTGGAGGGAGGAACACTGAGTGCACAATTCAGCCCTATGCTCCAGTCCCAAACACTGGAGAAACCAGCGATGCAGATCTGTGACGGAAATAAAGCGAGCACACTGTCCGCACTTCTTAAAACCCGTCTGAGGATTAGATATGGAGGGAAAAATGGCGTCGGCAAAATCAAAAGTCGAAACGCAAGGAGGGAAACAGACCCAGCCAGGCCGAACTCGCGAAAGCGAAAAAATAAAATTTTTTTTTACTATAAAAAATAAAGTAAAGAAGAAAGAAAACAAAAATTGACTAAAAAGTAAAAAAATAAGCCACGTCAGCCGTTGATGAAGCGACTTCTTAGCTCCGCATAAACTAAGAAATTGAGGGACCGCACGCCCTACATCAGGCGGGAAGGCACTTGCTCATGCACGGTTTGGGCTATCGCGAACTTTCTGAAGACTTAAAGTGGCGATGAGAATGCTGCCTGGAAGCAGGTCGTGTTCGAGGAGACTTCGCCCCATGCCTCGAAACAGACAATGCCTGATGCGAGGATAAAGGGCTGGGAGCTGTAGATCGAAGACGAGACCCCCATAGACTCAATGGTTTGGATCGAGGTATCTCAAAGCACTCCTAAAGACTCAGCTTCTTGCACAGAGTGGGAAGATTCCAGACCAGACGCTTGCAAAGACTCGGCTCCTTGCACAGAGTGGGAAGATTCCAGACCAGACGCTCGCAAAGGCTCGGCTCCTTGCACAGAGTGAGAAGATTCCAGACCAGATGCTCGCAAAGACTCGGCTCCTTGCAGAGTGGGAAGATTCCAGACCAGACGCTCGCAAAGACTTGGCTCTTTGCACAGAGTGGGAAGATTCTAGACCAGATACTCGCAAAGACTCAACTCCTTGCATAGAATGTGTAGATTCAGCTCGAGGCATAGGCAAGGACTCGACCACTTGTGAGACTGCCGAGTGCCCAGGCTGGACTGCAGGAAGCAGAGTCCAAGCAGGACTATATTTGGTCAGTAACTAAACAAACTCCCTTTCTAAAATGGTCTGGATGGTAGCCTGCAATTGTGGATCTGAGTCTGAAACTGCACTACTTGCTGAGGCTAAAGGCTCCAAGGGCAAAAAGGAAGGATGCTTCGGCCTGGAGGCATTCTTCTTGGGCAGTTTAAGAACTACCACTGGAAGTTTCTGACCTGAGGGAAGCTCAGAAGACTTGGCAGATTTACTCGAGGTTGAGGATGCTCCAAACCAGGAAGGTCTGATGAGTCGAGGAGCTGCAGGATACCCTGTGGCAGGCTTGACTAAGTCGGAGGTCGAGGCCGGAGTGAGGGTTTCCATACTGAAAATCTTCTCCACTTTTACTCGACGACATTTAAGGGTTCGAGGTTGAAGGGTAGCACAGTGAACACACGACTCCAGGCAATGGTCAGGTCCAAACATTGTAGACACCAGCGGTGTGGGTCAGTAAGAGATCGCACGCTGGCACTGGCTACACTTCTTGAAGCCTGTGACCGGCCGGGACATAGAAGGAAAAACTGCCGCTGCAAAGTCAAGGCCCGCAGGCGGAGGACGTGCGGCAAGGTCCGTCACTCGACAAAAAAACAAAGAATTTGACTTTTTTTTCTTTTTACAAATGAAGTTAAAGAAACACAGCGACACGGTAATAAAGAAATAAAACACGAGCCACAGTGAGAGAAGGCACGAAGCGAACCAAGTTCAGCACAGAGTGTCAAAGACAGACTTCTCAGCTCCGCGGAAAACTGAGAACTGAGGAGACGTGCCCTGTCCTGGGCAGGAAGGCATTCGTGTATGCTCGGTGTGGTAGACTCGAAACATCTGAGTTTCTTCAAGCAAGTCTGCTTGCGAGGCTGTCCACATCCAGGCTCCGTGGATGACGTCACCCACATGTGAGAATAGGCTGCCTGCTTGTTCTGGGATAATCTCTTTTTTCCAGTGCAATAGGTGAGACATTCTGGATAGTAGGGATGTACAAAAGCAGTCCCCCAAAAAACTAGGATGGGCTTGCTGCACCAACCCAGAAGACCATGGACCCAAAGATCCTATCTTACAGCCACAACCACTCTGTATAACTTGGCAAATGTGTTAATAGAAGACCAGGTTGCCAGCCTGCAAATTTCCACAAGAGAGACAGCTGTAGCTGCAGCACACAAAGAGACCACACAGCTGGCATATTGCGCCTTGACTGAAACCGGAGACCAATTCTCCGCAAAAAGATGAGCTGACAAAATGGCCCTAAGGAGGCATCTGGAAATTGTGGCCTTTGCAGCGGCAGCATCCCGCAGAACGGAATGAATCACCACAAACAAATAGTCAAAGAGACGAAACTTGGTGACCTCCAAGTAAAGCAGAAGAGCTCTGCACACATCCAGTTTCTTCAACAGGCGATCCTGTGACTAGGAACCTGTTGGCTGAAAGTCAAGCAAACACACATCCAGATTGACCAGGAAAACCAAAATCATGTTCGGCAAGCAGGAAGGAAAAACCCTGTCTCCGAAATACGGATGGATGAAAAGTCCCTTCAAGACCAAGCCTTCAGTACCAACACCTGACGCAACCATATAATGGCGACCTCAAAAAACAGTCTTGAGCATCAAGTCCAAGAGGGTAGCATCTCAAAGTAGCTCAAAAGATGCCTTAGCAAGGCTAGACAATATCCGATGAAGGACCCAGAAGGGGAAAAGGTGCTTAACTGGTAGTCGGACATGAACAGCACCCTTCAAGAGTCTAGCAACATCAGGCTGAGACGCCAAGTGAGACTGATGCTTCCAGGATCTGAAACAGGAGAGTCTGGTCACATGGACTCAAAGAGAAACCACAATAAGGCCTGTATCCAAACCAGCCTGAAGAAAGGCAAGAATGAGTGAGATTGTAGCTAAATAAGGGTCCACCTGGACCTGTGCACACCAAGTGTGGAAGGCCTTCCACACATGTAGCATAAGCTGACACTGCAGACGACTTTGTAGACTTCCAAAAAGTATCAACAACCAGGAAGAATATTCTGTCGCTCTAAGGCTGAGCGCTCAAGAGCCAAGCCAGAAGAGCAAAGTGACCCAGATTCTCCATAGATACAAGATGGAGTCCGATTGAGACATAATTCTGTACCGCCTCCCTCATTCTGTTTTTATTTTTGCATTAATTTGCTTCATTTTGCTTTTTGATTGCTTCCTTTTGGCTTAATCTGTTTTACTATTTTCTTTGTTTTTTAACTTTTACTTGTGTGTTAAGGCTATGGTTTTTGTTCTTTATTAAATTTCCCATTTCCCTTCAATCGACCCTTATAGATCGTTTAACAGTTGGCGACCTCTCTAACTGCCAACATTTTATTGTACCTTGCTGACTCCTCTCACTTTCCGCTGGATGACTTGTTGCTGGTGGAAGACCATTGCTGAAGAAAGCCATGTGGAAGGCTGGTGTGGCTGATTCAGCACATCACCCTGGTGCAGTATTTGGTGCAGAGGGTCCATTTCCATGGCTGTGACGGACTCTGTCTTTCATCATCTGGACAGAACTGGAGGTGTTTCTGGTTTCCTTTGGTGGAAGCCGCGTCATGCTATCATCATGTGGTGGAGCTGTCCTGCAGCGGGGAGTACCTTTTCTCCAAGCTCGTGTCTGCCGGAGCTCCTTGAGAGGTCGTATCAGCTCTCTGTTTCCCTTCCTCAGGGTCTCCTGGTGGAGTTGTAGCCTCTGTTTGTTTGTTCGATTCAGCCATTATCTGCTTGAATTGCTGCTTCTGATCGGCTGGACTCTCTGGTGTCATGAACCAAGCTAGAGCTACCTTTTGAGATCTGCCAGCACCGGGACAACTTGCATTTACCACCAACTGAGCCAGGAATAGAGGAGCAGTGGCAGAGGAGCTTTTGCTTTTACTTCTTTATGTTGTGATATTGTACTTTGTAGTTACTTTTTTCAGTCTTTTGTACGTCTTTTTGTATCTTTTCTATTTCCCTTATCCTCTTTTTTTGATTTTGAATTATTTTACTGTATAATATCTTTTATTTACTTATTATATAAATTTTATTCTTTAAGTTTGTAAAACCGCTTTGACCTCTTGCATTAAGCAGGATATCAAATGTATTGTACAATAAACAAACATACTGGACCGAGGCTCAGCCAAAGGCTGCGACCACTGCACAGGTACAGCAAATCTGCATACCAAGGATTGCGAGGCCAATCTGGAGGCACCAGAATGACATGGCCTGGAAGAACTGTGATCCTCCAAAGGACTCGGCCGATCTCATTGGTCAAGGAGGAAAAACATACAGGAGATCTTCTTGAAACTACTGAGAGAGACATTTGTCACACAAGGTATCCGCCAAGTACGCAAAACATCCAGTAACTCCACAGGCAGCTGAGTTCCCGAGTCATCTATCACATCAGTAATCTGCTAGACCCACTTAAGGTATGTTTGAACAGCGAAGGAGCTACACACCACAGCCTGCAATCCCAAGGCAGACACCTCAAAAGACAGTTTCAATGAGTCTTCCATTTTCCTATCCCAAGTATCTTTAAATGCTACTCCCCCTTCGACTGGAGAAAATAGTCTTCTTGGCGACTAGGACATCCATTCTTGGGAGCTTAAACTTATCCAGCTCATCTTGAGCTAGTAGGCAGAGCTGTGCAATAGCCTTCACCACTCAGAAACCAGTGTCGTCTACTGAGCTCTACTCAATTCTTACATGGCTTCATGAACGGGAAAGGGTTTTTGGTTGGTTTTTTTTGGGGGGGGGGGGCTTTCTAGTGCCTGCCATAAGATTAGTGGGAGTGGAAGAGAGCGTCTCAGATTGGGAAATGTTCACGCTCTGAAGCGTTTTAGATATGAACTCTGCCAGCTCCTCACACTGAAACAGACAAAGCACTGTGTGATCATCCTGCTCACCTACAGGGATCTCATCCATATCTAAGCCCCCAAAACCAAGTCATAGAAACATAGAAATAGAAACATAGAAATAGACAGCAGATAAGGGCCACGGCCCATCCAGTCTGCCCACCTTAAAGACCCTCCCCTACCTTTCTTTATGAATAGATCCCACGTGTCTGTCACATTTGGCCTTAAAATCAGGCACGCTGCTGGCCTCAAAAACCTGAAGAGGGAGACTATTCCAGCGATCAATCACCCTTTCAGTGAAAAAGAATTTCCTGGTGTCTCCATGCAGTTTTCCGCCCTAATTTTCCACGGATGCCCCCTGGATGTTGCCGCTGGACCCTTGAAGCAGAAGATATATTTTTCCATCTCGATGCGGCCCGTGAGATGTTTGAATGTCTCTATCATGTCTCCCCTCTCTCTGCGCTCCTCGAGTGAGTATAGCTATAGTGAGTATAGTAATTTATCCAGCCTTTCTTCGTACAGGAGATCCTTGAGTCCCGAGACCATCCGGGTGGCCATTCTCTGGACCGATTCCAGTCTCAGCACATCCTTACGATAATGCGGCCTCCAGAATTGCACACAGTATTCCAGGTGGGGCCTCACCATTAACCTATACAATGGCATAATGACTTACGGCTTACGGCTGACAAAACCCCTCCGTATGCAACCCATGATTTGTCTTGCCTTGGATGAAGCTTGCTCCACTTGATTGGCAGCTTTCATGTCCTCACTGACGATCACCCCTAAGTCTCGTTCAGCTACCGTTTTTGTTAGGATCTCTCCATTAAGGGTGTATATCTTACATGGGTTATGGCCGCCCAGGTGCATAACTTTGCATTTTTTGGCATTGAAGCTGAGTTGCCAGTCCCTAGACCAGCGCTCCAGGAGGAGCAGGTCGTGCATCATGTTGTCAGGCATTGAATCTTCGTCCGTTGGGTTAATGCCCACAACATTGCCTAGTTTGGCGTCATCAGCAAATAATGTAATTTTACTTCGCAGTCCTTCTGCCAAGTCACTTATAAAGATGTTGAAAAGGATCGGGCCCAGGACCGAGCCCTGCGGCACCCCACTGATCACCTCCATCATTTCTGAGAGAGTGCCGTTCACCACCACCCTCTGAAGTCTACCTCCAAGCCAGTTCCCAACCCATTTCGTCAATGTATCGCCCAATCCCATAGAACTCATCTTGCTTAGTAACCTGCGGTGTGGTACGTTATCGAATGCTTTGCTGAAGTCCAGGCAATGTGGATGCTGCTGGGATTTGTGCCATGGATGCCACAGGGTCAAGCTCTAACACCGAAAGCACTCTGTGGAGCTTAGTTGCCTGCTGATCTTGAAGGGAATTAAGAGCAGGCTGATCTACATTTGAGAGGGATGGTTCCCCTAAAGAAGCAGGCAGCTGTGCACAAAAAGGCTTTATGCAACAGTAAAACAAACAGGCTTGCCAATTAGCACACATCCTCAACTGCCTCACTTTACGCCATTGAAGCCCCTGAAGGAAGTGCTGCAGTTGAAAACGAGTCAATAACGCCCTGCCCCGTTTTCTCTCTAATTGTGAGAGAGTTACCCTGCAAGGAAATAACAGCCGGAGATAAAGCAGAAGAACATGGTCAACCCTCCTCGGCGCTAGAAAACAGGGATCCCTCCGATGGCATCATGGCTTCATCATCCTCTGCCTCAGCACAGTCAACCAAACATACTCCTGACGGTGTACACTGCTTCCCACAGCAGGAACGCCATTTAACTGCCTCTGCCAAACTGAAAAAACAAAGCCGCGACTAAAATAAACACTGACAGCAATAAAAATTTAAAGCAGTACGCACCAAATTTTGCTGGTGACAGAGAAAGGTCAGAAAAGTAAATAAACTCACCTCCGGGAGCTGAGGGACAATTGTTTCTTTCAGAGTTAGAAGCCCTTGAAACCCTGGTATTTAATAGTGTCTTGTGTATTTTTTTGTATTTCTTTTTTTTTGGGGGGGGTTACATAAGGAAGGAGAGAAAACCCCACGACATCAAAACCCCTTCAATACAGAAGGAAGGGGGGAGCAAGTACAGCCCCCAAAGCTGGCACCACTCAGCCAGACACCCTTTAGCTCTACTGAAGCAAGCAACAGGAGCCCAGAGCTAAACTAAAAGAAACCAGGAGCTAGAAGACTTGTCATCCATCTGCCTGCTGGAGACAGAGCATACTAATTGGTCAGAAAGCTTACCATCCAATAAGAGGACCTGCAAATCATTACTCTCTATCTCCACCTGCTGGTAGATGGACACAACCCACTAGTCTCTGGATTCATCTGCTGCTGGTGCTAAGGAATGATAAAAGCATCCTTTGCTATACAGAAGTGTTTCAGATAATAATAATAATAATAATTTTAGTTCTTATATACCGCTATACCATAAGTTCAAAGTGGTTTACAACAAGAATCGTGAAATGAGAGTATGCGATGTTTACAGCAAGAAACATATGTTTACAACAAGATACATGTTTGGAACAGGATATGTTTACAACAAGATACATGTGTTTGGAACAGGATACATAAGTTCAGGGCGGCTTGCAAGAAGATACATGCAATGAAAAAACGAGATGATTGCAACAAGAAACAAATGTTTAGATCAGGATACTGAAGTACAAAGTGGTTTACAACAGGATACAAGAGATCAAAGCGGTTTACAGGCAGATACTTGCAATGAGAATAAGAGAGGTTTACAGCAATATACATGCGAAGGGGGAGGGGTGGGGGGGAGAAAGGGCTTTCAGGGATATAAGTTTGGCAGAGGAAGAGAACTCAGATTGCGTTAAAGAGACGGGTCTTCAGTGATTTTCTGAAGTCAGCGTATGATGCGGCCTCGAGTATTGGTTTTGCTAGCCATGTGTTCAGTTTAGCTGTCTGGAATGATAGCATTCTGTCTAGGAACTTCTTGTAGTGACATGATTTCAGAGATGGGTAATTAAAGAGGTTTGTTCTGCAAGAGGTCTTATTCGGGCAGTTGGTGAAGAATTGGGAGGCGAGGTAAGTTGGTAGCATCCCGAAGACCGCTTTGTAGCTGATGCAGGCAGATAGAGATTCCCTCGATCAAAATCTACAGACCCTAGAAGACATTGTAATACTACAACCTGGTGATTTGAAAGAAACTTTTTTTTTAGCAGACAGAACAATTCACTTCCTGTTGTGCAACGGTTAACACATTTTTAGCTGTGCTGGATTAATGACTCACAAGCACACTCACATGAGTGACAGTTATTCAAAAATTTAATTTTAGTAAAAGCAAATTAAATTGAATTTTAAAGCAATAAAATTGTTGGAATAAAAACATAATAGTTATAGTTGCAGTACTTTTTACTCAAAAAGCATTATACTGTATTACTTTTTTACTTTCACTTAAGTAAATTTTTAATGTATTCGTCATTGTACAACACTGGGCACTGTAAGTACCAATTATGGTTGACAAAGTCTCGACTCCTGCGACGAGAGGAGGAAGCCATGCGGGCCTTCCAACCCATGTAGTTTATTTCTCTAATACCAGAAAGAGAGAGAAATATCCACCAACCAATAGTTGAATATACATCTTTCCCCCAAAATATAACACTTACTCAAAAACAGTTTTTCAGCAGAGATATACACAGAAAATATGGAGAAGTGAGCAAACAACATATGGAGTACAGAAAGAGGAACAGGAACATGCAACAGGCCCCACAAAAATGAGGCCAAATCTCCCCAAAACCCTGTACACCCTCGCAAAGCCAAAGGCTATTAAGATAGGAGTTCACAACTCGACAGGGCTGTCCCCTGTCACCCCTCTTATTTCTATTGTACCTCGAACCCTTTCTTCGCACAGTGTCTCAGGACCCCGACATAGTGGGTGTGGACTTTGGGACTCATTCACTCAAAGTGTTGGCCTTTGCAGATGACTTATTATTTTTGCTAACTGACCCCGCTCACTCTGTTCGATATTTATTGCAAGCGCTTGACAAATTCAACTTTTATTCGGGATTTACGTTGAACTACCAGAAATCTATGGCCCTAGCTAGCCCCATGACACTACAACAGACATGGAGTGGTCACTTCCCATTTACGTGGGCTCAGACTTCAATTCGCTATTTGGGGGTACAGATCCCCCGAGACCTTACGACCCTGTACTCCAGCAATATCACCCCATTGCTTCAAGACACCTCACAACATCTACAGAATTGGTCCACTTTTCCCTTATCGTGGCGGGCCGGGTAGCCCTTTTTAATATGGTGCTCTTCCCCAAATGGTTATATCGCTTTCAGGTTTTACCTCTGCTGCTGTCCCATGCCCATAACATTCGTTTAACGAAAGAGCTACAGCATTTTCTATGGAGTGGTAAGCGACCACGTATGCCCCTGCTACGGATGTGTCTGCCCTGGGATAGGGAGGGCTATGGTTTATTAAATGTACGTTGGTATGCTATGGCTTGTCAGATGAGACATATTAATAATTGGTTTAGAGGAACATCTGATTTTTCTGCTATACCACTGGAGTTATCTTAGCTGGCTCCGTTCCATGTGAGCTATTTTCTACATGTGGCGGATCCGAGGATGCGTCCTTTGGTGTCTCATTACCCCATTTTTACGCCGGCCAGAAGGACATGGAGATGGGTCTGTAAAACAGCCAAATTGTCTTCTAGGGTGTCTTTATATTTGCCTATACTGGGCAATGGAGCTTTCCAGCCGGGCATTCAAAATGCCACCTTTCTTAGGTGGCAAGCACAAGGTCTACAATATCTTTTTCACCTGTTTTCGGAGGAGGGGAGCCTGGTCACATTTGCCGAGCTGCAACAAACTTTTGACCTACAGGCTAATGATCTCTTCACCTATTACCAGATCCGTCACTATGTTCAGTCCCTCCCAGTGGCTGCCCTTACTGAAGTCTGCAGGGAGGCGCTTTCGGAACTCTTCAGCCTTTCAGCCCAACAGAGGATTCCTCTACGATTTCATATTGTGGGGATCCGGGATTGCCAACCAAGTATGAATCTGGATATATTAGCGACAGCGTGGGCTGAGGACTTGCATTGCCAGTTGACTGCTCAACAGTTACAATGGGTCCTGAAGAACATTCAGAAGGTGTCACCCAATATTACTCACTGGGAAAGGCAATTGAAAATTGTTCTTACATTCCACCGGAACGTGCAGCCCGGATGGGGATTACTGCGTCGCATTCTTGCCCGAAATGCAATCAGGCTCACGCATCTTTGAGTCACATGTTTTGGGCCTGCCCCGCAATCCAACAGTTTTGGAGACATCTTGGCCTATATACCACATCGTTTTGGGGAAGGCGATGGCTTCTGCAACCGAGGGCGTTATTTGGATTTTATAATATAGCCTCGCCCAAACCCAGGGGAATGTCAGCATTTATCTCCAGAGCCCTTTTGATGGGAAAAAAAGCTATCCTAACCAACTGGCTCTCCCATGATCCCCCGTCATATGCACAATGGAGATCCCTAATGATAGTGCACGCAACACTGGAGAGACGCATGGTGGGAGACTTGACTCTTGGCCCGGGTCGCAAATTTTGTCAGGTGTGGGAGCACTTCTGGCAGGACCTCACACCGTGTGCTCACAGTAGACTTTTGAATCTTTAAGATTTTATTCCCACTCTCAGCTGTTGGACTGGCAATGGATTCTTGGGGAGGGGAGGGGGGAAGGGAGGGGAACTGATTATATTGTTGAAAATGTTATTTCCTGAATGGTACAACTGTTTGTATTTGCTTCTTACTCCTGGAATAATAAAAATCATTTAAACATAAGATAGGAGTTCACTTCAGTAATACAGGTAGTACAAAGTTGGGTGTCAACACAGCCCATATGGTAAGCTCGACTCTGGGATGTGTATGCTCTCAATAAAGTTCTATAATGGCATTCCCGGAGCTCAGCATTGTATACAAGACCGGGGATACATTTAAGAGCGCAGAGCAAAATATCCTCCCCAAGCTCCCTCCCCAAATCCCGCTGCCAAGCCTCCAAGATAGAAGAAAAATCCTGGGAGGGACCAAAGGCACCCCAGCTGCTTATGGAAAAAGGAGCCAGAGACTTGGGACCCAGGATCCGCTCCCCCCTCCAAAAAGGCACAGAAGCGGATCCCAAAGTTCAAAGATAAAGAGCCCCCGGGCAAAGACCCCACATTAATGCAACAATTGACAATGAGCATAAGCAAGCCCCAGAGGGGAGATACCACTTTGCTGCAACTTTTGACAGGATAGGAGTCTGCCATCGTCCCATAAAACATGAAAAAGACATTCAAGGCCCCCAGCCTGCCATCTACTAAAAATAGAAGGAACCCCAGGGGAAGAGATTACCAGTCAAAGGCAACAAAACACTGATATGAGGATCCTTACGCCACAGCTGAAGCAACTGTCGCCACACTACCCAAAATGGTCGGAACAGAATGCTACCTCTACCAGGAGGAGGCACCTCCACCAAATTAGCATGGAGAAGAGAAAGGAGATGAACAGGATAGAAATAATTCCTTTCAAAAGAAGTGTCAGTATACAGATCAGTTCCCAATATCCCGAATGTGTCATAAAAGGCAACCCTGATTATAAAGAACAATATTCAGCACCCCAAAGCTTCCCCAATCCCAAGAGCCCACATCAACTGCCAACGCAATTTAGGCTTCTTGCCTCCCCAGCAAAACCTCGATAAAGAGTATAATGCCCGAACGTCTTTCTGCAGGAGACACAATGGAAGGATCTGGAGAACACAGAGCCACTTGGGGAACAATACCATCCGAAAGAGGTGTATCCTCCTCATCAGTGAAAGCAGCAACTCCCGCCAGGCAGCCAAAATAGAGCCAGTGATAAGAGAGCAAATGGTCGACATTCAAGCGGTAAAGCTGTCGAACATTCATGGACAAATGGATACCTAAGTACCGAAAAGAAGCCATAACAGAGGAAACTACCCTCCCCAGGACACCTCCAAAGGTGCGTAGAGACGGCCGGAACCTAACCGGAAAAGTCCCCATATTCCTGTACGCTCTCCAAAAGAGCAGGCAAGGATCTATGTGGGTCTGTCAAAAAGACTAAAAAGTCATCAGCAAACGACGCAATCTTGAAATGAGTAGCACCCAATTGAAGGCCATGGATATCCCCATTAGATTGCAGCTCTCTAATCAAAGGGTCCAGGGATAGGGCAAACAAAAGCGGTGAAAGGGGGCAGCCCTGGCAAGTGCCCCGATGAATCGCAAAGGGGGTTGAAAAACTCCCATTCACCGTGATCTGCGCTACTGGATCACTCTAAAACGCCTGGATAGCATTAAAGAAAAAAGGCCCCATTCAATATGCTCATAGCATAGCAAACAAGAACCCCCACCTCACCCGGTCAAAAGCCTTCTCAGCATCAAAGTTGATAAGGAGAGAGGGGTTCTGTCCGTTTCTGCTTCTCCAAAGCCAACAAAATACGTCGGATGTTTTTAGATACTGGTCGATCCTGTACGAAGCCCACCTGCTGGTCAGACACTAAAGAGGGCAACACCTGGGCCAGATGGTTAGCAAGGACCTTAGCCATCAGCTTCATCTCAAAATTCAAAATTCAGGGAGATGGGTCTATAGGATTCCGGCAGAACCAGATCCCGGCCTGGTTTTTGGCAAGACAATAATCTGGGCCAAATTCAAATACTGAGGAAAGAAACTCTTAGCCACACTTAAATTAAAAATCTCTGCCAGCACCGGAATGATCTCCTCAACAAGCAACTTATACAATTCACCACAGTATCCATCCGGCCCCGGCGCTTTGCCCCAAAGGGCAGGCACGAATCACCCATTCCACCTCCTCAGCAGTACAGTGTTCTCCCCAGATATTTTTTCCAGCCGGGTGGCATGAAAAAGTAGCCGGGGTGGGGGCAAGACGGGGAAATTTGGTGGTGGGGAAAATTAAGGGCTCCTTTTACTAAGCTGCAATAGCGTTTTTAGCGCATGCAGAATTGCCGCGCTACACGGCTAGAACTAATGCCAGTTCAATGTTGGCGTTAGCGTTTAGCATGTGCGGCAATTCTGCGTGAGCTAAGCGCATGGTAAATCCGCTATCGCAGCTTAGTAAAAGGAGCCCTAAATGTGTACTATTTGTATTAGTTAATTATTATTAGTTATTTTCCAATGCTCAATATGACTGCCTTTCTTAAGGTTTGACACTTGTTCCATAAACAAGAAGTATCCAATTCTAGAAGTGAATAATTAGATATTTGCCCTCTTTCAAATGGTATAGAGCAGCGTCTCTCAAACTTTTTTAACTCCGGCACACTAAACGGAGCAAATGTTTTTTGTGGCACACTAAATGCAGCAAATGTTTTTCATGGCTGGAAAAAATTTCTGGGGAGAACACTGTTGCCTTTAGTTTTCAAGGTCCAATCACGTCAAAGAATGATGCTTATCTGGGCAGTTGTATAATAAAAAGAATGGATAAGATAACATGAGAAGTGAAATTGTCATGAATCAGAGGGATACATACTCTGTAGATCCTAAAAGCAGGCTTGTGGATTAGATATAAACTATGAAGGCAATGGCGTACCTAGCATATGTGACACCCGAGGCCCATCATTTTTTGACACCCCCCCATCTGTATGAAAAACATGATTTTTAGTAACAATCCACACATCACACAAGAGTGTACCTAGGAAAAGGCAGCATCTTACATATTGCAGTGAGCAGTACATCAATACACCCATTGTAAAACTAAACAAGCCAGATTAGTACAGATCAATCCTACACAGTCAATCCTAACTGGCAAACATGTCTTTCGAACATACAGAACACAGAAAACACCTTCGCCTAGTATGGAATATGTAATCACAAACTAATCCCTCTCCCTTTTACAAAACTGTAATGTGGTTTTTAGCTATGGTGGTAACAGTTCAGACTCTCATAGAATTCTGAGCAATTACCACCATGGCCGGTGCTAAAAAAAACGCTCTACAGTTTTGTAAAAGGGGGGATAAAATAAAAAAACATAGACAAAGGTTAAATTGAACTACCAAGAAGCTGGACTCTGCATACAATGCAACACCACAGAAACAGCGATGCATCTCCCCTAAAGCAAAAAAATAAATAAATATAATTTTTTTCTACATTGTCTTCTCTAGTTTCTGCTTTCCACATAGTCTTGTCACTCTCTTCCTTTCATCTACTGTCTACCCTCTCTCTGCCCCTTCTATATGGCATCTTCTCTCCTTGTATTCCCCTTCCATGTCTCCCTTCACCCCTATTATTCTGGCATCCATCTTCTTCCCTTCCCTCCTTCAATGGTCTGGCATCTCTCTCCTCTTCTTCCCTTCCCATGGTCTGGCATTTCACTCTCTCCTCTCCCTTCCCCCCACTTCCATCAGCATCTGCCCCCTTTCTTTCCCTCCAACCCAATTCCATTCAGTATCCATCCCCCTTATATCTCTCTCTCTCCTTTCCCTGCACACCAATTCCATCAGCATCTGCCCCCTTTCTCTCCCTCCACCACCCTTCCATACCACTCTGACCTCCTTTTTCTCCCTCCACCACCCTTCTATACTCCTCTCTCCCTCCAAACCAGCAAGGTTCCATGATGACTGCTTCTGTTGCTTCTGCCTCTGGAAGATGTAAGTGACGTTGGAGGGGGTGGGCCGGCAGACACAGGGAGTTGCGGCAAGGTTCCGCAATGACTGCAGCTGCCGGTCCACCCCTTCCGACGTCACTTACGTCTTCCGGAGGCAGAGGCGGCAAATGCAGTCATCACGGGACCTTCCTGCACTTCAGTGCGGCTGCCGACTCTGCTTCAGAATAAGTACAGCAGCCGTGCTGAGGTGCAGGTGCCATTTAGAGCAGCTTGGAAGGTTCTGGATCCAGCCGGCTTTGTACCCCCCTAGGGCTGGCACCCAGGGCGGTTTGCCACTGTATGAGGCGACAAAAAATAATAGAAAGAATGGATAACTTGACCGATTTAGACATGTCATACAATTATAACCACAAAAATATGTCATAAAATGTACAGTAATTCTAAACTCAAAAGACTCCAGACGAAAAGCAGACTATAGAACGGAAACCAGAAAAGACCAAACCCATAGTACTAAGATCCAAATGCTAAAATCGGACATGTCCATTACGAAGAGACGTGTGAATCACCGCTAATTATAACGAGTGAGTCTTTAAAATATGAGACGGTAACGGATAGCCAGACCTGGTGGACGGAAGTGACAAATACTGAAGCCAAAACCAGAGCACTGTGATGAAACTTGAATATGGATACCTATTTATACTTTTGAGTAACACCGAACTCAGAATTAATGAAACAACATGCTAAAAGAACTTACCCCCCCCTAAAATAGGGCATATACATACTTAAAATGATGGCTGGTTACAAACAGTATGCCTAGACTATATAGACCTAAACAGGGCAAAAGTAAACGTATGGGAAATGAACAGCTGATAATACAGAGTGTATCTTGAAAACATAAGCCGATAGTAGCTCAAAGACAAGCCGACCGGGTATATGAAAAGTAAACCTGGTAAAGATCTAAATTATTGTACAAATGAGCTTCTATTAAAACCAAATAATAAAACCACAGCACTTGAGAAAGTAAAAAAGGGAGAGTAAAATGGACTTACCAAAAAGGTCTCTGCACTGACGAGATAAACTCGTACGCAGAATAAATGTGAACACGCAACAGTGGGGCTATGATATTTGATCCATTGAAAGAGGAGCCAAAAAAGTGTCGGCAGTGGATTGAATGCACACTGATAGGGGAAGGGCATCGGGCTGTTAAAAAATGCTGCTTTAATAAATAAATGAAAATACTGGTGAAAAACTAAATAAAAACCTAAAGCCATGATAAAATGCCAAACCTGACTGCAAGTGGCACCCGTAGTACTGTTAGTGCCAGAGCTGCTTAGAATAAAGAACCGTGCTGTACATGAGGAGATAAGATGTAAAGTGCTGGCCCCTCACTGCACCACTTGATAAGACTAAGGAGCGATGTTCTAGAGCAGGGGTGCCCACACTTTTTGGGCTTGCAAGCTACTTTTAAAATGACCAAGTCAAAATGATCTACCAACAATAAAATTAAAAAAAAGAAACCCTCAAAGCACACTGTATGCAGAGAAAATGTTAATAATCATTCCTATTCCGGGGTTTTTTCAAAGAGGTCAAAGCAGATGACTCTATGCACTGTCACCTCAGTAACAACCATACAAAAATAAACAAATACCACCCCCCCTCCCTTTTTACTAAACCACGATAGCAGTTTTTGCGCAGGGAGCTGCACTGAATGCCCAGCGCTGCTCTCAATGCTCATAGGCTCTCTGTGCTAAAAAACGTTATTGCAGTTTAGTAAAAGGGGACCATAGTGTAAAATATAGACAGCAGATATAAATTCAGACACATTTTGATCAGTAAATTTAAAATAAAATCATTTTTGATCAGTAAATTTAAAATAAAATCATTTTTCCTACCTTGCTGTCTGGTGATTTCATGAATCTCTGGTTGCACTTTCTTTTTCTGACTGTGCATCCAATCTTTCTTCCCTTCTTTCAGCCTGTATGCTTCCTCTCCTCCTGACCTCATTCCCCACCCCCAACTTTTTCTTCCTCTCTTCCTGCCCTTTCTTTCTTTCTCTTTCTCTTCTTTCCTTCTGTCTCCCTGCCTGCCCTCTTTCTTTCTTTCTCCTTGCCCTCCCCCAAGCCACTGCCAATGCCGCTGCCATCAGGGAACAGGCCCCAAAGCCACCGCTGCCCCAAGCTCTCCCTCCTTTGGGCCGACTAGCATTCCTCTCCCCGACGTCAATTCTGCTGTCGGAGAGGAAGGCTGATCGGCCCAAGATCACGATCGATTGGGAAAAATGCTGCCGGGTCCTGCCTTCGCAGAAACTGAAAGTAGGCAGGACCCGGCAGCAAGAAGAGCAAATGGTAAGCTTCACTGACTTATCTCCCGCCTTAGCCCATAGCGAACGCATGCTTCGGGGCTCTAATATGTGCGTGCCAGCTTCCCTTCTCTTCTACCCCCCCCCCCCCGGACATAATTTCCAGTTTCGGAGTGGAGAGAAGGGAAGCCGGCACGCACACGTTAGAGCCCCGGAGCATAAGTTCACTATGGGCTAAGGTGAAATCTCCAAGCCGGCTTTTTTTTTTTTTAAATGTTGAGAAGCAGTGGCAGCAGAATTTAGCTGGGCGGTCATCTATATTACCCGGGCGGACCACCCGGCTGAAAGGCCCTAGGGAGAACACTGCAGTAATAGAGCGCTCCAACATGTCAGCATCACGAATGGACAGATGGGACAAATCTAAACTATCTAAGTATACCTTCCCATCCAGGAGGTCTGTGCCCAGCGAGTCATACAGTGCAGCAAAAAAATTCCATAGAATAGTACCAACATCCTCCGTCTTATGATGAAGAGTAGCCTGAGAGTCACGTAGGGCCATAACACCGCCAGACCCGCGATGGGACCGAACATATGACTACCCTTGTTAGCAAACCAAAAAAGCTGAAATTTATAATAGTCCCATGACCTTTGCGTCCTCCAATGAAGAAACTCATTCAAAGCTTGCTGCGCCTTCAGCAGCTGTGACTTGAGCACCAGCGAAACCCAACAGGCAAAATGCTGTCTCAAAACCAGCACCCGACGCTCCAGCACAAAAAAGCTGCCTGCTGTCCCTGGATAACAACTGTTACGGTAAGTAACTGTGCTTTATCCCAGGACAAGCAGGCAGCCTATTCTCACATATGGGTGACCTCCAAGCTAACCAGAATGGGATGGTGGGAGTGTTGGCAACTTAGGAGAATAAATTTTGAAATACTCTCTGGCCAAAAAGACCATCCCCTGAGATGTCGAATCCTTGATGAGCCAGTCATCTAGATAGGGGAACACCTGAAGACCATGGTTTCTTAGAGCTGCTGCTACCACCACCAACACTCTGTTAGATGAAGCCAGGCCAAAGGGTAGCACTCTGTATTGGTAATGCAGATTCCCCATCCGAAATCTGAGATATTGATGGGAGGCCGGAAGAATGGAAATATGAGTATAAGCCTCCTTGAGATCCAGAGAGCATAACCAGTCGTTCTGATCTAGAAGGGAGTAATGGGACACCAGGGCCAACATGCAAAATTTTTCTTTGACTAAAAATTTGTTGAGAGCCCTGAGATCCAGAATGGGTCGCAGATCGCCCATCTTTTTCGGAACTAGGAAGTAATGGGAGTAAAAACCCCTGTTCTGCTGTTCCTTAGGATTATGGTCAGGCCCGAGGCACTTGAGGCACCAACGGTGTGGGTCTGTGAGTGAAATTGCACACTGGCACTGGCTACACTTCTTGAAGCCTGTTGCTGGCCAGGACATAGGAGGAAAAATGGCCGCAGCAAAGTTGAAGCCCACAGGCTGCGGCCAAGCGGCCTGCCCCGCCAGTCGAATGAAGAAAAATAAAGTCTTTAGTTTTTAGGGTTTTTTTTTAAACTGAAAGAAAAGAAATAACACAGCGATTCGCGACAAAAAGTAACACAAACCACAGTGAGAGAAGGGATGAAATAGAAAAGTTTGGTGCAGAGTGTCAAAGATGGACTTCTCAGCTCCGCGGAAACTGAGAACTGAGGAGACTCGCCCTGCGCTTGGCGGGAAGGCACTCGTGCATGCACGGTGCGGCTGACTCAAAACTTCTACGTTTCTACAAGCAAGTCTGCTTGCGAAGCTGTCTGCATCCGGGCTCCGTGGATGACGTCACCCATATGTGAGAATAGGCTGCCTGCTTGTCCTGGGTTAACATGTTTCTCCTAAATTATACCCTTCTCCAAATCCTAGCATTAAATAAAATGAGCATAACTGTAAAAACTACCCAAATTTCTTATAATCATTGCTCAAGTCGCTATACAAAGGTGGTGCGCTGCTAGGCACTATGAATTTAAAAGTCTCACGACTGACATCAGGAGATGGATGGAGCAAGCTCCCATACCCTAGCAAGATGAATGGCTGCACTTAGCCAGAGGAAGGAAACAAACCCCAGCACAGATAGCAGGATGGTAAGAAAGTTTCAAATGGAAACAGCAGGTAAAAATGTTGGATCAAGCTCCCACATCCTAGCAAGATGAACGGCTGCACTTAGCAACAGGCAGGACCCAAACAAACCCCAGCATAGATAGCAGGTAAGGAAAATCGGTTCTTGCTGAGAATTATAAATATTTATTTAAAGTTTTGCCATCTAATCACACATTTACATGGGTAGTTCAAACAAAATTGAGCTCCCAACTGAATATCAAGCCTCAACAATAAAAATAATAATAATAATTTTATTTATGTCCTCCTTTTTGAGTAGTTTTTGCTACATCAGAAAGACAATTGGTTTTTCCATAAAAGTTTACATTTCTACTTCTAAATAAGATCCAGTCTTTATCCAATTTTAATACCACGTTTGCTATTAATGTATCAGTTTGCATAGTTAGGTAACTAGAAGTTTCCAACATATCAAAAGAACTTAAAAAATTCTAGAGACATTTTGGGCTACTTCATAATTAACCTGAACTTTTTTTTAAATAATAGATCCGAGTCACAGGCAGATAAGCTGTTTCTCAAACCTTTAATATCTCAAACAATCTTCAGCTTGTCCATCAGCTGGTACAAAAAATGATTTTGGAAAGTTTATAGATCAGAGTATACGTTTTCACTTTCCTCTATTTTCCAAATCTTCTACCTTCCAACAAAGGTTCAATGAGTCTTGAATAAACACGTTTTTTAAACTACTGATTGTCTTTCTCCACATTTTGAACTCTTGTCTAGCTGACCCAGGTCTTTTTCAAACCTATCAGTTTTAGTTACATTTGTTAATTGCTGATTTAATATTACATTTTGATCATATGCTAGTTTTTTGTAAATCGCATTGAACTTTACGGTAACTGTGGTTTAGAAATAAATTCTTATGTGATATATAGAACCCCCCCCCCCAAAAAAAAAAAAAATCAACTGGTCAGTTTCCCAACGGTGAATAATAAATAGTGGAGTGTCTCAGGGATCTGTACTGGAACATGCGCTTTTTTTATATAGTTATGATGACCTTGAGAAAATAAACAGACAAGAGTGATAAAATTTGTAGATGATAAAATTATTCAAAGTTGTTAAATCAAGAGCAAACTGAGGCACTGGCGAAGTGAGGGTGGCGCCCCCCTCATCCCCTTCTCTTCCCCCATACCTATTTAGCTTCCCAGGCACGAGCAGCATCTCCAACTTGCTGCCCACATTGGCATCGGCTCTCCCTCTGACATCACTTTCTAGTTGTGTGACCCAGAAATACTGTCAGAGGGGAGGGGAGAGCCGAGGCCGCCACAGCAGGAGGCTGGAACTGTTGCTCACCGGCAAAGAGATAGTGGTACTGTGGGAGGGAATTGAAGGTATGTCACAGCAGGGGAAGAGTAGGAAGTAGCAGGGGGGGCAAAGAGGAGGAGAGGTATCAGATCCCCCACCAAGGTGGTCTGCCCCTCCTTACTACACCACTGGACTGAGGAATTGCATTGGAGCTAATGAATCTGAACACTTAGGTGCCATTAGGCCAGCTTTTCACTCACGAGTATGTCAGACACCTTAACGACACCTCAGTCAACCAAGAATATGCTCTGCCTATAACCACGCCTACTTTTTAACATAGGCATCGTTAGGCATAGGAGGACGCCTCCACTTAAGTGCTGTTGCGCTGAACTCTTAATTATTTTTTTTTTATATTGGCTGGAAACTGCCATGGTCAATTACAATACAAATTAAGCCAATTAAAAGTCTGGCGCAGATTCTGAATTAGGCATCACTAGGCAGCTGCAATTAGGGCGCCATTTGTAGAATCTGTTACTTACTGCCTCCTAAACAGGAAGCAGTAAATATCCACGCTATCAACATGCTTACTACAAAAGCTCCGTGCTTACCACAAAGTTTTTGCATTTAACCCAAGGCAAGTCCAAAACAACAATGCATTTCAGCAAACAGGTCCTTTAATATTAAAAAAAGTGCAAAGTGATGCAAGAAAAAATAATCTTTATCTATAGGTACATGTTACTAGTTTCTTTAAGAATCATCCCAAGAAAAAAGGATCACACAATCACTGTGGACAACACGTTGAAATCCTTGACTCAAAGGCTCAGTGTACAGTGGAGGTTACAAAATAAATCAAACATCAGAAGTTAAGCAGAAAGGGATGGAGAATATTATAATGACTAATAATCCAAGGTATAACTAGACCTTGAATACTGCTTGCAGTTTTGGTCATCCTCCTCTTCCTGGTCTCAATTCGCACCCCCAACTTGAGTTGACAAGGATCTCCAAGACCCACCATCACAAAAGGTCCTCCACCTGCAGCTCTTTCCATTGTTCCCACACATACACACAAAGTGTTTTCATCAGTGGCATAGCTACCTATAACTTCTCTTTCTACCCCCCCCCCCCCATGCATCATTTCTTCTTATCTCTTCAAGAGTAGGAACTGCTGTCTGCAGTCGTTTGAAGAATAACTATAGCTGTGCTCAATTATTGAAGGATGCCAACCTGTTCCCGTGCAGGGACCCCATGCCACATAGTTGCTACATCACTGGTTTTCACATATACAAGAAAACCAAGACACATGCGCATGGGTGATGGTGGCACAGCGGCAGCAGTAGTCCCAAGAAAGTGCTGCAAACTATCCAGCCACCAGAGAACCTTTTCTGCTGGTGGGGATTCCTGCCAGCCCCAGCAGACAATGCTTTAATGGGGAGGGGGGACCTAGGCCCCTTCCCCATGGCTACACCATTGTCTGAACCTTGCTACAAGGAATACACAGAGTTTAAGCATTTGATTACTAGATGACTGTGAATGAAAAACAGAGGATGGCTTTTCATCTCCCCTACGACCACTAAGTATTCCCTTCCCAGTCTAACCCAGCCCAACTCCACCATTCCATCTTCATCACAGACATTTGTCAACTACTGCAAAACAGTACATGCTATGAGGGCACTAGAAGTCTCGTAGTGGGATACCCGCATGCCACCGACCTATCACGGTGGGCTTCAAAGTGTTTTTGTGCATACAACGGAAAAATGAAAATACTCTTTAACAACAATTCAAATAGCCGGTAGTAGACACCACAAAAACGAGCAAGTGGATGACGGTGGGTCTCTAGACGCATTAGTGAAAAAGAAACAAAGTAATCCCCATAATCCTAAGAGCAGGGAGGCAACAAAGGCCATTAATCTGAAAATAAAGGTGAAGGGGGGGACATAGAGATACACCACCGCTCCAAGACATAGATGTCAGCAGCAAATAATGCATGGCCTCCTCCCACCCCGAAGAAACATGTCAACCCTTATCTCACCTGCAACTTGGGCCTCCGGGCTAGATACGGCCGCACACAGGTGTCTGCGTGAGCGTCGCAAGGCTTGGTATAAACAATACCATACATCACCCAGCAGGTATGCACCACATACACTACAAAGACGCCGACGACCAAGCTGGTGAAAGAGCTACGGCTGAGCATAGCTCCCGCAGACTCAGCACCACTGCGGGCAGACCACAGCCCCCGCAACGGGCAGCAGCAACAACGCCGGTGGACCAGAACGTCCAACACTCAGGTCCATGTTACAGTAGCGGGCATCTTCCAACGCTGAACTGATACAGCGCGCGCGCGCACGCACGCACGCTTCCCAACCAATCCGTAGCTGACACGCGAGACCGCTGTCAGGGAGTTTTTTCACCTGCTTGAGGACCGAGGCGAAGGCCTAGGCATTCTGGGAGGAGGAGTTTTTCAAGTGAGATTCTGACGTGTTACGTTTTCTCGTGCCGGTTCAGAAAAGCAGTAGGCGTTGGCATACTCCCCTGGTCTCATCTATTTTTGGGGGTTTGGCTAATGTGACCATTTTTTTTTTCATCAAAAGGGGACATCTATTAATAGTCAGTCCCGCCCCAATCCCTTCCATTCATTTTTCATGTACACATAATATCTTATTAATTCATAATGGTAACCATAAATTTTTTTTTTTTTTAAACTACAAAGCACACTATAGGCAGAGAAAATGTTAATTATCACTTATATTTGGGGGGTTTCAAATATGTCAAGACAGATGACTTTAAAATATGCAATGTCACCTCAGTAACTATAGAAAAATAGATAAATATAGTGCAAAATATAGACAGCAGATATAAATTCTCAAAACTGACACATTTTGATCACTAAATTGAAAATAAAATAATTTTTTCTACCTTTGCTGTCTGGTGATTTCATGAATCTCTGGTTGCGTTTCCTTCTGACCATGTATCCTTTCTTTCTGTACTCAGGCTCAACAGTTGTCCCTTTCTGTTCCCTCCCTCCTTCCTATGTCCTTAGTGCCCTCAGTGCCTCCTTCCTATGTCCTTAGTGCCCCCAGTAGCTCCTGCCTGTGACCTTAGTGCCCCCAGTGCCTCCTTCCTATGTCTTGCCTTCCAGTCTTTGTCCCACCCCCTCCCCAGAAGCCAGCCTGCCTGCCTGCCTACCTCCTTCTCTCTCTCCAGTGCCTGATTCAACCCTTCCCCCCCCCCCCCATGTACCACTGCTGCCTGCCAGCCTCCCTCCTTCTCTAGCGATTCAAACCCCAGTCTGCCGCCGCTGCTTCTTGCCTTCTTCCCGACGTCAATTCTGACATTGGAGAGGAAGTTCCAGGCCAGCCAATCGCTGCCTGACTAGCCCAGAACTTCCTCTCCTATGTCAGAATTGACGTCAGGAAGAAGGCAAGAAGCAGCAGCAGCGGACCGTGGTTTGAATCAGCACGGCAGGGAAGGAAAGTGATCGCCCATCCCGGTGTCCCCGCGCACAGCTTCGGGATGCTGTCCCTGAAAACGGGACATTTCGGGGTCCTGAAGTGGTGGGTCGGGACAATGGAACGGTCGGTCCGAAAACGAGACTGTCCCATTAAAAACGGGATGTATGGTCACCTTAGATTTGGCTAAGGAAGAGACTTGAGTGCCTTTCCCCTAGGAGAGAACTGCAAGGGCAATACAAAAGTATTTATGTTAATGTATATTTACTGCAGGTAGTGTTACCATAAGGCTCCAGAAAAAAAGGACGGATTGAGACATCCAGGTTTTACTTCCATTGAAAGCAATGGAAATAGAACCTAGATATCTCAATCCATCCTCTTGTTTCTGAAGCCATATGGTAACTCTAATTGCAGGGCCCGCTTAAGGCATTTTTATTTTATGTATTTATATATCACTTATAGTCTAAGTCAGGCATGTCCAACTTCAAACAGGTTGTGATCTACTTTTTCAGGCCAAAAATGCTGGTGATCTACCACCATGAAAATTAAGTTTCAAATTAAATTTTAACTCAATAAAGTTGGAGGATTCCCCCACACCCCGTTTTTAATGAACCTTCTGTCATTTACTTGGATGTGATCAGCTGTTAAGCAAATTAAGCAAAAACAAAACAGAGAGATTTGTGGAGGGGCGTTGCTTGACAGCATAACGGAATGGCTGGCTGATTGAAGAGCTCCTCACATTCGGCTGTTAATTTTGAATATTTTAAGCAAATTTTTCTTAAATAAAGGAGGAATAGTGTGGAAATGGTTTCCTCAAAGCAAACAAAGAAAGAAAATGCTTTCTCTGTGGGGGTAAAGCGAAGAGATTAAAAGCAGACAGTCACATCTGCTCAAGCTCCCTTAACGACAGAAGGTGCAGATTCAATGGAGATTCTGGAGGAGCTTTGGGCAATTAGAGTAATGTTGAAGGAAAATGCTGAAAACGTTACAGCTATGAAGGAGGAGATCACTAACCTTACCAAGCAGTTAGAGATATCAATTTTTTTTGTGTATGCCAACCTTTCAGTCGTCATCACATTACTTACGTTTTTCACATGAGTGACGTTTTACCGGCAGTCCCGTATTGGGTAATTTAAATGGCTCAGCGTCTGTAGTGAGCAACGCCATTTTTGAGAATTACCTGCCTAGGATTTAGGTCCATTTGCGTTCCATAAGTTTGCTGCATTAAACACTGGAGTTAAATTTTATTGCTGAATTTATTTATGATTTCAAATATTGTTAAAATATCACTAAAACATTAATTAATTTGTCATTTCTTTCAGGCACTGTCTATGTTTTCCCCTGATGAAGCCATACCAGGTGAAACGGTGGCCCCGTTTGGTTTTGAAACAGTGCTGCTATTTCACAAAGATAAGTACTTGTTTGAATTTATGCACTATCTCATATGATTTTTTATGATGTTTGATATCAGATAAAAGGTGGAGATACACCTATCTTAACAAAGTATTTAAATAATTTATTCAAAAATTTAAAAAATATATATTTAAAAAATACAAAAATATTAGAATAATTTAGTACGTTTAGTACATGCCATTTGCCAATGATTGAGACTCTGACCGAAAATTGTTTCTAGCAGGTCCTGCTGGTATACTTGGTCTCTGAGGCATGGCATAATAAAAAGTTTGTGGTCTTATCACAGCGTTTATAGTTGGAAGTAACCTTGTATGCTCAATATTTGATATATACTTCCACAGTATTTGATTTTTGGTTTTTACCATATATCACACTACTACGTCCTCAAGCAATTGGAATACGGCCTTCGGGTTCAATTTAGAACAAGCAGAATCCATTCTTAGTGCACCGTCTCAGTTTGAGATTAATTCTGCTGGTAATGACAATTTGTCTACAGATTGGAGTCTTTTTTTCAATCAAAATAAAAAAATCATAAAAACAGAATTGAATAGTGGCATTTTCATAGAATACTGCAAATGCGAAAGAATCCCAAGAGGATTGAGAATTAACAAAGAACCCCAAAATTTCAAGGAAGATGCTGAATTTTTACTTAAATGGAACATGATTTTAAACAAATGTTCCTTCGACTTGATGCTGCTCATTATTGAAAAAAGCAGGCAACAAGTCGAAAGCTACAAGGTGGATCTTGAGAAGACCATTTCCACCTTAAAATCTACACAAACTTTAGAAGCTTTCCAAAATCAGTTAACTAAAACCAATGAAAATTTAGAGAAATTCAAAGAAAGTATCAAGAAATTCAAATTAAAAAATTTTTACAGAGATGAAAAAGACATTGGATGAATATTTGTGAATCCCAGAACCCTATAGTTCCAACAAATACTGTGGATCCTAGTACGTCCTCTATCAGCCTTAGTTCCTCTGGAAGCTCTAGTTCAGTGAAACCTTTTTTAGGGCCAAGAGGAGGATATCAACCTCGGAAAAGCAGGCGAGGCAGAAATCAAATCAGAGGCAGACCGTGGACAAGATCCCAACAGAAAAACTAACAGTAACTGTTAACCTCTCACAATACAATTTGAAATCTTCAGATATTGAACTGCTTAATCATGGATTATCGTTTGTACCCACGGTACCTAGCAATGAATTTCAATTTAACATCGATTTTGAGAGATTCACCAGACTTCTTGAAATCAAACTATTCTTCGCATCAAAATCGGACTTTGCAGACAAAACCATCATAGTACCCAAATCCACTTGGAAACCTTCAGGTCCTTTGGATGCAACACTTAGTGTGTTTAAAGAATTGGTGTATCAAGATTGCCAGAAATTATTCAAACATCCTACACAGACCAAGTTTAGATCCAATCTGACAGCTGAAGAACATAGAGCCTTAACGAATCTACAACATAATTCCAACATTACTATTAAATCAGCTGAAAAAGGTGGCACGATTGTAATTCAGGACATGTCATCTTACAAAATGAAAGCTTTAGAAGATCTTCAGGATCCTATGGCATATACGCAGATCAAACTTGATCCTACTAAGAGGATACAAAACAGAATTCGAAAAATCACAGATGTAGGACTGAAGGCAGGGTTTATAACAAACCGTGACTATCGGTTCTTGAATACCAAATATCCAGTCACGTCCAAAATTTATTTTCTTCCCAAGTTACATAAGGATCCAGTCAATCCTCCTTTTAGACCCATCACTTCAACTCGTGGTTCAGTGCTTGAACCGTTATCACGATACGTGGATGAATTTATTAAACATGAAGTTCCAAAATGCAAATCATATATTCGAGACTCCAAGGATTTTCTCAAAAAATTGGATTCTGTGGATTTCAGTGAGGGTCCATTTTTAATGGTCACTTTGGATGTATCCTCACTGTACACTTCAATTCCACAACAGGATGCGACTGAAGTTATTAGGAATGTGTTAGAAGCTCAACCTAAGCCACAATCTGTGCCTACAGAATTTATTGTTGCTTTAGCAACTCTAGCCATGTGAGAAAATTTTTTCAACTTTGATGGCACCCTCTTCAAACAAATACAAGGGGTGGCCATGGGGACAACTTTTGCCCCCTCGGTAGCCAATCTATTTATGATTTCATTTGAAAAAATTTGGATCGAGCAATCCCCTTTTGAACATCTGATTTACATATGGTGGAGATACATCGACGATGTCTTCCTTTAATGGAAGGGCTCTGAAAAACAACTAAATTCTTTCGTCGCATGGCTCAACACTTGTAACACGAATATACAGTTCACCTTCTCACATTCTGCAATACGCATTCATTACTTAGATATTGAAGTCACCATTGAACATCAAGGCTTCACCACACGAACGTATGAGAAACCCTTTGCGAAAAATACGTTTCTTGAATATTCTAGTTGTCATCCCAGGCATTTGAAAAACAGCTTGCCCTTTTCCCAGATGCTGAGGTTACGATGGAATTGTACTCTCCAGTCAGAATTTAAAATTCAGGCCAAGCATTTGAGTAGCAAATTAAAAGCAAGAGGATATCCTGCTTATATTATAAAAAATGCCTATAGAAGAGCCAAATACAATAACAGGGACCTTTTATTAAATGAGTATAAACATCGTGGTTCTTCTACAGATGATCCTTGTACTACTTGTGTTTTAAAACATTCAACATCTAGTTCAGTGGTTCCCAACCCTGTCCTGGAGGAACACCAGGCCAATTGGGTTTTCAGGCTAGCCCTAATGAATATGCATGAAGCAAATTTGCATGCCTATCACTTCCATCATATGCAAATCTCTCTCATGCATATTCATTAGGGCTAGCCTGAAAACCCGATTGGCCTGGTGTTCCTCCAGGACAGGGTTGGGAATCACTGATCTAGTTCACAAGTGAAGAAAATTATCAGAAAACATTGGGGCATTATTCAATCTCTTCCGGAGTTTAAGAACAACAGATTACGTTTTGCTTTCTCAAGGGGAAAAAATCTTAAGGAATTTCTAAACATCAATGCGGTTCAAGAAAGCGGCACTACTGACATGTGTAGGGCGCTTCAAATGTGGCCACTGTACCTATTGTGATTTTTCTATACAAACTAAGGAATTTGTTAACCCAACCAATCAATTCACCTATAAATTTAAACATTTTAGTACTTGTCAATCAGATCACATTGTTTATGTTTTGATGTGTCCTTGTGCCAAGATTTATGTAGGCATGACAACAAGACCATTTAACTCGTCTAGCTGAACATAAATCTAACATTAAAAGAATGCAAACGAAAGAACCATTAGTACAACATTGTAAGGATGCTTCCCACTCATTTGACAACCTTAGAGGTTGTGTCATTGATGTCATCAAGAAAAACAACAGGGGTGGTGATCAGTGTTCCCTCTAAGCTGCGCTGGCGTGTGCTGGCGCACAAAATATTAGGTCGCAGCGCACAAGTTTCTCGTCACAGCGCAGGACCGGCAAGATTGACTCATTTGAACTTCCTGCATCAGCATCGGAAGCGTGCGCTGGGCCGGAGAGATCTTGGGGAGCCTCCGACAGTGGCTTTCTCCCCTCTCTGCAGCTCTCCTTTACTTCCCAGCGCAGCGATTCACGAAGGCAGCCTCGGGGCTTTTGCTGAGTCGCGGCTGCCTCTGATGATGCAACTTCCTCTTTCCTCAGAGGCGGCGCGACACAACAAAGGACCCGAGGCTGCCTTCGTGAATCGCTGCGCTGGGAAGTAAGAAGAGCTGCTGGGAGGGGAGAAAACCACTATCAGTCTGGGAAGCTGCTGGGCAGGGGAAAAAAGGGACAGCTGCTACTGGAAAGGGAGAAGGAGAGATGCTTCTGGGAGGGGAGGAGGGAAAGGAATCTGGGAAGCTGCTGGGCCAGGAAAAAAAAGGGACAGCTGCTACTGGAGAGGGAGAAGGAGAGATGCATCTGGGAGGGGAGGAGGGAAAGGAATCTGGGAAGCTGCTGGGCCAGGAAAAAAAAAGGACAGCTGCTACTGGAGAGGGAGAAGAAGGAGAGATGCTTCTGGGAGGGGAGGAGGGAAAGGAATCTGGGAAGCTGCTGGGCAAGGAAAAAAAGGGACAGCTGCTACTGGATAAGGAGAAGAAGGAGAGATGCTTCTGGGAGGGGAGGAGGGAAAGGAATCTGGGAAGCTGCTGGGCTAGGAAAAAAAGGGACAGCTGCTACTGGATAAGGAGAAGAAGGAGAGATGCTTCTGGGAGGGGAGGAGGGAAAGGAATCTGGGAAGCTGCTGGGCTAGGAAAAAAAGGGACAGCTGCTACTGGAGAGGGAGAAGGAGACGGAGAGATGCTTCTGGGAGGGGAGGAGGGAAAGGAATCTGGGAAGCTGCTGGGCAAGATAAAAAAAGGGACAGCTGCTACTGGAGAGGGAGAAGAAGGAGAGATGCTTCTGGGAGGGGAGGAGGGAAAGGAATCTGGGAAGCTGCTGGGCAAGGAAAAAAAAGGGACAGCTGCTACTGGAGAGGGAGACGGAGAGATGCTGCTGGGAGGGGAGGAAGGGAAGAGAGTTACTGCTGGACAGGAGGCTGGGAGAAAGAAAGAAAGGGGGCAGGCAGGGAAACAGAAGGAAAGAAGAGAAACAGAAAAAAAGAAAGAAAGGTCAGGAAGAGAGGAAGAAAAAGTTGGGGGAGGGAATGAGGTGTGGAGGAGAGAAAGCATACAGGCTGATAGAAGGGAAGAAAGATTGGATGCACAGTCAGAAGAAGAAAGTGCAACCAGAAATCACCAGACAAGGTAGGAAAAATGATTTTATTTTAAATTTAGCAAAGTGGAGGCAGTATTACCACAGTTTTCAAAGGAATTTGCCCAAATAACTTAATAGTTAACTGGGTAAATTCCCAGAGATGAAAACTTCCCTTCACTTACTATGCACAGTTCTGAATTTATATCTGCTTTCTATATTTTACAATATGGTCCCCTTTTACTAAACCGCAATAGTGGTTTTTAGCGCAGGGAGCCTATGAGCGTCAAGAGCAGTGCTGGGCATTCAGCGCAGCTCCCTGCGCTAAAAACTGCTATTGTGGTTTAATAAAAAGGATGGAGGGTATATTTGTCTATTTTTGTATGCTATAAAAACCAAATACAGAGAGAGACTGAGAGCTGTTGACGAAGAGCTACGTGTGTGTCTTTCTTCCATTCCAGCCAGAATATCAGCTTTGTGTTCAGCCAAACAGGCCCAGGTTTCGCACTGAATAAAGTATTTTATAATTTTTATAATTTTTATTTCATAATAAAGTAATTATAAAATACTTTCTTTGTGTTTATTTGATTCCTATTCAAGAGAATTACTTTATATATAGTCAATATAGGCAGAGAGTTAAATTTTTTAACATTTTCTAATGGTGGTGTGCCTCGTGATTTTTTTCATGAAACAAGTGTGCCTTTGCCCAAAAAAGGTTGAAAAACACTGGTCTAGAAATTGAAAGCATCAAACGTATTGTCTTCTGGACTGTTTTTAATTTACAGTTTACACATATGGATGTAACAGACATAACTACATTTGTTGTAAAACATTTATTAAGATATCATTTCATCCCTACAATTTCTGTGTTCTTAAAAATATTATTTAACGTTATTTAATTTAGCGTGTAGGCCTAAAATTCCTTTGAATACCTCGTCCTCATGTATCAGCAACTTTGACAACATATTTATTTGGCTCATAACTTGCTGGCGCCCGATATTTTTAGCTCACAGTGAAAAAAGTTTGCTCACAACACCCGCCCGCTTAGAGGGAACACTGAGCTTTAGCCCTGAAACGACGTGAGACCTATTGGATTTTTACTTTACAATCTCTTCAGCCAATAGGTCTAAATGACAAGATCGATTGGTCAGTTTACTATTAATGTGTTCCTTTGTATCTTTTGGAATGTTTTGCTGTGTTTTGTTTTGTTTTCTGGCCTTTTGATGGCTGAAGATAAAAAATTTTTTTTGTGTATGTCCCCTGGTTGCGCCAACCTTTCAATCGTCATCACGTTACTTACGTTTTTCACGTGAGTGACGTTTTACCAGCAGTTCCGTATTGGGTAATTTAAATGGCTCAGCGTCTGTAGTGAGCGACGCCATTTTTGAGAATTACCTGCCTAGGATTTAGGTCCATTTGCGTTCCGTAAGTTTGCTGCATTAAACACTGGAGTTAAATTTTATTGCTGAATTTATTTATGATTTCAAATATCGTTAAAATATCACTAAAACATTCATTAATTTGTCATTTCTTTCAGGCACTGTCTATGTTTTCCCCTGATGAAGCCGTACCAGGTGAAACGGTTGCCCCGTTGGGTTTTGAAACAGTGCTGATATTTCACAAAGATAAGTGCTTGTTTGAATTTATGCACTATCTCATATGATTTTTTATGATGTTTGATATCAGATAAAAGGTGGAGATACACCTATCTTAACAAAGTATTTTTTTAAAAATTTATTTATCAAATTTTTACATGTTATAAATCAAGTATCCACTTGTAGAGAAAGTTGAAGAAAAGCAAGAAAATAATACTCAAAGGTAAAATACATAATAATCAAATCAAATAAAATAAATGTTTAGCTTAAATTCAGCTCAAGTCCTCAACATTAGATCCAATAAGCCGGACATATTAACAAATGCTAACAACTGCTAACAACTATCAATTCAAATATTAGGAAAACAAGATCCCTTGGCTGAGAAAGGATATCATTATTCAAATGCACTTCACTTTGATTTTGATTTTCCTTCATCCGGCCGAGTTCCTGCCAAAAAGGCTGTCAACTGGAATGGTTCAAAGAATACATATTTCTTCATATGGTATTGTATTACACATTTACAAGGGTGTCGAAGAAAAAAAGTCCCACCAAGAGATGTAACACCTGGTTTCATCAAAAGAAACTCTCGCCTTCTCCTCTGGGTTTCCCGTGCCAAATCTGGAAACATTAATATTTTTTGTCCAAGAAATTCTTTCATTTTATTTCTAAAGAACAATCTAAGCAACCAGTTTTTATCTGGAGCAAGAGCCACAGTAAGAAGCAATGTTGCCGGAGATGCAAGCTCTCTATCCGAAAGTTCCAAGATTGCTGAAACATTAAGTAGTTGATTATTCTCCTGTTGTTTAGATGGTGATTTAATAGCTTTCATTGGTAGGTAATATACTTGAGTAAGTGGTGGTAATGTATCCTCTGGAATACCCAAAATCTCCAACATATAACGTTTCAACATATCCCTAGGTGTCACCGAGGCTATCCTAGGAAAGTTAATCAGTCGGAGATTATTACTACGAGAAAAATTCTCCAAAGATTCCAGTTTTCTACGCATATTTGTATTATCTTTTATTATTGCTTCATTAAGCTGTTTTGATACTTTTAACTCCTGTTGTATATTCTCAATAGAATTCTTAGATTCACCAATTTCAACTTTTATGTTTTTTATCTCAGTTTCTTGAAGAGTAATTTTATTTTCCAGCTGCAAAAGCTGGGGCTTGACAGACTTGGCCAGGTCAGCCACTAACTCCCAAATTGAATCCAGTGTTACTTCTCTGGGTTTTTCAATAACATATGAAGGATTAAAAGTTTGAATAGTCTCACCAGTTCCTGGCAATCCATCTGCTGGCCTGAAGTAGTCCCTGATGTTTCCAAGTCCTCGGTGGTTCTTGGACTCACCTGAAAACTCAGGGAGTCCATCTCCACGCTCCCCTCTCTGTTCTCCCTGGCCTCCGAGGGTAGATGCCTGCCTTATCCCGGCAGCTCCTCCACTCGTGGGGAGCTGGTAACCTGAGGAGGTGGGGGAGGTGCCCTAGCGTCGGGGCTCAGCGTAGTCTCTAGCCCCAAGGAGATCACCTCATTTCCGCCCCTCTGAGGCGTCTCCAGCGGGGGTGCCGACGCTGCCGGGATATCCTGCATCCGACGCAGGAGTTCTTCTATGTTGCCGAACGAGGGGACAAGAATACCCTTGCTAAAATCCAATAGTTTATGTTGCAAGGTATTATAGAAATCACTTTATCTTCACTGGAGCATATACATCAGCGGTCTCAAACACGCGGCCTGCGGGCCACATGTGGCTCTCCAAGTTTTATTTGCGGCCTGTGGTCTGGACTGGATAATTCCTTCCTTTTGGAGCAGCAGCGGGTCTGGCCGGTTTGTTCCATTCAAAGCCGTGGGTTGGCGGCTCCTTACGCTATTCGCTCCTGCATCGGAAGCCTCTCTGACATCACAACATCAGAGAGGCTTCAGACGCAGGCGCGGATCTCGCAAGGAGCCGCCACCCGCGGCTTTGAATGGAATGAGCCGGCCAGACACGCTGCTGCTCCAGTGGCGTACCAAGGGGGGGGCGGTCCGCACAGCTGGTCACCCTCCACTGTTCTTCCTAGAGTGCGGCTCGCGGCTCGTCTAGAGCAGGGGTGCCCATCTGCTTCCCTTCCCTTCTCACCACCGGCACCATGCTCTTTGATCTCCCTGCTTCTCTCGCTGCCTGACCTCAATTCTGACGTCGAGAGGACGTTCTGGCTAGCCAATCGCTGCCTGGCTGCCCGGAACGTCCTTTCCGACGTTAGAATTGACGTCGGGCAGCGAGAGTTGGTCGGCCCCGTGGAGATCTCGGCCTGTTCCCGATGGCGCCAGCAGCAGCAGCCTATTCCCCGGCGGCGGTGGCATGGGGGAGGGCAGGAAGGAAGAAAGAAAGAAGGGGGGGGCAGGGAGCCAGAAGGAAAAAAGAAAGAAGAGGGGGACGGACAAGGAGCCAGAAACAAAGCAAAAAATGGGACAAGGAATCAGAGAAAGACAGACATAGAAAAAGAAAGAAAAAGTTGGGGGAGGGAATGAGGTCTGGAGGAAAGGAAGAAATATTGGATGCACAGTCAGAAGAATAAAGTGCAACCAGAGACTGATGAAATTACCAAACAAAGGTAAGAAAATGATTTTATTTTCAATTTAGTAATAGAAATGTGCCAGTTTTGAGAAAGAAAAGATATTAAACTTTAAATGTGAGTGCTGCAGAAAAAATAGAGTACTTGGAGGGCTGCAGAAAAAATAGTTAATGTCTTATTAAAGAAATGACAATTTTGCATAAGGTAAAACTGTTAAAGGAAAGTTTTATAAACTATAAAGAGTTTAACCTTATGCAAAATTGTCATTTCTTTAATAAGACATTAACTATTTTTTTCTGCGGCCCTCCAAGTACCTACAAATCCAAAATGTGGCCCCGCAAAGGGTTTGAGTTTGAGACCACTGATATACACTAACAAGATATACTGACTTTCTAGATCAGGGGTATCAAAGTCTCTCCTCGAGGGCTGCAATCCAGTCGGGTTTTCAGGATTTCCCCAATGAATATGCATGAGATCTATTAGCATACAATGAAAGCAGTGCATGCAAATAGATCGCATGCATATTCATTGGGGAAATCCTGAAAACCCGACTGGATTGTAGCCCTCGAGGAGGGACTTTGACACCCCTGTTCTAGATCATTAACCAAATCTCGGGATTAACACTGTACCTGTATATTCATATGAATCACAATCCAAACCCCATTAGTTTTCTTTTAGTATCACCAGATGCTAAGAAAATGTGTGGGTAAGACCTATAGGACAGGAGATTTTCATATCTTAGAAGTAAATGAGTTCCCTGTATAAATCTAATAACCATGTGGATGCATGAAGCCTCTTTAAAGTAAAGTTGTCTTTTCTAAGACAAATCCCATCATTTACAAAGAAAAGTACAGTAAAACCTTGGTTTGCACATGTTTTGCAAGCAAAACATTTTATTAAATTTTAACTTGATATACAAGCAATATCTTGCAATACAAGTACATACAGTATGCACACATCACAACTGAGCCAATGGTTCTTCTCTCTCTGACACTGCAAGAGTATAGTGACTGTTCTAAACAAGCAAAGTCTTGCAATACGAGTACATACAGTATACACACATCACATCATCACAACTGAGCCAATGGTTCTCTCTCTGACGCTGCAGGAGTGTAGTGACTGTTCTAAATGACGAGGTCTTGCAATACAAATATGTATAGTATTTTGTATTAAAGTTTTTGGGTTGTGGAACGAATTGTCTGAGTTTCCATTATTTCCTATGGGGAAATGCGCTTTGATATACGAGTGCTTTGGATTACAAGCATGCTTCTGGAACAAATTATGCTTGCAAACCAAGGTTTGACTGTATTTGCCAACTTCAGACTGTCTACCACAAGATCTTGCTGGACTTCTTGTGATTTTTTCTTTCCCGTCAGGAGATAATAATCCAAACCCCATTTTCTTTTGGTGTCACCAGATCCTAAGAAAATGTGTGGGTAAGACCTATAGGACAGGAGCTTTTCATATCTTAGAAGTAAATGAGTTCCCTGTATAAATCTAATAACCATGTGGATGCATGAAGCCTCTTTAAAGTAAAGTTGTCTCTTCTAAGACAAATCCCATCATTTACTAAAAGTACAGTAAAACCTTGGTTTGCACATGTTTTGCAAGCAAAACATTTTATTAAATTTTAATTTGATATACAAGCAATATCTTGCAATACAAGTACATACAATATGCACACATCACAACTGAGCCAATGGTTCTTCTCTCTCTGACACTGCAAGAGTATAGTGACTGTTCTAAACAAGCAAAGTCTTGCAATACGAGTACATACAGTATACACGCGCCACATCATCACAACTGAGCCGACGGTTCTTCTCTGACACTGCAGGAATGTAGTGACTGTTCTAAATGACGAGGTCTTGCAATACAAATATGTATAGTATTTTGTATTAAAGTTTTTGGGTTGTGGAACGAATTGTCTGAGTTTCCATTATTTCCTATGGGGAAATGCACTTTGATATACGAGTGCTTTGGATTACAAGCATGCTTCTGGAACAAATTATGCTTGCAAACCAAGATTTTACTGTAAATGCAATCCTCCCACTCAGATAGCGTTGGATCAGTTCACTCCACAACATTCTTTATAACCTCTCCCCTACATATAATCAATAAATCACAAAAAAGTTTACCGATGCTTACTCACTATAGCTGCATGAAACTTCCCTCTCCCTCACTATTCAGTCAGTCCACTGGCCATACAGCAGACCTCATTAGAAGGAAGCACACTTGGATTTATTGTCCATCATTCATCATCACTTACAGTTACTTCATTACTTCACTGAAAAAAATTCAGCAAAGAGGAGAGTTGTATAATGTGCCAGTGCTTTGTTGCCGTTACAGTCAAACCTCGGTTTACGAGTGCACCGGTTTGCGAGTGTTTTGCAAGACAAGCAAAACATTCGCAAAATCGGCGCCTTGGAAATCGAGTTTGACTCGATTTACGAGCACCATCCACCGTGATCCGGCATCCCCCCCAGCGATCCGGAATCCCCCCCCCCCGCGATCCTACATCCCCCCTGAGCACTGAAACAAAATCCTTTACCCCGATTGGGCACCGGCACCAATGCATAGGACATGCCGGTTCCCGAAGATCCTCCCTCTTCTGGGCTGGGAGGTGCGTCAGAGATCCTCCCTCTTGCCTGTGCTGGGCTGGACTGGGCCTTGAGCATTTGCGCATGCTCAAGGCCTTCTGGTCTCGCTCTCTCCGAGATTCTGAATCTGAGAATCTTGGAGAGAGCGAGACCAGAAGGCCTTGAGCATGCGCAAATGCTCAAGGCCCAGTCCAGCCCAGCACAGGCAAGAGGGAGGATCTCCGACACACCGTCCAGCCCAGAAGAGGGAGGATCTTCGGGCACCGGCATGTCCTATGCGTTGGTTCTGGTGCCGGTGCCCAATCGGGGTAAGGGATTTCGTTTAGGTGCTCAGGGGGATGTAGAATCGTGGGGGAGGGGGGCCGACGTGTGCGGGGGGAGGATGCTGGTTCACAGGGGGGAATGCCGGATCACGGGAGGGGGGGTATGAAGCAGCATCGGTGGTCTCAAGGGAGGGGGGAATGGAGCAGCGCCAGTAGCCTGGGGGGGTGGGGGAGGAGGTGGAACGGATCAAAGCAAGTTTCCCTTACTTCCTATGGGGAAACTTGCTTTGATATACGAGCAATTTGGTTTACGAGCTTACTTCTGGAACAAATTATGCTTATAAACCAAGGTTCCACTGTATATCCAAATAGCTGCTCATCAATTTCCTCTTCTGACATGTGATGCATTTTTGTTACCTTTTGCCAGCCAGGAACATATGGAGATCTCTTAGGGTAAGAGCATGACATCTTCACACTCCTCCAAATGAGGCACCAGCCCAACCATAAACAGTTTGTTATTTCTCATCTGCCCTTATCCAGGGCGAGGTACATAGTAACAAACAAAATAAAACTTCTACATTTGTCACACAAAACACTTCAAGGACACATTGTAACGAATTACATACTTGCATATCAAATCAAACTACATGTAACATACATGTCGCATCAATGACGAATATCAGTTAAGGCCAAAACTGGCTAAACCCACATATACATCAAAATATAAAATTCCATAAATCATACAAGATGCCTCAATAACAGACATCATTAAACTAAGTAAAACACCAGACCATCGAACACCTCCATGACCAGCACTCAGCACTCTTTCTCCCTCAGCCAAATTCAGACCTTATATTTCATTTTACAGAACAGACATCTTTGCAGCAGTTTCCTAAAGTTCTGTACATTTTGCTGTGAAAGACACTGTTTCTGGAAGAAGAATGCCTTAATTCCCGCACAGATGGCACAGACAGATCACAATGCTCAATTGAGCGGAGCAGTCGAACCGGCTCATGTAAGCACATAAAGACATTCACCGTATCTTATCCTGTACTTTCAGCCAATGCAACCTTATAAAATATTCTGTTACATGCTCACATCTGTCCAATTTAAACAGAGTGTGCAACACTAAATTTTGGGCCACCTGAAGCGCCCCCAAAACTGATTCTGGTACTCCCAAGAACACCAGACTGTAATAGTTGAAAACGGACAAAACCATCGACTAACACCATCCTAAACAATGTGGCCGCTAAATAAGGTCTCAATCCATTAACTAACCGAAGTTGAAAATACACCTTCCAAACTACAGCAAGCACCTGCCCTCTCATAGTGAGTCCTGAATCCAAAAATTGATTTTTAACCTCCACTACTGACTTACCACTATGACTTTTACCATTGAAGTAATGATGAGGCCGAAGGGAAACAGCCAGCAGTATCTTGCCTTTTTGTCACACAAAACTGCTGTCCATTCTCGGTATTTATGGCGCTGTTGCAGGGTGGCAGGTGTAATGTCCACATACAGCTCCCTCCCATTCTCATCCCAAAGCATCTTGTCACCCATATGGTGCACCACTCTCAACATCCTCTCCTTATCTTAGTAGTTGTAGAAGCAGACTATAATATCTTGAGGATGATTACTCGCCCTAGACCCCCAACACTCTACAAGCATGCTCTAACACTGGTACTGCCAGCTCTGTTGAAGCACTCAGTGTTCCTGTTGACACCTACTTGCTCCTCTGAGAGAACTGTTTTCCAAATCTGCAAAAGCAGATTCTAAAGGGGGAGGGGAGAGGATTGGCTTATTTTCTTAGCAAACTCCCTAAACAGGGGAAAGCTAAAACCAAACAAATTCAGCCAATTTGTTTTCCTGGAGCTGCAGGGGAGCCCAGGGAAAACATCAAACAGGTCAAGGGCAGCAGGAGGGTATAGGAACCTACATCTCCATGGCATGGCCTTCTGGGACCAAGTCAGAAGCCTTGTCCACTGGTCACTAAGTGATGACTGGGGACAGCAGAACATTACTTCACATGCCACAAGATCCAGTTCATGGATCTAGGAATGTGGGAGCCAGCCATCAGGCTCTACCAAGCTGTGACGCAAAGGCTTGCACTGATAAGGAGCTAAGCCAGGGACCAGGAGCAACAGCCTGAACAACCTACTCTCTGCTGGAGATAAATACTGGAGCTTTCTAATAAGCACAGCCTGTTTATTCAGTGATGTCACTGGGAAAAAGATAAGTTTCCCTATTGCAATCTACTGCAGGAAGGAATATTACCCAGTTAAGAATAATACAGCCTGGACACTAAGGGCCTATTTTACAAAGCTGCGCTAGCGGCTGCTGTGTGGTAATGGCTCCGAAGCCCATAGAGATTTAAAGGGCTTCGGGGCTGTTGCTAGTGCGGCTTTGTAAAACAGGCAGTAAGGAAGAGTATATTCTTGTATTTATAATACTATATTTGAAACTTAAGTTGCCAACTGCAGTTTAAAAAACAACCACCTTATAATTTGTAATAAATAATATATTTTTTTAAAAACCTGGTAGCCAGTCAACCTATATGTAAAAAGCAGAGAAAGTATTAATACTGAGCGTTGCTAGAAGTTGCTCTTTCAATTTTATGTAATGTACTTGTATGAAAGTAAATATACTTCCCTCTTCATCAAGAGGGTTGCATAAGCAGAAGTCTGAAACTTGTGAGCTGTAGTGCCAATTAAAATTTTTCTATATATATTACAATACTTTGGAATTCTTTTAGAATACAGTTACAGTACTTTATAATGTGTGTTTCACAATATTTATTCAGCACAGCAATAGGAATACGGAAGTAAACTGAGAACATTATCAAACCATATGCTGATTTGCAATTAATTTACAGTTAAATATATTGGCTTATTTATCAAAAAAAATCCTACCACAATATGAAAAATGACTAACTCTCTACTTTTATTCATTGTAAAAACATGGCCAAAATAATCATCTGAATTATGCCATACATTTCTGACAAGGTGGTTGCACCTATTTTACTTGATGAATTTACCTTAAAGTAAAAAGCAGTTTACAACAATCATGCCATCAAAACATTTAATAAATTTTATGGAAGGCAGCTATTTTACCAAATTTTAAATGCTCAGAAGATTACAATTTCAAAAACATTAGTGTTAGATTCTGTATAAAACAGAGAAAGATTTTAAAAGGACACTATTCAGCAATGATTTTTGCCATAAACAAATTCATAGAAATTTTTTATCAACAAAACTGTGGTTCCAGTAGACATTTAAGTTAATAGGTTAGTATTAGTCTTGCCTTATTACATGTACAGATGTATGGAACTCCTCACTTGGTGCATCAGCTTTGTACTTTAACTAAGTGATTTAGCTATGCTTAGGAATTAATACATGATGAAATTTATCCTGCCTGTTGGAACACTGACATGGGATATAGAAGAGATCATTATATTAATATAAAATGAATTTAGATAAACCTTAAGACTTTTTTGCATAATTGCATTACAAACTGAGAGGAGATAACACAAAACTAATGTCTGTAACACACAAAACACCCATCACCAAAGTGCACTAAATATCAGAACAATGTGTGCACTCTGAAAAAACACAGTACATGAATCTAAAAAAATGAAATATCAATATATGCCATGTTCTTTTTAAGTATATAAAATAAATGAACAACATTCATATTTTTGGTTTTCACAAAAAGAAAGAAAATACAAAATATTTTAAAATCCAGGTTTAAAGGTTCTGGTAAACACACTGTTGAAGCAAGTATATTCTCACTCCCAAATATTACACATAGTACATATAAAGGTAAAGAGACTAGGGGCTTCTTTTATGAAGCCGCGTTAGTGGCTTTACACACGTAATGGCATGCGCTAATGTGCCGGCCGCGCTAACTGCCACCGCTTCCTCTTGAGCAGGCGGTAGTTTTTCGGCTAGCGCGTGATAAAAAGTCACCATGCGATAAAGCCGCTAACGCGGCTTCGTATAAGGAGCCCTATGTTTTGAAACCATAAAAGAGCTAACACCTCTCACCAGGAGGGGGGGAGGTATATATTTTTAAAATTAGTTCCATTTCTTCTGCAGGAAATTCTCATTGTCTTTTACAACAACTGGGCTGAAGTCAGTACACAAGCCATTGGTGGTTGGGAAAGATGATGTTGTCAGATAGCTCCTAAATTCCTTCTGTATAGGGAAGAGATACTCTTCTGCAAAGTCTGGATGCAATTTTACAAACTTGTAGAAATCAGCTACAAAAAGAGAGATTTTTCTTGGTTACAAATCATTTTACTATCATTCAATTTTTTAGCAGTAAATGTAGACATGATGGCAAGCTTCTGGATACTAATATATTCTATTACTTAAACATGGAAATCTCATTGTCTTTTTCAACAACTGGGCTGAAGTCAGTACAAAAGCCATTGGTGGTTGGAAAAGATGATGTCAGATAGCTCCCAAATTCCTTCTGTTTAGGGAAGAGATACTTTTCTGCAAAGTCTGGATGTAATTTTACAATCCATCCTCGTAAACTGCTTGCAGAAGGGTGTCAATCAAATCTTTAAGCTCCTCCTCTTTCACCAGTGGAGTATACTACTACTAATAATTATTTCTATAGCGCTACCAGACACATGCAGCGATGCACAGGGTCACAAAGAATAAAAAAACAATCCATGCTCGAAAGAGCTTACAATCTAAACAGGCAAGACAGACAAACAAGATGTCATGGATACAGTCAAGGGGAATGGTCAATCGGCGGGCTGGGTTGGAGGGCAGAGGAGTAGGGTTAAAGATTGAAAGCTCTCTCTCAGATATAATAAAAGCCTTAGCGGACATGCGCAGTGGGAAATTCATGCACCCTTGATTCATAATCCGTGGTGTTGCATGCACAGTAGGGGCGGCTGTTTCCGATGCGTGCAGCACGTTACCACAGCAACGTAGAAGAAGCACGGTGGTTTCCTTCAATTGAGCGGTTTCCGATGCTTCCCCTATCGCTAGCATGTGGCAGTCTTAGTTGCAGCGGCCGGCAGCGGAGGCTGACCACTGGCACAGACAGTAGGTAGGAAGTAATTGCGGGGGCTGATAAGGGGGGGCAGGCATTGGCTTTTGGCACTGGAGGGAAGGAGTTATGCAGGCAGGCTGGCTTTAGCGCGGCAGAGAGGGAGGGAGGTAGCTTCGGGGGAGGGGGTGGGACAAAGGCTGGAAGGCAGTGAGGGGGGACATAGGAAGGAGCACTGGGGGCACTAAGGACATGGGAAGGGGCCCTAAGGACATAGGAAGGAGCCACTAGGACATAGGAAGGGCCACTAAGGATATGGGAAGGAAGCAATAAGGACATAGGAAGGGGCACTAAGGACATAAGGAAGGAGGCACTGGGGGCAGAAAAGACATAGAAAGGGCCACTAAGGACATGGGAAGGAGGCAGTGGGGGCACTAAGGACATAGGAAGGAGGCACTGGGGGCAGTAAGGACATAGGAAGGGCCACTAAGGACATGGGAAGGAGGCACTGGGGGCACTAAGGACATAGGAAGGAGGCACTGGGAGCGATAAGGACATAGGAAGGAAGGAGGGAGGGAATAAAAAGGGACAATTGTTGGGCCTGAGTGCAGAAAGAAATACAACGGCCAAGGAGAGAGACAGGCAGACAGACAGACAGACAGCGGAAAAGGAGAGAGAGAAAGAAAGACAGATATCTATTTTAGCACCCGTTAATGTAACGTGCTTAAAGACTAGTGTGTGTATATATATATATATATATACATATATACATTATATATATATACATACATACACACACACAAACACATACTAGTCTTTAAGCCCATTATAAAGCCTCCCGAAACAGAAGAAAAATACCCCAAAATAATGAAAAATGAACAGAGAAGATCAGAACACAACTTCTCAGGAAAAACTGAAGAGGGCACTAAACTATATACAGTTTTTCCTGAGAACTTCTGTTCTGATCTTCTCTCTTTTTTTTTTTTTTTTTAATTCTTTATTCATTTTTAAACTTTCATCAAGTGTACAAAATTCATAATAAACACTATTAATTAGACCACTTGAACATCTTATAAATATAAATGCAACTCTCCCCCCACCCTCCTTCTAAGCCCATTATTCATTATAAGATCATAAACCCTCCCATTGAGGCAGTGTTCTGATCTTCTCTGTTCATTTTTCATTATTTTGGGGTATTTTTCTGCTGTTTTGGGGCTACTCTGCGTGGGTGAAGACATAGACTCCACAAGGGTGGGCTGCAGCTCTTAGGGCAACCCTTGGGTGTTGCCCTATTTATCAGAGGCTTGCTGATTTATCAGAGGCTTGAGCGCAGGCTGTGGGGCTCCTGTGTGAATCCCTCTGGGTATCAAGCTGCTTTTTTAATCTCCCCCTGTCGCGCTGCGAGGATCTATGGGGGGGTGGAGTCCTCAGTCGGTGTTTATCTGACTGGCAGTGTAAAGATCTCCAGTTGTTGACTGTTCTCTGCAAGGATTTGAGGCAGAAAGTCCTCCTCATTCAGTCAGGCTACAGCAAAGCTGACACATGCAGGCACCAGCAAACACAGTGAGTACAGTCCATTATTCCCTATGGGGAAAATCGGGGGGGGTGTGAGTAGGGTTACCAGATGTCCTGGAAAACCCAGATGGACTTTCCAAAACCTGACAGATTGTCCAGGTTTTGGAAAGCACTGCCAGGATCTTTCCACATCTGGAAGGCATCTGAGTATGAGCAGATGGCGTCACACATCCGAGCATGCTCCAGGCCCTCCAGACGCTGGAGCTTGTTGGGGAAGAAGAGAGGAGGTTTGTAGGGGCGGGGTTGGAGGCTGAAATGGGAGGGGCTGGTGCAGAACAGGGTGGTGCCGAAGGTATAACGCAGTGCCAGGGTGGAACAGGGTGGGGCCAGAGGTGGAATAAGGCAGAGCCATGTGTCTGGATTTTTGCGGCCTGAAAAATGGTAACCCTAGATGGAGGGGTTCTGAATAAGCTGATTTTAAGGGGTTTTGGAGGCAGAGATAGTGTCCCCCACCTCCAAAACCCCTTTCTCTGAGTTTTTTTAAACTTCAGGGGAGTCTCCACAGGCCGATTTTGGTGTGAATTTTATGGAAGTGGCCATCTTGGATTTTAAACGATCTTTTTTTCTAAAGCCTCCATCTGCTTCACAACCCCCCAAATTTGGTTCAAAACTGACTGGGATGGACTCCTCAGGCTCTTTTGCCCTTATATCATACTAGTTTTGTGCTGGGTGGTTGGCTGAGGAGTGTTCGTGTACTGCAGGGCATATGAAGGAGGGGTATGAACATTGGGCTTAGCCTCCTCTGAGTCCTCTAGGGCTGAGGAACCACAGGGGTTTTGAGTGGTAGGAAGAAAATCACTCCCAGAGACTTCAAACAGTGAAGGCATGAAATGCAAAGGTGTGGCTGCTGTAGAGCTCAAAAAAAGCCAGTCTGAGGTCCTGCAGGGGTCCACCTGTGCAAGGATTTACCCCAGAGTTTGTGAATCTCATGTTGAAAGTGTATTTGATAGGTCTGGGACATGCTGCGCTACCTGAGGGTGCACCAGCAGTGATCCAGGGGAGATTCATCTTCTGGGGTTCTCCCCACAACGGAGTAAGTTGGATCTCAGCCTTAATGAGAACAGGACTGAGAAGACTGGAGGTCAGACTCCATGCCTTTATTGTTACAATGCTCAGATGCTTTCCTGAAGGATTCCATTTCCCTGTCAGGGACTAGGAGTCAAGAGACAAAAGCTGCCCTCGACCAAGGAGATGATCCATTAGTGCAGTGTCTTTTCAAGTCAGTTACCGTCCCACATGTTATTACAGATGTGTTCAGGGAGTTAAAGTTAGAGCCCCAGCAGCCATCCACTTCAGAGTGCACGGACATGAGTGGCTTGAGGCTCAGACCACCTTTTTCCCTGCTCATCCGGATATTATCTTGCTGGTTTGGAAGGCTTCCTGAAGGTAGCAAAGACATACCTCCCTCCTTAGCAAGTAAGCATGTGGCAGAGAATCTCAACAGACAGGGGTTACCATTGGCCTGAAGTTTGAGTACCAAGAAAAGTGCTGCAGTGCAGGGGATGGGAAGACAGACCAAAAACCAGGAATGTGCCTGGAATCAGGCAGAGCAGAGCAGGAAAATGATCCAAGCCTGTGAGAGTTGGGGAGTTATAAATTGAGAAATAAGTTAGACTTGTCAGTGAAAGGAAGTCTTGCTCACAGAGGACAGTGAGAAGTTGGAATAGTTTTTCATTGGACATCCTCAGTACCTCAGATAATGAGCTTGAAAATGTTGATTTTTAGCCTCAGCCGGTTACAGCCCTCCCTTTCTTCCACTGGTGAGGCCTCATAAAACAAAAACAAATAAATTTATTTTTGTTGTGAGTTCTGTTTCTGGGAAGGATTCAACCCATGTTTTAAGTGATTAAGACGTCATATGTTGGATTTGAGTGCTATTGCAGGCTTCTGAGGAAGAAATCAAAATGAGGCATATGAAACCTTTGCAACGACAGTTTCAGTGTGGCAGCACCTTTTATGGTACCTTAGTCAAGTACAACAAAAGATTAGGTTCTTACCTCTGCTAATCTTCTTTCTTGTAAATCCACACTTTATTCCGGTACCAATGGGTTTTATGCATCTCTAACCACCAGGCACTGTAGAAAGCTTCAGATAATTGAAGACATAACTCCTCCCTCTGCTAGCATATCCTGGAGCATGCCCAGTAGATTCCAGTCAGTCTTCAAGCAGCCAGGAACATCTACAGAAAAGAATAAACAAGAGAGAGGAAAATGGGGAACTCCCCACCAAACAAATCAATTCTGCTCATATTAACATATGCAAAACAGCAACAATGAAAACTGTAAAACAGGTCATCAAACATTAGAACCTGAACGACAAAAACAGTACAATAGGGAAACACAGCCTGCACTGTCAGAAGGGGGCGCAAAACCAAAATTTAGTGCTAGTTCCAGGCAAATTTAGTGCTAGACCAGCCTCTTATAAAAACTGGTCCGAAACATAAATCCAGCTTACCAGTACCTCAAGGCAGGTAATCAGCGATCAGACATACATAGGGCAGTGTGATGGGGTGTATGTCTCATCACATGAGAGAGTACCGTCCCGAGGGCCGGCTCCCTCAGAAAGACCCCTACCCAGAGTGCCCATGAGCAACAGACAACCCAGGGGTAAAGAGGGGGTAACTGGGTTCAGCTAGTTCCTAATTGGGGTGGGTCTAGTCATAGTGGAAGACTAGGTGGGTGGTGTTAGGAACCAGCTATCACTATTACTCCGGAGTATACTGTTGTCCAATAGTAAAGACTGAATGACCTTGTCATTGGACTTGAATAACTAATTAGCATCCTAATTTGCATAAGATCCGAGTAGCAGACTGAAAGTGGTGATTAGCGAAGAAAAGAGACTGGACTTATGGGGAAGGGAGCTTTGGGTTGGGCCCATCAATCCTTGGGGGAACATTTTGAGGGGGTCAAAAGGGACCTCACCCTGAACTGACAGGGGAGATTCATTAATGGACTCCCAGCAGGAAAGAGCATAGGGGGATTTCTTGGAAGCAAGAGCTCCTGGGCGACCCTCGAGGGGAGGAGTGCCTAACCCTCAGTAAGCCCCAAATGCTCTTGGAGCATAAGAGCTCCAGTGGAACGGACACTCGGCTTATTCCCCAATAGGCAGTGAACGGATACTTGGCCTAACCCTTCGGGTAGGTGGTGCAGGGATTGTGACAAAGGCGGTAAAATGGACACTCGGCCTATTCTCCGATAGGTGGTGAACGGACACTCGGCCTAACCCTTCGGGTGGGCGGCGCAAGGATCGTAACAGACAGGTTCCCAGAATTAAGTGTGGATTTACAAGAAAGAAGATTAGCAGAGGTAAGAACCTAATCTTTCATTCTTGTACAATCCCACTTTATTCTGGGACCAGTGGGTTGTAATAAAGCAGTCCCCAAATTTAGGGTGGGACTGATGAACTTGCTGCCAACACCTAAGCACAAAAAGCGGCATTCTGCTTGGCCACCACAGCAACCCTGTAAAACCTGGGGAAGGTGTGCAAAAAGGACCATGTAGTAGTCATGCAAAACTCATCCGGATGAACTGCCAATGACTCAGCCCAGGAAGAAGCCCCCCTGGTAGAATAAGTCCATACCCTGAGGGAGGGCTTCTTTCCTGCCGCTACATAAGCTGCAGAAATGGTCGCTCAAATCCATCTCAAAATGGTAGCAGACTAGCCATTGCGGGCAGGATCCATAAGACAAACAGGTAGTTTGAGACACAAAAGTCATTGGTTACCTACTAATGACGCCACAGCACTCGGTCCTGGGCCTGAACTGGAAGAAACAAATGCAGTAAGGCGAACTGCCCAATTCACATATAAAACTGAAACCACTTTCAAAGGAAGGAAGGAACCGTATATGCAAGAGCACCTTGGTATCCACAATATGCAATAAGGATCCCACCAATACTCACCAGACTCACTGACTCTGTCCTTTGTGTACACTGGTGTGCTCTTAAGACATTACCTAGAACAGTGGTTCCCAACCCTGTCCTGGAGGACCACCAGGCCAATCAGGTTTTCAGGATAGCCCTAATGAATATGCATGAAGCAGATTTGCATGCCTGTAACTTCCATTATATGCAAATCTCTCTCATGCATATTCATTAGGGCTAGCCTGAAAACCCGATTGGTCTGGTGGTCCTCCAGAACAGGGTTGGGAACCATTGATCTAGAACATAGTTTGTAGTGCAATGAGTAGGATCTTCTGAGGCAATTTGGCAATTCTGGCTCTCCCTGATATCCTGCTTTAAAGCTGCTTTGATGATCTTTGTTTGGACCTGCCGCAATGATAGCTGCTTCTTTTTCTTCTAATATCTCTTTATTTGCAAAATAGAATGCAAAACAATACACATGAGCCAGTAGTATCTACATATACAATGGAAAAACACTGGAAATGCATCCAGTTGTAACAAGATCATACAATCAAAAAGCAACCTCGTGCACGGTACATGTTGAGAAAAGAAGAAAGTATAATGCAATGTAGAGAAATTGAGAATTCCTCAGACTTGAAACTTGCCTAAGCTGCAGCAACATTGTAAATTCTGCTGTTATTAAAGTGAATAAGATATGTTTCTAGTCACAATAGATGTTGAATCACTATACAGCAACATTCACCAAGCAGATGGAATTGCAGCAAGTGAAAAATTCCTAAAATCTACCCTGGACCACCAATACTCACCAGAAGCTGGAAGCTCCAAAACTGTCCAAGCTGATAAGACAGTCAAAAGGAATACCGCCTTGAGAGAGATCCATCATGGACGCCTGCACCAAAGGCTCATAAGGTGGGCGTGCCAGGGAGCGAAGATCAGTCAGACTGCATGTCAGCCAAGGGAGGCACAAAGGAGGCCTCAGATGAACTGCGTTCCAAAGAACCGCCAAGAAATCCTCTCATGGCAATAGGGTCCAGGCAGGACAGACCTGCAATCTGAACCTGTAGAGAAGCTACTGAAAGGACACCCTGCAGGCCATCCTGCAGAACTCCAGCACCCAAAGAACCAAGAGAGAATAACCCTCCTGATAGCTAGTGCCCCAAACCTGGTAGCACCGCAAAACTTATGCACAGGTCACCACTGGGGACTTCCATTTGCTGTGAAGCAGCACAGTTATCACCGCAATAGAACAGCCCCGGGCTAACAAGGCTGCGTGCTCAATAGCCAGATGCAAGACCAAAGAGGCCCAGGTCCTGCAAAGCGATTGGCCCCTGAATGAGGGGCTGAGAGTGACAGGGCAAACTTAGCCTCCTCCTCCCAGCCTCGCACAAGGTCGGCATACCGTGGTTGTCTCTACCAATAGGGAACCACCAAGAACACGGATCCTGGGCACTCTAATAAGCAATGCATCAGACATACGCCACTGAGGGAAGGCGTAAAGAAGACTCTTCTGCGGCCAGGACTGTGCCAGAGAACCAGAATATTGTGTACAATTCTTAAGGCCGCACCTTCAAAAAGATATAAAAAGGATGGAGTCAGTCCAGAGGAAGGCTACTAAAATGGTGCGTGGTCTTCGTCATAAAGCATATGGGGACAGACTTAAAGATCTCAATCTGTATACTTTGGAGGAAAAGCGGGAGAGGGGAGATATGAAAGAGATGTTTAAATACCTATGTGATGTAAATGTGAAGGAGTCGAGTCTCATTTGTAAGGACGCTCTGCAATGAGGGCATAGGATGAAGTTAAGAGGTGTTAGGCTTAAGAGTAATCTAAGGAAATACTTTTATACAGAAAGGGTGGTAGATGCTCGGTGCAGTCAGGGGCATGACTGGCCTCCTTTCCCCTCACTGTGCTGGAGAAGCTGCACGCTGAGTCACAAAGCCCTTTAAAGGACTAAAGAAAGATGATGGCTCTGGGAGAAAAAGGGGTGGGGCTTCCTGCCTAAGAGTCTCCGATAGGTCTGCTCGCTGCAGTGAGGGGAACGACTGGCCTCCTTTCCCCTCACTGTGCTAGTTTATTTGTACGCAACAATTTATTTGTTCATAATAAATTTTGCCTGCATCTTGTACACCTGTCTGCAGTCCTTTTTTTTGTCCTTGGTTTATCGTTCTTCACTGCAGATTTGTTGGATCTTCTTTTTGTCTTTTCTTTTTTATTTATTTATAAGTTTTCACATTTACAGATCAAGTAAACACTTGTACAGAAAGTTGGTTAGACAGAACAATTCTCTCAAGGTATAAATCTTAATACCTTGATTGTCCTTAAAAGGAAATAAAATTAAAAGGACATTAATAGTTTAATCTAACAGAGCTCAAGTCCTCAACTTAAAATCCAAGATTTCTTATAAGCGAGAAAAGAAGGTAAATTATAATATGCTAAACATAGTACTGAGGTAGGAGATAGTTATTAAACTTCTAGAGCACTTAATGTTGTTCCGCCATCTATTCAGGACATAGCCAAGAAAGCAGTTAACTGATAAGGTTAAAAAAAAAACATTTAACTGAACAGTGGCATATAATACACTTACAAGGATATCTCAGGTAAAAAGTCGCCCCCAACAGAATGACCCCTGGTCTCAAAAGAAGAAATTCTCGACGTCGTTTTTGAGTCTCTCTTGAAAGATCAGGATACGTTTGTTTGTTTATTTTTAAAGAAAAGCTTCAATAACCATCCTTTATCAATCGAAAGAGCTACAGTTAATATCAACATAGACGGTGTTATCATATCCTTATCAGATGTCTCCAAGATTTCCGATACATTTAACATTGCTTGATCAGTTTTTTTTCTGTAGATGAGGCCCATTTTTATTTGGGAGGTAGTAAACTTGAGAGAATGGAGGTAATGTCTCTTCAGAAACTTGTAAAATTTCTACCAGGTATCTCCTTTTTTTTTTTTTTTTTTTAATAAATCTTTATTCATTTTTGATTCTTACATCAAGTGAATTATAAATAATAAAACAATTTTCACAAATCACTTGTACTTACAATCAAATATTCTTATAAGATAAAATAAATACCCCCCTCTTTATCAATATTCCCATTTCCATATGATACATATTCCCCATCCCAACCCAAATATAAACTACCCATGTGCTTAAGATATCTGATCATTAGAGTAAATAGTCAATGGTCCCCATATTTTTTTTTAAATTATGAAAATTTCCTTGTTGTAAGCATTTCCCTAGGAGTTACCATTGTCAATCTTGGAAAGTTAATAAGTCTCAAATTATTATTTCTTGAAGCATTCTCAAGCACTTCCAACTTCTTTCTATGATTAACATTATCCTTAACTAGGGCCTCTTGGATTTGTTTCACTGCTATAACATCTTGGTCAAGCTTTTGAACTAAAGTTTTTGAAGCTGTCTGATCTTCTACATAGTAACATAGTAGATGACGGCAGATAAAGACCCGAATGGTCCATCCAGTCTGCCCAACCTGATTCAATTTACATTTTTTTTTTTTTCTTCTTAGCTATTTCTGGGCGAGAATCCAAAGCTTTATCCGGTACTGTGCTTGGGTTCCAACTGCCGAAATCTCTGTTAAGACTTACTCCAGCCCATCTACACCCTCCCAGCCATTGAAGCCCTCCCCTGCCCATCCTCCTCCAAACGGCCATGCACAGACACAGACCGTACAAGTCTGCCCAGTAACTGGCCTAGTTCAATCTTTAATATTATTTTCTGATTCTAAATCTTCTGTGTTCATCCCACGCTTCTTTGAACTCAGTCACAGTTTTACTAAAAATTTTATTAAAAACGAAACAGATCTTGTCTCTTTTAAGAAAATTTTAAAAACATATTTATTTCAAGATGCATTTGATTCATAAAACGCAATATTTCATGGTTCCCGCATTCTTCTTATCTCATCTTAACCCATTACTACCCAATGTGCTTTCCTTTTGATGTTAAATTCTAATACATAACAAAATTGTAACTTTCCCCCCTCCTCCCCACCCTTTCCTGTTTGTCCAAATTTGTCTGTCTTTTGTTTCATATTTGTAAATTAAATGTATTACCACATTCTGATGGTTTTTAAATTGTACATCACTTAGATACTGTTATAAGCGATTAATCAAATGAATATTAAACTTGAACTTGATACTCTCCACCACCTCTCTCGGGAGCGCATTCCAGGCATCCACCACCCTCTCCGTAAAGTAGAATTTCCTAACATTGCCCCTGAATCTACCACCCCTCAACCTCAAATTATGTCCTCTGGTTTTACCATTTTCCTTTCTCTGGAAAAGATTTTGTTCTACGTTAATACCCTTTAAGTATTTGAACATCTGAATCATATCTCCCCTGTCTCTCCTTTCCTCTAGGGTATACATATTCAGGGCTTCCAGTCTCTCCTCATACGTCTTCTGGCGCAAGCCTCCTATCATTTTCGTCACCCTCCTCTGGACCGCCTCAAGTCTTCTTACGTCTTTCGCCAGATACGGTCTCCAAAACTGAACACAATACTCCAAGTGGGGCCTCACCAATGACCTGTACAGGGGCATCAACACCTTCTTCCTTCTACTGACTACGCCTCTCTTTATACAGCCCAGAATCCTTCTGGCAGCAGCCACTGCCTTGTCACACTGTTTTTTCGCCTTTAGATCTTCGGACACTATCACCCCAAGGTCCCTCTCCCCGTCCGTGCATATCAGCTTCTCTCCTCCCAGCATATACGGTTCCTTCCTATTATTAATCCCCAAATGCATTACTCTGCATTTCTTTGCATTGAATTTTAGTTGCCAGGCATTAGACCATTCCTCTAACTTTTGCAGATCCTTTTTCATATTTTTCACTCCCTCTTCGGTGTCTACTCTGTTACAAATCTTGGTATCATCTGCAAAAAGGCACACTTTTCCTTCTAACCCTTCAGCAATGTCACTTACATACATATTGAACAGGATTGGCCCCAGCACCGAACCCTGAGGGACTCCACTAGTCACCTTTCCTTCCTTCGAGCGACTTCCATTAACCACCACCCTCTGGTGTCTGTCCGACAGCCAGTTTCTGACCCAGTTCACCACTTTGGGTCCTAACTTCAGCCCTTCAAGTTTGTTCAACAGCCTCCTATGAGGAACTGTATCAAAGGCTTTGCTGAAATCCAAGTAAATTACATCTAGCATATGTCCTCGATCCAGCTCTCTGGTCACCCAATCAAAAAATTCAATCAGGTTCGTTTGGCACGATTTACCTTTTGTAAAGCCATGTTGCCTCGGATCCTGTAACCCATTAGATTCAAGGAAATACACTATCCTTTCTTTCAGCAACACTTCCATTATTTTTCCAACAACTGAAGTGAGGCTCACCGGCCTGTAGTTTCCTGCTTCATCCCTGTGACCACTTTTATGAAAAGGGACCACATCCGCTCTCCTCCAATCCCCAGGAATCACTCCCGTCTTCAGAGATTTGTTGAACTCTCCAGAGATTTCTTTTATATCTTTAAGCTCCTTCGTGTGTTGAATCAACTTGTTCTCTATATAATGGGAAATTAAAAACCATCAAAAATATTTCGACCCTCTATCGCCTAGAAGTCGCAAGATTGTTGGCGGTATATAAGAATAAAGTTATTATTATTATCTTTCAGACTGCTGGTACAGTCATTGATTCTATCCACCCTAGACTATTGCAACATCATTTATGTGGGTATACTTTAAAAAACCGTGAGAAAATTAAGAATAGTGCAAAACACGGCCGTCCGCTTAATATTCAGACTAAAGAAAAGTGATCACATTAGTCACTACTACAAACTGTTACACTGGTTGCCAATAGAGGCACGAATTTTATTCAAGTAATCTTGCTTTTGCTACAAACTGATGTGGGGAAAGGCCCCCACCTATCTCTTACCTCACTTAAGAACATAAGCAATGCCTCTGCTGGGTCAGACCTGAGGTCCATCGTGCCCAGCAGTCTGCTCACGCGGTGGCCCAACAGGTCCAGGACCTGTGAAAATCCTCTATCTATACCCCTCTATCCCCTTTTCCAGCAGGAAATTGTCCAATCCTTTCTTGAACCCTACTTCGAACTATACACCCCCATAAGGACAACCAGAAATCGCAACCTCTTTGCCTATCCGAAGATCACTGATTGCAAATACAGGACCTTTCTGGACAGAACTTTTAAGTTTCAAGCTGGTAGACAGCAATCCTGGCTAGGCAACTTCATTGATAGAGCCAAGTCAACCTATGGCGCTTTTCGGAAAGAAATTAAGACCACTCTGTTCAATAGATTTATTTCCTAGTCAGACAACTTGGAGAGATTATAATCACACCCTTACTGAAAGACCAAAAAGGTCCTATAGACACACCTACCAACTACAGACCTATCGCTTCAATCCCACTATATGTCAAGCTGATTGAAGGACTGGTGGCTCAATACCTCACCAACTACCTAGCTGACCACAATATACTTCACTCATCTCAATCAGGATTTAGATCTTACCACAGCACGGAAATATTACTAGCAACACTACTGGACATAGCCCGACAATACCTCAGTAAAGGACACAGGATCCTAATTATCCAACTAGATCTTTCCGCCGCCTTCGATCTAGTTGATCATACCATACTACTCCAGATACTTGATGCAATAGGGATATCAGGGGTGGTTTACAACTGGTTCCAATGATTCCTTAAAACAAGAACGTACAGAGTTAAGATAAATGATACGAAATCTAACCCATGGTCAAATCCATGCGGAGTCCCGCAGGGATCTCCACTTTCACCCATTCTATTCAATCTCTACAGCTCCTCCCTCGGTACCGCTCTAGACGACCTAAATGTAACATCATTCAGCTATGCAGACGACATAACTATTCTCCTCCCCTTCGAAACCCAAGACCACACCTCAACAGGACACCTGGAAACAATACTGGACGAAGTAGAAAAATGGATGACAAACCACAAATTAAAACTAAACTCGGACAAAACCAAATTCTTAATGCTTGAAATGAACAAAAACCCATCCATAACAGACCTGGAAATTAAAGCAATCAAATACCCAATCCAAACCTCCCTCAAAATCCTGGGAGTGCTGATAGACAGATGCTGCACTATGCAGACTCAAATCAACAAAACTACCCAAAAAGCATTCTTCACAATGCGCAACTTAAGCAAAATAAGGAAATACTTTGACAAAGAACACTACAGAATCATTGTACAATCCCTGGTACTAGGTCTTGTGGACTACTGCAATATCCTATATCTACCATGCCCTACAAACATGATCAAAAAACTACAGACCATTCAGAACACAGCTCTCAGATTAATCTACTCCCTCGGAAAATTTGATCACATCACCAATGCCTACCTAGACTCACATTGGCTACCGATTCGAGCCAGAATTCAATTCAAACTATGCTGTCTAATCTTCAAAGTAATCAACGGTACTGCACCTGCCTATCTAAACGATCGCCTAAACTGCAACCTTCCACCCAGAACAAGAAGAACACTGACACCATTCTCATACCCACCACTCAATGGCACTCATCGTAAAAAGCTTTATGATAACCTCATAGCAACGCATGCAGCAAAACTCGAACACTCCATCACCAGACTATTAACCTCAACATCTGACTTCAAAGCATTCCGTAAAGAAATCAAAACGCTGCTATTCAAAAAGTATATACAATCTACCTAACCTCCCTCTCCTCTTCCCCTAGAAATCAAAACACTACTGTTCAATACCATTACAATCTTCCTATCTCCCTCTCCTCCTCTCCAACCAGGTTCTGCGCACTCCCTGGCACCATACCCTCAATCGACCAATAAAAATAAATAAATAAATAAATAAATAAAAATATAAAGACAACAAAGCTACCTGGAACCTAAATCATCCTACCGAAACCGATTACCTACCATCATATGGAAACAGACAATTTGCTAAGTAATGTAATGTAACCTGATTTATCTTCCAATGTTATTATATCTATACACTCATTCTGTTATTCTGTTATTAAGTCTATACCCTCAACCTGTATTCTCCAAAGTCATGTACCCTCCTGGAAATGTCCAGTTCTCTTCTTATGTAATCCGCTTTGAACCGCAAGGTACAAGCGGAATAAAAATCACTAATGTAATGTAATGTAACAACTCCCTCCTTTTTAAAGCTAATACTCATCATGTTGATACTGCGTATTCTCACTAATTGTATTCTGTACTCACTGAACGCTCAGTGACTTCCTCACCATCTGTATCTTGAAATTTGCTGGCTATCCAGCCCCCTTCACTGTAACATGTTAATATTATATTGCTCCGAGGTGGCGGTGCTATTTGTGACCGCTCTGTGACAAGTGGTTGATGGCTTCATTGTCTAACCATCGCCCTGCCAGCTGACAACCTTATTTGCGGTCTGTCACTTTTTCATTTCCACTGATCCCCCCGCTCCTGATGAAGGTGACGAAACGGAGCTCTGTCGAGTGGAGATTTCTATCAGCTACAGCAATATTTGCTATTTATTGTCAAGCTAAGTATTTATTCTCTTGAAACTTGGGGCTAGTGTGCAATCAGGTTGAAATGGGTGTTATGTAAAACCCCTTGAACGATTACAGGACACACGTATTACAAGAACTTGAATTTGAACTCAAACAGGTGTTCTCTTAGGATTGAACTGATTTTTTTCAAGTCTTTTTACCAACCTTATCTAATGAACTCCTAGTCCTTTAAGGCATTGACTTTGAATACTTGCATTCATTTTATACTTATTTGAATATATATTTTTCTTTTGGGCATTTTTATTTATTTTTTCTTTTGCAATCACTATTGTGCATTCACTGTTTGATATATTGCTTTTTAACTGTAGCACAGGCACTTTTTTATGCCATGGACACTTTACTTTAGCACAGGCACTTTTTGCCATTGACACTTTATTCTATAAGACTTGGGAGATTATGTGCTGTATCCCAGGAGTGAATGGTTGAAAGGGATTTGCTTATTCACTCATTTTCACATATTTGAGGTTTTCTTTTATACTAAGGACAACATGATATATGAGGCAGCCTTTATCTAGAACATAAGAACATAAGAAGTTGCCTCCGCTGAGGCAGACCATAGGTCCATCCTGCCCAGCGGTCCGCTCCCGCGGCGGCCCATCAGGCCCATCGCCTGAGTAGTGGTCTATATCTATCTATACCCTTCAATCCCTTTTTCTTCTAGGAATCTATCCAAACTTTCTTTGAAACCATTTAATGTTTTCTTGTCTACAACAGCCTCTGGAAGCACGTTCCATGTATCCACCACCCTCTGAGTGAAAAAGAACTTCCTAGCGTTTGTTCTAAACCTGTCCCCTTTCAATTTCTCCGAGTGCCCCCTTGTACTTGTGGTGGTCCTTAATTTGAAAAATCTGTCCCTGTCTACTTTTTCTATGCCCTTCAGGATCTTGAAGGTTTCTATCATGTCTCCTCTAAGTCTCCGCTTTTCCAGTGAGAAAAGTCCCAACTGCTTCAACCTGTCGGTATATGGGAGATTTTCCATTCCCTTTATCAGTTTAGTTGCTCTTCTCTGTACTCCTTCAAGTACTGCTATGTCCTTCTTGAGGTACGGCGACCAGTACTGGACACAGTACTCCAGATGTGGCCGCACCATTGCACGATACAGCGGCATGATGACTTCCTTCGTCCTGGTCGTAATACCCTTCTTAATGATACCCAACATTCTGTTAGCTTTCTTTGAGGCTGTAGCGCACTGCGCCGATGCCTTCAGTGTTGCGTCTACCATCACTCCCAGGTCTCTCTCCAGGTTACTGACCCCTAGCGGTGTTCCCCCCATTCTGTATGTGAACATCGGGTTCTTTTTCCCCACGTGCATGACCTTGCATTTCCCTATGTTGAAGCTCATTTGCCATTTTTCGGCCCACTTTTCCAGCTGCGTTAGATCCTTTTGGAGATTTTCGCAGTCTCCCCTGGTTTGAGCCCTGCTGTATAGTTTGGTGTCATCTGCAAATTTAATAACCTCACACTTGGTTCCCGCCTCTAGGTCGTTTATGTAGATATTGAACAGGAGCGGTCCCAGCACCGACCCCTGCGGAACTCCGCTCGTGACCCCTTTCCAGTCTGAGTAATGGCCCTTTACGCCAACCCTCTGTTCCCTGTTCGCCAGCCAGTTTTTGATTCATCGGTGGATCACCCCTTGTACCCCGTGGTTCCATATCTTCTTAAGCAGCCTTTCGTGTGGTACCTTGTCGAAGGCTTTTTGGAAGTCAAGGTAAATGATATCTATAGATTCCCCTTTATCCACCTGGCTGTTTACCCCCTCGAAGAAGTGCAATAAGTTTGTGAGGCATGACCTACCCTTGCAGAAGCCATGCTGACTCGGTTTTAGCTGCTCATTGTTTTCGATGTGTTCACAGATGATGTCCTTAATCAGTGCCTCCATCATCTTTCCTGGGACTGAGGTCAGGCTCACTGGCCTGTAGTTTCCTGGGTCTCCCCTTGAGCCCTTCTTGAAGATGGGCGTGACATTTGCTATTTTCCAGTCCTTCGGGATCTCTCCGGTTTTTAAGGATAGGCTGTATATTTGTCGAAGTGGCTCCGCTATTTCGTTTTTTAGTTCCTTGAGTACCCTTGGGTGAATGCCGTCCGGACCTGGAGATTTGTCGCTCTTTAGTCTGTCTATCTGCTTGAGTACATCTTCTTGGCTTACCTCTAAATTGACCAGTTTTACATCTTGGTCTCCTTTTCCGCTCTCTTCAGGTTCTGGGATGTTAGTTATATCTTCCCTCGTGAAAACTGACGTGAAGAACTCATTTAACCTGTCAGCTATTTCTTTCTCTTCCTTTACCACTCCCTTCCTGTCTCCATCATCCAATGGTCCCACTTCTTCTCTTGCCGGTTGCTTCCCCTTGACGTATCTGAAGAACAACTTGAAGTTTGTTGCTTCCTCTGCCAGTCTCTCTTCATATTCTCTTTTTTGCTTTTCTAACCGCTCGGTGACACTCCTTCTGGTGTTCTTTGTGCACTTTTTGGTTCTCCTCTGTTTTGTCTTTTTTCCATTTTCTGAACGATGCTTTCTTGTCGCTTATCGCCTTCTTCACTGCATTTGTTATCCACACTGGGTTTTTTGTTCTGTTTTTTTTGCACCCTTTCCTGAACTTGGGGATGCACAGGTTTTGCGCTTCGTGCACAGTTCCCTTGAGTAAGGTCCAGGCTTTTTCTACGGAATCCATCTTCCCTATGTTACCTTTGAGTTTTTTTCCCACCATTTCCCTCATGGCATCATAATTTCCTTTTTTGAAGTTGAGTGCTGTCGTTGTGGTTCTTTTCCCCTTTGATGATCCAATTTCTAGCCTGCACTGGATCGTGTTGTGATCACTGTTACCTAGCGGGGCTAATACTGTCACCTCCTTTGCTGGCCCCTCTAGTCCGTTGAAGATTAGGTCAAGAGTGGTGTCACCCCGTGTTGGTTCCTTGACCAGTTGCTCCATGAAGCAGTCCCTCATGACCTCTAGGAATTTGGTCTCCCTTGCGCAGTTTGAGTGCCCAATACTCCAGTCTATCCCTGGATAGTTGAAGTCCCCCATCACCATCACCTTTCCGCTTCTGCATACCTGCCTCAGTTCTGTCTCCAGGTCCTGGTCGATTTCTTCAGGTTGTCCTGGTGGGCGGTAGTACAGACCCATTTTAATGTCTGCCCCAGTTCCTCCCTGTAGCTTGACCCATAGTGATTCCAAGCCATCCGCCTGAACTGTTGTTTCCATCCTGGTTGAGGGTATGGAGTCTTTTATGTACAGCGCTATTCCTCCACCCTTTTTATGTGTCCTGTCTCTCCTGTATAGTTTGTACCCTGGTATGGCCACATCCCATTGATTTTCCTCAGTCCACCATGTTTCTGTGACTCCAATTATGTCTAGGTCCTTTTTGCTAGCAGTGATTTCTAGTTCTCCCATTTTGGCCCTCAGGCTCCTAGCATTTGTGTACAGGCAGTTTAAGACCCAGTTTTTTGCCCTCTCTTTTTGTTCTCCTCGTGTTTTGGTACTCCTGCAGTCCTCCTCATGGTTTGCCAGCCCCCGAGTTTCATCCTCCTCCTGCTGCTGTGTGTCTGTGACGTCCTCAGCCTGTTTCCCTTGCACCACTTGTTCTTGTAATTTTCTCTCAGTTCTGGTCTCTATTTCACAAGGTCCTTGCTCCTCTGGCTCCTGTTGTTCCATGTTGGTGCCTCTTACGAGTTCCATTTGTGCCCTCGGTCCCTGCAATGCGTCCTTAGGTCCTTTTTCAAAACATACACACTCAGTCCCAAGTCCTCCCTTACAATATCCCGGGTCAGTATCCTTATCAGGTATTGATGTCCGATGTCCTTTTTCAAAACATACACACTCAGTCCCAAGCTTTCCTTCCCAATGTCCCAGGTCAGTATCCTTGTCAGGTACTGATGTCCGATGTGTCGAGGTCAGTTCGACTATCGGCTTTCCCCTTCTCTTCAGTTTAAAGCCAAGTCTATGGCGTTCTGGACGTTGCGTGCCAGCATCCTCGTCCCAGCTGTGCTAAGGTGTAGTCCATCTCTTCTGTAGAGCTTGTTCTTCCCCAGGAAAGTAGTCCAGTTCCTAACAAAGTGGAAACCCTCCTCATCGCACCATCTCCTCAGCCAAGCGTTAATTGCTTGTAGTTCGCTCTGTCTCCTTGTGTCCGCTCTCGGTACTGGTAGGATCTCTGAGAAGGCTATCCTCCTTGTCCTTAGTCTCAGTTTCCTCCCCAGGATCCTGAACTGGTCAGTTAGTGTAGTCCTGTTGAAGTTTCTCCTGCTGATGTCGTTTGTTCCTATGTGGATCACTATTGCTGTCTCCTCCGTCTCGGCTCCCTCCAGGATCCTCTCGATATTGTTGATGACGTCCTTTGTTCTTGCCCCCGGGAGACATGTTACCAGTCGGTCCTCTCTCCCTCCGGATATGTGACTATCTACTCCTCTCAGGATTGAGTCTCCAACCACGATTGCTGATTTCCCCTTCTTTAACTGTCTCTCTGGTCTCAGATCTGTGTCATATGTGCAGTCCATTCGTCCGTCGTCTGGGTTCAGCTGTGTCTCCGCCCCTGGTCTCAGGTCTGTGTCCTCTGCGCAGTCCGCTAGTCCATTCTCCTGGCTCTGATGGGTCTCCTCCTCCTCTGTCTGCCCAGGTCCTCCGCAAGGTCCTATTCCCATGGTGTCTGGTAGTTCCTGTCGTCCAACTGTCGGTTCTCTCCTGGTGTGTTGGTGGTCTCGTGCCTCCACCATCCTGCAGGCCTCCTCAATGAACTTCTCGAGCTCCCTAACTTGTTCCGCGATGTGGCTCCCTCTGGTGGTGTCTTCAGTTTCCCAGCATTGCTCCTCCATGGTGCAGAGTCCCTCCAGCTCCTGGACTCTAACCTGCAGTCTCCCGACCTCCTGTTTCAGGCTGTCCAGTTCCTGGCATCGACCGCATATGTATGCCTGCCTCCCGGAGGGGAGGTAGTCATACATATGGCACCCGATGCAGTATACTAGGTAGCTCTGCTGGGTTCCCACATCTTCCATTGCTCCTTTCTCTTTCCTATGTCCCGAGGTGTGAAAGGATTGTGCCCGGCGCGCAGCTAGCTGAAAGAGTAGAAAGAGAAAGAGAAATGAGAAGTGAGAAGAGGGGGGGGAAGTACCTGTGGTATAATTATTAGATATTGCTGCTGGGCTGCCTGGGCTCCTTCGCAAAGGCGCTCTCGCTAAGGCGAGCGCCTTTGCCGCTCGCCTTCGCCGCGCGCCGAACGGCCGCGCGCCGTTGGCTCGCCCCCTCTTAAGAGGGAGTCTGGGCTAAGCCGCTGACGCGGTGGGGGTGGGCGGAGCTACCTCTCGCCTGCCCCTGGCTCTCTGCTGGCCTGTCGGCTCTCCCCTCGCGCTGGCCCGCTGAAAAAAAGAAACAAGAAAACCTCTTTCTCTGCTCCTCTCCTGTCCCTCTCCTCGCCTGCCCCTCTCCTCTTCTCCGACGCCGAAGCAGTGGGCCCCTTGCCGCGGATCACCCCCTCTTAAGGGGGAGTCTGGGCTAAGCCGCTGACGCGGTGGGGGTGGGCGGAGCTACCTCTCGCCTGCCCCTGGCTCTCTGCTGGCCTGTCGGCTCTCCCCTCGCGCTGGCCCGCTGAAAAAAAGAAACAAGAAAACCTCTTTCTCTGCTCCTCTCCTGTCCCTCTCCTCGCGTGCCCCTCTCCTCTTCTCCGACGCCGAAGCAGTGGGCCCCTTGCCGCGGATCACCCCCTCTTAAGGGGGAGTCTGGGCTAAGCCGCTGACGCGGTGGGGGTGGGCGGAGCTACCTCTCGCCTGCCCCTGGCTCTCTGCTGGCCTGTCGGCTCTCCCCTCGCGCTGGCCCGCTGAAAAAAAGAAACAAGAAAACCTCTTTCTCTGCTCCTCTCCTGTCCCTCTCCTCGCCTGCCCCTCTCCTCTTCTCCGACGCCGAAGCAGTGGGCCCCTTGCCGCGGATCACCCCCTCTTAAGGGGGAGTCTGGGCTAAGCCGCTGACGCGGTGGGGGTGGGCGGAGCTACCTCTCGCCTGCCCCTGGCTCTCTGCTGGCCTGTCGGCTCTCCCCTCGCGCTGGCCCGCTGAAAAAAAGAAACAAGAAAACCTCTTTCTCTGCTCCTCTCCTGTCCCTCTCCTCGCCTGCCCCTCTCCTCTTCTCCGACGCCGAAGCAGTGGGCCCCTTGCCGCGGATCACCCCCTCTTAAGGGGGAGTCTGGGCTAAGCCGCTGACGCGGTGGGGGTGGGCGGAGCTACCTCTCGCCTGCCCCTGGCTCTCTGCTGGCCTGTCGGCTCTCCCCTCGCGCTGGCCCGCTGAAAAAAAGAAACAAGAAAACCTCTTTCTCTGCTCCTCTCCTGTCCCTCTCCTCGCCTGCCCCTCTCCTCTTCTCCGACGCCGAAGCAGTGGCGTCTAGGTGATGCAAGTCATCGTAAAGTCACTGCCTGAGCCTTTAATACATACTGGGCGCCTTTCAAATGGCTCATACTGATGTCCATTGGAGTAACAGTGTTTAGACTAGAGGTTTGCTTTACAAACCAACCAAAACTGAGTTTCATTATTATTGAAAGAGAAAGAGCAACCGGGGTAGGACATTCATTTTCAACACTGCAATGCGACCCCACCAAGACAACCAAAACCCATGAGTTTCATTATTATTGAAACTTTTCCTTTCAATCTTTTTCTCTTGGGAAAATTTTGACTGTGAGCCAACTCTTTTTCTTTTTTGAAATTTAGTTTGGACTTTATTGGCTACTGAGTCCTTAAAGGTTCTTAGCGGTAATACTATATTGTAACATATTAATATTATAATTCTTACTATTCTGTACTCTATAATCACTGACTGCTCAGTGACATCTTCCCTATTTGTACGTTGTAATTCGCTGATTGTACAGCTTTCTTCACTGTGAACTGCCTAGAAGTCGCAAGATTAGGGCGGTATAGAAAAAATAAAGTTATTATTATTATTATTATTATTAATAGTTTTAGCAAAATTAGCCACTAAATCCCATAGAGATTCCAGAGTCACCTGAGTGGGCTTCTCACATATAGGAAATTTTTGTTGAATGTAAAAATGTTCACCCTGAAGAAAAGTTCCTTGGCTTTGCTCCGTTTGGTTTGTTCCACCGCCGCTTGCTGACAAAGCCACCGAATCTTCTGCGGAGTTCCCCTGTTCAGGGAGTTCTGTCTTCTCGCTCTCCACCATGCTGTAACCTGCCTCAGGAGTAAGGACCGCCCACAGCTCCGGGGTTACCTCGCTCCCTGGAGAGCTAGTGATTCGCGGCTGCGGTGGTGGGGCTCGTATGTCTGGGCTCAAGGTAGTATTCGGCCCAGGAGGTGCAGAGTCGATCTCGCTTACCCCGGTGCCCTCAGCGGGCCAGCTCCAGACAACGGACTTGTAACTCCCTGCATCCGCCGCAAAAGATCTTCAATGTTGCCGAGAGTCGGCACAGCAGAACGCTGCGAGGTACCAGAAGCGTTCTTGCCCCTCCTCTTCAGCATGGTACAGGAATTTAATCGCAAAAAGCTTCCACGAAGGAAGAAACAAAGAGAAGATCCGAGCAGAAAGGTGCGTACTTCTCAGCACTTCTTAGCAGCAGCCATCTTGGATCCTTTTTTGTCTTTTCTTATATCATGGCGCAACACAAAAAGAAATTCAAAGACTGCAACTCATACAAAATACGGCAAAACTCAAATACACTGCAAAGCCTACTGGTTGTCCATATCGCATCGAACAAGATATAAAATTCTCCTACTTGCCTTTAAGATCAACCACACCCACTCCCCATCCTTTCTACACAAATATCTAATCTCTTATGCCTCGCAAAGAGCATTACGATCTAACAACCAGAATTTAATGACTATTCCATCTATAAGGGAACTATTTTGTGACACAACACGCAACATTATATTCTCCGACACAGCCCCCTACCCTATAGAATGCACTCCCATCTGACATCAGACTCAAAACATCCCGACAAATTTAAGTCCAAATTAAAAACTTTCCTATTTAGGGACGCATACCAGACATGAGAAAGAATTCTCTACTCAGCTAACAAGACCAAGCCCTGTAACAAATAAGAACCACTTTCAAGAAGTGACATCCTCCCCCTACTGTTCTCTTCTTCCTTTCATTCCTCCCGTCTCTCTTTTTTTATCTCGATGTACTTTACTCTATCTTATTGCTGTATCCCTTCTATATCACTAGGGGCTAGATTCACAAAGCAAACCAATCGTGTACCGATCAGTTTGCGACCCCTTTACTATCAAATTTATCTCTGGCCTGATTCACTTACCTCTCCTGCGATCCGCTTTGAATACGTGCATGCAAATGAGGTGAAATGCATGCAAAGTAGGCTGGGACGCGATTCACAACACCAAATTTCAGATCCAACTGGGCTGGCTGATCACCTGAAGAAGCGACTGTTGGGGACCAGTCGAAAACGTCTTTCCGACTGGAAACCCTGCAATCTCTCCTGCCTGCTCGCCCCTAATGCCGCCCTGCTCTGCCTCGATCTTCCCCGAATCTCTTCTGCCACATCGCCGTTCTCCTGCCCTTCCCTGAATCTCTCCTGCTGCATCGCCATTCTCCTGCCCTGCGAGCCCATGGTTTTAACCCGCGGGTTTAAAGCAGGTTAAAACCATGGGCATGCAGGGCTAAAAACTAACAAAAAAAAGTTTTAAGTTAAAAAAAATGTTGCGCCTCGGATGGGCATGTGCAGGCCATCTACAGATGGTCTGCGCATGTGCGCGGATAGCACAACAGCGATCTGTGCAGGCAGATGGAGCGTTCCTCCGATTGCCTCCATCTGCATATTTTTCATTCCTGAATTCGTCGGACCTGCCCAGATCGGGCAGGTTAGTGAATCTTGGCCTATGTTCCTGTCTCGTCTATGCGAAAGAATTCTCTACTCAGCTAACAAGATCAAGCCCTGTAATGAATAAGAACTGCTTTCAAGAAGCAACATCCTCTCCCTACTGTTCTCCCCCTCCCTTCATTCCTCCCGTTTCTCTTTTTTTTATCTTAATGTACTTTGCTCCATCATATCCCTGTATCCCTTCTATATCACTATGTTCTTGTCTCGTCTGCCTCTTATATTTTAACTATGAAATGTTCCCCTTTATTTTTATCCATTTTTTAAAATTTAGTATTGTAAACTGTATAGGTATACTTTGATAGACGGTATAACAAGTACAGAATAAACACCTCTATCCCTTCCCTTCAGCGCCCAGATGTGCATCTAGCACCTCTCTCTTCTTTCCAGCTCCACTTCATCCACCACATGGGCCCAGCACCTGTTTTCCTTCTCCCCCCAGTCCCCAGACCAGATCCAGTAAGCCTCCCTTCACTTCAGCTCCAGCCGTCCAGCATCCCAAGCAAACCCCTCCCTCCTTTGCAGGTGCAACAGCAGTCCCCCCCTCCCCCTCACGAGTCCAGCAGCCCCTCTCCCTCCCTCCCTCTCACGGATCCAACAGCCTTCACACCCTCTCTCCCTGAATGCCGGCGGTAAAAAAACCCTAATCCCCCAACAAATCCTGTGACTCAGATTAACCCTATAAGCAAAGTAAGCACGTGCTTAGGGCATCAAGGGAAGGGGGCACCACAGAAATTTTTCATAGCTGAATTTATCATTTAAATTATTAAATTTATAGCCATTTTCAAAATTTAATGAAAAATGAATAAATTCTGTTTATAAAGCGTTCTCTCTTGTGTCATCATGTTTATCCTGCAAAATAAAGTACACTGTGCTTGCAGATTGGAAGCTATACAAATTTTGAACAAGTCTAGACGAGTTTGAAACAGCGCAAGTGATGGGTACTAGCTCATAAGAAGTTCTTAGTTTAGTTGCCAACTATCACTGGTGTTAATTGAAGATGCATTCAGAACCTCTTCTTGCTTTCAAAGACTCAAAGCCTCAAACAGTCTCAGAGTTGCTTATATATTTTGAATGCGTTTAATTCTATTCTTGGATATGAGCTCAGACATTTTGGCTCACTCACCTAACGGTGTCATGCTCCAAACATGCCTTCATGCGAAATGTGCTCATGTCCATAATTGTTCACAGAAACTTTTTAATGGTACAAAAGCCAATGGTGGGAAATACAAGAGAGACTGGTTACTGTATTCATCATCAACAGGATCAGTTTATTATTTTGTTTGTAAACTGTTTGCACCTAAAAATTTCTCAAATTTTGTTATAAGACAAGGGTTCAGTGACTGGCGAAATACTATTGTAATTGATAAGCATGAGAAAAGCACTACTCACTGAGACTCTTTGCTAACATATTTAACTCACAGACATGGTGCAGGGTTGTAGTCATGGTTGGAGAAACAAATTCAGGAAGAGTGTGATTACTGGGAACATGTCTTGAGGCATGTCATAGCTGTTATTTGTACGTTAGCTGAACGTGGCTTGGCTTTTCGAGGAACAGAAGAAAGGTTTGGATCATTGAAAAATGGGAATTTTTTAGGGCTGCTTGAACTCAAGCCAGCTTGATCCATTTTTAGCGGGCCACATTTCGAAGTATGGAAATTCTGGCAAAGGAAATCCTTTTTGCCTTCAAAAACCACCTGTGAGGAACTTATTGAAGTAATGGCACAAAAGGTCCATGCGTTCATTGTTGATGAAGTTAAATCTTCTGGTTATTTTAGTTTGTCTGTTGATTCAACACCAAAAGATGGACAGCCTATTGAACGCTTTTTAATCTTTCTGGAAATGGCGAGAAAATGGCAAACCATGTGTTGCAGTACTTATGTGAAGCTTGTAGACTAAATTTTTCAAAATGTAGGGGTCAGTCTTATGACAATACTGCTAACATGTCTGGGCGTTATAAAGGGATGCAGCAAAAAATTTTAGAAACAAACAAGTTTGCTATATATGTGCCATGTGCAGCTCATTCACTAAATCTGATTGACCAAAGTGCTATTGACTGCTGTCAAGAGGCTGTTAATTTCTTCTCTACAGTACAGTTACTCTAAATCTGTTTTTCAGCCTCAACCAGCTGGTGGAAAATTCTTAAAGATCGTATTAAAAATGAAAGTGTCTTAAAATCCCTCTCTCATACAAGAAGGGAGGCACATTCTATAGCAATAACAGCAATTTTGAAATCTTTCATTGAAATTTTAGAAGCATTAGAATCAGGGCCTCGGGCTGCCATGCCACTGACTCTGGCTTTGCTTGCCATGGGCAGAGTTGACAGGAGGTCTGTTGATGTTAATCCTAAACTGTTGAAGCTTGTATTAGTGTTGAGGATGATGCCTCATTGTTTGTAGCTGTGAACCCTTCTATGCTACTGTTTTGCTTATTCTGTTGTTTGCATCAATAAAAAATTGTTTGAACCGTAGAAGCATTAGAATATATAGCTGAAGACCAGTCACAAAAGAGAGATGCTAGAAGAGAAGCAAATAATCTTGCAGATAAGATGCAAGAGCTAGAATTAGTTTTTATGTTGAATTTTTGGAATGAGATTTTGCAGAATTTTCAGAAAGTAAACAAAGTTCTACAAAATGAGGATGTGCAGATCTGTATATATCATTAGCTGACCAACTGTGTACTTTACGAGATGAATTTGAAAAATATGAAAAGGATGGCAAGGAAATGTTACCAGATGTTGATTACAAGGCAGCTACAACTCGCAAACGTATCAGAAATAAGCTACCCAATGATGGAAATACACCAGAAGTATATCTGAATGCCAGAGATAAATTTTGTATCAGCACCTTTTGCACAATTCTTGATAAACTTGCACCTGAGATGAAAAGAAGAGGAGAGATATACAAAGAAATAAGAGAGACATTTTCTTTTTCTAAGTGTTGTGCCATATAATGTCACTTCATCATCTACTAACATTGAAAGGTATTTTCAGTGCTGTAAAAAGCTGATTGATGCTTACTCAGAGGACTTCAACAGTAATTTCTAGGTTGAACTTCAGCAATTTCATTTTTATTTATTTATTTTTTAATTCAATTTTTTATACCATTCTCCCAGGGGAGCTCAGAACGGTTTACATTAATTTATTTAGGTACTCAAGCATTTTTCCCTGTCTGTCCTGGCAGGCTCACAATCTAACGTACGTACCTGGGGCAATGAGGGGATTAAGTGACTTGCCCAGGGTCACAAGGAGCAGCGAGGGTTTGAACCCACAACCTCAGGGTGCTGAGGCTGTAGCTTTAACCACTGCGCCACACTCTCCCCCATTTATATGTGCGCCATAAGTTCAGTGCAATAGAAAATGTAACAACAAGATTCAGTCATGCTGAACTTTATAAAATAATTTTAGAAGCCAATATTGAGTGTGCCTTTCCAAATGTAGACATTGCATTTTGTATATTTTTAATATTAATGGTCACAAACTGCTCAGCTGAGTGTTCATTTTCTCGGTTGAAATATATTAAAAATTCCCTCAGCAACTATGCAACAAGGCAGGCTGGATGCCTTATCTCTATTATGTGTAGAAGCAGACGTAAGATTGATTATGAAGATCTGATCAAAGGACTTTGCAAGAAAAAAAAGTAGGAGAAAATTATTAAGCCATAAATAAAATGGAAGCATACAGAAATAAATATTATTTTCCTTCTTTCTGTAAGTATTGTTTAATTTTGAATTTTCAATAAATAAAATTTTATTTTATGGTTTATTATTGTTTTAATATTTTGAATTACAAGTATAAGGGGGCACCAAAATTAGTTAGTGCTTAGGACATCTAATGGTCTTAATCCGGCCCTGCTCTCCTGCATCAGCCCCTTCACACCTCCCGGGGCGGTCTACCAGCCAGTTGGAAGCTTCCTGCATGCAACACTGCTCCAGGAACCTTCTTGACGCCGAGTCCCTTCTTACGATGTAACTTCCGGATGTTGATGGGAGTATCTCACTATGAACAAATTTCTCCCATCTTAAGATGGTATTAATTGTTCTGTAATCCAGCATTGGAGCTCCGCAAAGAATGTTTAAGTGTTCTACTATTGGAGCTTTTCCACGCTTCCACGTCAAACATAACTTATGTTCTGTCATCCTGGTCTGGAATATCCATGAAGTTTGTCCAATGTATAGCTTGATGTATAGCTTCCCGCATATATCAGATGGAACCCCTCCTGTGAGAGGGATCATGCTTCCAGGTCCAGGAACTTTCAGCCAAGGAAGTCTGCCTGAACAATGTCAACTCCAGCCACATGGGCCGCCAAGAAAGACAGAAGATGTGCTTCCGTCCAGTAGAACAGATGATCCTTCTGGCCCACGAGAGCACTAAAGCTCCCTTGTGATGTGCATACGCCACTACTGTGGCGTTGTTGGAGAAACATGCACTGATGTTCCCTTTCAGAAGGTGTTGAAGAGCAAGTAGTGCAAGCCAAATTACTCAAAGCTCCAGACAACTGGTTAACCAATGCTTCGGACCAGGAGCCCACTGCCCCTGAATGAAGTGGTCCCCGCAGTGAGCCCACAACTCAATAGGCTTGCATCCGTCCTAAGTCATCCACTCGGAAATCTGAAGAAGCCAGCCCTGGCAAACAGCCTTCCCCCGAAGACACCAGCTCAAGGTGCTGCTAGCTGGCACCGTCCAGAGGAGCAGCATCTGAAGGGGAAAACTCTGTGGAGACCACCGAGATAAGAGAGACTTCTGTAAAGGGTGTATGGGTGCCCTGGCTCAGGGGATCACCTCTAAGGAGGCTGCCCGAGACCCCAGAACCTGCAGATAAAACCAGGCTGAAGGAGCTGGACAGTCCAGGAGAATTCTGATCTGTTGTCAAAGGTTCTGTCTACGTGCCTTGAGAAGAAATACACAACCATATCTGGAGATGAAGAGAAGCCCCAGAAACTGCAGGGACAGGGAGGACACCAAGCATTTCTTCCTGAACTTGTCAATGCGTGCAGCAGAGACACCACTTTCTCCACCAGACTTTTGTACACCCGAGACGGAGCCCGGACCAACCAGCAGTCCCATAAAGGACTGATTTGGATCCCCTGTTGGCGGAAAACAGTTACAACTACCATCACTTTGATAAAAGTGCAGGTGCCGTTGCGAGGCCAAAGGACAGAGCTGCAGAACTGTAAATGCTGTTCAGAAAATGGAAATTCAGAAACCTGTGATGCTCCGGGTAGATTGTAATATGGAGGTAAGCCTCTGTGAGATCCAAAGACACAAGAAACTATCCTGGAGAGACAGCAGCTATCACCGTGTACTCTGTTGCCGTTTGGAAAAAAGGAATTCACAAGAAGTGGGTGATAAACTTTAAATCCAGAATGGGTCTCCAATCCTCTGAGCCTTTCTGGTATGATGAAGTATAAAGAGTATCCGCCTAAGCCCTGATTCATGTTCTGGAACAGGTTCCAACATCCCAATGTCTAAGAGGCATTGCAGAGTACCTCAGACCCTGGACTCTGCTCCGGTCAACTTGCTGGAGTCCAGAAACCAAGTTGGAGGCGGACAAAGGAGGACTAACTAGTGTCCAATGAAAGTCAAGTCCACTCCTGACAAAACTGAGAAGTAAGCTTTCGAGATGAGAAAGCCATGCCTGACCCCTGGCATCATCGGGGCTTTTTAGGCGTAGCTACTGCACAGGAACATGAGGACACCTGAAATTGGAATCATTGTAATGTAGGCGTGGCCCTGGGAATATCTCTTGTAAGAAAAACCTGCGTATCCCTGACAACACCTGCAGGAGAAACTAAAAGTACTATGAAACCCTCCCGATGTCTAACAAGACTTGTTCACAGGGAGTGACTTAGAGCGGTGCTCGGTAACACCTGAGTAGAGGTCATTCAGACCTATACCAACAAGAAGCTGGCCCTTGAAAAGACATCCGCTTAAGGCAGTGTCCCTTGAGGCAGTGTCCCCAGTCCAAAGAGTCCTGCAAGCAGACACTGCACCAGCAGAGAATGTACTAAGAACTCGAATAAGGTCATAAAGGGTGCCCGGCACCTAATCCACACCAACCATCAGCAGCGGAGGACAGGCATGCACCTCCATAAAAAACACCTTGTGCAGGCCGGAATGACAGGCACATGCCATAAAGAAAGTGGCCACCACCGCTTGGTTACCTGAAGATGTCGCTAGAAAATAATGTTTTGTAACATAATATCCACCCTGCGATTCTGAGAATCCTTAAACTTCACTCTCCCATCACTAGGGAGAGCTGTGCGCTGGATAACCTGCGCCACGGTGGAATGTACCTCAGGCTGTTCAAACCTGCTGAAAATCAGGATCCAGGTGATAAAGCATAGACATAGCTTTAGAAGGTTGGAAAGAGCTTTCTGGAGTATCACATTATTCTGAAACCAGACAAAGGAGCTGTGGACTGAATGGGAAAAAAATGGCACGGGAGAACAGTCCGGGATCGAAGCCTGAGTGAATGCTGGAGAATCCAAATGGAGCGCTTTCAGATCATCATCCATAAAGGGACGGACAGAAGGCTGCTTAAAAATCTGCATCCAAACCTGGACACTCAGGGCGGCCGAGGAAACCAGTCTCAGAAAAGGCAGCAGCCGGATCCAAAATAAAGACAGTGGCAAGATACAAGAAACCTACCAAACAGGAAGCTCTGCCACAGGCGCAACAGACCGAAAAAGACCTGACATGCTCGCTGGCTACATCAAACGAGCGGGGTCTGAGAAATACACCTTTCAGAGGAGCTGAATGAAATCTGGTGAGAAGGCCCACTCCACATTAAGGGATCAATCTACTAATCCTCATTATGTATTTAACATGTACTAAGAATGCAGCTTGTGCTAACTTCTGTATTGAATACCTAAATGCAGAAGTCACTAAAAGGGGGACATGAAATGGGTGAGGCTATGCCTTCCCAGTTGATATGAATATCATTACTGCATGTTAACTGCTTATGCAGCAGAAAATGCAGAGCATTCAACTAACTGCATTCCACATTGGTTTGCCATGGAGGTAATGCATGGTAGCAGTCATTTTCTCTGTTTTAACTGCACAGTTGTCTTCTCCAAAGAGCTTGGAGCATTCTAATAGTAAACAAAGAAGTTTCACAACTAACATACCTTAACTTTGGCTTTTAACACACCTTAGGTGCAAAATCTTAGCACAGCTTAGTAAACAGGTTTCTAAACAGCTTGAAGATGTCTTGGTCATACCACAGTACATACCATATGTGATTTGTCTCTTTTTTTGCTCATCTACAGCTCCAAACAGGTCTGAAACATTAAGGTCAGATACTCCCAATGCAGTTTTCAAAATGCAAGCCAAATCTTCTTGTACTATAGTTCTATCCTGTTCAGACTGATACATCTATAAAACAGAGAGAGACTTAGTTTAGTTTCTTATAGGCAGTATCTTTAACTAAATCCTTTGTTCCCCTCCCCCTTTCTCATACATACACACCTAATGATCAAATACACAAAACACATATTTCTTAGTCCTGAATGTTACTCAAATATGTACTCAATCTCTATTAAGATATTAGAAAAAGCAGAAGTACTTACCTGTAGCAGGCCATGTGGGTGATATCCATGGAGCCCCGGTGTATACGCTGCAAGTATAATTTTTCTTTATAAGCTTGAGACAGTGCCCCGACTCATGAGTGCGTGACCAGCTGTACAGCAATATAACTAAAAACAAATACAACTCCAAGGGGAAATGGGAGGAAATGAGAGACTAATTTAAAGGAAGAATATTACAGAAAGGGAATAATGAAGAAAATGAAAATAAAAAAGTACGGGAAGACAAAAAAATATGAAGAAAAAAATTGTGTGTTTGGAGACACTCCAAAACACAACTGGTCAGCTCTGTGGAAGTCTAAAAATTGATGGTCCTTTGAGCCGTCAGGTGGGAAGGCACTCATGCGTGCATGGTACGGGCCTTCTCAAGACTTTTCAAGAGTTAAAGTGATACTACACTTTTAGACCATCAGTACCGGGTTCGGATGATGACGTCACCCATCTGTGAGAATATGCTCCCTGCTTGTCCTGGGATATTGCAGGTATCACTAACATTAACTGCTAACACAACAGATTAAACAAATACAATTAAATACATCTCCAAGGGTGTACTTACTGTGCATTAACAGTGCGGCTGCATTCTGTATTAGCAGCCACAATGTTAACGCACAATAATGTTCATAGCCTGACATTAGCAACATGGCTGCTTTCTCTCTAGTGCCAAGAATGCCCCAAACAATTGCTGCAACTATTTATTGCTACTGAGTATTAATGTTTGCAGTTAAAGCACAGTTACTTACCATAACAGGTGTTAGTCAGGGACAGCAGGCAGATATTCTCAACATATGGGTGACGTCATGGACAGCCTCGCAAGCAGACTTGCTTGAAGAACTTTCAGAAAGTTTGCGACTGCCGCTCCGTGAATGTATGAATGCCTTCACGCCCGACGTAGGGCGCGCATCTCCTCAGCATCTCTTCAGTTCAGATAGCTAGCTAAGAAGCCAACCAGGGGAGGTGGGTGGGTTGTGAGAATATCTGCCTGCTGTCCCTGGATAACACCTATTATGGTAAGTAACTGTGCTTTATCCCAGGACAAGCAGGTAGCATATTCTCAACATATGGGTGACCTTCAAGCTAACCAGAATGGGATGATGGGAGTGTCTAGAAAAAGAATCCAGACAATAATGAGAGGTGAATGTATGAACCAAGGATCAAGTGGCAGCTTTGCAGATTTCTTCAATAGAAGTAGATCTAAGGAAAGCTACAGATGCCACCATGGCGCTAACTTTATGGGCTGTGACTCGACCCTCTAGATGCAGTCCAGCCTGAGCATAGCAGAAAGAGATGCAAGCAGCTAACCAGTTGGAGATGGTTCGCTTGGAAACTGGATGTCCCAACTTCTTTGGATCGAAGGAGACAAAAAGTTGAGAAGATCTGTGTAGCTTAGTCCTTTGCAAGTAGAAAGCCATAGCACGCTTACAGTCCAGAGTATGAAGAGCTGTTTCTCCAGGATGAGAATGAGACTTTAGAAAAAAACACTAGAAGAACAACAGACTAATTTAGATGAAATTCTGAAACCACTTTAGGCAAGAATTTAGGATGAGTACGGAGGACCACCTTGTTATGTGGAATTCTGTGAAAGGTGGGTCTGCTACTAAAGCTTGTAGCTCACTGACTCTGCGAGCATACGTGAGAGCAATGAGAAAAACCACTTTCCAAGTGAGATATTTGAGATGAGCCAAAGACATTGGTTCAAATGGAGAATTCATCAAGTCAGCAATAACAACACTGAGAACTCAAACCCCTGAAGGCAGTTTGAGAGGTGGTTTGACATTATAAAGTCCTTTCATAAATCTGGAAACCAGTAGAGTAGAGAGGGGTTTCCCTTTTATAGGTTGATGAAAAGCAGCAATTAAATAAGAACATAAGCATCATCTCTGCTGAGTCAGACCATGGGTCCATCATGCCCAGCAGTCCGCTCCCATGGCGGCCCCCCAAGTCCATGACCTGTAAATTAGATGAACTCTAATAGATGTGGATTTGAGGCCTGATTGAGATAAATGCAATAGGTAATCCAGAACTGAAGACAAGGATTTAGATTGCGGCTCCTTGTGATGGATGGTACACCAAACAGAAAATCTAGTCCATTTCTGGTTTTAACACTGCCTAGTGGTAGGCTTCCTAGAAGCCTCTAAAATGTCCTTGAGAGATTGAGAGAACTGGAAATTGGTAGTTACGTTGAAAGTACAAAGCTATCAAGTGTAGAGACAGCAGGTTGGGATAAAGCAGAGACCCCTGACTCTGTCTAAGCAGAGACAGAAAAACTGGTAGAAGAAATGGCTCCCTGCTGCAGAGTTGAAGTAGAATGGAGAACCACGGTTGTCTGGGCCACCGAGGAGCTATCAGAATCATCGTGGCATGTTCTTGTTTGAGTTTCATGAGTGTCTTGAGAATGAGAGGAAATGCATACAGAAACTGATTCAACAATTCCAGAAGAAAAGCATCTGCCTCCAGACGGTGAGGAGAGTATATCCAGGAGCATAGCTGAGGCAGTTTGTTCTTGAGGGGAGACATAAAAAGATCTACTTGAGTAGTCCCCCACTGAGAAAAAATGTGATGGAGAGGTGACGAATTGAGCGTCCATTTGTGAGGTTGGAGAAGATGACTCAATTTGTCCGCCAGACAATTTTTCTCTCCTTGAATGTAGATCGCTTTCAGAAAGGTGTTGTGAAGAATTGCCCAATTCCAAACCTTCTGAGCTTCCTGGCAAAGAGGGAGAGATCCTGCTTGTTGACGTAGTACATAGCTACTTGATTGTCTGTACGAATGAAGACTACTTGATCGTGAAGAAGATGCTGAAAAGCTTTGAGAGCATTGAAGATCGCTCTGAGTTCCAACAGATTTATGTGATATTGATGATCTGTGCTGGACCAATGGCCTTGTGTACGGAGACCATCGAGATGATCCCCCCAAGTGTAGGTCGAGGAATATGTCGTGAGGACCTTCTGATGAGGGGGCGTTTGAAACGGTAAATCTCTGGAGAGATTGGAAGAGAGCATCCACCAGTGGAGAGGCTGTCTCAACGAAGGAGTCACTGTAATGTGCTGAGAAAATGGGTCAAAAGCCTGCGCCCACTGAGTTGCAAGGGTCCACTGAGGAATTCTGAGGTGAAGTCTGGCAGAAGGAGTCACGTGAACTATAGAGGCCATGTGACCTAGCCGAACCATCATGTGTCTCGCTGAGAGTGAAGTGAGGGATGATACTTGTTGACAAAGTTGAATTAGAGCATCCTGACATTGTTGAGGAAGGAATGCACTGAGTTGCACAGTGTCCAGTACAGCTCCAATGAACTGTAGAGTCTGAGAGGGCTGTAGCTGGGATTTTGAAAAGTTGATTTCAAATCCCAAAGTTTGGAGGAACCAAGTAGCCTGTTGGGTCGCTACAATAACCCCTGAGATGTTGAATCTTCGATGAGCCAATTGTCCAGGTACGGGAAAACCTGAAGACCATGGTTGCGCAGAGCTGCTGCTGCTACTTGGTGAAAAGTCTGGGAGATGATGCCAGGCCAAAGGGTAGCACTCTGTACTGAAAATGATGATTCTGCACCCGAAATCTGAGGAGCTTGCGAGAGGCTGGATGAATGGGAATGTGTGTGTAAGCCTCTTTGAGATCCAAAGAGCATAACCAATCGTTGTGATCTAGAAGGGGATACAAGGATGCTAGAGACAGCATCTGAAATGTCTCTCTGACAAGAAATTTGTTGAGAGCTCCGAGATCCAATATAGGTCACAGACCCCCCCGTCTTCTTCAGGACAAGGAAGTAACGGGAGTAAAATCCCCTGCTCTGCTGTTCCAGAGGAACTTCCTTGATGGAACGGAGACGAAGCAGAGCTTGAGCTTCCTGAAGAAGCGGGTGATCTGTGACGGGTTGGAAGGATACTCTTGGGGGAACATCTGGTGGAATCTGGATGAAATGAAGAGAGTAACCCTCCCTGATGATAGAGGTTGGATGTAATGAGCTCCCATCATTGGTAAAAATGATGGAGACGACCCCCAATGGGAAGAGGAGAGGACAGAGGCAGAATGATTGAGGTTATACTCTGTGTTAGTCAAAAAGACTGAGAGGCCTTGGGTGCAGCAGGAGTCTGAGGTTTTTGCTGCCTTTGTTGCTGCTGCTGTTGTTTCTTAGGAGGAGGTCTTGAATAAGGGGCTGCCTTCTGAGGAAAACGCCTCTGGTAGGATAGAGTAGGCCTGTAACCCTTAGTGGTGGAAGGCTTTGGCTTTGACCTGATTATGGAAGCAAACGACTTCTCATGCTCAGATAAGCACTTTGAGCTGCCTCAATAGAGTCATCAAACAACTCATTGCCCTGGCATGGAATGTTGGCCAGTCAATCTTGTAGATTCGGATCCATATCTACGGTGTGGAGCCAGGCCAGACGGCGCATTGCCACTGAGAACGCAGTGACTCTAGAGGACATTTCAAACGCATCATATGCAGCTTGAACCATATGCATGAGAAGTTGACCCAGAGTGTGATGCATGTGTTGAAACTCGAAGTCGATGTTGAGGAAGATACTTGAAAAAAAATCAGGCATGGCGTTGACCAAATGCTTCAGGTAAGATGTGAAGACAAGGTTGTCGTTCAAAATTTGGCTTGTCATCATAGAATTTTGATATATCCGATGACCAAATTTGTCCATGGTCCTGCCGTCTCAGCCAGGAGGGACGGTGGCATAAACTTTGGCAGGGTTGGTTCTTTTTAAAAAAGACTGATGGATAATTGAGACTTCTCAAATCCCTTACAATGGACCATCTTATATCTACATTCCAACTTTGCTGGCATAGCAGGAACAGAATATGGTGTATCCAGATTTCTTTTGAAAGTTTTAGAAAGGATGGGATTCATGGGTAATTTGAGAGACTCCCTAGGAGGATGAGGCATACTCATTTCTTCCAAATACTCCTTAGAGTATTTTGAGTCAGATTCCAATGTGATGTAAAGATCTTTACTCATTTGGCATAGAAACTTGGTAAAAGATACTGGATCTGAAGAGGAATGACCTCGTTGGGGAGGTGAATGGGAACCCCTTGAGGTATCTCTCATAGTAGAGAACGAAGGTAGAGCCTCTCTCGAGTATTGATACCTGAGATCTGAGTCCATAGGCAAAGATGACTCACTTCTGGATTGTGAAGAGAACCTCGCAGGAGAAGAACTCGACTGACGAGAATGGTGAGGCGCTGCAACAGATCTCCTCGACAAAAGAGTTGGTGGTCTCGAAGAGTCTCGATGCCTCAATAAGTGAGATCTGTCTCGAGAAGGAGACCTGGTCCTTGAGGGATGCCTCATCAGGTAATGTGGGGAAGCATGCCTTGAATCACTGTCCCGTGATTGAGTCAGATTCAGTCTCGAAGATGAATGTCGAGGAGTCCTTGTCCTATGCCTCGAAAAGGATAACGCCTTATGTGAAGAAGTAGGACTGGAAGTCGGATAACAACGTTAAGATACCAAAAATAACTCAGCTCCTTGTGTAGAGGTATCTCGAGGCACTCTTAAGGACTCAACTCCTTGTAATACTGCTGAGTGCTTAGCCTGGACTGCAGGAAGCAGAGTCGAGGCAGGAGTTAATTTGGCAAGCATGTTACCAAACTCCTGATGCAGAATAGTTTCCAACATATTCTGCAAAGCCGGCATTGAGACCACTGAATCTGGTACATTTGGTGTGGCTACAGTCTCTGAAGAAGACAACCTCAAGGAAGAATGTTTCCTCGATTTGGAGACATGTTTCCTGGGGAACCTCAGATCCACCGGTTCTAAGGGTGGCATGTCCAGAGGAGTTGGCTTAGCTATCTTACCTGAGGGAGACAGTGAGGATAATGGCACCTCAGGAGAAGATTTAGCTGATTTCCCCGAAGACGAGGACTTTCCCATCGAGGAAGGATTAACCGAGGTCGAGGTTAAAGGTTTTTGCCCCATAGAAGACTTCGCTGGAGTCGAGGTTGAGGCTGGAATTGGGGTCATGGCCTTAGGTAAAGGCCAATCCATTCCCCCAATATTTTTTCTATCTGGACTCAACAACGTTTAAGAGCTCACTGTTGAAGTGTAGCACAACGGTCGCATGACTCCATTTGCGTGAGTCAGTGATGGAGATCGTGCGTTGACACTGGCTACACTTCTTGAACCCTGTGACCGGCCTGGAAATGGAATGGAACAAGGCCACGGCAGGCTGAAGCCATGGAGTAGGCCCCACTGACATGAAAGAAAATCAACAAAAGTTTAACTTTTTTTTTTTTTAATAAACGCGAAATTAACACAGCGACCCTGTAAAACAAAATACACAAGCCACGGTGAGAGAAGGCATGAGTTTAGAACTAACTCTCATGCAGAGCTTTGAAATGAGAGCTTCTCGGCTCCACAGAAAACTTAGAGCTGAGGAGACGCACGCCCAATGTCGGGTAGGAAGGCACTCACGCATGTGCGATGCGACAGTTGCAAACTTTCTGAAAGTTCTTCAAGCAAGTTTGCTTGCGAGGCTGTCCACATCGGGTCTCTGTGGATGATATCACCCATATGTTGAGAATATGCTGCCTGCTTGTTCTGGGATAATGCACAACCTTAACGAGGTTTAGTGAATAGGGTTAGAAGTACAGTAGCATTTATTTACAGAGTGGGCCAAGAGTAGGTTTTACAGTATTTATTCATTATTTTTTTTTATTTTACAGGTATTGAATAAGTATAATATACTACTTAACGATAATCAAGTAAAAGTAAAACGATGTAACTGATACAAAAACTTCACAAAAATGTTATTTATGACACCTTTAAAATAAAAAGAAAATGTATAAAATTTTATTTTTAAGATTCCAATCAAGTTATAAAATGCATGAAAATATACTAATCACAACATATGTTCTATTTATCACTCCATACTTAAGGATTTGCCACTTGCCTTAAATGCTAGCTGAATGGTTTCCATAGTCTTTTCAGGTCTACATACCACAGATAAGGCAATTACATATTCTCTTAGATCAATTGTATCATCTTCACTCTGGAAATACAAAACATGAAAATAGAATATATTAAGATTTTACCGTATTTTTTGCTCCATAAGACATACTTTTTTCCCACCCAAAAGTGGGTGGAAATAAGGGTGCGTATTATGGAGCGAATACCCTTGTACCCCTGTACCTTTTTTTAAATCCTGCCGTCCATCGCTGTATCTTTCACTGAAGCTGCCCTTGTCTCTGCTGACTCCCAAGTACCCCCGTACCTTTTTTAAAATCCTGCCGTCCATCACTGTATGGCAGGAGCTTTTAGCGATCCTGCTCTTCCCTCTGCTGACTCCCGAGCTGAACTCCAAGCGTCAGAGTGGAGCATGAGGCAGGTGTAAGCTTAATGCGTTCCTGCCTGGTCCCACTCCGCTCCATGAATGGCTGCAGTCAGTTCTTGCGAGAACTGACTGCAGCCATTCACAGAGCGGGACTAGGCAGGAACGTGATAAGCTCGTGCCTGCCTCATACTCCACTCTGATGCTCGGAGTTCAGCTCGGAGTCAGCAGAGGGAAAAGCAGGATCGCTGAAAGCTCCTGCCATAAAGCAATGGACGGCAGGATTTAAAAAAGGTACAGGGGCCTGCATGCTTGCCTCAGGGTGGGGGGCCCTGCCTGCCACTAGGCTAGCCTGATGTCACTAGGCGACTAAGCCTGCCTTCCTGCCTGCCACTAGGCCTCTAAGCCTGCCTGCCTGCCATGTGCCCTGTCCCGGCCTACCACTAGACTACCAGATGAGGGACAGGGTATAGAGCCTGGCAGGGAAGGGGGATAGGGTGCAGAGCTTGGCAAGGAGTGTGGGGTTGGATGCAGAGCCTGGCAGGGAGAATTTGGTTCAGAATGTTTTTTTCTTGTTTTCCTCCTCTAAATCTAGGGTGTGTCTTATGGTCAGGTGTGTCTTATAAAGCGAAAAATACAGTAATTTAATATTGTTGGTCTGATTTATTCACTGAAACTACCACTCTTTCCTCTGTACCTTAATGAATCTGCTTTCAGGTGCCAAAACTATTTGCTGACTTGAACTAATTTATGAATAAACCTGATTCTAAAATATTATAGAATACAATAGAATTGCAGATTATATATAGTCAATGAAATCAACTTCGGCATACTATTCATACTGAAATTAATCATAAAGCATTCAAAAAGTTATTAAAAACATACTTTTTTCAAAAGGCTTTTGGTACTGATTCCTTTCTGAATGATCACATACATTATTAATTTGAGAGGTTTACAGGCAATTAACCTACTATTTAATTTTGTGTGGATGGACTTGAATGTATCTTAGATATGAATTATGAAATAGGTATTTTCTTTACATTATGGATGGCGTTCTTTTCAGTTTGTATTTATGTAATTTTAATGTAATACGCTGAGAACTTAAAGCCTATATGGCTGAACTGCAAGGTGCCCCCGCGTCTTGAGGTATGTAAGTTTGGGGTGCTCTCAGCACTTAAAGATGAACCTGATTACTGATAAAGCACAGTTACTTACCGCAACAAGTGTTATACGGAGACAGCAGCAAGATATTCTCACATATGGGTGACGTCATCCATAGAGCCCAGTACGGACAGTGTAAAAAGTGAACTATCACTTTAAGGGCCTCTTTTACAAAGCCGTGCTAGTGGCTGCCCTGCGCTAACGGCCCCGAAGCCCATAGAGATTCAAAAGGCTTCGGGGCTGTTGCCGTACGGCTTTGTAAAAGAGGCAGTAAATTTTATGAGCTTCACGACTACCTGCACCGCACATGTGTGACTGCCTTTCCACCTGATGTTCGCTCGTGCTCCTCAGTTCTGTAAGCAAGCTAAGAATCCAACCAGGGGAGAAGGGTAGGCATCAAACCACTGACGAGATTAAAAGGTGGATGGATGGTTAAAAAAAAAAAAAAAAAAAGATCTTTCACAAAATGAAAAATAAGATGAGCAATAAAATGTTATTTGTGACCAATACATGGAATGCAGAAAACAATAAAGTAACAGTGCTGAAGATTGGAATTGGATAAGAGTAAGAGATATTCGAACACTGAACATATATAGAGGGATAAAGTATCTTGATGATTATGTTGATTATTCCACCCTGAAACGCAAGGTCACTGTTGTTGAAAGCAGTGCTGTGGAGAGGATTTGCTGGCTACATCTAAAAAGAGCCTGTCAGGATGACGAGGATCAGCAACTGCTAAAGTCTTCCCTAGAGACATCGAAACATGAGGTAAGAAGTGATAGAAAGGTCTGTAGGGTTGTTGGATAAGCGACCCTGATCTAAAGTAGAGGAAAGAACTACAGGTTCTTGAGACATCGAATATTAGAGTATGGCCAGTACTTTAAGAGTAGAAAGAATTGGAAAGGATGCTTCCAGTTCAGGAGAAAACATAATCTGCTTCCAGATGAGTGAATTAAAAAGGTTCTCCAGACTAAGTAGTTTCATTCTCTTGAAAGGGAGATAAAGAAAAAGAACCTCTGTTAATATAATTAAATTGACTTAGCATAGAAGAGGGGTTAAGATGAAGAGCACTGAAGCACATGCAGTGACTGTGTGCCAAGTGAGAAAGAAATGTAATGGACTTGTGAGAAAAGCCAAAAAGAGACAGGTCTACAACAAAATATCCTAAAAAGGATGTAGTGGCCTTCTCCACCCCTACAGCCACTCCCAAACCTCCAGGTTTATGAATAATAAAAAAGAGGATGGAGGAAATGGTAGTGAATAGAAAGTCTTAAGGAGTGGTTGTAGGGAAAATAACCGCGAGGAAAAAGAAAAAACGCCTTCTGAAAAGCACTGTAGAAACAATGATGGTACAGTGGAAGGCAGGATTGATGAAAAAATCCAAATAATCCTGTGATGACCAGAAAAAAACAGCCCACGGATAAGAAATAAGCAATGGAGTAAGTGATAAGGTGTAAGCCTCATTAATCCTTGCTATTGGCCTCACAGAATCGTTTGAAAAGAACATGACAAGAACTACCTGTAGAGCAGGGGTCTCAAAGTCCCTCCTTGAGGGGCGCAATCCAGTCGGGTTTTCAGGATTTCCCCATGAATATGCATGAGATCTATGTGCATGCACTGCTTTCAATGCATATTCATTGGGGAAATCCTGAAAACCAACTGGATTGCGGCCCTCAAGGAGGGACTTTGAGATCCCTGCTGTAGAGGATCTGCATAAAAATAGTTTTCACAGCAACCTGTGAACTACTATCTGCCCACCCACCCCAGGCTCAAATTACTCTTATACTACTTCTAAATTACCCTTCATATTTCTCCAGCTGATCTTAACAAGAACAATCTGCACAACCTGAAACACCTAACCCCCAATCCCTCTCACCAGATCTGGAAACTCACCCTTTTCCCCACACCTGAAGAGGTACTGAGAGGATCTGCTCTGCTGAGAAAATAACAAATACATCCAATGGAACATTTTGTCTGGTGGTATTCAAACTTGGGAAAGGTAAACTTGGGTTTTGGTGGGTTATATTTTTGCAGTTCTCTTTTTAGCTCAGCAAAATCAGTCAGGCAGTAGTGTAGTCTTTAGAAAAGGAGGGAAGAGGACATTCTCCTTCTGAGAGGAGAAAAGTAGAAGACATATCTTTGGGTGCGTATTTTGCTCTGAGCTTTGATAGGTTTGGGAAGAAAAGCTCAATTGTAGGTTTCTTTCTAAAAACAGTTTATATCTTAAAAGAACAAACTTTTAATAAAATCCTAAGGCTCTCTATACTAGTCTAATATATTCCTAGTAGTTTAAAAAGATTAATTAATTAGCTCAATAATAAGATGCAGACAGTAGTCCAGCAGCAGGAGGGTTGCTATCCAGTCTTTTGCATTGAGTGTCACATGTATGACTTTCTCCCGGATGGCGAGAAGTTATATGTGTGTATTTGCTGCAAAGAGCTCCTAGCTCTTAGAGAACAAGTGCGTTCCCTTGAGGCTAGAGTAGCAGACTTGGAGGAGCTGAGGGAGACAGAGATGTACATAAAGGAGACCTACAGGGATGTTGTAGAGAAGTCCCACCTCCAGTCTGGTAGCCCCTGTGCTGCCTTGGATGAGAAAGGTCTCCTGGCCTACTTCCTGGTGAAGTAGGAAATAATCCTTTAGCTAGGACCCAAGGGATGCAATATCCTCTCGCACCAAGGATGTCTCTCCAGGGGCTTCTGCCCAGGAGGGAAAAGTTATGACAGCGGTTGTAGTTGGTGATTCGATTATTAGGCATGTAGGTGGCTGGGTGGCTGGTGGGCCTGAGGATCGCCTGGTCACTTGCCTGCTTGGTGAGAAGGTGGTGGACCTTACGCTTCACATAGGATTTTAGATAGTGCTGGTGAGGAGACAGCTGTCCTGGCACATGTAGGTACTAATGACATAAGAAAATGTGGGAGAGAGGTTCTGGAAGCCAAATTTAGGCTCTTAGGTAGAAAGCTGAAATCCAGATTATCCAGGGTTGTATTTTCAGAAATGCTCCCAGTCCCACGTGCAGGACCCAAGAGGCAGGTAGAGCTCCAAAGTCTCAATGCATGGATGAGATGATGGTGCAGGGATGAGGGATTTAGATTTGTTAGGAACTGGGGAACCTTCTGGGAAAGGGGGAGCTTGTTCTGAAAGGACGTACTCCACCTTAATCAGGATGGAACCAGGCTGCTGGCGCTAACTTTTAAAAAGGAGATAGAGCAGCTTTTAAACTGAGATGTGGGGAGAAAGCCGACAGTCGCCCGGGAGCGGATGGTTCGGTGTAAGGTATCCTTGGAGGATACTATTGAAACAGGATATTTAGGGAGTCCCGATAGAGAGGTTCCAATAATGGTGAAAGAAAGCCAGGAGGGCTTAAGAGGAAGGCAGAGTAAAAGACTCAAATTTTCCCTGTCTTCTCAGCAGCCTGTAGTTGCAAGGAAAAAACACAATTTGAAGTGTCTGTATTTAAAAAATAAAATAGGAGAGTTAGAGTATATAGCACTGAATGATGAGAAAGACATAATAGGCATCTGGTAGAAGGAGGACAATCAATGGGATACTGTGTTACCTGGGTACAAATTATATCACAAGGATAGAGTAGATCAAATTGTAGGGGGGTTGCGCTATATGTTAAAGAGGGAATTGAATCAAATAAAATGAACATTCTGCATGGCATAGATAGCAGTGTGGAATCCTTATGGATAGAAATTCCATGTGTGAAGGGAAGGAATATAAAGGTTGGGTTATATTACTGTCCCCCAGGACAAAATGAGCAGACAGAAGAAGAAATGTTTTCAGAGATTAGGAAAATTGGAAAAATGGGCAACACTATAATAATGGGCGATTTCAATTAATCAAAAGAATGTAATCCTACTATTTTAAAGAATTGAGAAGCATATGTTGTTTCATCCATATATCAGAAAGTCATATGCTGGACACAGATCACAGTCTTAACTGGTAATTATAGTCCATAGAGGGATATACAGGCTGTCTAAAACTAGAAATGCTCTCACATCTACGAGGAGCACCCCAAATAAATTTTTGGAGAAAAAAAGACCTCAGTTAAAGGGCTTCATGGGTCTATAAAAACTCCAAAAGGGTTCGCAAAAGTCAGTCAAACAACAATCAAATCTTCATTCATACCCTCAAGGAACAATCCCCAAGACTGGAAATTCAAAAACATTGTGCTCTAAATCATATACAAATCAGCACTGTGGCAGCGTCAAAGAAAGCAAATAGAATGTTAGGCATGATAAAGAAAGATCAGAGAAAGTAGATCAGAGAAAGTTATAATGCCGCTTTATAGGGCAATGGTCAGACCACACTTGGAATACTGTGTCCAACACTGGTCTCCCAACCTAAAGAAGGATATAAAATTGCTGGAGAGGGTGCAGAGACGAGCAACGAAGCTAATAAAAGGTATGGAGAACTTGGAATACGAGGAACAACTTAAGAGACTGGGATTGTTCTCCCTTGAGAAAAGGAGACTGCGGGGGGATATGATCGAGACTTTCAAAATACTGAAAGGAATTGACAAAATAGAGCAGGAAAAAAAATTATTTGCAATGTCCAATGTGACACGGACAAGAGGACATGGACTGAAGCTAAGAGGGGACAAGTCCAGGACAAATATCAGGAAGTTCTGCTTCACGCAACGAGTGGTGGACACCTGGAATGCTCTCCCAGAGGAGGTTATTGCGGAATCCACTGTTCTAGGATTTAAAAGCAAACTAGATGTGGGTGACTAAAATTACACCAGGTGTACATCTGGCTGGGCCTCCGCGTGTGCGGATCGCTGGACTTGATGGACCGAAGGTCTGATCCAGAGATGGCAGTTCTTATGTTCTGTAATTTATAGCAAAAATAGCATGGGGCACTTAACTTCAGCTGCAGGTCCAACAGCGTTATATCATCTACCAGTCGTCTTCAAAAGAAGTCAAGAATCAAACACCTCATCTATATCACTCAACAGGGAATACCCGTTTCTTTTGTCAAAGCTGTGTCAAGGGTTTACCAACAGGGCAGCGCTGCTGCAAAGATGCCTTTACACAGGTCTAATCCAAATGCCAGAAAATGGCACTGTGGTTTCAAAGACGCTCAGACACAGTTTAAATTTACTCACAGCTCTTCCCCTTTCAATGATGCCTTTACTAGGAAGGAGTTTAATCCAAGGGAATTCACTGCCCACTTGCACTCAAATGGCCCCGATTGGTTAAAGCCAGAGGATGACACACTTACATGGGCAGAGCTTGACTGGATATCGAGACTTATACTGTGCTTTACATAGTCACTAAAAGTACTGTCAACATATGGAAAATGAACTTACAAACTGCCATTTTCCTGTAATAATGTACTATATAAAAGAACACTTATCAAAAAACGAAAGACCATTGCACTCTGTTGTTTAAGCCACCAGGACTAACAGTGCCCAAATGGTAAATCCACCGTTGCTCTCTCTAGTGGAGATACCGTCGCCAATTGCCCCATCTTGTAGCTTCCTTGCATTTTTCTAAAACTATGCATTCTAACTCCATAAATTCATGATGAAAATCTTTACAGTCAACTACTAAAGGTTCCTCCATTTGATTCGTATGGAGGCAAGATTTATGCTCTTGTAGCCTGGTCTTCAACACCCGAGATGTCTGACCAACATACAGTAGTGCACAAGTACATTGAATGCAATATATCACACCACTTGATCTAAATGTAGTGTGAGAATGCACAGTATATTCAAACATCTCTGTATCTCTGTTTGAATACACTGCATTCTCAATTTGGATCTTTTTCGGGCCTTACTATAAATTTTTGGAAATCTGAGGCACTTCCGATATCGGTTCCTTGCGTCTCTTGCACTCTGCCAGTCCTCCCATGGCAATTACTGATTTGAAATATTTAGGAGTTGAGTCCGAGTATACCAGTGGAACATTGTCTTGAAGACTGAAAGCTTCTGAGATTGAAAACTTCAGAAATTCTTGTACTCGCTGGGGAGACTTCCCACTATCCCTCTTCGGGAGAATTGCACTGGTGAAAATGGTGTTATTACCCAAGCTGTTATATCCTATGCAGATGATACTCTTTTGGGTCAAACACACACATGAGAGATTTTGCTCCATTATAGGCTCGTTTATATGGTGCTTGTGCACAGAATGCATTAGTTATCAAAAATTAGTACAGGGATGAGAGTGTGTTTGGGGGGGCTGGGCTTACCAGACTTATGGCTATATAATGTTGCCACATTGCTTAGATGGATTCATGAAGCACACACGCTGGGTTCGCCCCTACAATGTCATGGCTTACATATCTTTAGATACTTGGAGACCGGGGGTACCTTCAGGATGTAAACTTTGGCTGGATGCACTTCACAGAGCCTGGCACTGGTGGAGGAGACATGTGGGAGGTGTGGTTGGCAACTGGGCTATGCTTCTGATAATTGATAATCCCAGTTTCCCACTGGGGGAATGGTTTGGGCGGGGACACTACTTAGGTCACTGCACGGAGAGCCGGTCGAGTGCCTCTTTCCCTGCGCCGGCAACCCTTAGGCAACAGTGGGAGATTCCTCATCAGTCTTTCTTCTCCTACCTACAACAGTGACACTATTATCTCAGCGAGCTTGTCAAGTCCTCACAGGGAGGACCATTCCTAAAAATTGACCAGTTCTTTCTATATCTTCCTTCCTCTGCTAACTCTGGTAATAGACTAGGGAGAGATGAGCGGGCCATCCCTTTCATGGCCACTCTGGCTTGGGCCTAGTCCCTTGACTTGGGGGAAGAAGTCTCCAAGCGTCTCTTACAGGATTGCTTTCTGGGGGCTGCCAGGAGATCACACAATGCCTTAATACAGGAAATGCTGTTCAAGATCCTGCATAGGACGTACATCACTAGATGTTAGGGCTGATTTGGGGAAGTCTGATGAGTATGTGAACTGTAAGCATAAGCGAGGGTTCCTTCTACATATGCTGGTTGAATGTGAGGAATTGGGAACCTATTGGAATGGCATTTTAACTTTTCTTTTTTTTTATCAATAAATGTTTATTGAAAGTTTTTTTGTTTGAAAATATACAAACCAGAATATAAATATCAGGGACAACAAAGTGGAAAGCAAGCATACAAAGAGCACAACAAAAAAAGAAATCTACAAGTCTCATAAAGCACCCCCATCAATACAAACAGCAGAAATTGCTCCCAACAATACAAACAAGCCCCCAATATTCATCAGTAACCAGAACTCCACAGTACCCCCCCCCCAACCACCCTCCAGCTCCACCACCCTCAGAGAGGGACTCCCTGTTGTTTCTTCAGGAAAGTCCCCCCAACCACAATTCCCCCCCCCCAACAGAAAGAAGCTCAAAATAAAGATTCAATTTTTTCAAGTATTCGTGTCCAAGTCCGGGTGTAAGTATAATAGTTACCATGTTGCTTTGCAATAGACAGCTCCATTTGAAAAATAAACTGAATTTTAAAGTCCAATCCAATTGAGTAGGTGCTAGTCCCTGTTTCCAATGAGCAGCAATCAAGCATTTAGCTGCCGCCAATCCCCAGCGTCGAAGCTTAGTTTGCCAAGAATATAAACTAACATTATAAAGGCCTAACAAACATCCCTGTGGAGAAAAGGGCAATAAAATTTGTAACAAGTGTGATAAACATCCCACAACCTCTCTCCAGAAGGGCTTTAGAACAGGACAGTCCCACCAAATATGCAAAAAGGTCCCCAGAGCCAACCCACATCTCCAACACAATGCCGAAAAGCTAGGAAACATTCGATGGAGACGTTCAGGTGTATAATACCATCTGAGGACCACTTTATAGGCATTTTCCTTAATAAGTGCACAAGAGGAGGCCTTGCCTACTTCCATAGTAATCAGAGCCCACTCCTCAACAGAAAAAGTACAGTACAAGTCCACTTCCCAAGGCCGTTGGTAGAGAGCCGGAAAAGAAAAGGAGCCCCGAATATATTGGTAAAGAACAGAGATAGGTTTAGGAAGGTTCCCAAGAGTGACCCACATGTGAGCAAAAGGATCGATAGATTGAATGGGCCCCCTATCCCACTTCTGAGAGTGAAGAAAATGACATATCTGAGAATAGGCCAGAAAATCTCCCCTGGGCAAGGCAGCACTGATCCGGAAGGTTTCAAAAGACACTAGGACCCCCTTCTGAAGAACATCACGAAAGGTATATAACCCTATTTGTTCCCACCGCACAAAAACAGAACTCTCCCTACCGGCCGGGAACATGGGCTCCTCCCGCATCGCACCAAGAATTGATGGGATCACCCCAGCTCCCTAACGCCGTCGAGTAACACACCACACTTTCAAAAGATGTTCCAAAAACGGATTCCCAGGAACCGCCAATTTCTGAACACCAAGGGAAGAGGACCAAAGCCAATGTTTCAAACAAGGGCGTCCCACAAAATGTTGTTCCATGCGCACCGCCGGCATTTTAACTTTTCTAAAGGGTTTGTTGTACCAGCAAATCCAATGGTCTTATAAGGTACTGGTGCTCACATTCAAAACACATAAATCCAGAGAACCAGCTTTTATTGAAAAACTACTCATCTCTCACGCTCCCTCTAGAACGCTCAGATCTTCCCAAAATTTACTCTTTGTTCCCTCTCAAGACATTCTGCACTCGCTGTACATCCTCTTTTGCAGGTACTGCTCCCTTATCTGGAACTCTCTGCCCCCTTAGGGAGAAATCCAACTTAGATAAATTTAAAGGAACTCTAAAATCCTTCCTATATAGTTTGAGCACTGAAGATAGCTCTTTCCTTCTTGTTTCTGTAAAGGGAGTTCTAAATTAAATGACTCACCCACCCTCTCGTTCTATCCTTTCTCTCTTTCCTTGAATTTATTGTAGTTCTCCCTTCTGTTTCGTCTGTTTTGTCTTAGCAATGTTATTTGGTTTTTGTATTTTTAATCCCCCTTTTTTAATATATTGTATAGTTGCCTAGAAGTTTGTTAAGTCATCAACCAAATTATCATTAAACTTGAAACTTGATTTGGACAGACAAGGCCTTTCGCAAGATCAATGCAAGTTCATAGCCATTGCACTCTTACTGGCTAAGAGACATATAATGCGGGTGTGGATGGCTAAATGTTCACCAGACATACGTGCGTGGTATGGATCCATGTGAGAGATGGCCACTTGGAAACTACGGGGGGGGGGGGGGGGGGGGGAACACCACGACTAGAGATTGAGGAAAAAGAACTATTAGGCTTTGTGGCATGCGTTTTCAGCCAGTGACTTGGAAGAGAGTTGAGCACAATTATTATTTTGGATATTAATCTTGGTATGAACCACAAGGGGGGGGGAGACTAGAGAGGGTAAGGGGGGATTTCATCACCACTTATTGGTGGGGGAGGGGATGGTAATAAGTAAAAATATGGTTTTGTGTTGGTTCAGGGAGAAGGTTGTTTACTATAAAACCTATTGCTAAGATAAAGTTACCTATTACCTATAGGTAATACCTAAAGCCTATTGCTACCTATTATCTATAGCCTATTGCTAAACGAAAAAAAAAAAAAAATGGGTGGTGGGGGCATCTGTTTAGAAATAATAGTATATTGTTATTGTTAGACATATTAGTATAACCTATTGTATTGTTTACTATAAATCCTATTACTAAACATGTTACCTATTACTCAATCAGTATAGCCTATTGTTAAAAATAAAAAGGGGGGTTATCTATTGTTAAAAATATAAAGGGGGTTATCTGTTGTTTAGGATTAATAGTATAACCTAACCTATTGTTTATTATAAAACCTATTATTATTAAAATAAAAAGGGGGGGCTTATCTGTTGTTTAGGAATAATAATAGTATAACCTATTCTACTGTTTATTATAAAACCAAATACTAATCAAAAAGTTAGCTATTACTCAAAAAGTAACTATTACTCAGAAATATAGCCTATTATTACTAAAAATAAAAAGGGGGGTTATCTGTTGTTTAGGAACAATAGTATAACGCAAGGAGGCAACAGCACATCAGGGCAGCGGCGAGAGTAGCTCCGTCCACCCCCACCACGACAGCAGTAGGCGCCCGGGCCCCCCTCCTCCCTAAAAGGAGGCGAGCCGAGCGCCTTTGTGAAGAGCCTTCAGAAGAACCAAGTCGCTAACCACAGGACACCCAGGGGGCAAAGCTAGCTGCACACCGGGCACCACTCCTACACACCGAGGGACCATAGGAGCAAGAAATGAGAAATGGAGGCAGCAGGAACCCAGCGGAGCTACCCAGTATACTGCACCGAGTGTCATATGTATGACTACCTCCCCTCCGGGAGGCAGGCGTACATATGCGGTCGATGCCAGGAACTGGATAGCCTGAAGAAGGAGGTCGGGAGACTGCAGGTCAGGGTCCAGGAGCTGGAGGGACTCCGCACCATAGAGGAACCGTGCTGGGCAACTGAGGATACTAGAGAGAGCCACATCACGGAGCAAGTTAGAGAGCTCGAGAAATTAATCGAGGAGGCCTGCAGGATGGTGGAGGCACAGGACCACCAGCAAACCAGAAGGGAACCAACAGTTGGAGGACAGAATCCACCAGACGATCTTGCGGAGGATCTGGACAGGCAGAACCAGGAGGAAGGATTAGCAGACCGCGCCACAAATACAGACCTGAGACCAGAGAGGCAGCTGAGGAAGGGGAAATCTGCAATCGTGGTGGGAGACTCAATCCTGAGAGAAGTGGACAGTCACATAGCAGGAGGGAGAGAGGACCGACTAGTGACATGTCTCCCGGGGGTAAGAACGAAGGAAGTCATCGACAGAATTGAAAGAATCCTGGAAGGAGCCGATACGGAGGAGACAGCAGTAATAATCCAAGTTGGAACCAACGATGTCAGCAGGAGGAACTACAACAGGACTACACTAACTGAGCAGTTCAAGATCCTGGGGAGGAAATTGAAGCTGAGGACAAAGAGGATAGCCTTCTCAGAGATCCTGCCAGTACCGAGGGCGGATGCAAGGAGGCAGACCGAGCTGCAAGCAATAAACGGTTGGCTGAGGAGATGGTGCGAAGAGGAGGGTTTCCACTTTGTATGGAACTGGACAACTTTTTTGGGGAAGAACAAGCTCTACAGGAGGGACGGACTGCACCTGAGCACGGCTGGGACGAGGATGCTGGCACGCAACATCCAGAGCGACATAGACTTGGCTTTAAACTAAGGAGAAGGGGAAAGCCGATAGTCGATCTGACCTCGAAACATCGGACAAAAGTATCAAACAAGGATACTGAGCCAGGGAATCGTAAAAGAGGGCTCGGGACTGAGAGGGAACTTTTGGAAAAAGGACCCAAGGACGCAATGCAGAGGCCCAAGGCACAAATGAAACTAGCAAGCAGGATTAAGAGAAAACAACAGGAGCCAGAGGGGCATCCAAAATGGGGAAGCAGGCTGAGAACGAGATAGACACACCACAGGAAGAGGATGAACGAAACAAGGCTCGGGAACTGGCAACCCATGAGGGAGTCGGCAGGAGCGCCAAACCACGAGGAAAACCAACAGGGAAGACAAACAACCAGGACTTAAATTGCCTATACACTAATGCTAGGAGCCTAAGAGCCAAAATGGGAGAGCTGGAAGTCATAGCCAGTAAGAAGAACCTAGACATAATTGGAGTCACAGAAACATGGTGGTCTGATGACAACAAATGGGATGTGGTCATACCAGGGTATAAACTCTATAGGAGAGACAGGACACACAAGAAGGGTGGAGGAATAGCGATATATATAAAGGACTCCATTCCTTCAACCAGGATGGAAGCAGCAGTAAGGGCGGACGGCTTGGAATCACTATGGGTTAAGCTACAAGGAGGACCTGGAGCAGACATAAAATTGGGTCTGTACTATCGCTCACCTGGACAACCGGAAGCAATCGACCAGGACCTGGAGGCTGAATTGAGGCAGGTATGCAAAAGTGGAAGGGTGGTGGTGATGGGCGACTTCAACTACCCTGGGATAGACTGGAGTATTGGACACTCAAACTGCACGAGGGAGACCAAATTCCTGGAGGCTATGAGGGACTATTTCATGGAACAGCTGGTCACGGAACCAACACGGGGAGATGCCACTCTTGACCTAATCCTCAACGGGCTAGGGAGACCCGCAAAAGAGGTGGCGGTACTAGCGCCGCTAGGAAACAGCGATCACAACATGATCCAGTACAAGCTAGAAAGTGGATCATCAAAGGTGACAAGAACCACAACGAGAGCACTCAATTTCAGAAAAGGGAATTACGATGCCATGAGGAAAATGGTGGGAAAGAAACTCAGCGGCAACTCAGGGAAGATGGAGACCGCAAAAAAAGCCTGGTTCCTACTCAAGGGCACGGTGCACGAAGCACAGAACCTGTACATCCCCAGGTTCAGGAAGAGGTGCAAAAAAGAATCAAACCATAAACCCAGTGTGGATGACAAATGCAATGAAAAAGGCGATAAGTGACAAGAAAGCATCGTTCAGAAAATGGAAAAAGGACCAAACAAAGAACAAACAGAAGGCGCACAAAAGACACCAAAGGGAATGTCACCAAGTGGTTAGGAAAGCAAAAAGAAAATATGAGGAGAGACTGGCGTGGGAAGCAACAAACTTCAAATCATTCTTCAGGTACGTGAAGGGGAAGCAACCGGCCAGGGAGGAAGTGGGACCATTGGACGATGGAGACAAGAAGGGAGTGGTAAAGGAGGAAAAAGAGATAGCTGACAAATTAAATAAGTTCTTCTGGTCAGTCTTCACGAGAGAGGACACATCCTATATTCCAGAACCCGAGGAGTCATAAATGGGGATCAGGATGAAAAGCTGGTCTAACTAAACGTAAGCCAAGAGGATGTCCTCCGACAGATAGACAGACTAAAGAGCGACAAATCACTGGGTCCGGACGGCATCCACCCAAGGGTACTCAAAGAGCTAAGAACGAAATAGCAGAACCACTTTGCCAAATATGTAACCTATCCTTAAAAACTGGGGAGATCCCGGAGGACTGGAAAATAGCAAATGTCACGCCCATCTTTAAGAAGGGTTCAAGGGGTGACCCGGGAAACTACAGGCCGGTGAGCTTGACCTCGGTTCCGGGAAAGATGATGGAAGCACTGGTCAAGGACAGCATATGTGACCATATAGAAAACAATGGACTACTGAAGGCAAGCCAGCACGGCTTCTGCAAGGGAAGGTCGTGCCTCACAAACTTACTGTGCTTCTTTGAGGAGATAAACAACCAGGTAGATAAAGGGGAATCCATAGACATCATTTACCTTGACTTCCAAAAAGCCTTCGACAAGGTACCACACGAACGGCTGCTTAAGAAGCTGTGGAACCACGGGGTGCAAGGGGATGTCCACTGATGGATCAAAAACTGGCTGGCAGGCAGGAAACAGAGGGTTGGAGTAAAGGGCCATTACTCAGACTGGCTATGGGTCACGAGCGGAGTTCCGCAGGGGTCGGTGCTGGGACCGCTCCTATTCAATATATTTAACGACATGGAGGCGCGAACTAAATGTGAGGTTATCAAATTTGCGGATGACACCAAACTCTGCAGCAGGGTTAGAACTGTGAAAGACTGCGAAGACCTGCAAAAGGACCTAACGATACTGGAAGAGTGGGCAAAAAAGTGGCAAATGAGCTTTAACATAGAGAAATGCAAGGTCATGCATGTAGGGAAAAAGAACCCGATGTTCAACTACAAAATGGGGGATCATTGCTAGGGTTAAGTAACCTTGAAAGAGACCTGGGGGGTGATGGTAGACACAACATTGAAGGCGTCGGCACAGTGCGCGACGGCCTCAAGGAAAGCAAACAAAATGTTGGGCATAATTAAGAAGGGTATCACGGCCAGGACGAAGGAAGTCATCATGCCACTGTATCGTGCAATAGTGCGCCCACATCTGGAATACTGTGTCCAGTACTGTTCGCCGTACCTCAAGAAGGACATGGCAGTACTTGAGGGAGTCCAGAGAAGAATGACTAAACTGATAAAGGGTATGGAAAACTTCTCATATGCTGACAGGTTGAAAAAGCTGGGGCTATTCTCCCTGGAAAAGCGGAGACTTAGGGGAGACATGATAGAAACCTTCAAAATCCTGAAGGGCATAGAAAAGGTAGACAGGGACAGATTCTTCACACTGTGGGGAACCACAAGTACAAGGGGGCACTCGGAGAAATTAAAAGGGGGCAGGTTTAGAACACTAGGAAGTTCTTTTTTACCCAGAGGGTGGTGGGCACATGGAATGCACTTCTGGAGGCTGTGATAGGCCAGAGCACGTTACAGGGCTTCAAAGAAGGTTAGTATAGGTTCCTAGAAGATAAGGGAATTGAGGGTTACAGATAGGAGTAGAGGTAGGTTATAGGAATAGTCAGGGACCACTGCACAGGTGATAGGCCTGATGGGCCGCCGTGGGAGCGGACCGCTTGGCAGGATGGACCTCTGGTCTGACCCAGCGGAGGCAACTTCTTATGTTGTCATTTGCAGAGTACTTTTCCTATACTGTTTAGCGGTGTCTTATTATACTGTTGCCTTGGCTCATGTTTTTCGGGGAAGGGGGGGAATTATCTTGTTTTTTCACCTGTATTTGATGTAATTGTGCAATGTTTGTACTGATGTTTCCTCTGGCACGAAACTCAATAAACATATATATTTTTTTTAAAAAGAAAAGAATTAAAGATTTTGCAGACCTGCTTGTCTGGCTATAGAAGCATAGAAACATGACAGCAGATAAAGGTCAAGTGGCTCATCTAGTCTGCTTATCCACAGTAACCATTATCTCTTTCTCTCTCTAAGAGATCCCAAGTGCCTATACCAGGCCCTCTTGAATTCAGACACAGTCTCTGTTTCCACCACCTCTTCCGGGAGACTGTTCCACGCACCTAGAAACATAGAAAATGATGGCAGAAAAGGGCCACGGCCCACCAAGTCTGCCCACTCTGACCCACCCCCCTAATTTCTTCCATGAAGGGATCCCATATGCTTATCCCATTTTTTCTTAAAATCTGGCATGCTGCTGGCCTCGATTACCTGCAGTGGAAGATCATTCCAATGATCAACCACCCTTTCGGTGAAGAAATACTTCCTGGTGTCGCCATGAAGTTTCCCACCCCTGATTTTCAACGGATGCCCTCTTGTTGCTGTGGGTCCTTTAAGAAAAAAACATAAGAACATAAGAATTGCCACTGCTGAGTCAGACCAGTGGTCCATCATGCCCAGCAGTCCGCTCACACGGCGGCCCTCTGGTCCAAGACCAGCACCCTAACTGAGACTAGCCCCACCAGCGCACGTTCCTGTTCAGCAGAAACTTGTCTAACTTTGTCTTGAATCCTTGGAGGGTGTTTTCCCCTATAACAGCCTCTGGAAGAGCTTTCCAGCTTTCTACCACTCTCTGGGTGAAGAAGAACTTCCTTACGTTTGTACGGAATCTATCCCCTTTCAACTTTAGAGAGTGCCCTCTTGTTCTTCCTACCTTGGAGAGGGTGAACAGCCTGTCCTTATCTACTAAGTCTATCCCCTTCAGTACCTTGAATGTTTCAATCATGTCCCCTCTCAATCTCCTCTGTTTGAGTGAGAAGAGGCCAAGTTTCTCTAATCTTTCGCTGTACGGCAGCTCCTCCAGCCCCTTAACCATCTTAGGCGCTCTTCTCTGGACCCTTTCGAGTAGTACTGTGTCCTTCTTCATGTACGGAGACCAGAGCTGGATGCAGTACTCCAGGTGAGGGCATACCATGGCCCGGTACAGCGGCCCCTCTGCCACAAGAGGCCATCCGCTGAAAATCAGGGGTGGGAAATTTCATGGCAACACCAGGAAGGTCTTCTTCACCGAAAGGGTGGTCGATCGTTGGAATGAACTTCCACCTCAGGTGATTCAGGCCAGCAGCGTGAAGGATTTTAAAAGGAAATGGGATACACATGTGGGATCTCTAGGGGGGTAAATTCAAGGGGGTAGGGTTGTTGGAGTGGGCAGACTTGATGGGCTGTGGCCCTTTTCTGCCGTCATCTTCTATGTTTCTATGTTTCTATGTTTCATGATAACCTTCTCTGATCTGTTCTTGATCCCCTTCTTTATTATTCCTAGCATTCTGTTTGCTCTTTTTGCTGCCGCCGCACATTGTGTAAACGGCTTCATCGACTTGTCAATCAGAACTCCCAAGTTCCTTTCCTGGGAGGTCTCTCCAAGTACCGCCCCGGACATCCTGTATTCGTGCATGAGATTATTATTGGAACCACCGCCATAATCGTAAAGGCGGTGGTGTAGCTATTATTTTTACTTTACACTTATCCACGTTGAACCTCATCTGCCATGAAGTCATCCCTCCAGTAATCTTGAAAATTTTTTTTTCCTGTTTTGGATCTCATATTCACAATCTTATCTGAAACAGTTTAGAACTAGGTCAGTTACCATCTGCCTGGAAAAAAGCCTCAATTATCCCAATAATAAAAGATCACAAAATAGGACCTGAAAAAGCCACAAATTATCGACCTATCGCCAATATTCCTTTTTTGGCTAAACTAACTGAAAGGCTTGTATTTGAACAACTAACTGACTTTGTTGAAACGACTAATGTCCTCCATCCAAATCAAACAGGTTTTAGGAAAAATTATTCTACTGAATATTCACTGATTGGACTGACCACCAACATATTTTACCATTTGGATCACCACAATTCAGTAATTCTTTTCTCTCTGGATTTATCAGCAGCTTTTGACACCATTGATCATGCACTACTATTAGATAGATTAAAAACAATTGGAGTTGGTGGTCAAGTCCTTGCATGGTTTCATTCTTTTCTTTCTGATCGTTCTTCTACAGTTACCTTTAAAAATACAGTTTCAAAACCTTATACCACTAGCTATGGTATTCCCCAGGGATCAATATTGTCGCCACTTTTATTCAATATTTTTCTTTCTCCATTGCTCTGTATGTGTCAATCAATAGGCTTTACTACTTTCACCTATGCCGACGATGTTCAACTGCTTCATCCATTTAATCCAGATAACAAAAACGAAATAATTGAAATAAATAGAAAATTAGGAGAAATTAAACAATGGCTAAATTCAAACATGTTAGCCTTAAACGTCCAAAAATCCAAAGCACTATTTTTCCCTTGGAAAAAAGATATAAATTTAAATGCTCCGTTTACTTTAGATAATGTACAACTAAACCTAGTAAGTTCCCTAAAAATATTAGGAGTTACAATTGATGATAGATTATCCTTTCACGAACATATTACTAATACTGTCAGAACATGTTTCTTTAAATTGCGTATGATTCGATCAATTGCTAAATTTTTAGAGCCAAAATCATTAAACATACTTATTCATTCATTAATTATTTCAAAACTTGATTACTGTAACGCTTTATTAATAAATATCACCCAGAAAGAGAAAAAACATCTTCAGATAGTTCAAAATACAGCAATCAAATTAATATACAATTGCAAAAAATTTGACCATGTCACGCCACTTCTGATTGAATCACACTGGCTCCCTATCACTCATCGCATTACTTTTAAAATATTACTTTTAGTTTATAAAACACTGATTACAAACGAACCCCAATTCATCAACAGATTACTCATTCCATATAGTACTTTACGCTCATTAAGATCCACAGACCAAAATCTTTTAACAGTTCCATCATTAAAAATTTTTGGAACTCGTCGTACTGATATTTTTTCTGTTATAGCCCCACAATTATGGAATAGTTTGCCCCAGTATCTCAGAGTAGAAAACGATTTGAAACAGTTCAAAAGCAGCTTAAAAAGTTTCCTTTTCAAAGACGCGTTTAATGTATGAATCTAATTTTATTAATTCTTTTCCTTTTTATTTCCCTTACCTGTTGTTTTTTACCATTATTGTTCTCTTTAATATATACAATTGTAGTTCTACCCTTTCTTTCCCTATGTGTCCGTTAGTCTGTATGATTTTATTTATTAGTTTTTATGACAATGTATTAAATTTTAATTAACCTGTTTTATATATTTTTTATCTGTAAATCGCTTAGCAAATTAAATTAAGCGATTCAAGCCTAAAATAAGCTTGAAACTTGAGCTTGATTATGTCACGTTGCAGATCTTCGCAATCCCCCTGCGTCTTTACTACTCTGAATAACTAAGTATCATCCGCAAATTTAATCACCTCGCTCATCGTATCCATGTCCAGATCATTTATAAAGATGTTAAAGAGCACGGGTCCAAGCACCGAGCCCTGCGGCACCCCACTGGTGCTTCTTCCACCTCGATATGGCCCGTGACAAATTTGAACGTTTCAATCATGTCTCCCCTCTCTCTGCGCTCCTCGAGTGAGTATAGCTGCAACTTACCCAGCTGTTCCTCAAAAGGGAGATTCTTGAGTCCTGAGACCATCCTGGTGGCCATTCGCTGAACCAACTCAACTCTCAGCACATCTTTTTGGTAATGTGGCCTCCAGAATTGTACACAATATTCTAGATGAGGTCTCACCATGGATCTGTACAATGGAATTATGACTTCCGTCTTTCAGCTGGCGAAACTTCTACGGATACAACCCATCATTTGTCTAGCCTTGGATGAAGCTTTCTCCACTTGATTGGCCGTCTTCATGTCTTCACTAATGATTACCCCCAAATCTCGTTCTGCTGTAGTCCTTGCTAAGGTCTCACCATTTAGGGTGTAAGATCTGCATGGATTTCTGCTGCCAAGGTGCATGACCTTACACTTTTTGGCATTGAAATTTAGTTGCCAAGTCGTGGACCAACGTTCCAGTAAGAGTAGGTCCTGCGTCATACTGTCTGGCACTGTGCTATTGCCCACTATGTTGTATAGTTTGGCGTCATCGGCGAATAATGTAATTTTACCTCGAAGCCCCTGGGCCAGGTCGCTTACGAAAATGTTAAATAGGATCGGGCCCAAGACCAAGCCCTGCGGCACTCAACTGATCACCTCCGACGTTTCGGAGAGGGTATCATTCACCACCACTCTCTGAAGTCTACCTCTAAGCCAGTCTTTAATCCATGCAGTTAATGTTTCACCTAATCCCATCGAACTCATCTTGCTCAATAACCTGCGGTGTGGGACGCTATCAAAAGCTTTACTGAAGTCCAAGTACACGACGTCCAGGGACTCCCCCCATATCCAGCTTTCTTGTTACCCAGTCAAAGAAGCTGATTAGATTGGATTGGCAGGACCTTCCCTTTGTAAATCCATGTTGATGGGGATCTCGCAGATTCTCCTTGTTCAGGATCGTATCTAACTTGTGTTTGATTAGTGTTTCCATAAGTTTACTCACTATCGAGGAGAGACTCACCGGTCTATAATTCGCAACCTCCGTCCTGCATCCCTTTTTGTGGAGTGGAATGACGGCTGTTTTCCAGTCCAACGGAACTCTTTCTGTACTTAGGGAAAGATTGAAGAGCGCGAATAACGGTTCCGCCAGGACATCACTCAACTCCCTAAGCACCCTGGGGTGTAGATTGTCTGGTCCCATGGCTTTGTTCACTTTGAGTCTAGATAGTTCACAGAGACATAGAAACATGATGGCAGCCTAAAGTTTTGTTTCAGACAGAGGCAGAGCAAAATTAGATTACTGAGGCAGCCATGGCTCTTATATTATGGGTGGTAGACACAGCCATGAAAAATCATAGTAACATAGTAACATAGTAGATGACGGCAGATAAAGACTCGAATGGTCCATCCAGTCTGCCCAACCTGATTCAATTTAAATTTTTTTATTTTATTTTTTTATTTTTTTTCTTCTTAGCTATTTCTGGGCGAGAATCCAAAGCTTTACCCAGTACTATGCTTGGGTTCCAACTGCCGAAATCTCTGTTAAGACTTACTCCAGCCCATCTACACCCTCCCAGCCATTGAAGCCCTCCCCTGCCCATCCTCCACCAAACGGCCATACACAGACACAGACCGTACAAGTCCGCCCAGTAACTGGCCTAGTTCAATATTTAATATTATTTTCTGATTCTAAATCTTCTGTGTTCATCCCACGCTTCTTTGAACTCAGTCACAGTTTTACTCTCCACCACCTCTCTTGGGAGCGCATTCCAGGCATCCACCACCCTCTCCGTAAAGTAGAATTTCCTAACATTGCCCCTGAATCTACCACCCCTCAACCTCAAATTATGTCCTCTGGTTTTACCATTTTCCTTTCTCTGGAAAAGATTTTGTTCTACATTAATACCCTTTAAGTATTTGAACGTCTGAATCATATCTCCCCTGTCTCTCCTTTCCTCTAGAGTATACATATTCAGGGCTTCCAGTCTCTCCTCATACGTCTTCTGACGCAAGCCAGCAGGTTGAAATCTCCCAACAGCAGAACCTCCTCTTTCCTTCCAAACTTTTGGATATCCACAATCAGATCCTTATCAATTTGCTGCGATTGAGTCGGAGGTCTGTAGACTACACCCACGTAGATAGAAGTTCCATCTTCTCTTTTCAGAGCAATCCATATTGCTTCTTCCTCTCCCCAGGTCCCTTGCATTTCGGTCGCTTGGTCGCTTGATCTTTACATAGAGAGCTACTCCTCCACCTTTATGACCATCTCTGTCCTTCCTAAAAAGATTATATCCCGGTATGTTTGCATCCCATCCATGTGATTCACTGAACCATGTCTCTGTGATAGCAACAATATCTAGATCTGCCTCTAATATCAGGGCTTGCAGATCATGAACTTTGTTGCTTAGACTGCGAGCATTTGTGGTCATCACTTTCCAGCTATTTTTCAGCGATAATCTCCTTTCTCGTATGGATTTTTGTGTCGTTTCACTTTCCGTTGCAATACTAAGAAATGATTTGCTGATATTGCTTATGTTGCAGCCTTTACTACTATCACATCTTTTCTTTTGCCGGGGGTGGTCTCTATAATTGTCCTTCGTACATACACCACCCCTACCTTCTAGTTTAAATGCCTAGAAAAATATTGTCTAAATTTCTCTGCAAGGTTTCTTTTTCCTGCTGTAGTAATATGTAGCCCATCAGTGCAATATAGCTTCTTGTCCTTCCATGTATTTCCCCATCCTCCTATGTACCTGAAGCCTTCTTGATGACACCAGGCTCTGAGCCATCTATTAAAGTCCTCTGTGTTTTTCACTCTTTGCTCTCCTTTTCCATATGCAGGCAGTATTTCAGAAAAAGCTAAAGTCTTTACAAAAGGTTTCACGCCCTCACCAAGCTCCCAAAAAGCTTTCTGTGCTGCAAGTGTGGAGTTGTTGGCCAGGTCATTTGTTCCCAGATGGATAACAACATCAGTGTTAAAATCCTTAGTTTCTTCCTTAATTATAGTCAGTATTTGCCTGGAACTCCTGGTAGCTGAGGATCCTGGAAGACATTTCACTATTTTGGTCTCCTTGTGTTCCAAGGTTAATGCCTCTGATGATGGAATCCCCCAACAGTAATAGTTTTCTGTTTTTGGCTTTTTTATTTGTACTTAGTCTGTACATACACGAAGGAGATACAGTCAGGCAGCTATGCAGAGATGGCACATTTGGAGATGGAAATCCCTAATCTGTTAGATCAAAGGATACAAAAAGCTGGGAGGACTTCCTATGAGGCTTTGTACTGTCCAGATAATAAGCTAAAGCACACTTGCAATCTAAGGTATGAAGCATTGCTTCATCAGAATGAGAGTATGACTTAAGGAAGAAGACAGGAAGAACAACGGATTGATTGAGATGGAATTCCAATAATATCTTAGGGAGGAATTTGTATGGGTTCATAGGACAACCCTTTCATGACAAAATATGGTGTAAGGGTGATTTGCTACAAGAGTGTGAATTTCTGGCAGAAGTGAGTGCCCCCATATATGTGTACAGAGGCTAATCACACAAAGTTTAAATCATTGTTAATAACCATTTTTTTTCCAAGCAAGCTTTTAATATTGCCCTTCCATAAATATTCTGTATTGTTTTGCCCATACAGTGGTCCAGGTGACAGCTTGTTGATATGAGCAGATTCATAGATGTTTTTAACTCTACTTATCTCTTCTTTAGAATTAAGATATGAATGAGTAACTTTCCTATCATTTAATTGGAATTCTTTTATTTTTTAAATTGTGTATTGCTCACTGCTCTGGCCAATGTGTTGGTAATAGCAGTATATCAAATCATAAGAGCCAACTTTTCAAAATGATTAGAGGTGCTCAAAAGCTCTGCCCCAGGCACACACACAATATATACACACACAATATAATCTTATTAATACTAATGGTTAATCACAAAATTAAACTACACTATATGCTTCTCAACATTAATTTCTACCAGAACACCTGGCCTTGGTCACACATGCAGAACACAAATAACTTCTATGCAAAACTATCTGCCGTCAAGTTTCTATATTTCCATGTTTTCTATATAAACGAAACCCTAAGATGTCAGACTCTACATGCAGTACAGCACCAGAGAAACAGAAAGAAAATAATTTCTTCCTGAATAGTACAAAACCTATAGACAGCAGATTTAAATTCCCAAAACTGACACATTTCAATCATTAAAATCATTTTATTAGTTACTAAGACTCAAAAACTAAATAAAGCAAACAAATTATCTTAAGACTCTCTATACCGGTCTAACATACCCAGTACCTTAATAGGATTTAATTAAGCAGCTCAATAATAAAATAAAGACAATAGTCCAGCAGCAAGAGGGGAGCTATCTGGTCTTTCCACCGAGTGTCACAGGCATGATTATCTCCCAATAGGTGAGAAAGTATGTGTGCTACTACTACTAATCTGACTGGGAGAATAAAGGCATTGAAATAGAGCCCACTTCATCCCAGTCTTCCTCAGACTGAATCTCCCCATCTGTGCATGGCAGTTGTTGGGGAATGGTGCTTTTAGGAGGGGGAACCCCCAGTGTTAGCAGGAGCATGATCCCCGAAGGTTCCATGTGGCACTTATTAATCATGTAAGCTTCAAACATCATATTGATGAATTTAGGGGGAAATTCCTGACCAGGATGTTCAGAGAGCCCTGCAAATGCTTGCAAGCTCTTTTCTGGGAATTTGTGGCAGTGCCATGGCTGCACTTTACTAGGATGCACTTTCGCTGCTCCCTGGCTCAAACCTGGACTTTTTTCTTGGCCTTCGGCCCAAATGAGCACTAACAACCCCCCCTAAGGGACCATAGGGAACATACAAACCGCACAAACATAAGGAAGTTCTTCTTCACCCAGAGAGTGGTAGAAAACTGGACCGTTCTTCCAGAGTCTGTCATAGGGGAAGACGCTCTCCAGGGATTCAAGATAAAGTTAGACAAGTTCCTGCTGAACAAGGATGTACGCTGATAGGGCTAGTCTCAGTTAGGGCACTGGTCTTAGACCAGAGGGCTGCCGCGTGAGCGGACTGCTGGGCATGATGGACCACTGGTCTGACCCAGCAGCAGCAATTCTTATGTTCTAAGCCTTCTTCGTTTTGGGTGTGGGGGTAGATGCTCCAGGGTGGCACAGGTTGCAATGTTTAAATTCAAGGCGGAGGAGGGCTAAGTGTTCCTTATTTGAAGCATTATTAATATGTGGCGCAGCTGCAGGTGGGGGTTGAATGGCATGCTGTCCCTAGGAAGTTGTGGGTATAGGTAGAACAGGGTGTGCTAGAGCAGTGTTCTTCAACCTTTTTACACCTAAGGACCGGCGGAAAAAAAAAAATTATTTTGTGGACCGGCAAACTACTAGGACTGAAATTTTAAAACCCCATTTCCGCCCCGGTCCTCGCAAACCATCTGAACCTATCCGCACAAGCCTCAGTTATGATTTTATACTGAATGTATTTTATTAAAGTATAAAAAAAGAAACAATATTCTGTACAATTGTCATTTTATAAATACAAATAATACAGAGCAAGGATCAACAAAACCCCTGTCTCCCCTCCCCTTCACATATATCCCCTCTACTATCAAGAAAACTGAATAAGCCAAATTATTACAGAATGCTACACAGAAATATCATGCTAACAGAATACCGCAGTCACACATAGCAGGAATAGGGTTAGGGGAGTGCAACTAGGGCAACTGCCCCCCTGGCCAGAAAGAGCCCTAAGCCACTGCCTGCACTTTGCAGTCCCCAGTTATGTCTAACACCAGCTCTAGCAGGATATACATTTCAAATCTGATATATTCTAATCACAAAATAGAAATAAAATTATTTGTTTCTACCTTTTTGTTGTCTCTGGTTTCTGCTTTCATCTTCTTTTCACTCTCTTCCTTCCAGCATCTGCCCTTTCTGTCTCTTCAATCCAGCATCTGCGCCTTCCATCTACTGTCTGACCTCTCCCCCTTCTATATGGTTATTTGTCTTCTTTCTATGCCCCTCTCCCCTTTACATCCAGCCTATTCCCCCTCTCTCCTTTTTACATGATTCATTCCAGCTTCACTGCTCTCTTCATTTTTATCTCTCCTACACCAGATCTAGCATCTTTGTCCCCCTCAATTTCTCTGCTGATCCCCCTTCCCATCTCATTCCTGTCTCTCCCCTTCCCCTCCTCTAATCTCCCTGCCAGCTGTACCCTTCCTTTTTTCTTCTCCTTTCCCTCCTCCCCCTGTCCAGCAGTAACTCTCTTCCCTTTCCTTTCCCTCCTCCCCTCCCAGCAGCATCTCTCCTTCTCCCTCCCTCGAGGTCCAGTAGCAGCTGTCCCTTTTTCCCCTTGTCCAGCAGCTTCCCAGACTCCTTCCCTCCCAGCATGATCTATCCTTCTCCCTCTCCAGGTCCAGTAGCAGCTGTCCCTTTTTCCCCTTGCCCAGCAGCTTCCCAGATTCCTTCCCTCCTCCCCTCCCAGCATGATCTATCCTTCTCCCTCTCCAGGTCCAGTAGCAGCTGTCCCTTTTTTTTCACCATGCCCAGCAGCTTCCCAGCCTCTAACAGTGGCTGCGCGGCGATTCAGTATGGCAGCCTCGGGTCCTTTGTTGGGTCGCACCGCCTCTGAGGAAAGCAGAAATTGCATCATCAGAGGCGGCACGACTCAGCAAAAGCTCCAAGGCTTCCTTCCTGAATCGCTGCGCTTGTAAGTAAGGAGAGCCGCTGGGAGGGGAGAAAGCACGCTGTCGGAGGCTTCCCATTATCTCTCCGGCCCTGCGCGAACTACAGCTCCTTGATCTTGCCGGTCCTGCGCAGACCGGCAGGAAATTAAAGATGTTGATCTCGCCGGTCCTGTATGGACCGACAGGAATTTTCTGCAGACCGGCACCAGTCCGCAGACCGGCGGTTGAAGAACTGTGTGCTAGAGGACTATAATGGTGAGCAGCAGGGCAGGATTAACCAATAGGCTAAGTCTGCCGGTCTCCACATCCATTTGAACTACCCAGTGGCACAATACTTGGGATCAATTCTGCAAACTTTATAAGAAATACGCTGATTCTTACTGCAGACTAGACTGTTGCCCACCAAATATTATGAAAGTTGTTCCTGTCACCTTCAAAGCCAAGTTATATAACTGGCTTTCCTCTCTATTACTGACCGGTACATTTCCCGAGGATTTAGGTCAGATTCTGATCACTCCAATCATAAAAAATCCGAAGGAATCAACAAGCTGACATCAAACTGCAGACCTATTGCAAGCATCCCCTTATTTGTAAAGCTGATGGAAGGCCTAGTTAACCAGAACTTAGCAATGTATTTGGACAACTTCAGCATACTGCAAGAGAATCAGTCAGGGTTCTGTTCAGGTTTTAGTACTGAAACAGTTATTGCTACACTATTAGATTTCCTACATAATTTATTCAGCCAAGGTTCTAGTGCACTAGTCCTGCAACTAAATCTAAGTAGTGCCTTTGACTTAGTCGATCACGACATTCTAATCAACTGTTTGGAGTCAATTGGACTTTCTGGTGAAGTGTTAAATTGGTTTCAGGGTTTCTTGAGTAAACTATCTTACCAAGTCTACAGTGATAATAAACAATCCTACAGATGGACAAACTCTTGTGGAGTTCCGCAGGGTTCCCCTCTATCCCCTACCCTGTTTAACATCTACCTTGACCCATTGCAAAGCTTAAAAGTCAAATTCTATATCTATGCAGATGACATCACTATAGTTCTTCCCCTCACAAACCTAACTTCTGAGACAAAGAATCACCTGGCATTTGTCCTAAAACAAATCGAATTATGGATGACAGAATTCAAACTGAAACTCAACTCAGATAAAACCAAATTTTTTCTGGTGAGCCCAAACGATAAAATCAAAGATTCAAAAATGTCCTTGAATGTCCCTCCTTGCAGGCCGAATCCAGTTGGGTTTTCAGGATTTCCCCAATGAATTTACATTAAAAACAGTGCATACACATAGATCTCATGCATATTCATTGAGGAAATCCTGAAAACCCGACTGGATTCGGTCCTCAAGGAAGGACTTTGGGGACCCCTGCTTTAGACGCTCACATGGATTTATTGACATTATGGAAACTAAGAGCCATCAGAAAATACTTTGATATAGCATCATTCTGTCTACTTGTGCAATCTTCTATTCTAAGCATGCTGGACTATTGCAACATCATTTATTTGGTAACTTTCAAGAAAACCCTTCAGACTCAGAATTATTCAAAATTTGGCAGTACGTCTGATTTTCGGTTTAAAAAAATGGGAACACAAGTCCCTATTATCAAAAATTTCATTGGCTGTCCCTGGAAGCAAGAGTTTTGTTTAAATTTTCTTGTCTCTGTTTCAAATAAATCTTTGGTTTGGCCCCTGTGTACCTGGTTTCCCACTTTAATTTGGGTTGTGCTATTAGGCCCACACGTAGAATCCACATGTTTACCCACCCAACAATAAAGGCCTGCCGTTACAAACGATTCCTGGACAGAACTCTAGCTTTCCAGGCAGGTAAACTGAACGATTGGCTGGGTAACATTATCATGCACTCCTCATCCTATTTTAGTTTTAGAAAATTAGTAAAAACGAAACTATTTAACCGATTTGGGATCTTATAAAAAGCTTCAAAAGAGATTAAGACTTATACAGAACACGGCAGTTCGTCTAATTTTTGGGTTGAAAAAATATGACCATGTTTCCCCATTTTACAGACAGTTGCACTGGCTGCCTTTTGAAGCAAGAATATTGTGATAAAGAAGGGTATCATGAATAGATCAGAGAAAGTTATAGTACCGCTCTATAGAGTCATGGTCAGACTGCACCTGGAATACTGCATCCAGCATTGGTCCCCCATACCTAAAGAAGGATATAAAACTGCTAGAGAGGGTGCAGAGACGAGCAACGAAGCTAGTGAATGGTATGGAGAACCTGAACTATGAGGAACGACTTAGGAGACTAGGATTGTTCTCCCTCGAGAAGAGGAGACTGTGGGGGGATCTGATCGAGATTTTCAAAATACTGAAAGGATTCAAGTTCAAGTTTATTATTATTTGATGAATCGCCTATATAAAACATTCTAAGCAATGAACAATTTTAAAAAATGACTTTTTAGAAAACAAGCAATTTTAAAACAACATTTTAAAGGACAAACACTATTAAGACACAAGTAACAAGTTAAAATACTTATAACGCATTATAATTTCTTTATATATGTGGCTTAGTGACAAACATGATATAGAAGGAAAGGAGGAAAAAGATACAATTTTCTCAGGCAGAAAAACATAAAAGAGGTAAGAACACGGGGAAGGGGGAAAAAAATAAAAAAATATCTGCATTGGCTTAATAGTTTAATTAATAAAAGCATCATTAAATAAAAAAAAGTTTTTAAAAGTTTTTTAAAAGAAATAAGATCCTTTTCTTTTCTGATATAAAGTGGCAAAGCGTTCCAGGTTTGTGGAGCTATAACAGAAAACATTTCATTTCTCCTTGTACCCACAATTTTTAAGGAAGGAACAGTTAGTAGGTCTTGAGATGACGATCGAAGAGAACGAGGGGCATAATATGGAATGATCATTCTAGATATGAATTGAGGTTCATTAAAAGATAGTACTTTAAATACCAAAAATAATATCTTAAAAGTGATTCGGTGGCTAATAGGTAGCCAATGGGACTTGATCAATAACGGTGTAACGTGGTCATATTTTTTGCTTTATGGATAAGTTTTATTGCAGTATTTTGGATAATCTGAAGTCTTCTTTTTTCTTTTTGTGATACATTGATTAACAAGGAATTACAATAATCTAGTTTAGATATGATCATAGAGTGGATAAGTATATTAACGGATTTAGGTTCTAGAAATGATGAGATGGACCGTATCAGGCGAAGTTTATAGAAACAAGATTTGACTATTTGACTAATGTGATTATGAAAAGATAAATTAGCGTCAATAAATATGCCTAAAATTTTTAGCATAGGTACAGATTCAAGAGGGATGTTATCGAGTGCAAATGAAGATCTTGGAATAATGTCTTTTTTCCAAGTAAAAAACATGGTTTGAGTTTTTTGTATATTTAATGATAATTTATTAAGGCTAAGCCAATTTTTTATTGTATCCAGTTTAGTATTAATTGTTGTAATTTCTTCAACATTTTCGGGGTCAAACGGGTGAAGAAGTTGGATGTCGTCGGCATAAGAAAATGAAGTAAAGCCCAAAGATTGACAAATTGTAAGTAGAGGTGAGAGGAAAATGTTAAATAAAAGAGGTGACAGAATAGAACCCTGAGGTATTCCAAAAGATGATGAGTAAGAATTAGAGTGATCGTCTTTAAATTTAACAGTAGAGGATCGGTTTGAAAGAAAAGAGACAACCCAATTTAGAACCTGCCCACCAATGCCAAGAGATTCTAAACGATTAAGTAAAAGATCGTGATCGATAGTATCAAAAGCCGCAGATAAGTCTAAGGAGAAAAGGGCAACCGATTTATGGTGATCTAAATAATAATGGATGTTAGTTATGAGGCCTAGCATTGAATATTCTGTATTATGATGTTTGCGGAATCCAGTTTGGTTAGGGTGCAATGCATTTGAAGATTCAATGAAATCTGATAATTGTTCGAAAACCAGTTTTTCAGTTAACTTTGCTAAGAAAGGTAAGTTAGAAATTGGGCGATAATTGGATACATCCTCCTGACTAGCATTGTGTTTTTTCAATATTGGTATAACAATAGCTGTTTTCCAATTGGTAGGGACAGTAGCTGTAAGAAAACTATTTTTAATGAGTGACTGAATAAAGGGGCCAAAGCAAGAGAAAAATTTTTTCAGATAAAACGGAGGAATTAATTCGGATCGAGAACTTTTTATATTGATTCTTTGAAAACCCCCTTCTATTTCTTTTAAAGATGGAATTCTAAAATTTGTACATTTGGACGTAGGTATAGTAGAATTAATAGTATTGAGTAAGGAATCATCTGAAATATTAGTGTCAAATGTTTTTCGTATAAGAGCAATTTTTTCGCAAAAATAGTCTGCCAGATCTTGTGCTTTGGGATTGGATGTTGAATTTGAATTATTGATTTGTTTTTTGGTTTCCGGTGTGATGGATTTGAGGATAGTAAATAATTCGGAGCTATTTTTAGCTTTATAGATTTTGTTGGAATAATAATTTTTTTTACCTGATTAATTTTGTTTTTATAGAGATATGCCTTTTCTCTATAACGCTGTAAATTTGTAGAAGTTTTGGATGATCGCCATTTCCTTTCCAGTGAACGAAGTTGTGTTTTTGTTAACGATAAGTCTTCCGAGTACCAAGGGTTACGTAATTTACGGAGGGAAACAGTTTTTGAGATTAATGGTGCTTTATCATTCAGAAGAGTTTCAAGGGAGGAATTCCAAAATTGTAGTTGCTCATCAATGGATTCGAAATTGGGGATATTTATAGAAGAACTGAAAAAAGGAATGATATCAGTGGTTTCTAATTTCGAAAAGTCTCTAAACATAATCTTTTTTTGGGGTTCTGAAGAAGATTTTGATACTGTTGGGTGGGAATAACAATAGTTAAGCGAAATTAGATAATGATCTGACCGTGGTACAGGAGAAATGAGCGGTGCTGAGTAAGATATCAGTTGAGATTTGGTTGTAAGAATCATATCCATGGTATGTTTTGAGGAATGTGTGGGTTCCTTGATGTGAGTTTGCAGATCTAAAGTCTTAAAAAAATTTAGTGTATCAATTGTGTATGGGTTATTAGGGTTATCAAAATGAATATTAAAATCACCCAAAATTATGGGACAAAAGGAAGCAGAACAGAAGTCAAATATTAAATTATGAAGGGAAAGTAACTTGGTGTGGTCTATAGGGGGAGGAATATAAAGTAAAAGGAGGTCAGTTTTAGGATTCTGATTGATTTGAACATGTAAAAATTCAATTACAGAGTTATTATTGGATTGGTCACTAATCTTGACTAGATTCTTTTGAAAAATAATAGCTACACCACCGTCTTTATGATTATGGCGGTGGTTCCAATAATAATCAAAATTGGGAGGACAGCAGAAAGACAGATAAGCTTCGTCGCCAGTTGTAAGCCATGTTTCAGTAATACATAAAATCTGTAATCCTTGGTGAAGAATAGCATCTTTTAGTAAGTGATGTTTGCTTCTGATTGATCTTGAGTTGATAAGGCCAAGTTTTAGGGGTTCGTTACTAAGGGAAAAATTTCTGTGAGAAGGATTAATTATTTTAGATGTAGCATCATTTGAGGACAAGGGTATAGTTGGAATTGTCAAGATGGATTGAGGGGAGGATCTGGTAGGTTTATAAGAAATAGGTCTGTTGCCCCAGTGAACTGGGATGTTATTATTTGTAGTGAGCATGGTGGGACCTAAATTAGTGTTGCTATATTGAAATTGAAAAGTCAAAACTAAGATGCCAATGATATTAAAAATTAATGATTTGTATATGTGACTAAAAGAGGCTAAAGAAGTTAAAAACAGTTTAAAAAAGGAGGCGCACTCGGAAGGCGCACAAAGGAGCGCGCTAAAGGAGCAGGTCAGGACATGCGCTGACCTGGTTAGGGGGAGGAGTACGGCTTTGCGGCGGCAGAAGAACAATAAAGAAGATAGACTAAAATTAAAATAAAACAGTAAGTAACATTAAACTTTTAAATAAAACTATAAAACAGATTAAGCAAAACATAAATTCTAGCAAGGTGCAAGTTGGTGCAGAAGTGCTGTGCTGTAATGCGTGCGCCGCAGAGAGTCCAACTAAATAGGATATGTGCTGACGGGCCGCCGCAAAGCGGCGGAAGAAGACCAGTAAAGGAGATAGACTGGTTAGGGGGAGGAGTCCGGCAGAAGAGCAGTAAAGGAGATAGACTAAAATTAAAATAAAACAGTAAGTAACATAAAACTTTTAAATAAAACTATGAAACAGATTAAGCAAAACATAAATTCTAGCAAGGTGCAAGTTGGTGCAGGGAAAGCAGCTATTTACAATGTCCAATGTGACACGGACAAGAGGACACAGTCTGAAGCTGAGGGGAGACAGGTCCAGGATGAATATCAGAAAGTTCTGTTTCACACAGCGAGTGGTGGACGCCTGGAATGCTCTCCCGGTGGAAGTAATTGCCGAATCCACCGTTCTAGGATTTAAGGGTAAACTAGATGCACATCTCCTTAGGAGTGGCATTGAGTGACACGGGTAAAGGTATATTAGGTGCACATCTCCTTAGGAGTGGCATAGAGTGACACGGGTAAAGGTATATTAGGTGCACATTTTCATTGGGAAGCATACAGTGACATGGGGACTTGATCCATGCCAGGGCACACTTGGCGGGGCCTCCGCGTGTGCGGAACATCGGACTTGATGGACCCAGGGTCTGATCCGGAGATGGCAATTCTTATGTTCTTATGTTTAAATTTGGTTGTACCTGTTTTAAAGTATTGTTTGGCATGTCTCCTATTTATTTGTCTTTATGCTTTGAGCGATATAGACCTAACAGGAATACTCAAGGGCAATGTTTATTTACTTTTCCAACTATCAAGCCCTGTCGATACAAGAGATTTTTCGATAAACTGCTCGATTTCCAGGCAGGTACAATGGATCAAGCTCATTCATATATATCCTTTAGGAAATTACTAAAAACTGATTTAAATTTGTAAATTGATGTCCCAGATTACTGACTGGCAATTTATAGATTGATCTTACAGTTAGTATACTTTTTGCGGATTTTACTATTTTCTAGTACATTGTATTTGATTCGTCTATTGCATAGTTTTAGTTTAACTTTTTAGAATGATGTATTTTATTCACTGATTGTATAATCTTAGTACTGAAGGTGAACCGTCTAGAACTATGTGGTAGGACGGTATATAAAAAAATAAAATAATTATTATTAAGAATTTTTTGTTCATTATCTCTCCTATTCTGTATACTTGTATTCGTTGATTCTACATTGTAACTATGTCGCTGATTGTTCAGCTCTTATTGTAAACCATCTCGAACTACCATGGCTTTGGCAGTATATAAGAATAAAATTATTATTATTAAAATGGCTTATCTATTGTTATTTATGGGTCAAGTGCTCTTCAGAAGAGCCATCTGGATAAAAATGAAACCCGTTTGCTCAAATGTTTATTACTCATTGCATTTAAAACAATCTTGTCAAATTAGAAAGACTTCTCGTCTCTCCATCACAACTCTTGGTAAAACACTGTCTGCTTATTTTCAAAATATGAATTCATAGCTGCTGACAAAACTAACTCTTCTCGCTCTTACAACAATGTTTGGTCTCCTGTTTTGTCTTATTGCAGGTCGAAATAGGCAGTCATTTTCATTAGTCATAATGATGTTGGAGACTTTCCATATTAACTATATATGATGTATATGGCTACATATGTTATGCCCAGTGATCCTTATGATTCCTGGATTTCATTGGCCTTTATCCTATTGCACAATTCATGCTCAATTGCATATGTCAATGCAAAGCACAGTTTGTTATTTCTTGTTTCATGTTTCTTTATATTTCTAAAATTCAATAAAAATGATTGAATTAAAAAAAAAAAAAAAATGGCTTATCTTGGCATTTAGCGAGCTTTCTAGCAGTCTCTGACACTGCCATGCAACTGGGCTCTTCAATATTAAATATTGAAATGAGCACTCTGGTGGATTCTTAAAAAAAAATCACTGAGCCATTCTTTAAGAGCGGTGTTGGCTTTTGGCAACAAAAATCTGTGTCTAGTCCAGGGGTGCCGGTACAGTGACAGCAGTTTAAAACCCCAGCAGCGGGAGAAATGCCTATTTTCTCCCGCCACAAACAGCCTCCCCCCTGCAGCGGGAGAGATGCCCACTTTCTCCCGTCGCCAAGCAGCATAAGAACATAAGAATTGCCGCTGCTGGGTCAGACCAGTGGTCCATCGTGCCCAGCTGTCTGCTCACGCGGCGGCCCTTAGGTCGAAGACCAGTGCCCTATTTGAGTCTAGCCTTACTTGTGTATGTTCTGTTCCAGTAGGAAATTATCCAACCTTGTCTTGAATCGCTGGGTGCTTTCCCCTATAACAGCCTCCGGAAGAGTGTTCCAGATTTCTACCCCCCCCACAGCGGGAGAAATGTGCACTCTCTCCCGTCGCCAAGCAACCCCCACTAGCATTGGGAGAGGTGCCCATTCTCTTCTGCTGACAGGTAACAACCCCCCCCCCCACCTCTCCGATCAGCCATCTAAATCAAATTAAGGGGGAGAGGGTGCTGGTCATTGGAGGCACAAGGGGTGGTGTTGCATGGCAGTGGGAGAGAATGGATAACTCTTCTGTTGCTTGGGGGGGGGGGTCGCTTGGCTGTGGTAGAGATTGGGCATCTCTTCCGCTGCAGAGGGGGGGTTGCTTGTCAGTGGGAGACAGTGGGCATCTCTCCCGCTGCCGGGGATGGGTGGTGTTTGTTGGCAGCGGGAGAGAGTGGACATCTCCCCCGCTGTTGTTATGTTTTTGTGTTTATTCTGCGCATGTGCCCATCAAAATTTAGCGATTCTTCACTACTCTCCACCAACCTCATTTATATAAACGCTTTTTTGATAATGACTTGCTTTTTTAAAATTGCTACCAGAACAGCTGCGGTAGCTTTATCATGGTTTTTTTGAGAATCTAGGTCTAGGTGACTGTTTTTTGGAGAGTCTTTTAATCCAGGTTTCAATATCTCTTATAGAGATTGGTGAAAATTCCACCCAGATTCTGTCTGCCGGAATACTCTTTGTTTCATTTGCATTCTTATTGGTTAGTTCCATGCTGTCCTCAAGGGAGTGGGTGAATGTTTCCCTTAGCATTCTAATTTTCTCTTGAAAGTAGTGTGCTAATTCTGTTTCATTTGGCTGTTATATGTAGGGCTCATCAGTTATGTTTTTGGTATCTGTGAGTGAGTTAAATATTTTGAAAAGGCATTTTGAAAGTGTTTTGGAATTTCCCAGTTTGATCCAAGTATTGATTTTTGCCTTGTCTGTTGCTTCTTTATGTTGTTTTATTTTCTTCCTCTAATTGATGTAGTATTCTTGGCTTAGGCTGTTCCTCCAAGCCCTTTCTATTCTCCACACTTTTTTGTTTTGTATTAGCAAGGAGTTTGAGTTCCAGGGATTGCTTCTTGGTTTTAGTTATAGTGTATGTTTGTTTTTGTGTGTGTGTGTGTGTGTGGGGGGGGGGGGGGGACAGACGTCATCTAGGATGGATATGATGAGAAAGACTGCCACCTCTCCAAGCTACTGACCAACTACAAAACATTCAGGAAAGAACTGAAAACTATACTTTTCAAAAAATTTGTCAAATGAGCTAATCATAAACCTTATAAACCCTCCCCCAAAACCCATCGCTCATGTTAGTCATCAATTGTGTAAGCTCACTCTATCTATCAACTCTGTAAGCTCCCTGGGAATGCCCAGACCAACTCTTTTTGTAAACCGCCTTGAACTGAAAGGTATTGGCGGGATAGAAAACACTAATGTAATATAATTTTGCCAGGTGTCAATGTCTATGTCCACTGGGTAGAGTTGGGTTGTGAGTAAATTCCAGAAATTTTCTGCTGGTATTCTTACACATTTAGATGTCTTTTGTGTTCTTTTGGTTGCTCATATGCTTGTCTTATGTAGCTTGAGGAAGAAGTTTAGTAGGTAATGGTCTGACCAGGTGATTGGTTCTTAATTGGTATGTTCTACTAGGGGAAGGTCATTGGATATGTACATTATTAGGTCTAAGCTATATCCATTTTTGTGGGTAGAAACATGTGGTAAGGTTTGAGGCTTAGCTGTAGGAGTTCGCTGAAGGTTTATGTTCTGGGATCTCCTTGCATCTTTAGGTGTAGATTCAGGTCTCCTAGTAATTTTAGGTTGGAGTAGGTTGAGATGCAGTGGGTGATCCAGTTGTTTTTTTGTCTTCTACTTCTTTCCAGTTTCCAGGTGGTCAGCATATGAGGAGGATTCCTACATCTGTTTTCCCCTTGAGGTCTTTCAGTACACATACCATATATTCTAGATCTTGCTTGTTGTTGCAGTCCTGGAGTTTTAGTGTTAGGAATGATCTGTACACTATAAGGAGACCACCACTTCTTTTATATTTCCTAGGAGTATGTATTGCTTTGAATCCTGGCAGACATATGTTAAATAGGATTGGTGATTTCATCTTTTAGCCATATTTTGGTTATGCATATTATTCCCGCCTGTGTATCTGTTATTAGGTCTTTCAAGATAAGGGTCTTGTTACAAACTGAACAGGCATTTAGGTAGAGGCATTCTATTGGTGAGTAATGTGCTCTAGGGGGTCATTTTGAATGCAAGGTTTTTTTCAGGGATTTGCAGTCCCTGGCTCTGTGGTTATTAGGTAGATGGGCTTTAGATACTTTGTTTCATACGATCACTTCCAGTGTGTTACATGTATCTAGGGAGGAGATAGTGTATGTCTCATAGGTATTGATTTATGAGGTATAGTTGCCTTGTGCCATTCTGGTTTGTCCTAGGTTAACTGTGATTGCAATGCAGACGATCAGACTAGTTAGCTTTTTCCATTTCATCTTTAATTGGTGTGATTTTTAATCATGAATTTTCAGGCCGCTGGTGTTGTTGATGGTGGTGGTTTGTGTGGTTGAGTGGGTAATCCTACGTGAGTGTTGAGCATCTTGTGGGTCCAGTGATATTCTGGTTCCAGATTCACTCTCAGTTACTTCCTAAGGTGGTTGTGGTAGGGTGGAAGTATGGTACTTATTGCCCTGGTAGTCGGGTTGTTTTAGTTTGTGCATCTTTTGGTTGCTTCACAAAGGAGTGCACCTTTGGCTTGTGCCCTAGGTGATGCACCACTAGGCATGTCGCCTTATATGGCATCACATTGCAGAGAGTCGGGGGCACACTGGCCCAACTCGCTTTGTTCCCCGACATCGGTGGAGGACGAGGTCGCCGCAATCCCGGTGCTCCTGTTGGCAAAAAGCTACCTTGGTTTTGTAATATTTAAAATTTTATGTCACTGGATCGCATTGCAGAGTGTCAGGGGGTGAAGCGATTATTCCATGCTGGCCCAATTTTCTCCGTTCTCTGATGTCGATGGAGGAAGGGGGTCACTGCAATCCTAGTGCTCCTGTTTGCAAGGAGCTACCTTGGTTTTGTAATATTTTAAATTTGGCGCCACTGGATTGCATTGCGGAGCGTTGGGGGTGGGGTGGGGTGGAGGAGTGATTCTCTAACCCTGGCCTGACTCGCTCCATTCCCCAACTTTCTTTTTCCACCTAAAACCATCCTATAGCTTTGCAGATTTTATCCTGCTACCTCTCCTCTGCAAACAGGCTGGGACTTTCATCAGCAAATGCTAATTAGTTCCAGGTGAATAATTACTTTCACCTATGTTCTGAACTCCTGCTCCTTTCTTACTACATCTCAAAGACTGCTTGGCTCAGATATGAGCTCACTCCTTTCAGGGCTCTCTTCTTTTCTCTGGAGCTCTTTCTATCAAAATTCTGTATAACCAGTGGCATGCTGCTTAGTGTGCCCGCAATACATATAGGTCAACTGGTTCTCAGAAAGTTTAAGAACAGAGGGATATTTTTTTAAGTCAAGGTTTATTTATTGAAAATTTTCACAAAACATGGGAAAACAAGTGCATGGAACAACAAACCATGCGAGTCGAAAAATACATCTGAATACTTGCTGGTACAAAGTCAATAAACAAGTCCACATAACACAACTGTAATAAACATAGAAAATGAGGAAAACTCGCACGAGGGTAACACAGACCATGGAAAGGGAGAAACGAAAAGAAAAAAGGAAAAGGGGGTAGAGAGGAAAGAAGAAAGAGAATGAAACGTGAAAGAAAAGGAGAGATTAAGAGTCGGAGCCTTGCAAATAGAGTTTGAGAGGGTTCCATTTGTTAAGAAAGTGGGGTAGTCTATTGTTTTTCTTGGCCAAGTACGTCTCGTATCTGTATGTCAGACAAACAAGATTCCACCATTGGGTTGAGGACACCCTAGAAAGGTCTTTCCAGGAGCTAAGTTGAAGGGGAGAGCAGATGATTTAAGCAATAGCATCTGGTAGGAGAGGGACACATTGATATGGAAAAGAGAGCAAATGGTGTTCCATATGGAAGACCAGTAAGTTTGTATAGAGGGGCATAGGAATAGCAAATGTTTAAGGGAGCCAGTAGCAGTATTGCATGTCCAACAAGCTTCGGAAAAAGTAGGATTAATTCGATGTGATTTAATCGGAGTCCATTGAGCTCTGTGGCATAGGAAAAAAAGACTTTGCGTAATTGAGGCAGATCTAGAGGAGTGGAAAACAGATTTTAGATAGGAGGTCCAAGCCTGATCTGAGATAGGGCAACCAATATCTTCCTCCCAAGATTTTTTCACTGAGGGAGGGAGCGGGTAATGTACTTCTTTAAGAAGTTTATAATATTTGGAAGCCGAGTGACCCAAAGTTCGAAATTGGTTGGAAATAGTGAACAGTGTGGGTAAGGAAGTGCTGTCTCTCAAATCAAGATTGGATTTACGTAGTACGGAGCGCAGCTGTAGCCATTGATAAAAATGAGAATCAGGAAGGTCATATTTACATTGTAACTCATGAAAGTTGAGCCAGGAACCATCAGAGTGATGTAGTGCAGCAACATCCCAAATGTGATAGGTGAACCAAGAGGATCAGGCAAATTGCCGTTCCCAATCAAGAACTTGGGATTCCTCCAGAGGGGACAGAGAGCGGATCTAATCCAAGGGCGCTCCAAGATGCGGTCTAGATCTTGGAGAATCTGAAAAGAAGCGAGAAGTATAGGATTGCGAGTTTAGTCTGAAGGTGAGTAGAGCCTACAAGTCTAAGGAGGGGGATAGGATGTAGAAGAGCCATTTCGAGACTTAACCAATCAGGGAAAAGAGAGACATCAGACGAATGGAGCCATTCGGAGCCCTGTCTCAAGAGAAAGGCTTTGTGATAGAGGAGGAGATCAGGGAAATTTACTCCTCCTAAGGATTTTGGAGATTTTAATTTATGTTGTGATATTCTATGGGGTTTGTTATTCCATAGGAAATTGAAAAGGAGTTTTTCTATCTGCTTGTAAAAGGAGGGAGGAATAAGAAAAGGAAACATGGTAAACATATAGGTAATTTTTGGGACTACCATCATTTTTAGAGTGTCAAGTCTGCCCCACCAAGAAAGGTGGAGGGGAGACCAAGTAGACAGGGCGTTTTGTACAGTGGTGACGGTTTTAGCCATGATAAGATTAGAGGTAATCTTCAGATCTCTGTCAAAGAGTACTCCTAGATATTTCATGCCTGTAGTGATCCATGTAAATGGATATGAGGGAAGAGTAAAAGGGGAACAAGCATCGTTAAGAGGCATAAGCTCAGTCTTATCCCAGTTGACCTTATATCCAGACATAGATGAAAAACGGGAGATAAGTTCAATGAGGGAGGCTAAAGACTGTTCAGGATCAGAAAGATACAAAAGAATATCATCCGCAAAGACAGATAGCTTAAACTCAAGATCGGAAAGAGTGATGCCCTTAATGGAGGATGATAATCTAATGTGAGCAAGGAGAGGCTCAAGGGCTAGGTTAAATAATAAAGGAGACAGGGGGCACCCTTGGTGAGTCCCCCTGTGTAGAGTGAAGGATTCTGAAAAAACATCATTAACCATGATTTTAGCAGTAGGAGCATTATACAGTAAGGAAACCATGTGAGTAAATTCAACAGGGAATCCAAAATGTCGAAGTACACAAAACAAATAATTCCATTCCACCCTGTCAAAGGCTTTCTCAGCATCAAGAGAAGCTATCAAGAGAGGTAGATCCTTTGACAGGGTGGAGTGGAGGATGTTACATAACAATCTAGTGTTGTCAGCTCCAAAGCGACCTTTCAAAAATCCAACTTGATCTCTGTGAATGAGAGAAGACATAACATGTTCTATTCTATGAACTAAGATTTTTGCAAATATTTTATAGTCCAGGTTCAATAGAGAAATTGGTCTATAGTTTTTAACAAGTTGGATGTCTCTGTTAGGTTTTGGCAAAACAATGATATTAGCTTCATGAAAGAGGGAGAGACAATCAGGAGAAGCAACAAGAGTATGGTAGTAAGATAACAAATGTGGTGTCAAGAAGGTTGAAAAGGTCTTAAAGAATTCTGATGGGAGGCCGTCAGGGCCTGGTGTTTTAGAAGACACCATAGTAGAGATGGCTCTGTAGACTTCATCTGGAGAAATAGGTTGCTGCAAAGAATGTTGCTGAGATGAGTTGATGGATGGAAGTTGAGCCGATCGGAGGAAGTCCGAGATAATGTGGTCCGAGCAGGAAGACTCAGAAGTGTAGAGAAATGCATAAAAGGAATGGAAGTCTTTAAGGATGTCTTGAGTTGAAGTATGGATGAGACCAGAAGATGATTTGATATGGGATATCCTATGTTTGGTCCTTTTTCCTTTGAGATAAGAGGCAATGAGGCGGCAAGCTTTGTTGGAGTCAGCATAATACATGGCAGATTGCCGAAACATGGAGACTGAGGCAAAGAGTGGCATCGAACTTACAGGAGATATGAGATTCCAGGTTGTGAATGTCCTGTTCCAGGCGATGTAAATCCGCCTTCTTAGACTTGAGACGATAGGCTGTATAGCCGATACATTCGCCACGCAGCCAAGCTTTATAGGATTCCCATAGGATGGCATAGTTCGATACTTAAGATTCATTCTCGGAGAAGAAAGCAGCGGATTCAGCAGTGATGTGAGACAGAAAGTATTCGTCACTGAGAAGTAGATTATTCATTCTCCAAGTACGAGGCGATTTGGTGTGATTCCAAAGGAGGGAACATGAAATGGCTGCAAGGTCGGAAATAGAGATGTCATGTATAGTGTCCGCAGTCGTAAGGTTCAAAATATCTTTAGATCCTAAAAAGTAGTCAATGCGGGAGTAGGATTTGTATGGCGCTGAATAAAATGTAAAGTCTTTGGTGGTAGGATGAAGGACTCTCCACAGATCAGACCAGCCATACGATTGCATGAGAGTAGAGAGAGTAGACCGTACCTTGAGTTTGGAGGGACGGCACATGAATGATCTGTCAATGAAGGGGTCCAGCGGAAAGTTGAAGTCTCCGGCAATGATGGTGTGATCAGAAAAAGAAGATTTGCAGATGGTGTGGAGGTTGTGAAAAAAGGAGGGGTCATCAGAGTTGGGGGCATTTAGTATATTCAAAGGTTTACCAGCAACAGCGCCCTCAATGTAAGTCCATCTGCCCATAGGATCAAAGGAATGCATGGAGAGCTGAAAATTGAGAGATTTGCGCAGGAGAATAATCACTTCATTTTTTTCCCCCCTAGCGGGTACAGCGAAGCAGTGCTGTATCCATCCTCCGACAAGTTTATGTGCTTCCGTTAAGGTGATATGCGTCTCTTGAAGGAGGCATATGTCCGCTCCCAGATGTTTAAAGTAATGTAGAATTTTCTTTCTTTTTACAGGGCTGGATAATCCCTTAACGTTAAGGGAAACAAGTTTTATGGTAGCCATAGGATTATTGTGATTAGAAAATCGACTGATGACCTAATGAAAAGTGCCACGAAGTCCAATGAAGAAAAACAACCAGTAGTTAAAAGAAGGTATCCAGAGGTAGAAAAGACCAAAAAGTGGGCGCGATGTAGTTGAAAAAAAGACTCAAAAAATAGTGCAAGGCTCCAAAAAGAAAAAGAAGAAGGTAGGATACTACCTTAATGAAGAACAAATGGTACAGTGGTCAGAAAGTAGTAATCTAAGATGGGGAAGCGCGAGGACAAGACACACTCAGCAAACGAGCATAGCCCCAGTCATAGCAAGATACAAAAGTTCCAGGTGACATCCAGCCAGGATTTTAAGGGAATGAAAATAAACCAAGTCATGACTCCAATATTCTCATCCAGGTATTTCTGCAGTTCAGTAGGCTCCTCAAAATTCTTGGTGGTATTTCTGTAAGTAATTCTCATTTTGGCTGGATAATATAAGCCATATTGAGCACCAATGCTTTTGAGTTGAGGTCTCATGGCAAGGAATGCTTTTCGCTTATGAGCTGAATTTTTAGAAAGATCTGGTACAAAAAGGATTTTTTGCCATCAACAAGGAGAAGTTGTTTAACCTTCGCGGCCTGCAGGATTTGTAAGGCATGTGAGTACCATAGCATTTTAAAAACTACAGGTCTAGAATAAGTGGATTGAGGAGGTGGGCCAGAAGGCACTCGGTGGGCTCTCTCAATTTCCAGAGCTGGTGAAAACTGGATATTCAAAAGTGTTGGAAGAAGCGAGTGTAGATATGTAAGCATATAATTTCCCTCATTAGACTCTGGTAAGCCAATAATGCGCACGTTATTTCGATGCATCTGATTAGACATGTCGTCCAGGTCTCTATGAATGAGATCCATCTTGCGGAGACCACGCTGTATATCTGAGAGCTGAGTGTCGTGCGTGGATAAGCGCTTTTCAGAGAATTCTAGCCGAGCTCCAAAGTGGTCACGTGACCGGCTACAAGATGGCAGCTTAGCCTGCTCGCTTGCTCCAGCCTTTTCCCGAACAACGGACTCCAGCCAGTTTCTCCGTGTTATTCAGGTCGGCAACTCCTTTCTAAAATATTGCTAATGGCGACCAAACTTTCGAAATCAGACGAGAGCGCCCCATCTAGCTCCTCCGCTCCTCCTAATGCGCCGAAGCGCTCAAAGCACGAGCCTCTGTCTCCCGACAAGGCCTCCTTCTCTAAGTCGCTCGCGCCTGGCGCTTCATTATCTCATGACCTGCATATTTTACAAGGGCTTATGCAGGAAAATCTAGCAGCGACGGCGGATATAAAATCGGAGCTGAGCGCCATTACCCTTCAATTTGAACAGAGGGGATATTAGTAGCATGTCTATAGTGGACTTCTTTACTGAACAAATAGACCATTAATTATACAATTTGTTTAACAAAATAAGTTTTTATAACTGTTTAACACTTCATCCAAAATTTCCCCTTCACTGATCTAAAATAATTTTGGAGCATCAATAATTTACAGCTTAATTATGCTATTTGAATTAATAGTGGTAAGGTGTTTTTTGTAAAAACTAATCTATGTATAAATATGGTAATGCTTGGAATACACCAGTTAATCAAAATACTAAATGCAAAATCTCTGGACAAAGGTTTGATTCTCACTTTCCTTATTTTGAGCAATATGCTGTTTCCAACAATGGCCAACCCAGGTCCCAAGTAGCTAGCTAGATCCCAAGTAGTAAAACAGATTTTATGCTGTTTATTCTAGGAATAAGCTGTGGATTCCCCCAAGCCATCTCAATAATTGCCTATAGACTTTTCTTTTAGAAAATTATCCAAACCTGCGTCCATGTCTTCCAGTTGTCTTGGGGGTCTGTAAACCACACCTAGATACAGGCATTTTTCTCTGCCTCTTGCCAGGTTTACCCAGAGGGACTCCACGGTGTACTTGACATCTGTGATCCTGGCGGTTTTGATGTCCTCTTTAATGTATAGAGCTACCCCCCCTCCTAACCTGCCCTCTCTGTCCTGACGAAGTAGATTGTAGCCCGGTATAGCCATATCCCACCCATGTGAGTCCGTGAACCAAGTTTCAGATATTGCCACCACATCTAGGTAATTAGTGGGACTCTCTCACACGACAATGGCAAACTCCTACATGTGGGAGACTTGAAATTGGAATAGGCTCACCAACCATGAAGAAGGACACAGTACTACTCAAAAGGATCCAGAGAACAGCGACTAAAATGGTTAAGGGGCTGGAGGAGTTTCCATACAGTGAGAGATTAGAGAACATAAGAGATGCCGCTGCTGAGTCAGACCAGTGGTCCATCATGCCCAGCAGTTCGCTCATGCAGCGGCCCTTTTGGTCAAAGACCAGTGCCCTAACTGAGACTAGCCCTACCAGCGTATGTCCTTGTTCAGTAGGAACTTGTCTAACTTTGTCTTGAATCCCTGGAGGCTGTTTCCCCTATGACAGCATCCGGGAGAGCGTTCCAGTTTTCCACCACTCTCTGGGTGAAGAAGAACTTCCTTACGTTTGTACGGAATCTAACCCCTTTCAACTTCAAAGAGTGCCCTCTCGTTCTCCCTGCCTTGGAGAGGTTCAACAACGTGTCCTTATCTACTAAATCTATCCCCTTCAATATCTTGAATGTTTCGATCATGTCCCCTCTAAATCTCCTCTGTTCGAGTGAGAAGAGGCCCAGTTTCTCTAATCTGTCACTGTACGGCAGCTCCTCCAACCCCTTAACTATCTTAGTCGCTCTTCTCTGGACCCTTTCGAGTAGTACTTCTTCATGTACAGCGACCAGTGCTGTACGCAGTACTCCAGGTGAGGGCGTACCATGGCCTGGTACAGCGACATGATAACCTTGTCTGATCTGTTCGTGATCCCCTTCTTTATCATTCCTAGCATTCTCTTTGCCCTTGAAAAGAGGAGACAGAGGGAGCATGATCGAAACATTCAAGATAATGAAGGGAATAGACTTAGTAAATAAAGACAGGTTGTTTACCCTCTCCAAGGTAGAGAGAATGAGAGTGCACTCTCTAAAGTTAAAAGGGGATAGATTCCATACAAACATAAGGAAGTTCTTCTTCACCCAGAGAGTGGTAGAAAACTGGAACGCTCTTCTGGAGGCTGGGGGGAAAACACCTTCTAGGGATTAAAGACAAAGTTAGACAAGTTCCTGCTGAACAAGAACATACGCAGGTAAGGCTAGTCTCAGTTAGGGCATTGGTCTTTGACCTAAGGGCCGTCGCGGGAGCGGACTGATGGGCATGATGGACCACTGGTTTGACCCAGTAGCGGCAATTCTTATGTTCTTAAACCCTGCTAAGTTAACAGATTTCACCACATTCTCCAGCAATGAATTTCAGAGTTTAATTACACATATGAAGAAATATTTTCTCCAGTTTGTTTTAAATATACTACTTAGTAGTTTCTTCGCATGCCCCCTAGTCCTAGTATTTTTGGAAAGAGTAGACAAGCAATTCATTTTTACCCTTTCTACTCCACTCAGTATTTTATAGACATCTGTCATGTCCATGAACCAGCTCTTCTGCAAGCTGAAGAGCCCTAGCCACCTTAGCCTTCCCTCATAGGGAAGTCGTCCCATTCCTTTTATCATTTTCATCATCCTTCTTTGTACCTTTTCTAATTCCAGTATATCTTTTTTGAGATAAGATGGCCAGAATTGCACAGTATTTGAGGTGCACGATAAAGTGATACAAGGGCATAATAACATTTTCATCATTGGGGGGGGGTGATATATATATTTATTATATCATTAGATTGTATTGAGTGCTGATTACTATATTATTTGTTTGTTAATCTGTTGCACTTACTGCTGGATTTTGAAAATGATTAACCTCCCCCCCCCAAAAAAATTTTCATCTTTGTTTTCCATTCCTTTCCTGATAATTCCTAACATTCTATTTGCTTTTTTAGTCGCCACCGCACATTGAACTGAGGGTTTCAACTTATCCTCAACGATGACACCTAAATCCTTTTCCTGAGCAGTGACTCCTAACATGGAACCCTTCATCACGTAGCTATAGTTTGGGTTCCTCTTTCCCATATGCATCACTTTGCACTTGCTCACATTAAACATCATCTGCCATTTTGATGCCCAGTCTCCCAAGGTCCTCTTACAATTTTTCATAATCCTCTTGCGATTTATCAACTCTGAAAACTTTGTGTCATCAGCAAATTTAATTATCTCATTACTTATTCCAAACTCTAGATCATTGATAAAAATGTTAAAAGGCAGCAGTCCCTATGGAACTCTACTATTTACCCTTCTCCACTGAGAATATTGATCATTTAAACCTACTTTCTGTTTTCTGTCTTCCAACCAGTTCTTAATCCACAATAGGACATTACCTCCTATCACATGACTTTCTAATTTCCTCAGAAGTCTTACAAGACATACTTTGTCATATGCCTTAAGAAAATCTAAATACACAATATCAACCAGCTCACCTATTTCCAAATGTTCATTCATCCTTCAAAGAAATGCAGTTGAATGGTGAGGCAAGATTTCCCTTGACTAAATCTATGCTGGAATAAGGCAATTAATTCTAAAGAGTGGTTATTAAAACATTAACTAGTGGGATTATTACAATGGCCTAGCAATAGAATTCTTACCTTGTTAAACAAAGCAAATAAATGTTCCAATGACTCAGAGGCTGGAACATTTATATATGATGCAAACTCTCTAAGTGTGATTCTTTCTCCTCTTCTTTTCTTGGCACTTTCTGAGTATTTATCAAGGTGTTTTCCAAGCTTTTTTGGGTTTAGTCTTCCCAAAAGAAAGGACGAAAAGGTTTAATTCAGGAATTTCATATTACCACAGTTATTTGTATATATTACAAAGTTGCAGTAATAACAGTTGATATCTGGAAAAAATTATACCTTTGTGCATTTTTTCATAATTTGATATCTATGAAAACAACATTATTTAAAGTAGGAATTTGTTTAATGATCTACACAACATATTCTACACATTCAATGTAAAATTCAAATAACAATTAAAGAAATATTGAAAAATTAAGAAAGCAAAAAATGTACATGGTCACATTTTTTGTGGTAAACCCAAATTAGCTCAGTTTCCAAAAAAGAGGCCCATAATAAGTTATACACGCCCATCTATGAACAGTCATACTAGCTCAGCTGATGAATACTCTTGGATAAAGAATCAGGTTGCTTATTTTCTAACAAGTGAATTTGAAGCAAAGGTCTATACATGCTGAACACAGAGCCTCCTTCCCAATTACAAATTCCAGTTATTTTTGGAAACCATCCAACTAGCCGACTGCTTTCTGTCAGGGCAGATGAGTTATGTCCCTCTATCTACATACTCTTCTACCCCTGTTGTTTTTAGTTCATTATGTAGCCTTTTCTCTCTGCCTGGTAAATATATTTTCTAAAATGCATTTAAATATCCTGCAAATGCTTTTATTGTAAACTGTGTATTGCAGCTCCACTTTTGGCTCTTTTTACTAACCTTAGGCTTTACATATCCCCTGTCTGTCCCTCTTCAGGACTCCCAAGACCTGCTTCCTGTCTCCTAAAAGTCTATTCAGCATACCCTTGCCACTAACATCTCATTACTTGCAAATGATTTCTCCTCCCAGAAATCCTGATTCCAGCACCTTATTAAGGACCTTCTATCTGATCTGTCTCCCAAGATGATCAAGGGGATGGAACTCCTTTCATATGAGGAAAGACTAAGAGGTTAGGGCTCTTCAGCTTGCAAAAAAGACAGCTTAGGTGTAGAATGGATACAAGTAGATCAATTTTTTTACTGCATCAAGATTTACAAAGACTAGGGGTGAAAGAAAGCCAGGAGGGTTTAAAAGGAAGACAGAGTGAGCGACCCAAATTTTCCTTGTCTTCTCAGAATATTGTTATAATTGAAACCAGTCGATTTAGGCATTAAGCCCAATCGGGGCCAACGTACTCCATATAAATTGAAATCAACTGGCTTCAATTATAACAATATGGGACTTAAATTTTGAGCCTCACGCCTTTTGTTATAGCCCCGCCCAGATGTTATGCCTATTTAAATCCAGGAAGGACTTGGGAGCCACATTTGCCAGAGCTATCAGTCGGTCAAGATTGTAGTGGCCTGCATACTAGTGAGTCTAGCATGATTTGAGAGACATTCTGTAGCGTATTTTAGATATGTTAGCCAAAGTTTGTTAGGGGAAAGTGAAGAGTAGGGCTTGCACCAGTAATATTTTTGTCTTTTTAGTGCCCCCTCCTGACGTCAGAGAAAGGGCGGAACCGCCGGAAGAGGAAGCAGCGCAGGCGCAGGGCTCACAGAAGGGCCGGGACCGCTGGAAGAGGAAGCAGCAGACGCAGGGCTCACAGAAGGGCCGGGACCGCCGAAAGAGGAAGCAGCAGACGCAGGGCTCACAGAAGGGCCGGGACCGCCGGCAGAGGAAGCAGCAGGACAACGGTAGGAGCTTCTCCATGATGGGGGGGTGGGGAGGCTGTGGGGGTGCGAGCGGTCATTTGGGGTGCGAGTGCGAGTGGTCCTGCGGGGGGGGGGGGGGGGGTGTGAATCGGATGTCGGGGGGGGGCATCAGGCTTTCAGGGTGGGGACAGGACTTCAAGGGGGAGAGGAAAGTCGGGGCGAGCGAAAGGAGAGTCGGGGTGGCCAGAGGAGAGTCGGGGCAGGCGAAAGGAGAGTTGGGCTGCGACGGGAGAGTCGGGGCGGCATGCGCGGTATACGAGTGTGCGCGGTATATAAAAATTTCTTTACATAAATTTGTGTTCCCCACGCGCTATACCCGTGTGCGCATTTTACACGGGTGCGCGGTATATGAGTGAAAATACGGTACTCTGGTGGTACAAAACTGTGAAGGCAGTGATGGCCTTGTTGGCAACCGATGCTGTGCTAGTCACAGAGCGTTAAGGTTGACGGTCTGAGCACTTCACTACAGCACCATATATTTTATATTTATTTATGTTTGTTTGAAATTTATATTAGTGGTGATTATGTTATAATATCATAAATACCACTAAATAATAATACAGTTTCCCCATCAATTAGTACCAAAATAAGACAGTCATAGGCGTGACCAACAAAAGGCAGACTGGAGGTGCATCTGGTAGCACTATAGAAATAACAAATAGTAGTAGTAAATAGCCATCCAGCATCTTCTATTTCTTCCTCTCTAAGAGATCCCTCGTATCTGTCTCATTCCTACTTGAACTCAGACACAGTCTTTGTTTCCACCACCTCTACTGGGAGACTATTCCATGCATCTACCACCCTTTCTGTAAAAATGTATTTCCTACTCATGAGCCTATCCTACTCATGCCCTCTCATTCTGGAGCTTCCTTTCAAATGAAAGAGATTCACTTTATGCATATTTATGCCATGCAGGTATTTAAACATCTCTATCATATCTCCCCTCTCCCACCTTTCCTCCAAAGTATACATATATTGAGATCTTTAAGTCTGTCCCTATATGCTTTATGATGAAGACTACCGATCATTTTAGTAGCCTTCCACTGGACCCATTCCATCCTATTTATATCTTTTTGAAGGTGTGGCCTCCAAAATTGTATACAATATTCGATATGAGGCCTCGCCAGAGTCTTATACAGGAGCATCAATGCTTCCTTTTTCCTACTGGCCATACTACTCCCTATACACCCTAACATCCTTTTAGCTTTCACCGTTGTCTTTTCAACCTGTTTAGCTATCTTAAGAACATCATATACTATCACACCCAAGTCCCGTTCCTCTTTTGTGCACAAAAGTTCTTCACCCCTAACCTGTACCGTTCACCTAGGTTTTGCAGCCCAAATGCATGACCTTGCATTTTATGTTTCAAATGGTTTTTATTGAAGGAAAGCCAAAAGATGATAATGGACAAGAAAATACAAAACAATTATAGAAGCGATATGCATATACAACCAGTAGAGCTGATGTTCTTATAGCTCCAGGTCCAAGGAAATATCCAGTCCTATGGCAGTCCTTCCTACTTTATAATATAGAACTAGAACCAGATCCACCTCCCCCACCCCTCCCCCACATAAATTAAAATGGATGACTTGATGTATCAACGTAAATCATTAAGAATCAGACTTCGAGGAGGAGGAAGTGACATCAGACCGAGAGATGGCAACCTAATTTTTGAGCTCTCTCGGGGCTTGAATATTTTTGTGATTGTTTGGCTTCCCAAGAGCATTTTGGATATCCTTTGGGTTCCCTTTGGGCTGTTCAGTGCATGGCGACCCGCAAACGCCTGGATAAATTTAAATTAGCAGGCGGAGTGAGTAAAAAACCAGGTGCAGGCTCTCCCGGCTCCTTATCGGAATGGAAGAAGATGGCGATGCAGTCAGGGCACACGTCCTCTGCCTCAACAACAGCAGTGGTAGGCCCAGATGCTACCGCGTTGCACTCTACGATGGAAGCCTGGTTTAAAGACCTTTTTATTTTCAGTTGAATATTTTTATTAGTTTTCACTAAACAGAAAGACAAAGTATCATTTATCATGAAAAAACAGATACAACCAGATGGCGGCGTAGTGCTTCGGCTCCTGTGGCTAACTCCAGAAAGAATCGATTTTTACCAATCAAACCGCCTTTAAAATCATAGCAACCTGTGGATTAACGTTTGTGACCAACATGGCCACAAATAAAATTGGAAAACGCCATAGTGTGGAGCCATTATTGCCCGAAAAGGGTGCTGCAGGTAAAGTTGAAGAAGACCGCATCCAGCAGTTTGACAAAATGCGCGCCATGCAGAAACTACAGGAGGAAATCAAGCAAGTTATGGAGGAGATTACCAGTTTTAAAAGTGATTTAGTAAAGCTAACATCTCGCATAGACATCACTGAACGCAAAATAGCTGTGTCCGAGGAGAACATCACTACCTTTCGCAGGCAAGCAAACTGTATCTCCAGGCTGGAAACTGAGCTAGAAGATTCCAACAACTGAGCACAACGAAACAACTTCTGGCTATTGGGCCTGCCCGAGGATCATGAAGGGTGTGATATCGAGGGCTTCCTTTCAACAATGCTGCCTAAATTGTTAAAGATAACCTTCAAATACGATCTAGAAATAGAACGTGCATATAGAGTTCCCTCTCGTGAGCTGCCGACATCCAGCAAATACCCAAGACCCATTGTGATCTGGTGCTTCGCTACCCTCAAGTGCTGGAGATCATGCAGCAGGCTCGTGCTCAAGCACCAATCAAGTTCCAGGGCCACTCACTACCTTTTGTTCTTGATCTGTGCAAACAGACTGCCAAGGCAAGGAAACAGCTCCTAGAATATCGACCGAGACTAAAGCAGATGGGAGCAAAATTCGGAATGCTGTACCCCACCAAGCTGAGGGTTACCTTTAACAACGCCACAAAGGACTTCACGAACCCCACTGAACTAGCAGACTACATCGAACAGGTTTCTCCATCCACAATTGATAAATGCCTGATTTTTTATATTCTGTCAGTATATATAGCACCTGCTAATATAGGGCTGTTCTTTCATGCTGGGACTCACAGTAGCCATGTTGGTCATCATTATATGGTAATATTTATGCTCAATCTTTTATATGGGTATGGTCATATAACTATTTGAAGATATGTGCTAGTTCCAAGTGATTATTTGTGTTCATTTAAAGTTTATTCTTTTGTTCATGTCAAATTTTCATGTTGGTTGTAATTCCATCTCAAGATGGCTCAATCTTACTTCAATGGCAGGAATTGATCACTGTATTACTGCAAGACTTGTGCACTCGCTATATAAGTTTACATTCTGGTTACTCTCTGGTTTAAAGATCTGAAAGCTGAAATGGTAGGAGTGCAGGACGATGTTAAGGTAGCCCTGGCCGAGCTTAGAACGGAGGTGGTAGAGCTGGGAGGCTGGGTTGCAGTATCAGAGGAGAACATCTCGATTAACGGCAAACTTGGAAGACATGGAGGCAGCGCGGAGAAAACAGCGTCCAGCTGGATCGAGGTGCAAAACCAAATTGAAGATTTAGAGAATAAATTGTGGCATTGCAACCTGTGATTTAAAGGAATTCCGGACTCTGACCGCTATAAGGATTGCATGCAAGTGGTTCAGGAACTTTGCAATCAACTGTTGGGTTCAGAGAACCCGCTGGAACCCTCAACTATCGTATCGTTACGGGTGCATTGGAGCCTTGGACCTACCCGATCTAATGGACCCTGGGATATCGCATGTTTTGGGGATTACTTGCTCAAGGAACGCATTTTGCAAGAGGCACAGTGCCACCAGCAGTTCCAATGGAGCGGCATTACAGTTGGAATCTATCAGGACTTGGCCTTGGTTATGCTGCAAAGAGAGCTTTTTGAGAAGTTACGCAGGTGCTTCGGCATGAGGGCCATCGTTACCGCTGGCTGTTTCCCTTCGGTCTATGGTTTACAGTGAATGGGAGGTCCAGGAAAGTAAAGGAGGTGGTGGATGCGTGGCTGGCGCTCAAAGACCTGGGATGTGGTGGTTTGCTGCCACAGGATCCCCCTGGTTCTTCCTTGGGTGCAGCAGCTAAGCTGACTCCATGGCAGCTGATTACCCATGGGGGGAAGAAGCTTACCAAATCTGCAACTTGATGAATGATTCTGCTTGGGTCACATGCTTTTGTTGAGTCCCAAGACTGTTTGTCACTTGGGGGCTGCTTTGAGTGGTTCCACAGGGCTATAGTGGGATGTGTGGTTTGAGTTATGTTGTAGGGATGGGGTAAAATGATCTGTTGTGTTAAATGAGGAGAGTGAGTGTGGTAGTTTTGGATATATTAGGAGGGGGTGGGATATTCTGCTATACTGGCTAGGGGATTGTTGGAGACTGGGCTTTGAGTGGGGCTGTGGGGACTGGTATTCTGGTAAGAGGTGCTATTAATGATTTACTTGCTGTTCCATTGATGTTGGTATGGGGATTGGTGGGGTGAATTGCCTTCTGGGGATGACCTCATTTTCACTCTATGTCTGATCCCGATTGTGGGGGATCAGTATGTAAGGGGGGGGTGGGGAGAGGGAGGGGTGAAAGGGCACAGATACTCTTAACATTGGGGCAAAGCAGGGAGGGGAACGGGAAGTAGAGAGTAATGTACTCCGGGTAGGATCCCGGAATATGAATGGGTTAAACAGCCCAGGTAAACAAAGTGTGGTCTTAAGATAATTAAGATGGATGTATTGGGATATCTGTCTACTCCAGGAGACCCATTTGAGACCTCGTGATGTGGCTTTATTACGATTTCCCTGTTTTGATCAGATTTGGACACATCAGGAGGCTGCCTCACAGAAAAAGAAAGGGGGTCTTGCTGTTTTAGTGAGGAAAGGGTTGGGTCTTTCCATTGACCAAATTTTTCGGGATTCTCAGGGTATACTCCAGGGCAGGGTGGTGACTATAGTGAATATTTATGACCCCAACACTGAACAGGTACACTTCTATAAAAATATCCAGATAGAATTTTAGGGCTTTCTTATGGGGACGGTATATGTAGATGGGGATTTTAATGTCATACCTGATGCTCAGTTGGATCATTCCAAAGGAGGTAAGGGTACTCATAAGCTTTCCATTAAGGTCTTTCAAACTTTCATACAGTCTCTGGGAATGGTGGATTGTTGATGTCTTTTACATGGCACACAGCGTAACTATTCCTTTTATTCACATGCTCAGAAGACGTATACGCATATAGATGGGGTCTGGTTTCATCAAAATTTATGGGGAACTATTAAAGAGGCTGACATAGGTGGGATTCAGGTGTCTGATCATGCCCTGGTGATGGTGCAGAGTGTGGGAGTCTTGCAGAGCTGGAGTACTCGATACTGGAGTATTAATGTATCGTTGTTGGGCAATCACGAGGTGGTTAATTCGGACAACGATAAGTGAGTATCTTGACTTCAATGATAACAGGGAGGGGTCCGAAAGGATTTTGTGGGATGCTATGAAGTCCGTTGTGCGAGGGGTGTTTATTAAATGGGGGGCTCGGGTCAAGAAGCGGCGCAGTAGTGATTCTTTATGATTGCAGGAACAGCTGTTATTTCTGGATCAGAACATAAGCAAACACATGATTCTAGACTTTGGGGGACGCTGCAGAAGGTTCGTGCTGAGTTGAAACAGCTTCAAATGGCAGCTTATGAGCATGTGAGAGAACGGCTTAAAATATATGTCTATGAACATAGTAATAAAGCCAGTGCTTCCCTGGCCTACTATATTACTATTAAAAAGGCTAAAACTGTTATTATTACATTAAAGATGCTAAGGGTGAGTCTCAGTTCACAGATACCACAACTGGAAGGACTTTCTTGAATTATTACCATTAATTATATGGCTGGGAGGGAGTGGGGGCACAGGCGGAGCTGCAGGTTTTCTTGCGTGATATTCCACTGCCCACCTTGGCACCAAGGGATAAAAGAATTCTTGAGGAGCAGGTCCTGGGGGGGTCATTAAACTGGCAAAGGCTGGAAAATCGCTGGGCCTAGACGGGTACACCGCCAGATTTTATAAGCAGTTTTGTGATCTTTTGGGCTCTCTATTAGTGCAAGTGGTGAATGGTGTGCGGGAGAGTAGGGCGTTGCTGAAATTCATGGGTGAGGCTAGCTTCTCTTTGCTGTTTAAGACGGGTTGGGAGCCTATGTGTTGTGGATCATTTCGACCGATTTGTCTTTTGAATGTTGATGCCAAACTTATTGTGAAGGTATTGGCTCTTCGCTTGGGGAAGGTGCTTCTGAGCTTAATTCATCAGGACCTTGCAGGCTTCATACAAGGGCAATATTAGACGCACCTTACATTTGATGTGGCAGATACAGCAGAGACATGAGCCAGTGGTTTTGATAGCGGTCGACGCTGAGAAAGCGTTTGATCGGATATCGTGGGAATTTTTATGGGCTGTTATGGAGAAAATGGGATTTGGGGGAGTCTTTTTGCGGTTGGGTCCAGGCATTTTATCTGTCTCCACGATCATGCCTTTGGATTAATGGTAGTTATACTTTTTTTTTCAATTGGGAGAAGGACTCGGCAGGGGTGTCCCCTTTCCCTGCTACTTTTTGCTATATCTATAGAACCGTTGGCTCAGTATGTTAGACAGCATGTATTGAGTTGGCAGGATGTGATCATTGTATTGCGCTCTTTGCTGATGACATCTTGTTATACATCATCAGGCCTAGATCTTCTATCCCGCTCTTGTTATCTGTTTTTGAGGTCTATGGTGCAGTATCTGGCTTTAAAATTAATCTAGATAAGATGGAGTTTTTGAACCTTACTTTGGCTGAGGAGGAAGTTAATTATTTATAGGAGAGGTTTCCCTTCCAGTGGGTTCGATGGGAATTGAGTTATTTGGGGATTTATATTCCGAGTGATCTCTCTCATCTATATGCTGTCAATTATAGCCCAGTAATTCGTAGATTGCGAGGGAACCTCCAGAGATAGCATGGGCTCTGGCTCTCTTGGTGGGGGAGAATTGCTGTTGTAAAATGAATATTTTGCCGATATTAATGGTTTTTTTCCAAACACTTCTGGTGCCAGCTACCACATGTCGAAGACTGCATGGGATGTTTCAGAGCTTTATTTGGCAACATCGACCGTCACGTATTTCACAGGGGTGATGTGGGTTGGGGAGAGAGAGGTTCCTAATTTGTGCTGGTATTTCCGTGCTGCCCAACTTACGCATGTTATTGGACTGGGAGCTGAGCACTCAGAAATGGGGGGTACAGATGGAACAGAGCTTGGGATGTGTAGTACCACTTAGATATGCCCTGTGGTCCTCCCTGGTGGATAGCTGCTGGCAGCAGTTAACAACTAACCTTTTCCTGTTACACCTGCTTAAGGTATGGGACAAGGCTAGGAGGGAGCTGAATGGGAGTTGGCGGTGTCTTCGGGGGAAGCCTCAGTTTCCAGCGGGAGCTACTAATTCCATATTTGAGCGATGGGAGAGAGTGGGTTTAAAATGTTTTCAAAATCTTTTGAATTCAGATGGATTCATGCAATTCCCTGTTTTGAAACGTAAATATGAGCTCCTAGAGGGAGATTATCTTGCCTATCTTCAAGCGAGACATTTCATGGGATCTAAGGGTTGGAATAAGTTGTCTCCAATGGGAGGGAAACATCTGGAAAAATTGTGGGTTACTTTGCAGACAGTAGCCCGACCTATTTCCATATTATATTTTTATTATTGGAGAGGGAGTGTTCGTCCTACTTTAAGTTCAAGTCTCAGTGGGAGAGGGATTTGGGATGGAGTTTTACTCCCAAGAAATGAGCTGCTATTTGTGTTGAGGTGGGTAAGTCTTCTACCTGTGTATTGGTGCAGGAAAATGCTTATAAAGTTCTCACTCAATGGTATTATACGCCTGAGAGATTACATACCATGTATCCTGCAGTTTCAGATAGGTGTTGGCATTGCCAGAAGGGTTTGAGATCTTTTGTTCACATTTGGTGGGACTGTTCTGTGTTGAAACCCTTTTGTTAGTTAGTGGTGCAGGAATTGTCTCGACTGTTGGGTACACCGGTGGGGGGCACATCATTGGGCTGTTTACTGGGCTTATATAATACTAACTATTCTAAATGGCAAACTAAGATTCTGAGATGGGGCCTTGCGGCTGCTAAATGTTTGATAGCTGATCATTGGAAAAACACTGGGGCACCCTGCTGGGAGGTTTAGTGTTTGTGACTACAAATGTTGGGGAACATGGAGGAGATGGTGGCTAAATGCAGAGGGTATTTTGCCCTCTCAATGGGAACCTGAGTTTTTATTTCTGATAAATTGCAGACCTTTCGTGTGGAGTGATACTACTTTTTTTTTTTTTTGTATATTGCTCTAGGTTGGAATAGGAGGCATTGCTCGCTGTCTTGTTAGGAGATCTTCTTTGGGTTGGAATGGGGTGAGGGAGGGGGGATGGCTGCTATTGTAAAGCTCGCTATATGGCGGGCTGGGCAGAGGATTTTGCTACATTTATATGGTGCTAGAGTTTGTCTAGATTATCTTTTTTCTTACTATTGAGATAATGTATTGCTATGCTTGCAGTTGTATGTAGTTGATATTTGTTATGTGGTTGTTCTCTTGTATATCTTGAAAATGTAATAAAAATCTTAAATAAATAAATAAATATAAAAAGAATCAGACTGTGAGCTCTAGGAGGAAGAGAGTGAAGATATGGATCCCATATCTGTAAGAAAATGCGGGTACGTTTAAGCGTCCACCGAGCCTCCTAAACCTCAAAATGCAGCAAACAATGGAATTGATTCCACCAGTGCCAAAAACTGGGAGGCCCAGCTTGTACCCAATGTTGTAAAACACATTTATGGCCCACCATACAGGCATAAATATAAAATATATGGTGCCGTAGTGAAGTGCTCAGACACACAACCTTAACGCCCTGTGACTAGCACAGCTTCGGTTGCCAACAAGACCATTACTGCCTTCACAGTCTTGTACCACCAGAGCAGTTACTTGAACATATTGTATAACTACTTAACTGACGCCTTACCAAACAAAGCACCCACCGGGACCCTACCGCCTGAAAGCCCCATAATGTGCATAAGTAGTGAAAAATAGCATTCCAAAAAGACTGGCTCGTGGGGCAGTGCCAAAAAGCCTATGTGTTAGGACCCTGAGCACATTTAGTACAGGATGGGGAGGCAACCAAGCCCGCATAGAAAGCCTGAACTTGGGTGAAGTACGCCCTATGTAAGACTCTAGGTGCACTCCTGCCACAAGGATCCCCTAATAATATGCGGAAGTCTTAAAATACCCTGACTAAGATCATTAGGTTGGATAAGGATCCCGAGTTCAGTAGACCACCTCTGTGTTAACCCAGTATAGGAACAGGACTTAAGGAGACTCCACCAGGTCTAGTGCAATGAAGAAACCGAGAGTGGAAGACCCTCCTCCTGTTCAAAGAAGATATGCAGCCCCACAAGTGAGTTCTTTCTGATGTAAATAAGCCACATAATGTGCCAGCTGAAGGTAATCAAAGAAATCTCCAGGCCCTGCCTCCAATCTAGCCGATAGCATGGGGAAACCTTGAATAACCCCAACCCCATCCAACACCTGTGTCCTCCAGCTGTGAAAAACCCGAGACGTCATACCAGGTTCAAAATCCCCGTTATCTTGTATTGGCAACAGATCTGTAGTATTGGGGATTATAAGTCAGTTTCATCAGGCGGCCCCAAACCAATCACAACGGGTCCAGTATAGAGTTGAGATGAAACGTAAGGGGGATGCGATGGTGGGGAGCATGGAGCAAATAAAGTAGATGATAGGGTTGGAACAACGCTTGTTCATAAGACAAGGGAGTAAAAGCAGTATCCTCCAAAACCCAATCTCTGACATGTCAAAGGAGACATACCTAAACATAGATACAAATATCAGAGTTCCATGCCACCCCTGTTCCCTGGGCTGAGCAGGGTATCAAAAGACACTTTTGGTTTCTTCCCAGCCCAACAAAATCAGGTAAGTTCTGTACGCAAGCTGCACCAATCCCTATGCGTGAACCATAAAGGAAGCATCTGAAACATATACAGCCATTTGTGAAAGAGTACCATATTGAAGAGAGCAATATAGCCACCCAGAGACGAAGGCAAATTCTGCCATTTAAGCAATTACTGCTTAGTGTAACTAAGCAAGGCAGGAATACTGACGGTACAAAAATTGAGGATTTGAAGGCAATCTAATTCCCAGATACCAAAAATTCCCATCCACCTAGTGCAATGGAAAATCCAGACTCCACTGATGGGGCAGCTCAGCATCTGTGGCTAAAGCCTCTGACTTATCCATATTAAGATTAAAGCCTGAGAAGTCCCTATACTCAATAAAGCTCTCCAGCAAAGTTGGTAAAGACAACTGTGGTATAGTCAAGTGGACCAGTAAGTCATCAGCGAAAGCCGTAATTTTAAAAGTGGGCCCCAATATCCACCCCCACTATTTCTGGATTAGAAAGAATGCCTGAGTGAGCAGAGCCAGGGTGAGAATAAAAAGCAGTGGGGACAGGGGGCAGTGCTGCCGTGTCTCCCGGAAGACAGGAAAATAATTAAACTGAGCCCCATTAACACTCACCTGCACCCAAGGGTTCGAATACAGGGTCTGAACTGCATCCCGAAAAAAAGCCATCAATACCATATTTGTTCAACACTCCAAACAGAAACTCCCACCAAACTCTATCAAACGCCTTCTTTGCATCAAAACTAATCAGCAAAGAAGGTACTTTCCTATAATGAACCCATTCCAAAGATGACAATATCAAACAAATGTTTTAAACAGCAGTTCATCTGCACATGAAACCCACTTCCGGACCCGCAATCAAGTCAGGTAATAGCCTGGCCAATCTATTAGCCAATATTTTAGTCAGCAGTTTAGCCTCACAAAAGAGAAGGGAGATAGGTCAGTAAGATTCCCCTTTAGTGGGATCTTGGTCCAGTTTCGAAAAGACCACAATTTAGGCTTGGCGAAGAACCAGGGGAAGCGTCTTCTCCTGTATCTGATGGTTAAACATGGAAACCAATGGATTCAGGACTTCCATCTCCAAGTTTGTAAAATTTGGCCCTAAATTCATCCAAACCAGGAGCCTTACACAATAGATTTTGTCGTAGTGCCAGCAATAATTCATTTTCCTCAATGCAGAGAACATAAAAACATAAGAAACGCCTTCACCGGATCAACCCTAGGTCCATCTAGTCCGGTGACCCGCACACACGGAGGCCAAGCTAGGTGCTCCTTGTTGGAGACCCTGATTTCCCGTATCCCTCGATGTGATTTGCAAGGAGGTGTGCATCCAACTTGCGTTTGAATCCCACAACGGTAGTGTCCATCACAACCTCCTCCAGGAGAGCATTCCAAGCGTCCACCACTCTGTGCGAAACAGAACTTCCTGACATTTGTCCTGGACCTGCTGCCCCTCAGTTTCAGTCTATGACCTCTTGTCCGTGTCACATCTGAAAAAGTGAATAAAGCTGTTTCTTGGTCTATTTTGTCAAATCCTTTTAATATTTTAAAAGTCTCTATCATATCTCCTCGCAGTCTCCTCTTTTCAAGGGTGAACAGTCCCAGTTTTCCGAGGCGTCCTTTGTAGCTCAAATTCTCCATACCTTTGATTAGTTTCGTGGCTCGCCTCTGCACCTTCTCCAGCAGGGTTATATCTTTCTTAAGGTATGGAGACCAGTGTTGGACACAATACTCCAAGTGTGGTCTGACCATTGCTCTATAAAGCGGCATTATGACGTCCGCCGATCTACTCGTGATGCCCAACATCCTGTTTGCTTTCTTTGCTGCCGCCGCGCATTGAGCCGACGGCTTCAGGGTCTTGTCTATCAGTATCCCTAAGTCTCTTTCTTGTTCGCATTTACCTAATGTTACACCTAACATTCTATATTCATGTTCCTTGTTTTTCCTACCCAGATGCATCACCTTGCATTTGTCTATGTTAAACTTCATCTGCCACTTTTCCGCCCATTTCTCCAGCTGGTTCAGATCCTTCTGGAGATCCTCGCAGTCCCTTTGATAGCCAACTGCCCAACATAGTTTTGTGTCATCTGCAAACTTGATTATATTGCTTGTTGTTTCCTCTTCCAGATCATTTATAAAAATATTGAACAAAATGGGCCCAAGAACCGAGCCCTGGAGCACTCCGCTAGTCACCATCGCCCAGTCCGAGAATTTCCCATTTACGCTTACCCTCTGCATTCTGTTCTCTAGCCAATTGCCGATCCATCTGAGTACGTCTCCTTGTATTCCATGACTTAGTAGTTTCCTCATATGCCTTGAGTGCGGGACCTTGTCAAACGCTTTCTGGAAGTCCAAGTAAATTATATCCATCGGTTCTCCGCTATCAATTTGTCTGTTCACCTTCTCAAAAAATTGAAATAAATTCATCAAACATGACTTACCCTTCCTGAAGCCGTGTTGACTAGCTCTCATTAGATCTTGATTTTCCAGGTGTTGCACAATGCTATCTTTAATTAGTGATTCAACCATCTTCCCAGGAACTGACGTAAGACTCACAGGTCTGTAGTTACCCGGTTCTCCTCTTGATCCTTTTTGAAGATTGGGATGACATTCGCTATCCTTCAGTCATCTGGTATTTGCCCGGTTCTAATTGACATGTCAGCTAAAGTTTGTAATAGTTGTCCAATTTCAACCTTAAGCTCCTTTAATACTCTAGGGTGAATTCCATCCGGTCCAGGGGATTTGTCACATTTTAGTTTGTCAATCTGATAGTATATCTTGTCCAAATCCACATTTACTGTGACGAGGTTTTCCTCTATGTCTCCGTTGAATACCCTCCCTATTTCTGGCATTGTTGTAGTGTCCTCATTGGTGAAGACAGAGGCAAAGAATGAATTTAGCCTGTCAGTAATCTGTTTGTCTTCTTTAATGCACCCTTTTCTTCCTTGGTCGTCGAGAGGGCCTACTGCCTCTCTTGCTGGTTTCTTCCCTTTTATATATCTAAAAAAGGGCTTGAAGTTTTTGGCTTCTTGCGCTATCTTTTCCTCATAGATCTTTTTGGCTTCTCTTACCGCTTTATGACACTTTTTCTGGTCGATTTTGTGACAGTTCCAGGCCTCCGTTGTTTTTTCCCTTTTCCATTTTTTAAACGAGTTCCTCTTTTCCCTCACTGCATCCTTCACCTCTTTAGATAGCCAAGCTGGTTCTCCTTTATTCTTGTTCCGTCTTCCTTTGGATATCTGCGGTATGTAAAGATTCTGTGCTTCTGTGATGGTGTTTTTCAGTAGGGACCTTGCTTGATCAACCGTTTGGATTTCGGCTTTTCCCTTCTTGAGCCGTTTACTAACCATGGTTCTCATGCTGTCATAATTCCCTTTTTTGAAGTTAAAGGTTGTGGCTTGAGTCCTGATTGGTTTCCCCTTACCGATGCCAATGTTAAAATTGATCATATTGTGATCACTCATCCCCAGCGGGGCCGCAACTTCTACATCATCTGTCCTTCCAGTTATGCCATTTATGACCAAGTCCAGGATCACGGTTCCTCTTGTCGGTTCTCCCACCATTTGTTCAAGGAAGCAGTCTCCTATCATCTCCAGGAACTTTATCTCTTTGCCGCAGATTTACGTTCCCAGGTTCCAGTTTATCCCTGGAAAATTGAAGTCCCCCATGATCGTTACGTTTCCTGATTTACATCCACGGTTAATCTCCTCCATCATTTCTTTGTCTGTTTCCTCTATCTGTCCTGGGGGTCGATAATAGAGGCCAATTTTTATGTCTGCCTCTTTTTGTCTAGGAATCTTTATCCAGAGGGACTTTAGTTTATCTTTTCCTTCCTTCTCCCCTTCTCTAATAGACTCTATTTCTTCCTGGACATACAGGGCAATACCTCCCCCTTTTTGCCCTATTCTATCTCTTCTGTATAGTTTATATCCTTGCAGTGCTGTGTCCCATTCATTTTCTTCATTCCACCATGTTTCAGTTATTCCTATGATATCCAGTTTTTTGCTTCTTGCTAGTGCTTCCAGTTCTCCCATTTTGTTTTTTAAGCTTCTGGCATTCGTGTACATACATTTGAGTTTCCTTTCTGCTACTTTTCTGGACTTTTTATTCTTCACATCCCTTTTTGTATCCATTTGTTCTTTTTCATTGCCTCTTGTGGTTTCAACGTGTTCTGCCCTTTTACCTATACAGTTGCTTGTAGTTTCCTCAGGTTCTCCTGATGTCCGGGCCATCGACTGGTTGTCGACTGTTGGCTCTCCCCTGATCTTTAGTTTAAAGCCTTCTCAATGGTCTTCTTCATGTTCTCAGCCAAGACTCTCGCTCCTTGTTTGGTGAGGTGTAGTCCGTCCTTTCTATAGTACCTGCTTCTTCCCCAGAATGCTGTCCAGTTGCGCACAAAGTCGAAACCCTCTTCTATGCACCATCGCCTCATCCAGGCGTTGACTGCTCTCAGTTCATTCTGTCTCATTTTGTCCGCTCTTGGAACCGGGAGGATCTCGGATAAAGCCACTTTCACCTCCCTGACCTTTAGTTTCCTTCTGAGTGAGCGGAGTTGGTCCTTCATTTCCTCCCTGTCGTATTTCCGTCCGCTGACATTGTTTGTTCCCACGTGGATAAGCACAGCAGTGTCCTCTCCTCTGCTCCGTCTATGATTCTGGTGATCCTGCTGGCCACGTCCTTCACTCTTGCACCATTCAGGCAGGTAACCAGTCTATCCTCTCTTCCTCCTGCGGTGTGGCTGTCCACATTTCGTATGATGGAATCTCCACTATGATCCCTATCTTCCTTAGTTGGGGGTTCCTTGGGGGTTGTAAGTCCGTATCCAAGGCGTAAGTCCTATCTTCCTCCTTCTGTGATGCATCCCCAGATGGTCTATCATCTCTGCTGGGTGTGTGGACATCCTCGGCCTCCTTTTCTACCTTCCCGTCAATTGGATTGTCGCCTCCTTCCATATTGCCTAGTCCATCCTCCTGGGTTGTTCGGGTACTGATCTCAAGCCCTGGGATCTCCACAAGCTGCTGGTGGGCTTCTTCGATGAATCTCTCCAATTCCTCAATCACTTTGCTGGCGCTGGACTCCACCAGCAACTTCTTCTGCATGCGGTTTTCTTCTTTCATGGCAAGGAGTTCTTCTAGTTCTGCCACAGTTCCCTCCAGCAACCGGACTTGCTGTTTGAGACTATCCAGCTCCTTGCACCGACTGCAAATGTATGCCCTAGTCCCCAAGGGGAGGTAGTCATACATACTGCAGCCGGTGCAGAAGACTGGAAAGCTCATCTTCTGGCTTCCGATCTGCCTGTGCTTTATGTGTGAACCTTCTGTACCAGTAAGTTGTGTGAGTCCTAATTCTTGTTAGCTGTCCTCCTTCTGTGCCAGTCATCTGTGTGTGTATAAAACAGATTGTAACTTACGTTTTGGGATTTTCAGATGGTTGGCCTTGCTTCCTGGCTCCTTCTTAAGGCGTCTTTACAAAGGCGCTCTCGCTAAGGCGAGCGCCTTTGCCGCTCGGCTGTGCGCCGTTGGCTCCCCCTTTTAAGGGGGAGTCGGGTCGCGCTGGTGGTGATGCGCTGGGGGTGGGCGGAGCTACCTCTCGCCTACTCCACACTGCCTGCTGTTTCCTTTTGCCTTCCCCTCTTGTCAGTGCTTTTAAATCCTGCTTCTCCTCTCAGGTAATTTAAATCCAGTGCTTTCTGCCTCCTACACCGGGAGATTCCGTAGACGGCTGTTCTCCGGGCTCAAACTAGGTAGGTCGACACTAGACAAATAAGAATCACTAGAAGCCCAGTGTCTTCACTCCTAGAATAGAGTGAGGTATAATAAGCCTGCAATAACCGACAAATGTCCCCTTCCTGCTCATAAAACTGTCTCTGTGGAGAGCAAAGCCGTAGAACTCTGGAAGACTTGCTCCCACCCCGGACCAAACAAGCCAATAACATGCCTGCCTGGTTACCCTGCTTGTAAAGTAGAAATTGATAGTATTTTGCCGACTTGAGTGCCCACTGATGAAGGAGCTCATTCAATTGAAGCTGTATAGCCAAGAGTTGGGTTTTATTATCATCGCCAGGCAGGTAGCTATGGCACCACCAAAGTTTTACTAGTTGTTTTTCTAAACGCAGGATGACCCTATCTAGTGCCCGCTTTTTATGACTAGAGTAGGCTATGATAGCCCCATGTAAAACAGCCGTAGCAGTTTCCCAAAATAGAGTAAGGGTCTCTCTATGTTGGGCATTGTTAGCTGATAGGTTTGCCAGTGCCCTTGAATAAATTCTTTGAATTTGACATCTGTGTAGAGATCTAGAGGGAACCGTCATTGAGATCTACCCAAAAACCCAGGTCTAAAAGTTAAGGCCATCCAAACAAAACCATGATCTGAGATTTCTGTAGGCTCTTTGTTCTGATACCTTGAAAACAAGGTATCAGAACAAAGAATATAATCAATATGGGAATGAGTGTCCACAAGCAATGGGTATAGTCTCTATCCATAGGATGTAACACCAGCTAGATATCTAAAAGATGAAGAGTGCCACAGAATAAATGAACCCCTTTTGTAACATCCAGCAAATCCGTTGAGCGAAGCACCGGTTTATCAACCGCAGGGTCTGCTATCCTGTTAAAATCTCCCCCACTATAAGGGGATAGGACTCATGCTGCAAAACGGAATTCATGATAGTAGCAAAGAAGCTCCAATCATAGGTATTAGGGGCATATAAATTAGGGACAGAGCAGGAAATCCACCCCATTAATCCTGACCTTAGCAATAATAAACCTGCCTGAGGGATCCATGTGTACAGAAAGTTTCTCCACCATCAGGCTCTCATGGAACAAGATTATTTCCCCCGCCTTTCTATTACTAGCAGGGGATTCTATAATGTCTCTCACCCACCAAGTGTTAAGTTTAGCATGTTATTGGGTTGTCAGATGTGTTTCCTGCAGGAAAGCAATGGATGCTTTATGTCTATTCAAGCTCTGTAAGATCTTCTTCATCTTTATAGACAAGGAAATACCGCCCACATTCCAAGAAAAATTTTTTAAAGCCATGATATCAACCCAGTAGGATAGCCAAAATGGCCCTGTAACTGATACCAATAAAGAAATGGGGGCCTTCCAAGCCACCGGTCCCCATTATTACATGAAAAAATCCCATGGTCCCTTCTAGAGAAAAAGAAGTGTACATTGAGTCAACCAGAGCACCATATTAACCCTAAGATCCCTCCCAACCAACAAACCCCCCGAAACCCCCAATCTCACCCCCAGCTATCCCAACACCTTCCCCTGTCTCCAAAACGATAGCCTTAATATTGGCTAGGGGCTACTCCATACTTCCCCCCCCCCCCTCCAAACGAACAGAAAATATAGCAAATCAATTGCAATTGCATTTTCAGGGTTCTGAGCAGAAATATCCCAAGTAGTCCCAATACATAAGTGAGACCAAGAGAAAGAAATCCAAACCCAACCATCCAGTACTCACATCCAAGATCTCAGCAACTAGACTAAACATTCCAAAAACAATCACATACATACCTAAAGAGGGCGGACAGCAACGGGAACCTCCAACTAAAATAAGGTCAAATATCCAAACACAAGCATACGCAGAGGCAAAGCAGGTAGAGGAACCACTCTCAGCCAAGCACACCAAACAATACCCCTAAAGAAAAATAGTAAAAGAAATAGAATACCCAAACATCCAACAACCCCATCCATCCCTACACATACCAACCCAGCCATATCCCAGCCACCCCCACTCTCAGAGAACAGCAGGGAACTTTTTGAAAAATCTCCAGTCCAAACAGAAGAACAAGGTCCGATGGACAAGAACACCACTCACAAACACCATTGCGGGGGTCAAACCAGCAACGGTAGAAGCACAGCTAAAAAGTCCCCACCAGGCCCAAGTGCTACGGAAAGAAACTGCACAAGAGCCCATCAGTCATCCAACGTAAGAGAGATATATGACTGTAGTGGAGAAAGTCAGCCCTCCAGACGAGGAGGCTCCTCTGTGATAAAATATGATGAAGATTAAAATAATGCAATGCTTCCTGAGAAGTCGGGAAAAAATGCTGCTTGTTCTGATGAATAAATTTTAGTTTAGCCAAATATAACAAGGCAAAAGGAATCTTTGCACGAGCAAGCTGCAAACATAGCGGTGTAAATGCTTTCCTCAGCATCACGATCTTACTTGAATAGTCCTGGAAACAAAGGATTTTATGGGAATAATATTCCAAGTTTATCCCATTGCAGAGTGCTCTCAATATCATTGTGGGCATAGTTGAGAAGGCGGAAGATAACAGCATGGGGCTGCTGGTTGTTGTCTCACCTGGCGCATAATCGATGAGCCCTCTCCACTCTCAAAGGTCCTGTGTCGCAAGGCAAATCTAGATCTTTCTGAAGCCATGTTTCAAGTACACCCCAAAGGTCCTGATCTGGAACAGTCTCAGGCAGTCTTATCAGCCGCAAGTTGTTACGGTGACTATGATTCTCCAAATCGTCTACCTTTTCTTCAAGTTGCTGGCATGTAGCAAGTAGGCACCGGTTTCTCCTCATGAAGATGCCCCGTGTCTGTTTCCAACAGATCAATTCGCTGTCTGATGGCCACCAGGTCTTTGTTCAAATCCGCCACCTTGTCCCCCACATCGGTAAGTTTCTCCAAAATAGGTTTCAATTTGATGTCTAGAGAGCCCTCCAAAGTAACCGAAAGCTCAGCCAAGATTTCAGCAGTCCAAATGGCTTCCACTGCCGACAAAGCCGGGGCTGTTCTAGCTGCCATTTTGTGTTCGCCTCCACAGAGCATGTCTTATCTTTTTTCTGCGATTTCGCAGCCATAGAGCCCCTACCACTTAGGAAAAATAAGCAGTTGTCGTCCCAGGAGGGTCTTCCTTTAAAATAATTAACTCAATTTAAATTCTGAAGTGATTAGAAGTCAGGTTTGACCAGCTAAGAGAAGCCGAGTGATTTAGTAACCGCTCAGCATCATAGCGTCACGTGACCCCCGACCTTGCTTTTTTTTTAATGTTTTATTTTCAATTTAACAAACAGAAAAAAAATAAACAACAATATACACCACCAAGCACATAATACTTCAACACAAGAACACTAGAATCCCCCCCCAAAATTAAATAAACAAATCATTGACCTTGTATTTTTTAGCAATAAATCTTAGCTGCTTCGCTATATCCTTCCTCATTTTATTCACACCATCAGGGATGTCTACTCTATTGCAGATTTTGGTATCATCCACAAAGAGGCAAATCTTACCCTACAGCCCTTCAACAATATCGCTTACAAAAATGTTAAAAGAACAGGCCCAAGAACCAAACCTTGAGATACCACTGATAACATCTCTTTCCTTAGAGCAGTGTCTCTCAAACTGTGTGCCAGGGCATAGTGGTATACCCCGAAGAGATTCCAGGTGTGCCACAAGAGATTTCAGAATTTTACTTTATTTTTAAAATTTCTCTTCATAAATATACACTAGAATAGATGACATGTATGTCATATACACAAGAGTCTGTCAGTGTTATGAGAGTCTGTGTGCATAAGGATACAATCGCCCAGACAAGCATCATTCTTTGATGTGATTGGTCCTTGAAAACTAACGGTATGTAATTTTATTTTTATTTTTTATGCGGTAGTTATCCTAACTTGAGCAACAAAGAAATTAAAGGATTTGTTACTGTTTGGATCTTTACGAACATGGATTTTCAGCTCTGACAGAAATTAAATTGGTAAAAGAGGACAACTACAGATGGTGGATGATGAAATGCGTGTTTGCTTATCGATTATCGAGCCACGTTTTGAGTTAATTTGCACTCAAAAACAAGCACATCCATCGCATTGATTAGCAATTCTATTCTATCTATTTTAGTTTCAGTGATGTTACAGTTATCCAAACATTGCTTAAAGAACTTTAAATAAATAACTCTCAAATTTAATTTTTGTTGGTTTTGCAATTTTAGAATTTCAATTGTAATGTGCCATGAAAAACATTTGCTCCGTTTAATGTGCCAGAGCTAAAAAAGTTTGAGACATTGCCTTAGAGATATCTCCATTGACCACTACCCTCTGTTGCCTTACACTCAACCAGTTTCTGACCCAGTCATTCATTTTGGGGCCAATCCTAACAGCATTCAGATTATTTATTAGATGTCTGTGCGGAACACTGTCAAAGGCTTTGCTAAAACGTAAGTACACCATATCAAGCGCAGTCCCTCTATCCAGTTCTCTGGTCACCCAGTCAAAGAAATTGATCAGATTTGTCTGACAAGACCTGTCTCTAGTAAATCCATGTTGCCTCGGGCCTGTAATCCACTGGATTCCAGAAATGTCACTAATCTCTGTTTTAAAAGCATTTCCAATAATTTCCATTAATTTCCATTCCACAGAAGACAGAGTTAATAATAATAATAATAATTTTATTTCTTGTATACCGCTATACCGTGAGGTTCAAAGCGGTTTACAGTGGATACAGAAGAGATGCAATTAAGTAAGATAATTAAAATGAAGAAAAAGTACTTAGAGTTCCCTGACTGTCCCAAAGGCTCACAATCTTGCTAAAGTACTTGAGAAAAATAAATTAATTAGGCTAGAAACATAGAATAGAAGAAGGCAGGAAAACAGTACATAGGAAAATTAATTTAGAATACATTATATAGGAGTTTTTTTTTTCGGATACGATATATGGGAAGGATTTAACATAATAAACATAATAAATTATGTATCATTAAAAAATTAAATCTAGTAACATTACAAAGATTCTAAACTGAATTCCTTACATTGATTGAATAAATGGATTAGTAAAAGAATTTAGAAATTGAAATTGGTTACATTGATTAAGAAAATTGAACCAGGTAGTAGACTAAACTTGGGAATATAAAGAGGAGATAGAAGTAGAAGAGTTTAGGTAGATTGAATATGCTTAGTGAATAAATGGGTTTTGATTTCTTTTCGGAAGGCTTTGATATTAGATGTTGTGATCAGCAATTTAGAGATTGAAGGATCAATTTTTGCTGCATGTGTCGCTAGGAGGCCATCATAAAATTTCTTTTGCAGGGTGCCTTTGAATGATGGGTAGGAGAATAGGGTCTGTGACCTCCTTGTTCTGATTGGAAGTAGACGATTTAGGCGATTGTAAAGATAGGAAGGTGCCGTACTGTAAATTACTTTGAAGAGTATACAGTATAACTTGAAATGAATTCTGGCTCGGATTGGTAGCTAGTGTGAATCTAGATAAGCGTTAGTTATATGGTCAAATCTTCTAAGAGAATAAATCAATCTAAGAGCAGTATTCTGAACAGTCTGGAGTTGTTTGATCATATAATTGGGGCAAGGTAGATAGATAATGTTACAATAGTCTACTAGTCCTAGTACAAGAGATTGAACCAAAATCCTGTACTGGTTTTTATCAAAGAATTTTCTAATTTTTCTTAAATTGCGCATTGTGAAGAATACTTTTTGGGTAGTTTTTTTTTAATTGAGTCTGCATTGTGCAGCATCTGTCTATTAATACACCCAAAATTTTAAGAGAGACCTGTATTGGATACTTAATTGTTTTGAATTCCAATTGAGTTATGGATGGTTTTTGTCTGTTTCAAGCATAAGGAATTTGGTTTTATCTGCATTTAACTTCAGTTTATGGTTGGTCATCCATTTTTCTACTTCCTCCAGAATTGTTTCCAGATGACCTAATGAGTCTTGGGTATCATAAGGGAAGAGAATGGTAATGTCATCTGCATAGCTGAATGATGTTATGTTTAGGTTATCTAAAGTGGTGCCCAGAGAGGATATAAAAAGATTAAATAAAATGGGTGATAGAGGGGACTCCTGAGGAACTCCACCAGGGTTAGACCATGGGTCTGATTTACGATCTTTTTGTTTGACTCTATAAGTTCTTTTTTTAAGGAAACCTTGGAACCAGTTATAGACCTTGCCAGAAATCCCAATGTCATCTAGTATCTGCAGCAAAATAGAGTGATCTACAAGGTCGAAGGCGGCGGAGAGATCTAGTTCAATTATAAGGATCTTACGTTCTTGGCTGAGGTACTGTCGAGCAATGTCAAGCAGAGTAGCTAGTAGAGTTTCAGTGCTATGATTTGTTCTGAATCCTGATTGAGAGGAATGTAGTATATTGTGGTCTTCTAGGTAATTGGAGAGGTATTGTGTCACAAGACCTTCAATCAGTTTGATGTACAGAGGAATTGAGGCAGTTTAGTTTCCTACTTCTTCCTTACTTACACTTTGTGGAGAATAACCACATCTGCCCTTCTCCAGTCCTCTGGTATGATTCTAGAAAAGCATTGAAAAGGTCAGCCAGTGGAGCTGCCAGTACTTCCCTAAGGGCTCCTTTTACGAAGGTGCGCTAGGGTTTTTAGCGCACGCACAAAATTAGCGCACTCAGGAATTTAATGCGCGCTATTGCGCATGTTAAAGCCCTAGTCCACCTTTGTAAAAGGAGCCCTAAGTTTCTTCATTACTCTGATATGTATGGAGATTGCTCTGAGGAAAGGGATTTTACTAGTAGTATGCCTCAAGGTTCTGTTCTTGGGCCTGTTCTTTTTCTTTTTTATATTCTTTATTCAGTTTAAAACCGACAATAAGTGCAATATAACATAGAAACATTTTACACTTTAACTGCACTTAATATTCTATCAAATTATATTTCATATTAAATATATATATCAACCCCTCCCCAGTATATACTCAACAATTGCCCTCAACTATAAGTAAAACAAAGTATCCCTACCCCCACCCACCTTGGACGTGTATATTCAAAGGGAAAGAGTAATAATCATTCCTTACAAAATTTTGTTAATGGCTCCCAAACATCCTTAAATTTCTTATAATGCCCCTGTTGTATGTCTATCACACACTCCATTTTAAAAATATGACATAAAGAGTTCCACCAGAAATTATAATTCAACCAGTCCCAATTTTTCCAGTTCTTAATAATATGTTGTATGGCAACCCCTGTCATAATAAATAGAAGTTTATTATTATTAAAAGATATTTGGCTTTTAGCCCTCATTAGTGTGCCAAATATTGCTAAAGGGTTGGCAGGTAAGATTTGTCTCTTTGCGGATGATACGAAAATCTGCACTAGCGTAGACACGCCAGATGGTGTGAATAACATGAAGAAATACCTGGCGAAGCTTGAACAATGGTCTGAAATTTTGCAGCTAAAATTTAATGTTAAGAAATGCAAAGTCATGCACTTGGGCTGCAAAAACCCGAGGGAACGGTACAGTTTAGGGAGTGAAGAACTTATGTGCCTGATGGAAGAGCGAGACATGGGTGCTAGGATGCATAGGAAGAGGTATGGCCAGTAGGAAAAAGGAGGTATTGATGCCTCTGTATAAGACTCTGGTGAGACTTCATTTAGAATACTGTGTACAATTCTGGAGGCCGCACCTTCAAAAAGATATAAAAAAGATGGAGTCAGTCCAGAGGAAGGCTACTAAAATGGTGTATGGTCTTCGTGATAAGGCGCACGGGACAGACTTAAAGATCTCAATCTGTATACTTTGGAGGAAAGGAGAGGGGAGATATGATAGAGACATTTAAATACCTACATAATATAAATGTGCATGAGTCGAATCTCTTTCATTTGAAAGGAAATAGCAATGAGAGGGCATAGGATGAAGTTAAGAGGTGACAGGCTTCGGAGTAATCTGAGGAAATACTTTTTTACAGAAAGTGTGGTAGATGCATGGATCAGTCTCCTAGAAGAGGTGGTGGAAACAGAGACTGTGTCTGAATTCAAGAGGGCCTGGGACAGGCACGCAGGATCTCTTAGAGAAAGAAAGAGATAATGGTTACTGCGGATGGGCAGACTAGATGGGCCATTTGGCCTTTATCTGGCGTCAGGTTTCTATGTTTCTATCTGGACCCATCGCTTTGTTCACCTTTAGTTTAGCTAGCTCCTCATGACCACAATCCTCAGAAAATTGATCAGGGTCTACCACACCTCCATCCCTATTTGCGTTTGCCTTCTGCGATCTCACTCCTGGCACTTCAGCTTGGGTGCACAGGGAAAGGAATAGCCAGCAGGAAAAAGGAGGTGGTAGTGCCTCTGGTGAGGCCTTATTTAGAGTACTGTGTATACCGTATTTTCACGCATATAACGCGCGCGTTATACGCGTTTTTACCTACCGCGCATACCCCTCGCGCGTTATACGCGTGAGCGCGGTATACAAAAGTTTTTCTACATAGTTCCCACCCCGCCCGACACCCAATTCACCCCCCCCCCCCAGCAGGACCGCTCGCACCCCCACCCCGAACGACCGCTCGCACGCGCTCCCACCCGCACCCGCATCCACGATCGGAGCAAGAGGGAGCCCAAGCCCTCTTGCCCGGCCGACTCCCCAACTCCCCGACAATATCGGGCCAGGAGGGAGCCCAAACCCTCCTGGCCACGGCGACCCCCTACCCCCACCCCGCACTACATTACGGGCAGGAGGGATCCCAGGCCCTCCTGCCCTCGACGCAAACCCCCCTCCCTCCAACGACCGCCCCCCCAAGAACCTCCGACCGCCCCCCCAGCCGACCCGCAACCCCCCTGGCCGACCCCCACGACACCCCCGCCCCCCTTCCCCGTACCTTTGTTAGTTGGCCGGACAGACGGGAGCCAAACCCGCCTGTCCGGCAGGCAGCCAACGACGGAATGAGGCCGGATTGGCCCATCCGTCCCAAAGCTCCGCCTACTGGTGGGGCCTAAGGCGCGTGGGCCAATCAGAATAGGCCCTGGAGCCTTAGGTCCCACCTGGGGGCGCGGCCTGAGGCACATGGGCCCAACCCGACCATGTGCCTCAGGCCGCGCCCCCAGGTGGGACCTAAGGCTCCAGGGCCTATTCTGATTGGCCCACGCGCCTTAGGCCCCACCAGTAGGCGGAGCTTTGGGACGGATGGGCCAATCCGGCCTCATTCCGTCGTTGGATGCCTGCCGGACAGGCGGGTTTGGCTCCCGTCTGTCCGGCCAACTACCAAAGGTACGGGGAAGGGGGGTGGGGGTGTCGTGGGGGTCGGCCAGGGGGGTCGCGGGTCAGCTGGGGGGGCGGTCGGAGGTTCTTGGGGGGGGCGGTCATTGGAGGGAGGGGGGTTTGCGTCGAGGGCAGGAGGGCCTGGGATCCCTCCTGCCCGTAATGTAGTGCGGGGTGGGGGTAGGGGGTCGCCGTGGCCAGGAGGGTTTGGGCTCCCTTCTGGCCCGATATTGTCGGGGAGTCGGCGGTCCTTCGAGTTGGGGGTGCGAGTGGTCCTGCCGGGGGGGGTGGATGTATCGGACGTCGGGGGGGGCATCAGGCTTTCAGGATGGGGACAGACCTTCAAGGGGGACAGGCAGACCTTCAAGGGGGGACAGACCTTCAAGGGGGACAGGCAGACCTTCAAGGGGGGGACAGGACTTCAAGGGGGACAGGCAGACCGAAGGGAGTGAAAAAGCTATAAAATAAACCCACTAGCGTGTCAATGTGTTGAGAGGAAGAGGTGGTCTGGGAAATTCTGCTGAGAAAACTCCGGGTCCATTTCCACCCCCCAGTTACCCTAGTCCACTCCACTCAACTGGTTCACATACTGAGTGGGTCTTTGGGTGTTGTTCCTGGGATCTCTTTCAGTGGTTTGTGAGTATCTCCTTGTGGTCCAAGGAAGGAAACTTTGTTAACCTTAGCATTGACCTTCAGAATATATTTGTAACAGCGCTGCTTGTGTGGCATTACCGTAGGCTATGTAGTGATGGAAAGAAAAAAACAGACCTTTGCACATTTTTGCACTAGGTATATGGTATAGGTATTCCTGCACAGCTAAGTCCTTGTGAAGTTACGGTACCTTGTTCTTTCTGTATTTGACATCTAGCAAGGTCTCTGTTTGGAAGGAATGATTTAAGTTATGGTAAAAGCAGATAGCGTTGCTGGTTTTAAAAAGGTTTGGACAAATTCCTGGAGGAAAAGTCCATAGTCTGTTATTAAGACATGGGGGAAGCGTCTGCTTGCCCTGGATCGGTAGCATGGAATGTTGTTATTCTTTGGGTTTTGACCAGGTATTTAGTGACCTGGATTGGCTACCATGAGAATGGGCTACAGGGCATGATGGACCATTGGACTGACCCAGTTAGGCTATTCTTATGTTCTCATCTGTAGGGGCCTTTGTTTTCACTTCTTATTTTAATGTATTTTTTCTGGAAACTTATCAGTGTTTTTTATAATGGGAACAAAATTGGAAGAGAATTACCGTAATGTGTGTGGAATGGGGGGGGGGGGGGTTGTTTAACTACCATAATTTCTTCAGCTAAATACCGGTAATTCAATCCACCTCAACCAGACATAGGAGAACTCACGCACCATTGACACACCCTCCAACCAAACACGTGAAAAGAAAAAAACTGTTCATTCTTATAAACAACCTTATAACTTTTAATCTAGAGTTAGTGAGTATGAATTCAACAACAAGAACAGAAACATGTTAATTCTTATAAACTATAACATTAACCGGTAGATCAAACGAAGTATGGAGGACAAAATAATCTAAATACAGTTACTGTAATTACGGTAAAGTTGTAAATAAACAAAGTTTACAGGTTTATTCAGTCATCATCATCACAGTCATCTGAATCCTTGAATCCATCAAAATCCGAATTGTCATCATCGTCATTAAATAAACTGAGCACGGCCTGCAGACGATCCTCGTTTATTTCCGAAGTGATAGCGTCGTCATCGTCATCATCATCATCGCTGATATCCATGTTGTTGCCTCTTTCCGCTGCACTGGTAGTACCCGTATTGTCATTGGTTTCATAAACAATGCCCGCTTTTCTAAATCCGTTTCGAATGGTATCTGGTGTTATTTTGTCCCATGCTGAAGCCACCCACTTGCAGACTTCTGTGAAAGTTGCCCGCTTCTGCCGCCCCGCGGGTGTGTACTCGTGCGTGCCGCTCTGCATCCACTCCTCCCACTCCTTTCTAATAAAAGTCTTGAATGGATGATTCACTGCGATGTCAAGTGGTTGCAGCTTACACGTCAGGCCTCCAGGTATCACAGCGATGTGGGCACGAGTAGAATTAATGTAGGCCTGAACATTTTTTTTCTTTGTGGGCAGCCATGGCATCCAAAATTAACAAGGATTTTTTTGCAAAGAATCCACCCGGTCTTGCCCTAAAGCATTTATCTACCCACAATCTCATTACGTCGCAGTCCATCCATCCCTTCTTGTTGCAGTGCACAACCACACTGGTGGGCAGCTTTTCACGGGGCATAGTGACCCTTTTGAAAATGAGCATGGGCTTTAACTTAACCCCGCTAGCTGAGCAACCAAGAACGACTGTAAAACACGTTCTTTCATGCCCAGTTGTGGTGATGGCAACAGATTTAGTACCTGTGGGGGCTATGGTTCTTGTTGCTGGAATGTCGAATGCCATTGGAATTTCATCCATGTTGATGACGTCCTTTGCAGTGATGCCAAGTTCAGATATTTCTTTGGCGACAAAGTCACGGAAATCAATCAATTTTTGCTGCCAGTCATCTGGAAGTCGCTGGCCAACAGTTGTTCTCAATCTAACTGATAGTCCGTTCCTTTTCATAAATTTTGAGATCCATGTGAAGCCAGCTTTGAAGTCGGGTATTCCTCTTCCATTGGCAAGTAGTTTTGCCTTCATCTGAATCGCAACAGTAGAGACTGATTGATTTTGCTCCCTTCTCGTCAGAATCCACTGCTTCAAGTCATCCTCCAGCTGAGGCCATTTTGGTTTGGCCCCACGACGTGCCCGTTTGCGCGGATTGCATTTCTCCAGTTCCTTCTTATCTTTTCTCCATTCACGCACCGATGTTTCTCCAACATCGAACTCTCTCGCTGCGGCCCGGTTGCCTATTTCCTCAGCTTTCGCAACAACTTGAAGCTTAAAGTTCACTGTATATGACTTTCGTCTTATTCCTGCCATTATGGCGGTACATTTAAATTTAATTGATAAACTCTACTACCGGGTAAATAAATGCAGAATACCAATCTGAAGAGATCAAATTAAAATGTGGGCTCTACATGCAGCATTAATCTTTTATAGGCTTACCCAAAGGCTGAGATGCTGTTGTATAGTCAAAATAGTATTCACTGGGCAAATTACAAGGCCAGATTGAGGGGGGCCACAGCCATGTGGTGAAAAGCACACCACCAGAAAAACAGCCTTGGTGAAAACTAAGCGGCAAGCATGCTCAGACCATTGCGCATGCTTACAGAGCTGGGAGCAGGGCAGGGCGGGCGAAAGGAGAGTCGGGACAGCGCACGGAGAGTCGGGGCAGTACACGGAAAGTCAGGGCGGGTTAACGGAGAGTCGGGACAGCGCACGGAGAGTCGGGGCAGTGCACGGAAAGTCAGGGCGGGTGAACGGAGAGTCGGGACAGCGCACGGAGAGTCGGGGCAGTGCACGGAAAGTCAGGGCGGGTGAACGGAGAGTCGGGACAGCGCACGGAGAGGCGGGGCAGTGCACGGAAAGTCAGGGCGGGTGAACGGAGAGTCGGGACAGCGCACGGAGAGGCGGGGCAGTGCACGGAAAGTCAGGGAGGGTGAACGGAGAGTCGGGACAGCGCACGGAGAGGCGGGGCAGTGCACGGAAAGTCAGGGAGGGTGAACGGAGAGTCGGGACAGCGCACGGAGAGGCGGGGCAGTGCACGGAAAGTCAGGGAGGGTGAACAGATAGTCGGGACAGCGAACAGATAGTCGGGACAGCGCACGGAGAGTCGGGGAGGGCGAAAGGAGAGTCGGGGTGGCCAGAGGAGAGTCGGGGCGGGCGAAAGGACAGTCGGGCTGCATGCGCGTTATACCCGTGAGCGCGGTATACAAAAGTTTTTGTACATAAAATAGTGGTTTCTGCGCGCTATACCCGTGTGCGCGTTTTACACGGGTGCGCGTTATCTGCGTGAAAATACGGTAATTCTGAAAAGAGCATCTTTGAAATGATACTAACAGGATGAAGCTAGTCCAGGTGGTAGCTACTAAAATTATCAGTGTCTCCTTTAAAAAGCATATGGTGACAGACTTAAAGACCTTAATATATTTTGGAAGAAAGTCAGGAGAAGAGAGATATTTAAATATTTCTGTGGCATAAATACACAGGAGGTAAGTCTCTTCCAAATGAAGGAATCTCTGGTATGAGTGGGCATAGAATACAGATGAAAGGGCATAGACTCAAGAGTAATTTCAGGAAATATTTCTTTACAGAAAGGGTGATGAATGCATGGAATGGCCTCTTGGTAAAGACAGTGGAAAAGAAGACTATCTGAATGTAAAAAAGTTTGTGAAAAGCACATATAATCTCTAAGGGAGAGAAAGAGATAGTAGATGGCACTAATAGGCAGATAGAAAATGATGGCAGACAAAGCTTATGTTTCTATGAAACAGTTGGGAATACCAAGGCACTACCTCTATCAGGCCATTCCACCAAACTAAACAGTCGGAAGCTATGCAAACTGCTTTGGATTATTACAGTTAAACCTAAGATAATTTTAATAGAAATACAAATATCTCTGGCTGAGACTGGGGAAAATGTTGACTATTCAACAATTTCAAGATTACTGCACAAACATGATCTGTAGGAAAAGGAGACAAAAAGGAAGCCACTGCTGAACAAAATCCATATAATATGCCATGTTGCATTTAAAAAGAAAGTAACATTGTTTACATGTGGAAGAAAGGTTTGTGAGCATGTCTCCCTGCTACAGTACACTAATGGTGGAAGCATTATGCTGAGGGATGCTTTACAGCAGTGGGAAGAAGGTAGTGTGTGAAAAGATCAAAGGTAACATGGATTGTATAAACTAAAGGCAGTTCCTGGTGGAAAACGTATTCCAGTTTGCAATAGGTATGAGACTGGGGATTAGATTCAACTTTCAGCAGGACAACGATGAAAAGCATATAGGAAAAAGAACAATTAAATGGTTCAGCAAAAATAAAGTGAATGTCCCTAAGTGGCTCATTCAAAGCCCTGACCTGAGCCCAAAAGAAAATCTACTGACAACCCCTATCCCAGTGGTATGCAAAGTCATTAGTCAAAAAAGCCAAAATCAGCAGTACGATTAAGATTTTTTTTTGAAAGCCATACCCCGTGCCTGCTTGCGCTATGACGGCTACGTCAACCCAACTGACACCCCGCTTGCCCGCATGTGTTCGAAATCGATTCATGGCAGAGCCTAGAGAATGACACGGGAAAAAAATTTGTCTCCATCCCTGCCCCGTCCCCGTGAGCTCGGTCCCCATCCCCGCAAACCATCTGATCCCATCCACACAAGCCTCGAATAGTTTTATACTTATTATATTAAAGTATAAAAAGAAACAATATTCTGTACAATTGTCAATTATAAATCAGCGTCTTCTCCCCACTCTCTCTTCCCCATTTCCCTTCAGCGTCCTCAGCCCACTATATCTCCACTTCCCTTCAGTGCATGCACATAAAAACAAGCAAGCAATTTTATATCATTTTCATTCTATCCATTCATAGAAATTAAAGTCTAAATAATGCCAGTCACATAACAAAACATGATTTTACAAAAATAATTCCCTGCACAGTCAAGCCTGCAAGGATTACTAGATGTCTTTCAGCAGCTCCCCTCCCTCCCTCCCCCTTACCTTTGTGGCCAAGTCAAAATGATCTACCAACAATAAAATTTTAAAAAACACAAAGCATACTGTACGCAGAAAAAATGTTAATTATCATTTATATTCTGCGGGTTTTCAAAGAGGTCAAGGCAGATGACTTTATGCAATGTCACCTCAGTAACAACTATACAAAAATAGACAAATATATCCCCTCCTTTTTTACTAAACCGTGATAATGTTTTGTAGCGCAGGGAGCTGCGCTGAATGCCCTGTGTTGCTCTTGATGCTCATAGGCTCCCTGCGCTAAAAACAGCTATTGTGGATTAGTAAAAGGGGGCCATAGTGCAAAATATAGACAGCAGATATAAATTTTCAAAACGGACACATTTTAATTCAATTTTAATTAAGTGATTAATCAAATATAAATAAAACTTGAAACTTGAAACTTGAATCACTAAATTGAAAATAAAATACCTTTGTTGTCTGGCGATTTCATGAGTCTCTGGTTGCACTTTATTCTTCTGACTGTGCATCCAATATTTCTTCCCTTCTTTCAGCCCCTGTATGTTTCCTCTCCTCCAGATCTCATTCCTTCCCCCAACTTTATCATTCTTTCACCCTGCCCCCTTCTTTCTTTCTTTCTGTATGTCTGTCTTCCTCTCTCTCCTTGCCCCATTTCTTTCTTTCTCTCTGTCTTTCTCTCTCCATGCCCTCTTTCTGTCTGTCTCCTGTCTCCATTCTTTCTTTCTGTCTCCTTGTCCCCCCTTTATTTCTTTCTTTCTCCCTGCCTTCTCCCAAGCCACCGCCGCTGGGGAATAGGCTGCCACTGCTGCCATCGGGGAACAGGCAGCTGCCGAGTTCTGAGCTCTCCCTGGTTCCCTTCCCCGTAAAGAGGAGTGAGGGGCTGACCAACTGTCACCACCCGACCTCAATTCTAACGTCAGAGAGGAAGTTCCGGGCCTTTTTTTAATCTCCCCCCTGTCCAGCAGCACCTCTTTCCTGTCCCCCTGTCCAGCAGTAGGCTTCCCTTCCTTTTTCTCCCCCCGTCTCTTCCCCTGTCCATCAGTACCTCTTTCCTGCTCCCCCGTCCAGCAGTAGGCCTCCCTTCCTTTTTCTTCCCCCCTAGCACCTTTCCTGCTCCCCTGTCCAGCAGTAGGCCTTCCTTCCTTTTTCTCCCCTCCCATCTCTTCCCCTGTCCAGCAGCATCCCTTACCTCGCATCTGCCCTCCGCCGACAGCCGCCTCAAGCCGCCGCAGCCTGCAGATGCCAAGAGCCGCCGCAGCCGACAGCCTCCGCGCCGCCTGAAGCCGACAAAACCCTAAGCCGTGCTTGCACACTCCTACCTGCAGGGACCTACAGCGCACAGAAAACGGGAGCACGCTGGTAAGAGTGCGCATGTGCGGCTTAGGGTTTTATTATATTAGATATGTTATATTGTTCAATGAAACAAACCTATTTTAATTGTATTTTAGACATCCAAATGTGAAAAATTGTATAGGAGCGTGAAGACTTTTAATAAGGTACTATATAATCACGTGGAAATGTAGGTACAATTTTAGAATAATTATTTCTGATATCTTTGGTATGATCAAATTAATATCATCTGTGTAAAACAAATTTGGACTGCGATACTGGATTGTTCATCAGCACACCTACATGTAACTGAGCTTCTGTGCAGAGGCTAATGCAGACTTCAAACATAGGTTTATAAGTAAAAGGAGATGGAGAGTTATGCAAACAAGACTTTTTTGGTTTCTTATTCTTAATTATATTGTTCTTTCACACTGAAAGCATAGAATATGTTACATAGTTCAAAAAAACAAACCTATTTTAATTGTATTTTTTAAACATCCAAATGTAAAAAATTGTAAAGGAGAGTGAAGATACTTGACAAGGTACTATATAATCACGTGGAAATGTAGGCACAATTTTGGAATAATTATTTCTGATATCTTTGGTATTATCAAGTTAATATCATCTGTGTAAAACAAATTTGGACTGCGATACTTGAATGTCCATCAGCACACTTACATTTAACATTGAGCTTCTATGCAGAGGCTAATACAGACTTCATACATAAGTTTATAAGGTTAGATGAAGTGTGTGAAATTACAGAAAAAACCCACAAATTAATGCTCACCCAAGGCTTCTCATAAGTTTTGCAAATTCTAAAAGAGAAGTGCTTGAAGGAAGAGGAAGCTGTCCTTTAGCTAAAGCCAGTTGGCAATCTTCAAATGTGAAGTCTGTTACAGGAATTCCCAAAGCCCTTCAAGTAAAGAAAAATTCATGAATTTTACTGAATTTTTTAAAAACACTTTAATATTAAAGATGCACAGTATTTAATAGAAAACAGCTTTAAATTACACATTAGGTACAGAAATGAATATGATATCCAATAACCTTGATCATTACTCTTGTTCAGGAAAGCTGCATGCTTTAATAATATTGTAAGCCTAATGATACATTCCTGAAATTCTTACAAATGATTCAGGTTTGAGCATTTGAACCCAATGGTATCTGATAGTCAGTATTCAGCAGCTCTGCATCTGGTTAACATTAACCAAATATTAAGGTTTTTTTTTACTAAGGTGCGCTACCCATTTTAGCACGCACTAAATGCTAATGCGTCCATTATAGTCTATGGAAGGGTTAGCATTTAGTGCGTGCTAAAACGGCTAGCACGCCTTAGTAAAAGGACCCCTTAATGAGATATCTAGTTAACAGAACAAGTATATAGATAACCAGGTAAGTGATTTTTATAGCCAGATTTAAGCAATTACCTTTAACTGGATACTGTTGGATATCAGGATGCTTCCTGGCCCTCCCTTGTTTTAATTGGGTAACATTATGCATAGACTGCACTACCGTATTTTCGCGGATATAACGCGCACCATTGTAAAACGCGCACAGGGGTATAGCGCGCAGAAATCACGATGATATGTACAAAAACTTTTCTATACCGCGCTCAGGCATATAACGCGCATGCTGCCCGACTCTCCTCTGGCCACCCCGACTCTCCTTTCGCCCTCCCCGACTCTCATCTGGTTGCCCCGACTCACCCTGACTTTCGGTGCACTGCCCCGACTCTCCTCTGGTTGCCCCGACTCACCGTTCACCCGCCCTGACTTTCGGTGCACTGCCCCGCCTCTCCGTGCCTGTCCCCCTTGAAGTCCTGTCCCCCCTTGAAGGTCTGCCTGTCCCCCCTTGAAGTCCTGTCCCCATCCTGAAAGCCTGATGCCCCCCCTCGACGTCCGATTCTTCTCCCCCCTCGGCAGGACCACTCGCACCCCCACCCCGAAGGACCGCCGACTCCCCGACAATATTGGGCCAGGAGGGAGCCCAAATCCTCCTGGCCACGGCGACCCCCTAACCCCACCCCGCACTACATTACGGGCAGGAGGGATCCCAGGCCCTCCTGCCCTCGACGCAAACCCCCTCCCCCCAACGACCGCCCCCCCCCAAGAACCTCCGCCCGTCCCCCAGCCGACCCGCGACCCCCCTGGCCGACCCCCACGACACCCCCACCCGCCTTCCCCGTACTTTGTGTAGTTGGGCCAGAAGGGAGCCCAAACCCTCCTGGCCACGGCGACCCCCTAACCCCACCCCGCACTACATTACGGGCAGGAGGGATCCCAGGCCCTCCTGCCCTCGACGCAAACCCCCCTCCCTCCAACGACCGCCCCCCCCCAAGAACCTCCGACCGACCCGCGACCCCCCTGGCCGACCCCCCCACCCCCCTTCCCCGTACCTTTGGAAGTTGGCCGGACAGACGGGAGCCAAACCCGCCTGTCCGGCAGGCAGCCAACGAAGGAATGAGGCCGGATTGGCCCATCCGTCCTAAAGCTCCGCCTACTGGTGGGGCCTAAGGCGCGTGGGCCAATCAGAATAGGCCCTGGAGCCTTAGGTCCCACCTGGGGGCGCGGCCTGAGGCACATGGGCCAAACCCGACCATGTGTCTCAGGCCGCGCCCCCAGGTGGGACCTAAGGCTCCAGGGCCTATTCTGATTGGCCCACGCGCCTTAGGCCCCACCAGTAGGCGGAGCTTTAGGACGGATGGGCCAATCCGGCCTCATTCCTTCGTTGGCTGCCTGCCGGACAGGCGGGTTTGGCTCCCGTCTGTCCGGCCAACTTCCAAAGGTACGGGGAAGGGGGGTGGGGGGGTCGGCCAGGGGGGTCGCGGGGCGGTCGGAGGTTCTTGGGGGGGGGCGGTCGTTGGAGGGAGGGGGGGTGGCGTCGAGGGCAGGAGGGCCTGGGATCCCTCCTGCCCTTAATGTAGTGCGGGGTGGGGTTAGGGGGTCGCCGTGGCCAGGAGGGTTTGGGCTCCCTTCTGGCCCAACTACACAAAGTACGGGGAAGGCGGGTGGGGGTGTCGTGGGGGTCGGCCAGGGGGGTCGCGGGGCGGCTGGGGGACGGGCGGAGGTTCTTGGGGGGGGGCGGTCGTTGGGGGGCGGGGGTTTGCGTCGAGGGCAGGAGGGCCTGGGATCCCTCCTGCCCGTAATGTAGTGCGGGGTGGGGTTAGGGGGTCGCCGTGGCCAGGAGGGTTTGGGCTCCCTCCTGGCCCGATATTGTTGGGGAGTCGGCGGTCCTTCGGGGTGAGGGTGCGAGTGGTCCTGCCGGGGGGGGGATGTATCGGACGTCGGGGAGTCGGCCGGGCAAGAGGGCTTGGGCTCCCTCTTGCTCCGATCGTGGATGCGGGTGCGGGTGGGAGCGCGTGCGAGCGGTCGTTCGGGGTGGGGGTGCGAGCGGTCCTGCTGGGGGGGTGAATCGGGCGTCGGGCGGGGTGGGAACTATGTTTAAAAACTTTTGTATACCGCGCTCAGGCATATAACGCGCGAGGGGTATGCGCGGTACGTAAAATCACGTATAACGCGCGCGTTATATCCGCGAAAATACGGTAAGTCTGAAATAGAGAATGACATGGGGATATATTTTTCCCCGTCCCCGCGAGAATCATTTTCCCATCCTGGAGAGTTCTTTTCTTGTCCCTGCCCCATTCCTACAAGCTTTGTCCTCATCTGCACAAGCCTCAAACTTGTGCAGATGAGGTATCACTTTAAAATCATAAGTGCTCAAGGATTATGCGGTTAAGGAAGAGCTTACAGGAATGGGACAGGGACATTGAGTTCCTGTGGGGATGGGGAAAAATTTGTCCCCATGTCATTTTCTAGTCTAAAACTTAACCAGGTAGCAAGTCCAATATTTGAAAAAAGACAATTTATCCAATTAATAAGATAAATTGTTTTGAATATCAATCTTTTTGTTAATAAATTTCATAAAGACTGTCTTTCATATTTATCTTGTCCAAATGTCACAAAAATATTCCTATGAAAACCAATGTGAGTAAAATACAAATACTTGTCTTTATCTCATAAAAATAAATTGTGAGATTCATTTACAATTTTATACTTAAATTTTGCTTGTGTCAATTGCTACGAGCACAAAATTTATCCACACACAAAGGTGGTACCAACACTACTGACTCAAAGTCAGACTGATAAGAAAAGGAAAAAATGATAGCAGATAAAGACCATTTTCTTTATTCACCATCTTGATATACTAGTTTACAAATTTAAAATTAAGAAGTAAAATTCAGTTGGGAAAAAAGTAAAAGTGGGTAAATACAAATACAGCAGACTAGAGAGAGTACTTTCTAAAGGCCTTATTGAAAAGTGCTAGGTCTTCAGTGCAAACTTAAATCTAAATACGAATGCTCCAGATGAATAAATTTTGGAAGGGCACTCCCAAGGAGAGGCACTAAGATGTAAAATCTAGATTCTCAGGTGGATTGCTTTCATGTTTGCGAGGGAGGAGGGATAGCTAGCATTTAACATAGTAACATAGTAGATGACAGCAGATAAAGACCCAAATGATCCATCCAGTCTGCCCAACTTGATTCAATTTGAATTTTTTAAATTTTTCCTTCTTAGGTATTTCTGGGCATGAATCCAAAGCTCTACTGGTACTGTGGTTGGGTTCCAACTGCCGAAATCTGTCAAAACCGACTCCAGTCCATCTACACCCTCCCAGCCATAGAAGCCCTCCCCAGAGCATCCTCTCCCAAATGGCCATATAAAGAAGGGTAGCTTCCATCAGCACTGAGGAGCCACAGAAAAGGCTTGTATAGAGCTGTATGTGGTTCATGGCTTCTATCACAAAGTTAATACTGCACTATTCTAAAAGCTGATGATGTAAATTTTATACATAGAAAACTTGCAGGTAATGATGGAGTGTGCTGGACACCTTTATGTTTTTATGTTAACTGCCTAGAATTGTGAGACACAAACCGTGCAAGTCTGCCCAGTACTGGCCTTAGTTCAATATTTAATATTATTTTCTGATTCTAGATCCTCTGTGTTCACTGTTCATCCCACACTTCTTTTTACTCCGTCACCATTTTCCTCTCCACCACCTCTCTTGGGAGAGCATTCTGGGCATCCACCACCCTCTCCGTAAAGTAGAATTTCCTAACATTGTTCTTGAATCTACCACCCCTCAACCTCAAATTATGTCCTTTGGTTTTACCATTTTCCTTTCTCTGGAAAAGATTTTGTTCTATGTTAATACCCTTCAAGTATTTGAACATCTGAATCATTTCTCCCCTGTCCCTCCTTTCCTCTAGGGTATACATATTCAGGGCTTCCAGTCTCTCCTCATACGTCTTCTGGCGCAAGCCTCTTATTTTCGTCGCCCTCCTCTGGACTGCTTCAAGTCTTCTTACGTCCTTCGCCAGATACGGTCTCCAAAAGTGAACACAATACTCCAATGACCTGTATAGGGGCATCAACACCTTCTTCCTTCTACTGGCTACACCTCTCTTTATACAGCCCAGCATTCTTCTGGCAGCAGCCACTGCCTTGTCATAGTTTTTTTGCCTTTAGATCTTCAGACACTATCACCCCAAGGTCCCTCTCCCCGTCCATGCACATCAGCTTCTCAGCTCCCAGCATATACGGTTCCTTCCTATTATTAATCCCCAAATGCATTACTCTGCATTTCTTTGCATTGAATTTTAGTTGCCAGGCATTAGACCATTCCTCTAACTTTTACAGATCCTTTTTTCATATTTTCCACTCCCTCTTCAGGGTCTACTCTGTTACAAATCTTGGTATCATCCGCAAAAAGGCAAACTTTTCCTTCTAACCCTTCAGTGATGTCACTCACAAACATATTGAACAGGATCAGCCCCAGCACCGAACCCTGAGGGACTCCACTACTCACCTTTTCTTTATCAATATTGAATGCAGTGGCCATGTGGATAACAATAATATCAAAGAGTCATAAAGAAGGACATGTAATCTTGTTCTAAAGACTTTAAAATCTTAGGTATTGCCTTTAAATTTGATCTAATAGTTAGCTGGAAGCCAGTTATATTCAACAAAAAGGAAAGTGACATGATCATAGGGATGAGCTGCATGAAGTAGATGAGTAGCTATATTCTAAATTACATGCAAGGGCCCTATGGTTCATTGGCATCAGCCAATAAGCAGACAGAGCTATATAGCATAGTTACTTACTGTAATAGGTGTTATCCAGGGACAGCAGGAAGATATTCTCACATGTGGGTGATGTCATCCACAGAGCACAGTATGGGCAGTGATAAAGTGTACTGTTATGGGGGTGGTATGCTGAAGGACATACTGCAAACTCCTCTTTCTTGGTGGACATTGGCTAATGGGGGGGGTTGGTTGGGGAGGGGGGGAAGGGGCGAGTTTTGGGTTGACAACAGGAGCTGAAGGGTTGTTAGCTGGCCTATGATTCTTTGTTTAGTCAAGAGTACTCTGTATTAGTTAGGCCTGATCTGGGATGGGGAACTTTATTCCTTGTGGTATTTCATTTGCATTCTGTTCTGTGTTGTTATCCGTTAATTAAAATTCAATAAAAAAAATTTTTTTAAAGTGTACTGTCACTTTAAGCTTTCAGAAAAAAGCCTTGAGACTAGAGAATGACACGGTGACAAAATTCATCACTGTTCCTGTCCCCGCGGACAACCGCGGGAAATAATCCCATGTCATTTTCTAGTATCTATTTCAACCTCAGTCCTTCTACACCAGCATTCTTCAAAGCAAAGCTTGCGGGTCAGTGGTTGTGGCCATTCATACTTTGATTCTTACCTCTATCCTTAAAGAATGACATGAAGATGGTTTCCCGCGGTTATGAGAGAATCTCGGAGAGAGCGAGACCAGAGGCTTTGAGCATGCGCAAATGCTCAAAGCCCAGTCCAGCCCAGCACAGGGAAGAGGGAGGATCTCCCTCACACCGCCCAGCCCAGCCCAGGCGAGGGAGGATCTTCGGGCACTGGCACGTCCTATGCATTGGTGCTGGTGCCGGTGCCCAATCGGGGTAAGCGATGTCTTTGCGGTGCTGGGGGGGATGTAGTATCGTGGGGGGGGAGGATGCCGGTTCGCAGGGCCAGAAGAGGGAGTAAGCGGGGGTGGCGGGAGGAGGTTTTAGCAGCATGCGCAGTATACGCGTGTGCGTGCTATATAGAATTTTTTTTACATAAATATGTTGTTCCCGCGCGCTATACGCGTATGCGTGTTATACACGTATGCGCATTATATGTGTGAAAATACGGTACTTCTCAGGAGTTATGATGGAAAAAGGGAAAACAGCAAAGAAGTTTAGTAAAGAAATGAAGAACGGGGAATGGAAATATTGGATAGAGAAGGAAAACTTAAGAGGTATATGTAAATTTATATGCAGACACCGGCCTCATCGTCTACTGAAAGAAGAGGAGAGTACTAAGCTCAGAAACTTGAGGATCAAGTAAGAGATATAAGACCTTGTCCAAATTAAAGGAAGGAATAGTGGAAAAGAGAGCTACAATGAATCTACTGCGTTTCCCCGAAAATAAGACAGTGTCATATTAATTTTGGGCCCACAAAATGCACTAGACCTTATTTTCGGGTTATGTACATGAACATCTCTCCTTTCCTCTCCACCCCAATTTTTCCTCTTTCCTTTCTCTCCCCCCACATGTGCATCTTTCCTCCCCTCCTTTGCCCAGCTTCTGTCCTTCCCTCCCTCCCATCCCCCTCTGCAGCAGAACCCTTGCCCAGCTTCTATCCTTCTCTCCCATCACCCTCTGCAGAACCCTTGCCCAGCTTCTATCCTTTCCTCCCTCCCATCCCTTGTGCAGCAGAACCCTTGAGCAACTCCTGCCGTGCAGCCGAACCCCCCTGACCTTCCATCCTTCCCTCCCATATGAACCCCGTCGACCACGAGTGAATCCTATATACCTTCATCCAAAACAGCATTGGACCGGCAGCACTCTAAACAGGCTGCTTCAGCCTTGTCTGCTGAGGAATTCACTCTGTCGTGTTAATGGAAAGCACATACTGCTGGAAACTTTATTTCTAGCTGACATGTGATGGAACTATGAGTGGAAGAAACGGCACAGTTGTTTACCGTAACAGGTGTTATCCAGGGACAGCAGGCAGATATTCTCACATATGGGTGACGTCATTCACAGAGCCCCAGTATGGACAGCTGGTATAGTGCTCTTGCACTTTAAGAACTTTAGAAAGTTCAAGACTGACCGTACTATGCATGCATGAGTGCCTTCCTACCTAACGTAGGCGCGCGGCTCCTCAATTCAGATAGCCAGCTAAAAAGTCAACCAGGGGGAGGTGGGTGGGTGGGTTATGAGAATATCTGCCTGCTGTCCCTGGATAACACCTGTCATGGTAAGTAACTGTGCTTCATCCCAGGACAACCAGGCAGCATATTCTCACATATGGGTGACCTCCAAGCTAACCAAAAATGGGATGGTGGGAGAGTTGGCCAATTAAAAAATAAGTTTTGTAATATTGCTTGGCCAAAGTGGCCTTCCCATCTGGAATAGGATTCCAGACAGTAATGAGAAGTGAAGAGTGAATCGAGGTTAAAGTAGCAGCTTTGCATATTTCATCTATAGGAATAGAACGTAGGAAAGCTACCGAAGCTGCCATGGATCGAACTTTGTGGGCTGTGACACTACCCTCCAGTTGCAGCCCAGCATGAAAATAACAAAACGAGATTCAAGCAGCCAACCAGTTGGAAATTTTCCTCTTGGAAACAGGATGCCCCAACTTGTTTGGATCAAAGGAGACACAAATTTGTTGAGAAGATCTGTGGGATTTAGTCCTTTGCAAATAGTAGGCCAATGTTCGTTTGCAGTCCAGAGTATGAAGAACTGTTTCCCAGGATGAGAACGAGGCTTGGGAAAAATTACTGGAAGAACACTCGATTGATTGAAATGAAACTCAGTAACAACTTTGGGTAAGAACTTTGGATGGGTGCGAAGTAGAGAGTTGCAAGGGGACAGAAATCCCGCCGTCCCCACAAGTCTCCCACCCGAGCCTGTCCCACCAAAATCTTTTCCTTCCCCGCCCGTCCCCACGAGGAATCCCCTCCGTCCCCACTTAACCCCGTGAGGAATCCCCTTTGTCCCTGCCCATCCCACCCATAAAAGTTACCTGTCCTCACAAAAAGCAGCAATTACTTCTGACAGGTTTGATTTTTTTAAGTCTTAGTTTATTTAAACCAACAATAAAATACAATATAAACAAATAACAGTGAACAGAAATAAAAGATGCATACATCACCGGAAAGAATTAGAACAGAGTTGGATTTTTTTGGCAATATAAAGCTCATATCTGCAGAGCAAACAAATCTGGTTCCACCATCTGGCATAGATAACTTGAGAGAGGTCTGTCCAAGATCCACAAATGGTCTTTAATGCAGCAATAAGTAAAGAATCAAGCAATACAGGATCAAAATCATTTAAAGCTATTTGAGAGAAGCACTTTTCAGGTTAATGGTTGCATAAGAAAAACGTGCCAAAACAAATTCAGCAAGTACTTCATTTTGTACTAAACACAATTGGTGGCATAACCATGAGAGGGGGCTAGGCCTTCCACTTTGAGCTTAGACCCCCTCAAAATGAACTTTCCCTTGCTGAAGCTGATGGAACATTTTGTTTTTCCATCATCTTGGTTCCAGTTTCTGTTTTTGTTTATTTTCTACTAGTTCTCTTTCCAGGCCTCGGGAACCCTGATTCCACCCCCGCAGGAGTTCCGTAAGCCTGGGGGGATCCCCGCAGGAGTCCTGTAGACCTGGGGGGGGGGTCCCTGTGGGAAGTGCTAAGCAGTACTTTATCAAGATGGAATACTGTAAATGGTGGATCCGCTACCAAGGCTTTAAGTTCACTAACTCTGCAAGCAGACATTAGAGAAATGAGGAAAACTACTTTCCAAGTGAGGTATTTAAGATGAGCTGTAGACACTGGTTCAAATGGAGGCTTCATTAGTTTAGCAAATACAACTTTAAGATCCCAAACCACTGGAGGTGGTTTGAGAGGTGGTTTAACATTGAACAGTCCTTTCATGAATTTGGAAACCACAGGAAGAGCAGAGAGAGGTTTTCCATCTAATGGTTGATGAAAAGCAGCACTTGCACTGAGATGGACTCTAATAGAGATGGACTTGAGGCCAGATTGGGATAAATGGAAAAGATAATCCACAATCAAAGACAAGGAGGTGGATTGTGGCTCCTGATGATGAAGACCATCTACACTATGCGTCAACTGTTACTCACAAGGTCATACTTCCACCCACACCACTTTACTCTAATCGTTCAGATGAAGGTCCTACCTCAACTGGACTATTGCAACTCTGCCTACCTTGGCATCAACACCTCTCTCATCCACAAACTACAACTCATCCAGAACACAGCAGTTTGAATAATCTACAAATTAAAGAAATTTGACTCAATCACAACCTTTATCAGGCAACTACATTGGCTCCCAATATCATCCTGAATAATTTTCAAATCGTTTTGTATCCTACACCAGATCCTATACGGAAGCTCAGCAGCCCCTCTCATCCAATTATTCTCTAATGTTTGGTCGACATCAAAAAGAATCCTTAACAGAATCCAATTAAATCTACCATCCACAAAAGAACTCCACTACAAGCGAATTTTCCACTCTATGTTAACTTATCTGGGTGTAAAAACCTGGAATGACCTACCAGAAGTTATCAGGACAGAGACAAACTACACTACATTCAGAAAAAACCTGAAGACTCACCTCTTTGACAATTAACAGGCTTAATTTTTGTATAACTCCCCCATCTTCTGTGTCCCCCTATCCTATCGTCTCCATACCCCCTCCCCTCTGCTTTCCCCTTTCCTCCTTGATCTGTCGCTTTGAGCCCGTATAGGTATGTGCGTCGCACAAATGGAAGATTAGATTAGATTGCACCAAGCAGAAAACCAAGTCCATTTTTGAGTATAACATTGTCCTGTGGCTGGTTTTCTGGAAGCATACAAGATGTCCCTAACAGACTGAGAAAACTGAAGATCAGGTGAAGTCAACCTGAGAGATACCAAGATGTCAGGTGTAAAGACTGCAGGTTGGGATAAAGAAGAGAATCATGATTCTGTGTAAGAAGATAAGGAAAAAATGAAAGAAGAAGAGGCTCCCTGATGCTGAATTGAAGTAGAAGGGAGAACCATTATTGTCTGGGCCACCGAGGAGCTATCAGAATCATGGTGGCTGATTCGTGTTTGAATTTGACAAGTGTCCTGAGAACAAGTGGAAATGGAGGGAGAAAAGCATCTGCCTCCAGGCAATGAGTACAGTCTGGAATAGAGGTCTGCATGGGAACAGGGATCCCCCCCCAGGTCTATGGGACTCCTGCGGGGTTCCTCCAGGCTCATGGGACTCCCAAGTGGATGGAACCGGGATTCCCGAGGCCTGGAAACAGAATTAGTAGAAGATAGACAAAAGCAGAAACTGGGATGAAGATGATGGAAAAACATAATATCCCATCAGCTACAGCAAGGGAGATGTTCATTTTGAGGGGGTCTAAGCTCAAAGTGGGAGGCCCAGTCCCCTCTCATGGATATGCCATCAATTGTGTTTAGTACAAAATGAAGTACTTGCTGAGTTTGTTTTGGGGTTTCCAGTTCAGTTTTGGCATGTTTTTCTTATGCAACCATTGTCCTGAAAAGTGCTTCTCTCAATTACGAACATAAGAACATAAGAAGTTGCCTCCGCTGAGGCAGACCAGAGGTCCATCTCGCCCAGCGGTCGGCTCCCGCGGCGGCCCATCAGGCCCATTTCCTGAGCAGTGGTCCCTGACTATCCCTATGACCTACCTCTACTCCTATCTGTACCCCTCAATTCCTTTATCCTCTAGGAACCTATCCAAACCTTCTTTGAAGCCTTGTAACGTGCTCCGGCTTATCACAGCCTCCGGAAGCGCGTTCCATGTATCCACCACCCTCTGGGTGAAAAAGAACTTCCTGGTGTTTGTTCTAAACCTGTCCCCTTTTAATTTCTCCGAGTGCCCCCTGTACTTGTGTTTCCCCATAATCTGAAAAATCTGTCCCTGTCTACCTTTTACCCTTCGGGATCTTGAAGGTTTCTATCATGTCTCCTCTAAGTCTCCGCTTTTACAGGGAGAACAGCCCCAGCTTTTTCAGTCTGTCAGTATATGAGAGGTTTTCCATTCCCTTTATCAGTTTAGTTGCTCTTCTCTGGACTCCCTCAAGTACCGCCATGTCCTTCTTGAGGTACGGCGACCAGTACTGGACACAGTATTCCAGATGCGGGCGCACCATTGCACGATACAGTGGCAGGATGACTTCCTTCGTCCTGGTCGTGATACCCTTCTTAATGATACCCAACATTTTGTTTGCTTTTTTTGAGGCTGTGGCGCACTGTGCCGACGCCTTCAAAGTTGTGTCTACCATCACTCCCAGGTCTCTTTCAAGGTTACTTACCCCTAGCAGTGATCCCCCCATTTGTAGCTGAACATCGGGTTCTTTTTCTCTACATGCATGACCTTGCATTTCCCTACGTTAAAGCTCATTTGCCACTTTTTGGCCCATTCTTCTAGTGTCTTTAGGTCCCACTGCAGATCTTCGCAGTCTTCCGTAGTTTCAACCCTGCTATAGAGTTTGGTGTCATTCGCAAATTTAATAACCTCACATTTTATTCCCGCCTCCAGGTCATTAATAAATATATTGAACAGGAGCGGTGCCAGCACCGACCTCTGTGGAACTCCGCTCGTGACTCATTGCCAGTCTGAGTAATGGCCCTTTACTCCAACCCTCTGTTTCCTGCCTGCCAGCCAGTTCTTGATCCATCGGTAGACCTCCCCTTGCACCCCGTGTTTCCACAGCTTTTTAAGCAGTCGCTCGTGCGGTAACTTGTCGAAGGCTTTTTGGAAGTCAAGGTAAATGATGTCAATGGATTCCCCTTTATCCACCTGGCTGTTTACCCCCTCAAAGAAGTACAATAAGTTTGTGAGGCATGACCTACCCTTGCAGAAGCCGTGCTGACTCGACTTTAGCTGTCCATTGTTTTCTGTGTGTTCACAGATGCTGTCCTTAATCAGTGCTTCCATCATCTTTCCCGGGACCGAGGTCAAGCTCACCGGCCTCATCTTTCCCGGGTCATCCTTGAACCCTTCTTGAAGATGGGCGTGACATTTGCTATTTTCCAGTCCTCCGGGATCTCTCCAGTTTTTAAGGATAGGTTACATATTTGGCGAAGTGGCTCTGCTATTTCGTTCCTTAGTTCCTTGAGTACCCTTGGGTGAATGCCGTCCGGACCTGGCGATTTGTCGCTCTTTAGTCTGTCTATCTGCCTGAGGACATCCTCTTGGCTTACCTCTAGTTGGACCAGCTTTTCATCCCGATCCCCATTTACAATGTCCTCGGGTTCCGGAATATTGGATGTGTCCTCCCTCGTGAAGACTGACGTGAAGAACTTATTCAACCTGTCAGCTATCTCTTTTTCCTCCATTATCACTCCCTTTTTGTCTCCATCATCCAATGGCCCCACTTCCTCCCTTGCCGGTTGCTTCCCCTTCACGTACCTGAAGAACGATTTGAAGTTTGTTGCTTCCCCCGCCAGTCTCTTCTTATATTCTCTTTTAGCTTTCCTAACCACACGGTGACACTCCCTTTGGTGTTCTTTGTGCTCCTTTTGGTTGTCCTTTGTTTGGTCCTTTTTCCATTTTTTGAACGATGCTTTTTTGTCACTTATCGCCTTTTTCACTGCATTTGTTATCCACACTGGGTTTTTTGTTCTATTTTTTTTGCACCCCTTCCTGAACCTGGGGACGTACAGGTTCTGTGCCTCGTGCACTGTGCCCTTGAGTAGGGACCAGGCTTTTTCTACGGACTCCATCTTCCTTGCGTTGCCATTGAGTTTCTTTCCCACCATTTTCCTCATGCCATCATAATTCCCTTTTTTGAAGTTGAGTGCTGTCGCTGTGGTTCTTTTCACCTTTGATGATCCAATTTCCAGCCTGCACTGGATCATGTTGTGATCGCTGTTTCCTAGGGGTCCTAGCACCGCCACCTCCTTTGCAGGTCCCCCTAGCCCATTGAGGATTAGGTCAAGTGTGGCATCTCCCCATGTTGGTTCCGTGACCAGCTGTTCCATGAAACAGTCCCTTGTGGTTTCCAGGAATTTGGTCTCCCTCATGCAGTTTGAGTGTCCAATACTCCAGTCTATCCCAAGGTAGTTGAAATCCCCCATCACCATCACACTTCCGCTTTTGCATACCTGCCTCAGTTCAGCCTCCAGGTCCTGGTCGAGTGCTTCCAGTTGTCCAGGTGGGCAATAGTACAGACCCAATTTTATGTCTGCTCCAGTTCCTCCCGGTAGCTTAACCCATAGCGATTCCAAGCCGTCCGCCCTTACTGTTGTTTCCATCCTGGTTGAAGGTATGGAATCCTTTATATAAAGCGCTATTCCTCCACCCTTCTTGTGTGTCCTGTCTCTCCTGTAGAGTTTGTACCCTGGTATGGCCACATCCCATTTGTTGTCATCAGTCCACCACGTTTCTGTGATTCCAATTATGTCCAGGTCCTTTGTAGTGGCTATGACTTCCAGTTCTCCCATTTTGGCTCTTAGGCTCCTAGCATTAGTGTATAGGCAATTTAAGTCCCGATTGTTTGCCTTCCTCACTGGTTCTCCTCGTGGTTTGGCGCTCCTGCCGACCCCCTCATGGGTTGCCAGCCCCCGAGCCTTGTTATGTTCATCCCCATCCTGCGGTGTGTCTGTGTCGTCCTCAGCCTGCTTCCCCATGTTTGAATGACTCTCTGGCTCCTGTTGTTCTCTCTTAATCCTGCTTGCTAGGTTCATTTGTGCTTTGGCTCCCTGCATTGCGTCCTTGTGTCCTTTTCCCAAAAGTTCCCACTCAGTCCCGAGCCCTCTATTACAAATTTCTGGTTCAGTATCCTTGTTTGATACTTTGGTCCGATGTGTCGAGGTCAGATCGACTATCGGCTTTCCCCTTCTCCTCAGTTTAAAGCCAAGTCTATGCCGCTCTGGACGTTGCGTGCCAGCAACCTCGTCCCAGCCGTGCTCAGGTGCAGTCCGTCCCTCCTGTAGAGCTTGTTCTTCCCCAAAAAAGTTGTCCAGTTTCATACAAAGTGGAAACCCTCCTCTTCGCACCATCTCCTCAGCCAACCGTTTATTGCTTGCAGCTCGATCTGCCTCTTTGCATCTGCCCTCGGTACTGGCAGGATCTCTGAGAAGGCTATCCTCCTTGTCCTCAGCTTCAGTTTCCTCCCCAGGATCTTGAACTGCTCAGTTAGTGAAGTCCTGTTGTAGCTCCTCCTGCTGACGTCGTTGGTTCCAATGTGGATTCATGCTGTATTGTTTGATTTTTTACTCATTGCTGCATTAAAAACCATTTGTGGATCTTGGAAGGACCTCTCAAAAGTTACCTATGCCAGATTGTGGAACCAGATTTGTTTGCTCTGCAGATATGAGCTTTATATTACCAAAAATCCAACTTTATTCTAATTATTTCCGGTGATGTACGCCTCTTTTATTTCTGTTCACTGTTGTTTATATTGTATTTTATTGTTGGTTTAAATAAACTAAGACTTAAAAAAAATCAAAACTGTCAGAAGTAATTGCTGCTCTTTATGAGGACAAGTAACTTTTTATGGGGGGAACGGGCGGGGACAGAGGACATTCCTCACGGATATGGGCGGGGACGGAGGGGATTCCTCACAGGATCAGGTGGGAATGGAGAGGATTCCTCATAGGGATGTGCGAGGATGGAAGAGATTCTGGTGGGGATGGGTGGGTTTCTGTACCCGTGCAACTCTCTAGTCTGGAACAGAACTGGGGCAGCTTGTTGTGGGGAGACGTAAAAAGGTCTACCTGAGGGGTTTCCCATTGAGAAAAAATTTGATGGAAAGCTGCTAAGTTCAGTAATTCCATTTATCCTGTAAAGAAGCCCTTATTCATCATAATTGACTCGAAAATTAGTGCTGCCGAATGTCAGAGAACCGACGAGAGGGAATGCCACACTGGACCTAATTCTAAATGGGCTAAGAGGACCTGTGAAGGAAGTGGAAGTAGTGGGACCATTGGGAAACAGCGATCACAATATGATCAAGTTCAAAGTTGAGGTAGGAATACCAAAGGGAAAGAGAACCATAGCGACAACTTTTAACTTCAAGAAAGGAAACTACGAAGCGATAAGAGTAATGGTAAGGAAGAAACTTAGGAACACCTCAAAGAAATGGCAGACTGTAGAGCAAGCCTGGTCTTTATTCAAGTACACAGTGACCGAGGCGCAAAATCTGCATATCCCAAGATTCAGAAAAGGGTGCAAAAAGAATTGAACAAAAGACCCGGCATGGATAACCAAAGAAGTGAAGAAAGCGAAAGGTGATAAGAAGAATTCATTCAGGAAATGGAAAAAGGGCAAAACTGAGGAGAACTGTTACGAGCACAGGAAGTATCAAAAAGAATGTCACCGTGTGGTTAGAAAAGCTAAAAGAGAATATGAAGAAAGGCTAGCCAAGGAAGCACGAAATTTCAAACTGTTCTTCAGATATGTTAAAGGGAAGCAGCCGGCTAGAGAGGAGGTGGGACCGCTGGATGATGGAGACAGGAAGGGAGTGGTGAAGGAGGAGAAAGAAGTGGTGGAAAGACTAAACATGTTCTTTTCGTCTGTATTTACAAAAGAGGACACATCCAACATACCTGAGCAAATCTTCAAAGGAGACCAAACAGATAAATTGACATCTATGGAGGTAAGACTTGAAGACGTACGCAGGCAGATAGAAAAATTAAAAACTGACAAATCGCCGGGTAGGATGGAATCCACCCAAGGGTTCTGAAAGAACTAAAGAAGGAAATAGCAGAACTACTACAGCAAGTTTGCAATTTATCCCTGAAAACAGGAGTGATCCCAGAGGATTGGAACATAGCCAATGTAACGCCCATCTTTAAAAAGGGATCGAGAGGTGACCCGGGGATCTACAGACCGATGAGTCTGACCTCGGTTCTGGGGAAAATGGCGGAAGCGCTGATAAAAGACAGCATCGATGAGCATTTTGAAAGAAATAAACTTCTAAACACAATTCTGCAAGGGGAGATCGTGCCTAACGAATTTATTGCACTTTGAAAGAATTAACAAAGGGATGGACAAAGGGGACCCCATAGACATAGTATATTTAGATTTCCAAAAAGCCTTTGACAAGATACCCCATGAACGCCTACTTCGGAAACTGAAGAACCATGGGGTGGAAGGAGATGTACATAGATGGATCAGAAATTAGTTGGCGGGTAGGCAGCAGAGGGTAGGAGTAAAGGGCCACTACTCGGACTGGAGGAGGGTCATGAGCAATGTTCCCTCTAAGGACTGATGAGGTATGTGCAAAAAAAAATATGCATGAGCGACAAATTACATACTCCACAAATTTATGAGCAGGCGCGGAGGACGCATTTTTAAACAAATGTAGTTTATCCTTGTACTCCTTATGTATTTTTAATCATCTATGGATATGTTTGTATGTTTATTGTTCAAATGGTTTTATTTATTTCCCCAAATTTATTTTTGTTATACACATTGAAAATATTTGATATTGCGTTTAAATCAAAATTTCAATAAACTTGAAACGAGTGCCTGTGAGATTGTGGGAGGGTTAAATACTCAAAACTTAGAAGAATAACAATTTACTTAAAGTTTTTGCTTCGCCAGATTTCTGGTATCTTTACATACAGTGGCATACCTAGCATATGTAACACCCGGGGCCCATCATTTTTTGGCACCCCCCACCCCCATCTGTACGAAAAACATGATTTTTAGTAACAAGCCACGTCACACATGAGTACCTAGGAAAAGGCAGCATCTTACATATTGCAGTGAGCAGTACATCAATACACCCATAGTAAAACTAAACAAGCCAGACCAGCACAGATCAATCCTACACCATCAATCCTAACAGAAAACCATGTCTTTCGAACACACAGAACACAGAAAACACCTTCGCCTAGTATGGAATATGTCATCACAAACTAACCCCTCCCCCTTTTACAAAACTGTAGTGTGAATTTTAGCTACGGAGGTAACAGCGCTGACGCTCTTAGAATTCTGAGCATCAGAGCTGCTACCACCACGGCTGGCGCTAAAAAACGCTCCACAGTTTTGTAAAAGGGGGGATAAAATAGAAATACACAGCTTCAACGCTCTAGCTCAGGGGTGCCCAAACTTTTTGGGCTTGCGAGCTACTTTAAAATGACCAAGTCAAAATGATCTACCAACAATAAAATTAAAAAACACAAAGCACACTATACGCTGAGAAAATGTTAATTATCATTTCTATTCTGGATTTTTATCAAAGAGGTCAAAGCAGATGACTCTATGCATTGTCACCTCAGTAACAACCATACAAAATAGACAAATATACCCCCCTTCCTTTTTATTAAACCACAATAGCAGTTTTTAGCGCAGGGAACTTCGCTAATTGCCCAGCGCTGCTCTTGACGCTCATAGGCTCCCTGTGCTAAAAAACACTATTGCGGTTTAGTAAAAGGGGGCCATAGTGCAAAATATAGACAGCATATATAAATTCAGCCACATTTTGATCACTAAATTTAAAATAAAATCATTTTTCCTACCTTGTCTGGTGATTTCATGAGTCTCTGGTTGCACTTTCATCTTCTGACTGTGCATCCAATCTTTCTTCCCTTCTTTCAGCCTGTATGCTTCCTCTCCTCCAGACCTCATTCCCTCCCCCAACTTTTTCTTCCTCTCTCCTTGCCCTTTCTTTCTTTTTTTTCCTCTTGATGCCCCCTTTCTTTTTTTCTGTTTCCCTTCTGTCTCCCTGCCTGCCCCCTTTCTTGCTCCCTACCCTCCACAAAGCCACTGCTGCCACCATGGGGGGAAACAGGCCCCAAAGCCACCGCCGCAACCATCGGGGGAAACAGGCCCCAAAGCCACCGCCGCAGCTGCCCCAAGCTCTCTCTGCTTCCCCCGACGTCAATTCTGCCGGAGAGGAAGTTCCGCCCAGCAAGGCAGCGATTGGATGGCCCGAACTTCCTCTCCGACTGCAGCCTTAGGGGATGTGCACAGCCGGAGCGGACCGCCCCCCCCTTGGTAGCCACTGAAGACGTGGCAGCGGCTCCTCTCACGAAGTCCGATGCAGTTGGGGATCTTGAGAGGAGTCGCCGCTGCATCTTTCAACTTTGGAAAATACAGGCTGCTGTTGCTGCCGCCGCTTCCTCTCACCTCCCTCGAGTGAGCAATAGGGGAAAGCGTATGAGCGACGCCACTGAAAATAGTGAGCGATCGCTCATGCGCTCACCTTAGAGGGAACATTGTCAGGTGTCCCGCAGGGTCGGTGCTTGGACCGCTGCTATTCAATATATTTATAAATGATATAGAAACAGGGACGCATTGTGAAATAATAAAATTTGCAGACGACACCAAACTATTTAGTGGTGCTCGGACTAAAGAGGACTATGAAGAATTACAAAGGGACCTGAACAAACTAGGGGAGTGGGTGACGAGATGGCAGATGAAGTTCAATGTAGAGAAATATAAGTATTGCATGTAGGAAGCAGAAACCCGAGGTACAACTATACGATGGGAGGGATGTTATTGAGCGAAAGTACCCAAAAAAGGGACTTGGGGGTAATAGTGGACAAGACAATGAAGCCGTTGGCACAGTGCGCAGTGGCAGCTAAGAGAGCGAATAGAATGCTAGGTATAATCAAGAAGGGTATTACAACCAGAACGAAAGAAGTTATCCTGCCGATGTATCGGGCAATGGTGTGTCCGCATCTGGAGTACTGCGTCCAATATTTGTCGCCATACCTTAAGAAGGATATGGCGATACTTGAGAGGGTTCAGAGGAGAGCGACACATCTGATAAAAGCTTTGGAAAACCTTTCATACGCTGAGAGATTGGAGAAACTGGGACTCTTTTCCCTGGAAAAGAAGATACTTAGGGGATATGATAGAGACTTACAAGATCATGAAGGGCATGGAGAAAGTAGAGAGGGACAGATTCTTCAAACTTTCGAAAACCACAAGAACAAGAGGGCTTTCGGAAAAGTTGAAAGGGGACAGATTCAAAACCAATGCTAGGAGGTTTTTCTTCACCCAACGGGTGGTGGACACCTGGAATGCGCTTCCAGAGGGCGTGATAGGACAGAGTACGGTATTAGGGTTCAAGAAGGAATTGGACAGTTTTCTGAAGAAAAAGGGGATAGAGGGGTATAGATAGAGGACTACTACACAGGTCCTGGACCTGTTGGGCTGCCACGCGAGTGGACTGCTGGGCATGATGGACCTCTGGTCTGACTAGCAGAGGCACTTCTTATGTTCTTATGTTACAAATTATTGCCCCATTTCTAATATCCACATCTTTTCAAAAGTTACTGAAACAATCGTCTTCAATCAGATATCCGATTTTGTGGAAAGCACCAATGCTTTACACCCAAATCAGGCTGGATTTAGAAAACATCATTCAACCAAACTTTCTTAATTGGTCTTCTCACTAACATTAATTACCACCTAGACCAGTGGTCAGCAAACTGCGGCTCTTTAGCCACTTGAGTGTGGCTCGTGGCTCGTCTAGAGCAGGGGTGCCCAACATGATACCATTCCCCGTAAAGAGGACGCCGAAGCGCCAGGCTGACCAACCTTCGCCACCCGACGTCTATTCTGACGTCAGAGAGGAAGTTCTGGGCCAGCCAAGGGTGCATGGAGAGAGAAAGAAATGGGGCACAGAGAGAGAGTGAAAGACAGACATACAGAAAGAAAAGGGGCATGGAGAGAGAAAGAAAGAAGAGAGCAGGGTAAAAGAAAGAAAAAGCTGGGGAAGGGAATGAGGTCTGGAAGAAAGGAAGTATACAGGCGGCTGAAAGAAGGGAAGAAATATTGGATGCTCAGTCAGAAGAATAAAGTGCAACCAGAGACTCATGAAATTACCAGACAACAAAGGTAGGAAAAATGATTTTATTTTCAATTTAGTGATCAAAATGTGTCCATTTTGAGAATTTATATCTGCTGTATATATTTTGCACTATGGCCCCCTTTTATTAAACCACAATAGCAGTTTTTAGCGCATGGACCTTATGAGAATCGAGAGTAGTGCAGGGCATTCAGCGCAGCTCCCTGCGCTGAAAAACGTTATCACGGTTTAGTAAAAAGGGAGGGGGTATATTTGTCTATTTTTATATAGTTGTTACCGAGGTAACATTGCATAAAGCCTTGACCTCTTTAAAAACCCGCGGAATATAAATAATAATTAACATTTTCTCTGCGTACAATGTGCTTTGTGTTTTTTAAAATTTTATTGTTGGTAGATCATTTTGACTTGGCCATGAAGGTAAGGGGGAGGGAGGGGAGCTGCTGAAAAACATCTGGTAATCCTTGCAGGCTTGACTGTGCAGGGAATTATTTTTGCAAAATAATTTTTTGTTATGTGACTGGCATTATTTAGACTTTAATTTCTATGAATGAATAGAATGAAAATGATATAAAATTGCTTGCTTGTTTTTATGTGCATGCGCTGAAGGGAAGTGGAGATAGAGTGGGCTGAGGACGCTGAAGGGAAATGGGGAAGAGAGAGTGGGGAGAAGACGCTGATTTATAATTGACAATTTACGGAATATTGTTTCTTTTTATACTTTACGTTCAAACTGTTTATTAAAGTTAAAATAAACATACAAAAGCAGCAGAAACATGTACAGGTCAGATAGAACAGGGAGAGCTGGAACAAATGTCAAGAAATTGTCCATCATCGCCTAAATAAATACAGATATGCTTCTAATATCAGCATAAACAGAGCAAAGAAACACAAGAAAGGCACAGGTGGTGCAGCGAGTAGACAGCAACTCTCCAAACTCGCCCCTTCACGCCCAACTCCCTCCCCATCCCCCCCTCCACCCAACCCAACACCCCTCTAAAAGAAAAAAAAAAAAAATATCGGTGATGAAGGAGCAAGCAAGAATGTGTAAGGCTGATAACAGAGAAACTGCAAACGCTGACCTGTGGAAAGGCCTAGACAATATATACAAAGATACCATACAAACAGAGCCCTGTACTCTGATGAGCCCTGAGAAGAAATGCAAGACCTCTCCCCTCCCCATCCCCTAACTAAAATTAAAATAAAAAAATAAAATAAATTAATAGGAGGTCTTCATCCAGGGAGGGGCACCCCAGAGCACCAACGCACACCGCTCCGGGCAGGTCAAAGCCTCAGAGTATTAAGAATCGAACTCCGAATTCTAGGAGACAGAGAATAGATATAGGGCCTCCAGACCCGCAGAAAAATCTTGGATTGACGAAAGGAAGCACGCACCTGACCCCTCTCTAGTAACATCAAGGCATGCAGCCGATTGCGCCAGGCCCAATACGCGGGAGGGTCAGCTGACACCCACTCGGTCAAGATAATCTTTTTGGCCACCAAGCCCGCCTTCCACAGGAATAAACTGCCTACACCAGGCGATAAATGAAAAGCCTCAAATTTGTCTAAAAGAAACCCCACCGGGGTAAGAGGAATGGAACAGCCCAACAGAGCCTCCAAAAAGCGAACCACCCTCCTCCAGAAGGACTGAACAATCGGACAACTCCAAAAAGCGTGAAAGAAGGATTTAGGGGCAGCATTACATTTCTCACATTGAGCCGAGTCGGTCAAGGCAGAGCGGAACAGCTGAACCTTTGTGAAGTAAGCTCTATGGAGCACCCGAAACTGACATTCCCGTAGTTCAGCAGAAACAGAAATAGTTGGGATGCGCCGAATAAGACCTCCCACATCCAAATCCGCCGGGAGGAGGCCCAAATCCGGGGCCCACCGAACACACAAAGAGTCCTAAGAGCGAGCCGGGGCCAACAAACAGAGAGCTTTATGCAACGCTGAAACTGAAAGCCCCCATCTGCAAAACTAGCGAAAAATGAGCGAAGTTGGCCGCCCAAACCCAGCTGCAAATCCTCCGCCCGCAAGGAATGAACATAATGGTCTAATTGTAGATATGCAAAAAAGTCAGTTTCCCGAGTCCCCGTCCGGAGTCGAAATGCCGGCCAAGAGCAGAGAGTCCCAGCCTCGGTGAGGACATGTTCTAAAGTAGTCATGCCGAGTTGGGCCCAACGCCTAAAGGAAGCCGAAGAATTACCTGGCAAGAACTGAAGATTCCCCTGCAAAGGCAACTGGTTAGATACCCCCGGCTTCCCTCCTAAATGCAACACCAAAATCTTCCAGATATCACATAAAGATCCTAACAACAAGCTAGAGCGCAAGGAAGAAGGCACGGAAGACCGAGGCGCATGTAACAGGGAAGATAAATGCCAAGGAGAATAGTACGCCCGTTCATAAGCAAAGCAAGTATAAATGTCTTGGTCCAGAATCCAATCCCCAAGATAACGGAGCAGGCAAGCCTGATTATATTTCTGCAAATCAGGGAGACCCATGCCCCCCCCTCGACCAAGACCCAATCAAAAAGCGGAACTGCATCCGCGGTTTTTTCCCATTCCAAAGGAACCTAGAAAGAAGTCTATAAAATGCCCGAAGATCCGTCTGCAATAAACGTATAGGCAATAACTGCAGGACATACAGCCATTTGGGAAATATAATCATATTAAAAAGATGAATACGACCATGCACTGAAAGGGGAAAAAATCTCCATTGGTCCAACCGTTGACGAGTATAATCAAAAAGCAGGCGTAAGTTTGTCCGCTTAAGGGAATCAACCGAAGAGGTCAATTGGATTCCTAAGTAACGAAAAGCACCAGTCACCCAACGCAATGGGAATATCTCCGGCCAAGAATCCCGGACCTCCGGGGAGGTCGGAAGGGCTAGAGACTTGTCTAAATTCAACCGGAAACCGGAAAAATCCCCATACTCAGCTATCGCCATCAAAAGAGCAGGCAAGGTTGTAACCGGATTAGTAAGATGTACACGGAGATCATCCGCAAAAGCAGAAACCACAAAAGACTCCCGACCAATATGAACCCCACAAATGTCAGGGTTCTGCAACACATCCCGAATCAACGGATCCAACGTAAGAACAAACAATAAAGGGGACAAAGGACATCCCTGCCGCGTACCTTTCCGAATATCAAAAGACTCAGAAAGGATACCATTCACCCAAAGTGCCGCCGACGGGGAAGCATAGAGAGCAGTAATGGCCTCGAGAAAGAACCCATCAAAACCATAATGCCGAAGCGTGGCAAACATGAAGCGCCAAGAGACCCTATCAAAGGCCTTCTCTGCATCAAAACTGACCAACAAAGAAGGCACGCGACGAGAAGCGACAAACTCCAAGGAAGTCAAAAGACGGCGGATGTTTCTGGAGCTCTGGCGGGTCCGAACAAATCCAACCTGAGAATCATCGACAAAGTCAGGGAGGAAATGAGCCAATCGGTTGGCCAGAATTTTCGCAAAAAATTTGGCTTCCAAGTTAAGGAGGGAAATCAGACGATAGGAACCCGCCAAGGTGGGATCATGGCCCGGTTTCAAGAGTAGCACAATGTGAGCGTCGCGTAAAGACAATGGCAGAGATCCCTGTGCGACGTAGACAGTAAAGGTGGAGGCCAGAAGACGAGTGATCTCCAACGAAAGCAATTTATAGAATTCAGCTCGAAAGCCATCCGGTCTCGGTGCCTTCCACAACTGACTAGATTGAATTGCCAAGGCCACTTCATCAGTGGAGATGGGCGCATTCAACCGCTGTTGTTGAAGAGCAGTCACTCGAGGCACAGAAACATTATCTAAATAAAGAGCACTAGGTAGGTCCGGCTCGTCAGACCGGGAATATAACTACTGATAAAAGGTGCGAAAAACCTTCACTATCGCAGCATCTGAGCTAACCAACTCGCCCCCCTCCCCCACCACACGCAGCACTCGGCGAGGACCGTCCGCCGTACGTGCCAGATTAGCTAACAGCCTACCCCCCTTATTGCCATGCAAATGGAATTGATGTTTAAAATATAGCATCGAGCGAGCAGAGCGAGCCTGCAGCAACTCATTCAATGAGGCCTGAGACGCCAACAGATTACTGCGTCGCCAGGGTGTCGGAGCACAAGCATACCACATCCGAGCAGCCCTCACCTGTTTTTCCAAGCGTAAGATCTCCCGATCCTGTGCCTTCTTCTTGAAACTAGCATACGCGATTATTTCCCCACGGAGCACAGCCTTGGCTGCGTCCCAGAACAGGACAGGATCATCCATATGACCCACACTGTGAAGTTGATAATCTGTTGTTATGCCTGGGGCCCAGGGGTAAATGAACTCAGCATACTACGTGACATGTCTCCTCAAGTCTGCTTATCTAACCTCCTTGACCTTAGTGTTACCTTGACAACATCAAAGGACAGTAAACTGCAACACCTCCTTGTTAACATCAAAAGGACTGGCCAGGGGGGTAACTGAAACTCAGCATACTACTGACATGTATCCACAAGTCTGTTTATCTGAATGTTCTGACTTCCTTTGCCTGCGTGTCGCCCGGATAGCACCAAAGGGATAATTAAGACAGATGGTAAACCAGTCTCTGCAAACACCTCCTTAATAACATCAAAAGGACAGTAACCTCTTTGACCTGGGTGTTGTCAAAACAAAGAACACCGGGTGTGCTGGAATCGTAAACAAAAGAGCAGGACCAGCTGTTTATGCTTTTGAACTCAGCAGCTTAAAAGGACGGGATTCTGCTCCTAGGATTAGAATCCAAGACGTCTCCAGGAACAGGATCCAAGATGTCTCAAGGGGCAGTCTCCCGTGTCTACTCGCCTATCTATTGAGGGATTCCCAATTGTGAAGGTAGAGTGTTTGCATGAGATACGGTGATGTTATTTTATTCATCTATATATATAAGTATAATAAAGTGTTATTGTTTATGCTTTATATTGTCTGTGTGCTTTTCTGAGTGTCACTGATCATCCCATTTGACAGAAATAAGTGGCAGAACAAATTGGTACCAGAAGTGGGGTTGATCAATGTGGTCAGAAAAGCTACCTAGAAAACAAGGGGTTGAGGAGCAGGCTCCCAATCCCTCCATTCCGAATGGGAATGACAGTATAGGTAAATTAATGGCCACTGAGTGGTCTGTAGAAGCAGGATTATGTGAATCCTGTACTTTTGGAAGTGGGGATCCACATGAATTATGTGCCTCCTTACAAAAGGTGAAAATCTCAAAAGGAGAAGAGCAAGAAGGAATTTCTAGACAAGGAAGGATGATTTTGTCAGACTGGAAGAATTTGCATGAAGCTAAACAGGAATTACTATTGAAATTAGGAGAGCTGGAAAAGAAAAGGTATAATCAACAGCATGCCATTAAAATGCTACAATGTCAGAATAAGTTGTTAATGGATAAGGTAGACACCTATCAAAATGTAACAGAAAAGGCAGATGTGCAATGTGCACAATATACATATAAGAAAAGGAGGCGGAAAGTGAGTTACAGAAAAGTTAAAATCTTAATTTATCATCTGCCGGATGATTGGAATCCAAACAAACGGGATGGGGATATTTGGGATTCAAATTCTAATAACATTGAGGAGGATATATGTGTTGAAGGAGAACAGGCAGAAAGTTTAGAAGCAAAGCCTGTGAGGAAACAAAGATTACAGAGAAATCTGCCGATAGGAGAAACTCTAACTAGAAATAATGTTATGGAGGATGTTACTCCACATGAAATCATGGATATGATGGCACGCTTCACACAGCAGCCTGGGGAACCACTAATACAATGGGTAATTCAGGTGCAGGAGCTGGGCGCAGCAGGGATTATGTTGGATGCCACAGATGCCCCTAAATTTGTTCAAATTAGTCAAGAAGTAGCAATGCTAAATGCGTTGCGGAAAGGACTGGGAAAGAAATCTATGTCTCAAGCACAAGTGAACAAAGGAGAGAGGGAGGATATTTTGGTGCCAACAGCTCCCCCTGAGGAAACTGCTTCCATTCTTTATCCTGATTTAAAAGGGTGGAAGTGTTGGGAGGATCAATAATGTGAATGCCGAGCCTCAGTGTTTGCCTGGACCAAATTAGAACAGCGTCCGCAGGTAGAGATAAATATTTAGTAGAAATCTGGGGAGCAAAAGGTACAAGCTGTAGTGGACACTGGGGTGGAGGAATATAAATATCAGGATTGGGGGGAAAATTATACAAGCAGGAAGAAAAAAAAAAATATTACAAATTTTAAAATTGGACAATTACCAATTTGGGAATATACTGTATTAATCTATGGGATTCCTTAAAATATAATAGGGCTAGATATCCTAAAAGGGTTAACATTACAGCTTTCCGATGGAATCTATAGTTTTGGTAAATTGCCAGACATTCCTACCCACTTTCTATCACAAGATTATAGCAGAAAGTGGGCAAAAGGATGCCGAGAGGTGATAGAGAAAGTTAAACAGAAAATTGTAAACTTCCCTTCTCCCCAAAGTAAAAACCAGACTTGGGCCTTTTTTGGATTCTGGAGGCAACATATTTCACATCTGGGGTAACCTATGGGGTAGGTTGGACAATAACAAAGTAGAAATATTGCTAAGTGACCTTTATAAAGTATAAAATTTTGTTAGATAGTATAAGGAAGTTGCACTCCAAGTGATTTTGCAAATGTGTCTTTTACCTCAAACACTAACATTGTGAACCACTGTACCTGCACGTAAACTTCTCTTGTATGTTTTATAGATGAAAACGTCCCTGCTTGCATTCTCTTATGATTGTGTGACAGAGCTTTGAAATGGAAGAAGATAGAAAGAAGACCAGCTTTCTATAGAGCAATTAACTTAAGTTTCTATCTCTCTTTCTTTTAGAAGCTTAGTATCCAGACATGGTCAGGAGAACCGATTTCACTGTGCCATATTTAAAATACTTCCAGCACTGTGACCTGATAGTGGGAATTAAATGGATACCAAATTTGTTTATGACTCTTTTGATTAATAGTGTGCTTACAGATTAAATTCAACCGTGAATCATTACCGATGGAAGAAAGCATGCCGGAGCTCTGTGTTTGTCTGTTTCTGTTATGTGTTGTCTGTTTTAGCTTATGGGGTACCCCAACATCGCACATTGGCCATTTCCAGAGTTTATTCCACCCCTTCTATTAGTCCAAATGGTACCATATCCCTTTCCAAAAAAGATTCCCACACATATAAGAAAGTTTCTTATGAAAACCATGCTCACAATGATTTTATGCTATGGCTCATACAGCCCAATGATAATTTAGTTAGGGGTTATATTATAAGAGGATATCTGAAGAGAAAAAATTAGAAAGCTTTATACCTGGTAAAATGGTGTTCATTGGTATTTGATATTTGCTAAATAAAATAAAAAATGGTCTCTCTTTATTTAACTTACCAGGTATAAACAGTGCAGTGCACATCTCTGACATAAGTTATTTTGGTATTACCATCAGTACGTGTTTATGGTCTCTTTTAAGTGACATAATAATTAGGTCCAGAACATAAAAAGGTGTATTTTCTGAATGTACTACAGAATACCTTTTAAGTGCATTAGTGTTGTTTCTCTTATCTCAAACAAATACTACCTTACACACCAGTATTGTGTCACATGTTATCACATTCTGTACATAAAGTGGTTTTTCTTTTTTTTTAATCTTCTCGTTTACCACTAGGGGTGTTTATTGTAAGCTAAACAGTCATGATGAAATATTTTCCTTGGAAAATCATGTACTGGGAAATGTTATTCCATATAGACTTTCATCCCTTTGTGATAGAATTGGTCAGCTCTGCTCTTTTATTATTATGATTTGGCTAACATGCTGGGTTAAGAGAAAATTTCACCAGATCGAGAAGATGACGACACGCAACCAGACATACAGTGCCGTGCCATGACGCTATTATGTGGCACCGACTTGGGAATAGAAGTGAGCCTATATCCTGCCGCTTCACATTAGGGCTGGTCTCTGGGGATGGTGCACTTGACTCTTACGTGAGTGGCATAGCAAGCCTATTGAAACTGGAGCCATAGCCAGACCCTAACCAAAGCTGCTAAGAAAAACGGGATTCCAGATAACTGCAGTGATCAATGGTGGATAGGAAGATACCCTAAATGTATGTAAGCCATGAGTAAGAGCACAAATATAATATTAATAAGATTATTAATTTCCATGATTCCCTATACGTGATACTTTCAAGTAAAATGCCTAATTAGCAAGAAATATTAGGGAATGCAAGAATACCAGGTTTAGAACATAAGGAAATAATTTAACCTGAGGTATAGTAAATACTATTGTTTCTGAAATACTGGCTGGCAAACAAGCATATTTTGGCTCCAGAGTAGCAGATGTATTTAGATGGGAAGGTGAATGGGTGCCAAATACTGTACATAATCATAATGATAACTGTGTTTTGTTTTTTTACCACAAAGAATTAACTTTATCTCATTAATTTAAAACCACACCCTTAGATAGAAAATGGTGTAATTTTGAAATGACACAATATGTCCTTTCATAGTGATGCTTTTGACATTGGGACCCCAATTAGGGTTTCCCACTTATCATGGGCAACAAATAGATGAACAAAATAAAACAAACGTGTCATCTATGAACCATGTTCTTTACAACATATCTACAAGTTGTGCCAAAGGACCATTCCACCGCAAGGTTATACCTTTATACAAGAAATATCATATAAAAATGTTTTGCTAGCAGTACTGGTGAACTTGTGATTCCTGCTATTCAAGCTCCCTTTTCAGTATGTCTATATCAAATGTAAATATTAATTTTTCTTTTGCCGAGGTACTTACTCCAATTATTTTATTGCCATCTATAAAGAAAGCCATGCAAAATATAGCAATTCTAAATAAAGCAACACAGCAATGTAACCTTACTTTGCTATGGCATAAAATAGATACTGAATTTTGAAATACTAACTTGCATTCTGTGGCAGATCATATTGAAGCTACCACTGCACTCAATTGGTGGGATGCTTTTACTAGAGGCAGTGCTATGGCACAAAAGGTGTTTCTTCATTTCTTACTCTATAATTTTATTTAGCTATCCTTATGTTAACATTTCTTAATTGTGGGTTTACCTATTGTGTATACAAACGGACATTCTCTCCCTTTACTCGGAGGACTTCTTATTGGGAGGAGCAGACTTGAGAATCCAGGGGTGGACTGTTATGCCTAGGGCCCGGGGGTAAATGAACTCAGCATACTACGTGACATGTCTCCTCAAGTCTGCTTATCTAACCTCCTTGACCTTAGTGTTACCTTGACAACATCAAAGGACAGTAAACTGCAACACCTCCTTGTTAACATCAAAAGGACTGGCCAGGGGAGTAAATGAAACTCAGCATACTACTGACATGTATCCACAAGTCTGTTTATCTGAATGTTCTGACTTCCTTTGCCTGCGTGTCGCCCGGATAGCATCAAAGGGATAGTGAAGACAAATGGTAAACCAGTCTCTGCAAACACCTCCTTAATAACATCAAAAGGACAGTAACCTCTTTGACCTGGGTGTTGTCAAAATAAAGAACACCGGGTGTGCTGGAATCGTAAACAAAAGAGCAAGACCAGCTGTTTATGCTTTTGAACTCAGCAGTAGAGAATGACACGGGGAGCGATCCCCGCAGCGAACCGCTGCGTGGCTGCGGTTTGGCTGCGGGTTATGGTGACCTCATTAGCAAATCGCCGCAGACGCGGGGACAAATCCTTTCACCGCCCGCAAAAACGGTGAATAGATTTGTCCCCGCAGGCCAATGTCCCCCCTTCTAGGAACCGCTATTTACCTGTGTTTCACCGTGTTCGTGACCGGGTGTTAGATGTCTCCGCCATGTTGTCTGTCTCCTCCAACTTTCGATCCAACTCGCACGTTGCCGCATTTACTCTCGATCCAACTTGCATTTGTCAGATCAACCCTTCCTGCCAATAGAACCCCCCCCCCCCCCCCCGACGATCGCCGGCAGGAGGATATCCAACCCCTCCTGCCAGCTCCCCAACAGCCCCCCTATGATCACTGATAGGAGGGTGCCCAACCCCTCCTGCCGGCCCCCCCAACGGCCCCCTATATCGCCAATAGGAGGGTGCCCAACCCCTCCTGCCGGACCCTCCCCCAACAAACCCCGCCATCCCGAAACACCACCCTTAGTCTTACTTTCCAAGTTGGACCGGACAGCTCCTCGCTCGTCTGGCCAGCAGGCCTGCCTCCGTCCAAATGAGGCGGGCCCGCCCCTCCCCTCCCCTGCCTAACCCACAGGATCCTAGGGCCTGATTGGCCCAAGCACCTAGGCCCCTCCTATAGCGGGAGTGGCTTTAGGTGCCTAGACCAATCAGGCCCTAGGATCCTGTGGGTTGGGCAGGGTAGGGGCGGGCCCGCCTCATTTGGACGGAGGCAAGCCTGCTGGCCATACGTGTGAGGAGCCGTCCGGTCCAACTTGGAAAGTAAGACTAAGGGGGTTCCGGGGTGGGAGGGTTCGTTGGGGGGGGGTCCAGCAGGAGGGGTTGGGTACCCTACTGCCGGCGATCTTAGGGGAGGCCATTGGGAGGACCGGCAGGAGGGGTTGGGTACCCTTCTGCTGCGATTGTCGGGAGGGCCGTTGGGGGGGGTCTACAGGAATACACAGTCTAGTACCCGAACTCGCAATCTGGGCAACTGCAACTGGGCAACCTGATCCCGAAATCTGAGCAACTGCCTGCTGCCGTCGCGTATGCTGGGACTCCTGCCTTCGTGTATCTGCCGGATACGCGAAGGCAGAAGTCCCGGCATACGCGACGGCAGCAGGCAGTTGCAAATCAGCTGACGCTGGCGCAATCTTGCACACTGGGAAAGAAGAGAATCTCCGGCGTCAGCTGACTAGCAACCCCCCATCGTATGGGACACCTGCCTTCGCATATCTGCCGGATACACGAAGACAGGAGTCCCAGCAAAAGATGCAGCTGCAGGAAGTTGCTAGTCAGCTGACGCTGATGCCGGAGCTTCTCTTCCTGCCCAGTGTACACCAGGTACTGCTGGACAAGGGGGAAGTAAAAGGAAGGGAGAAGAGGTACTGCTGAACCTGGCAGAAAAGGAGGGAAAGGAAAGGTGCTACACACTGGAGGGGAAGGTGAGATGGTGCATGGGGAGAGAGCATGTTGGGTTGTGGGGTGCGAAGGAGGGATACCACTGAGGGAAGAGGCAAGGACAGAGAGAGAAAGTGTGCAGGAGGCAGAAAGTGTTTGACTCATGGAGAGGGCAAGATGGATGGGGAGGACAGAAAGGAGGAAAGGAGAAATGTTACACTGGGGAAGGGGGAGAGCGCAGAGAGTGAAAAGTTGGACTCATGGAGGGAGAGAGAGAGATGCTTGGTTGAGGGAAGGAGGATCAGAGGAGAAGCATACAGGAGGGGTTGGGTGCCCTCCTGTCGTGATCGCTGGGGGGAGGGGAGACTTGCAGCCGTAGCCGCGGTCACTATGCTAATCACGGCAGGGAGATCTTTGCCGCGATTAGGTACAGCGGCCGCGTCTACTTACCATGTAGGCTAACATTGTAAGCATTAAAAGTACATGTCGTGTTTGTTTTTGTATAGTTATTAACTAATATTTAACTAAGTTTTAAAGAATGTTTCCTTTATACGTAAATAAAGAAAAGTATATAAAATCGTACCCGTTTGAGGCTTTTATGTATGCAGCGGTGACGGGGCGGTGAATGGGGTTGCAGTGGCGGTGACGGGGCGGTGAATGGGGTGGCAGTGGCGGTGACGGGGCGGTGAAGGGAATGGCGGTGACGGGGCGGTGCAGAGGATGGTGAGACGGGGACGGGGCGGTGACGGGGACCAATTTTTTCACCGTGTCATTCTCTACTCAGCAGCTTAAAAGGACGGGATTCTGCTCCTAGGATTAGAATCCAAGACGTCTCCAGGAACAGGATCCAAGATGTCTCAAGGGGCAGTCTACCGTGTCTACTCGCCTATCTATTGAGGGATTCCCAATTGTGAAGGAAGAGTGTTTGCATGAGATACGGTGATGTTATTTTATTCATCTATATATATATATAAGTATAATAAAGTGTTATTGTTTATGCTTTATATTGTCTGTGTGCTTTTCTGAGTGTCACTGATTATCCCATTTGACAGAAATAATAATAATAATAATAATTTTATTTCTTATATACCGCTGTACCGTGAAGTTCTAAGCGGTTTACAGTAGAAACAGAAGAAATGCAATAAGTAAGATTAATTAAGATGAAGAGAGAGTACTTAGAGTTCCCTGACTGTCCCAAAGGCTCACATTCTTGCTAAAGTACTTGAGAAAAATAAATTAGTTAGGTTATAAACATAGAGTAGAAGAAGGTAGGAAAACAGTTCATAGGAAAATTAATTTTGGATACATTATACATTATATATTGTTCAAGGCGGAATACAAATTATAGGAGATTTGGACATTACCAAAAGAATTGCGTAATAAAGATTATCTAGATAAATTACATAACAGTGATTCATGTACATTACATGGTGTGATAGAGGATTCAATTATGAAAATTACATATCAGGGAATCAAGTGATAAGAGAATATAGTGGAGAATATCAGTATATACGGTTTACAGGTTGGAAGTTATCTAATAATGTCATAAGAAGTTTATTGGATAGTGTGGAAAATGTTTATATAGGAATCAGAGTATGTATGATAGGAAAGGTTCTAAGAATTGATTAATGTGTTATTCTATAGAGGGAGAGCTTGTGCATAAAGGGAGGATATTAGTTGGTAATGACGTGTTTTCTGAATAGGAATGTTTTGATTTCTTTTCGAAATACTTTGATGTCTGTTGTATTGATTATTAGTTTGGTGATTGTGGGGTCAATTTTTGCTGCCTGTGTCGCTAGAAGGCTGTCGTATAGTTTCTTAAGACGGGTTCCATTATTAGGTGGGAAGGTGAATAGGTTTTGAGTTCTTCTTGATCTGGATGAGAGGTAGCGGTTTAGGCGGTTGTTTAGGTAACAGGGGGCAGTTCCATGGGTTATCTTAAACAGCAGACAATAGAACTTGAATTGAGTTCTTGCTTTTATTGGAAGCCAGTGAGAGTCTATATAGGCGGGAGTGATGTGGTCAAATTTGCTGAGACAGTAGATGAGTCTGATTGCAGTGTTCTGAACTGTCTGTAGTTGTTTTATCATATTGTTAGGACATGTTAGGTAGAGGCTGTTGCAGTAATCCAAGTTACTGAGTGTGAGGGATTGTACAATGATCTTGTAGTGTTCTTTGGTAAAGAAATTTCTTATTTTTCTTAGGTTTCGCATGGTGAAGAATGCCTTCTGTATGACTTTGTGTATCTGTGTCTGCATAGTGCAGCGTCTATCTAATTGTATTCCTAGAATTTTTAGAGTGCTCTGTATGGGATATTTGATTGTATTTACTTCCAGTTCTGTTAAAGATTGCTTTTGTTCCTTCTCTAGTAGTAGGAATTTGGTTTTCTCTGCATTCAGTTTCAGTTTATGGTTCTTCATCCATTTTTCTACAGTTTCCAGTGTTTTTATCAGGCGTTCATTGGAGCTGGGGTCTTGTATGTCAAATGGGAGAATGATGGTTATGTCATCTGCGTAACTGAAAGAAGTTATATTTAGGGCGTCTAGGGCAGTGCCTAAGGAAGCTATGAAGAGGTTGAATAGTATGGGCGATAGTGGGGATCCTTGTGGTACTCCGCAGGGGTTTGTCCAGGGGTCAGATAAAATATCTTTTGACTTAACTCTATATGATCTTGTTTGAAGGAAGCCTTGGAACCAGTTGTGAACTTTACCAGTTATTCCTATGGCATCTAGTGTCTGAAGAAGTATTAGATGATCTACTAAGTCAAATGCTGCTGAAAGGTCGAGTTGGATGATTAGTAACTTGTTTCCTTTGCTGAGGTGCTGTCGGGCTATATCAAGTAAAGATACCAGTAATGTTTCTGTGCTGTGATTGGCTCTGAAACCAGATTGAGATGGATGTAGAATGTTGTGGTCTTCAAGGTAATTGGATAGATATTGTGCAACTAGACCCTCGATGATTTTGATGTATAGTGGGATAGAAGCAATTGGTCTATAATTTGTTGGGTTGTCTATTGGGCCTTTGGGATCTTTTAGTATGGGGGTGATTATTATTTCTCCAAGTTCCGGAGGGAATTGGCCTTCCTTGAGAGTGGTTTGCAACCATAGCGTGAGACAAGTAATGAATTTGGTAGATGCTGTTGCTAATAGGTAAGGAGGACAGTTGTTCAAATCACAGGAGGATTTGCTGTATTTTTTGTACAGCAGGTCCAGGTCTGACCATTGTGTCATTGGGAAGTTGGTCCAGGTCCTATCTGCTGAGATGGCTTCATCATTTGTGGGTTTTATTGGTATCTCTTCAATGATATTTTGGGAATTGTTGAATGTAGATCTGATTGTGGTGATTTTATTTTTGAAGTAGTCCGATAATTGTGAAGCTGTTGGAGTCTGGGTTCCTTGGGTGGCGAGGAAGGGTTTGGTATCTGTGAGGTTTTTTACAATGCTGAAAAGTTTTTTGGTGTCTAGTTTTTCAGTGCCAATGAGTTTGGAGTAATAGTCTTTACGTTTTTCCTTCAGTTTGATTTTATATTGTTTGATTTGGGATCTCCATTCTGTTTTAATGTGGTCTTGTTTCTGTTTTTTCCATGATCTTTCTAGTTGTCTGCATTGCCTCTTTAGTTGTATGAGTTCAGTGTCATACCATTTGTCTGAAGGTCTGCTTATTTTGTTTTTTGTTTTTAGTGGTGCTAGTTTGTTCAAAGTGGTTTCACTAATGTAACGCCATGTGTTTATGAACTCCTTGTGGTTGTTTAAGTCTAGTAATGGGTCTACTGTGTCCCAGAAAGTAATGGGTTCGATTTTCTGTCTGGATTTGAAGCTGGTTTTGATTGGAATAGGTTTGATTTTATTATACATCCAATTGATGGTGAAGGTGTACTTGTAGTGGTCGGACCATAAGGTTGGATTCCAAGAGCCGTTGGTGATGTGGATGTTTTGTGTGTTGAGGTTGGGAGATGTGTAAGCGGCAATGTCAAGTTGATGACCCTTTTCATGTGTGGGTTCAGGATTGAGTAATTGGTAAGATAGGGTGTTGAGGAATGAAAGAATGTCTGCTACTTGATTGGAGGTGTGGTCTTCTAAGTGGAGGTTGATGTCTCCTAGGATCAGGTTGTGTGTGGAAGATAAGGAATTCTGGAAGATAAATTCTTCTAGTTCTTGTTTAGAAGTGTTCCATTTTCCTGGAGTGACATAGCATAGAAGGCAGTTCAGAGTTCCTGTGAGAGACTTGTCCGAGAGTTGGCAAGCAAGAAGGTCTAGGTGAGGGGTGGAGTGCTTGGTAAGGACTTTAATATTGAGGTTATTTTTTACAATGATTGCTAGACCTCCACCTCTTCTGTTTACTCTGCAAACTAGCTCTAGTTTGTAACCGTTTGGGCAAAATTCAGTAATGCGAGGATCTGAGTCTGAAGTGAGCCAGGTTTCGGTTAGGAAGAGGCAACCTAAATTATCTTTGATCAGCCAGTCTTTAATTAGTTCTGTCTTTGGGCTGATTGATCGTATATTCAGATATGCGCAAGCAATTGATTTGAATTTAGTGGGAGATTGTGTGGTGTGAGTATTGGTAATAGTTCTGGATGTAGATTGAGGTTTTTGAGAGTTGGCCTTGGTTTTTGATGGTGGTCTTTTTCTCCAGGTTGCGTGAATGTTTTCAAGATTGGATGATGAACATGTTATCAGTGTTCTGGGGGTTTGCAGTTTCCTAGTGGATTGAAGCATTCTGTGTGTTGTTGTGAGGATGGGTATGGAGTGAGTGTGATATCCGACAGTTTTCCATTTGTCTAAGAGAATGGAGAGCAGTAGAGTTTGGTTGTGAGTGTTGCCATTTTTTTTTTTTTTTTGTGTGTGTGGATAGGGGTGTTAGTTCTGGTGTTTTTTGTTCTATTGGTGTTACCTGTCTTTTTGGAGTGCCTATGTCTGTAAGTAGGATTTATGAGTGAGTTTTGAGAAGATGTGTGAGTGGGTGTTGAGAATTGTTCTTGGTACTAATATGTGTTTAAATAAGTTAGGGCAAGCTATCTATCAGCAAGTTGTCTATCAACCATTAAGTATGATTCTATAGTTAAATAAAACAAAGTAAACCTACTGTTAAGTAAAAATCTAGCAGTTAGATATGAGATTTGATCTTTGTGCTAGTATGTGTTTAAACAGGTTAAGGGCAAAAAGTCTATCAACCATTAATTATAAGTCAACAGTAATAATAAAACATGGTAAACCAGCAGTTAAATATAACAATGTATTAGTCTTCCTGCTGGTTTATGGTGTTAGAAGGCTGTGCGCTGTTGGAATGCTCAAAATTAAGGAGATCCCTCTGGTTTCGGTGTAGTGGCTGAATGCCATGCGCTCCCCCGCAGGATCAGGCTCCTCTCTCCTCTTTTTTCTTCTTTCCTGCTCGCTTGAGGAGCAGGCAAGGCTGTATGCAGTTGTCGGATTAAATTCAAAAGAAAACCCGGTGGTTTTGGGGTAGGGGAGGATCGCTTTGCGTTTCCCCGTAGAATCGGGCTCCTTTCCTGCCTTCCTGCTGGTTCTTTAATGTGTTGTGGGGCAGGTTCAATGGAGACCCCGCTGTTTTCGGGGAAGGGGCGGACCACCTCGCGCTCCCCTGCAGGATCGGGTTTCTTTTTCTTTTTTCTGCCTTCCTGCTAGATCGAGGAGCAGGCAAGGCTGTATGCAGTTGTAGGGTTAAATTCAAAAGAAAACCCCGCTGGATTTGGGGGATGGGCGGACCACCTCTCGCTCCCCCGCTGGACCGGGCTCCTCTCTCCTCTTTTTTCCCACCTTCCTGCTAGCTCGAGGAGTAGGCAAGGCTGCATGCAGTTGCAGGATTAAATTCAAAAGAAAACCGCGATGGTTTCGAGGGAGGGGCGGTCCGCTTCGTGCTTCCCCGTTGGATCGGGCTCCTCTTCTGGTTTCCTGCTGGCTCTCTAAGTAGTCAAGGCAGTGTGTCGTGGGGCAGGTTTAAAGGAGACCCCGCTGGTTTCGGGGGAGGGGTGGACCGCTTTACGCTCTTCTGCAGGATCGGGTTCCTCTCTCCTCTTTTTTTATTTTTTCTGCTTTCCTACTAGATCGAGGAGCAGTCAAGGCTGTATGCAATTGAAGGGTTAAATTCAACAGAAAACCCCGCTGGTTTCGGGTGAGGGGCGGACCGCCTCGAGCTCCCCTGTAGTATCGGGCCTCTCTCCTGCCTTCCTTCTGGCAATCTAAGCAGGCAGGGCAGTGTGCAGAACATCTGTCCACTTCTGAAGCAGATGATCAGAAAACCCTGGGGCTTTGTACAACGCAGGCGGAAACCGCCATCTCCGGGAGCCCACATTATCCGACCCTAAATCCAAAGTACTCCAAACAAAAGCATGATCAGAAACGCAATATGGGCCAATCCCCGCATCTCTTACAGAAGAGAAAAGGCTAGAAGAGAAGAGCCAATAATCAATCCGGGATTGAGTACCATGAGCTCAAGACAAATGTGTATAATCACGTTCCCCGGGATGCAACGTGTGCCAAATGTCCACCAGATCTAAAGAAGAACACAGAAGGGGAATACCCTTAGAAGAATCCCTGCGCTCATGGGGACGGGGATCAGACTTATCCAAACAGGGATCATGGACAATATTAAAATCACCTCCCATCACCAATGGTACACCAGAATACACGGTCAGCGCTTTAAACAAGCGAGTGTAAAATACTTTATCATAGACATTCGGTGCGTAAATATTACAAAGGAGAAAAGACGTCCTAGCCAACGTAACATGAGCCAGCACAAACCTTCCGAGCGGGTCCGCATAGACCCCACGCACTACAGCATCCAAGGTCCTGCGCAAAAGAATCAATACCCCAGCCTTACGGTGAACAGCGGCAGCACCCACCACCCACCAGCAAGCGAATTTCTCATGTTCTGAAGAGGTCAGGTGCGTCTCCTGTAAAAAGGCAATATCTGCCCTGTGTCGATTTAAGGTCTGCAATATCTTCTGTCTCTTAACAGGTGAAGTAACCCCGTTAACATTCCAAGATATGAATTTAACCATCAGGATCCAAAAAGACCCAGAGCAAAAGGCAACCCTGTAACGGAGTATAAGGATGGTGAGGCCGTCCCAGCCTACAGACCCACCAAGTCCTCAACTCTATCCAAGCGGTGAGCATTATCCCAAGATGCCTATAGAGGCCCGGAAGAACCCCCCCCCCCCCCCAGCCAGACCTCCAAGCCACTAGAAAAAGAAAAACACTAAAAATAAAAAATACCATAACAAGCAGAAAAGAAAAAAAGAAAGAAAAGGACCAATCCCCAGCAGCCTTCCCACTCCCAACAACCCCCCCCTTCCCCTATCCCCCATAGGGATAGCCCCCATACCCCCCCCCTTAAGCACCTGCGTCCCAGAGGACAACCAGGGTTGCCTCGAGCCCCCCTCGTTATGCCCAAAACCAGCAACAAATTCACAGTCCTCCCACAACCCAACCCAAGAACCTTACGATGAAGCCCCTACTAAAGGGGAAAAAAGAAAGGGCAAAGCTCTGCTGCAAAAAGGGTCTCCCCCCACAACAATCACCCCCACCCAAAACCCCAGGCAGCCAGAACCAAAGCCAGTTGATAGGGGTGGCCGCTAGTCCCTACCATACACCAGAAGGAAGCACAGCCATCCGGAGCCCAATTCTACATGCCCCATCAAGCAAACAATCCCAGAGGAACAAGAAAGAGAAGGAAACAAACCTCAGAAACTCCCACTCCCACTCTCACAGCTCCACCATCAAACCTAGCACCCTAGCACATCCACTACACATACACACCCCACCCCAACAAGCAAAACACCCCACAAGACACCTGTTCGAGCAACGACAAGGTCCCAAAAAAAGAAAAATGGAAACAAAGGCAAGGCATATCAGCCCAAATTGCAAAACAAAGAGCCATATGCTGGTCGCAATGTCCCCAGTCCAGGAACAGTAGGCTCCATCCAAAGAAACTCCCAAGGACGATAGAGAGGAAAACCCCTTCCCACCCGGGACTACCAGCAGAGTCAACAGGCTGGCTGACATGGGTGGTAGATGGCAACAAGTCCAGGAGTCACGAAATCAGGAATCCAGCGCAGAGTTCTAAATTGGCAGCAGTCCACAGCAAGGACCCGTCAACATTATGGGGTGGCAGAGCTGGTAGAGGGGATCGCCATCTGGGCCACAAATCACGAAGCGGCCTGCAGGGTGTTGAAGAAGTGTGGTTTGCCTTCATAAAAGATCTTAAGCTTGGCAGGGTATAACAATGCGAACTGCACGTGTTTGCGGTGCAGATCCGCGCAGAGGGAGGCATAGGCTCGCCGTTGACTGGAGACCCGAGGAGAGTAATCCTGGAAACAGAGGACGCGGTGGTTTTCATAGAGAAGTAGCCCCTTCTGTCGGATGGCGCGGAGAATCTCCATTTTGTGCACATAATTAAGGAGCTTAAAAATCACCACCCGCGGCTTTTCAGAAGGGGCCCGCCGAGGCCCAAGCCGGTGAGCTCGTTCAATCCACAGGGGCCCCGCTGCAGAACGCAACTCCAAGGTCTCAACCAGCCAGCGCTCCAGAAACTCGTGAAGTTCCGCTTCGGTGACAGATTCCGGCAGGCCCACCAGCCGCAGATTCCCCCGTCTGGAGCGATTCTCCACGTCATCTAGCTTATCCTCAAGAGATCAAACCCAGGCTTGCAAGTCGGTCTGCGTGGTGGAAACCTGAGCCATGGTATCCTCTAGCGCTGACACTCTCTGGCAGAACCCCGCAAACTCTCCCTTCAGAGACTCCAAATGGCCATCCACCACCTCCAGCTTGTCAGTGATGGATTGAAGACGCGGATCTAAGGAGGATTTAATGACGTCCTTCACCTCCGAAACGATCGCCTGTAGCCATGCAGGGCTCACCATCCCTCCCATCCGGGCCCTCTCCCTCCGCCATCTTAGGATCTGCGGGCTTTAACTTTTCCTTCTCCCGACGCAGCGTTTTAGCAGCCATAGGGTTCCCAGGCCGTGAGCAACTGCCGGTGAGATCGCGCTTCGCCGAGACTAGGTAGGAGCAGGGAGGAATGAAATTGACAAGGCCAAAATGCCGATAAAGAGAGCGGGGCTCAGGAGCTCGAGGCGCACATGTCTGCTCTCTAGCTCCGCATCACGTGACCCCCCTCTTTTTATACTTTAATATAAGTTCAGTATAAAACTATTCAAGGCTTATGTGGATGGGATCAGATGGTTTGCGGGGACGGGGTGGGGATGGAGACAAATTTTTTCCCCATGCCATTCTCTAGGCTCTGCCACAAATCGATTTCGACTACATGCGGGTGAGTGGGGTGTCAGTCGGGTTGACGTAGCCGACGTAGCGCAAGCGGGCACGGGGTATGGCTCTCAAAAAAAATCTTAATCATTGTACTGCTGATTTTGGCTCTTTTAACTAATGAGTTTGCCTACTACTGATCTAGATCACCATAACTCTATCTTACTAATTTCTCTTGACTTATCTTGTCCTGCCAACATGATAAAACAACTTCAGACTATACAAAACACTGCCCTCAGACTGATCTACTCCCTGAGAAAATATGATCATATTACAACTGCCTTCCTAGACTCTCACTGGCTACCTATGCAAGCACGAATTCAATTCAAATTCTACTGTCTATTATTCAAAGCATTAAACGGCTCCGCCCCCCCTAATCTAAACAACCGCCTAAACCAGATCCTCACCTCAAGACAAAGAACTCCGAACCCTTTTGCCTTTCCTCCACTCAAGGGCACTCAGTGCAAAAAGATGTTTGATAACCTTCTGGCGACGCAAGCAGCAAAACTTAACCACTCCATCTCCAACCTGTTGACGGCAACGGGCGACTTCAAAACTTTTCGAAAAGAAATCAAAACCCTACTTTTCAAAAAATTTATCCAGATATCTTAACCCAACCCTTCCCCCTCCTCCTAGATAAATTCTCCCCCAAAACCTCCACTTAAATAATCTCTTCTTCCCCAAAACACCAACCAAGTATTCAGATCCCTGAAATGTAACGTAATCTTATTTGTACTCTAACTGTAATCTATTTGTTATATCACACAGTAACGTACAGTCAATTTAATATCCAATTTGCAAGTTCTTCCAGAATTAATCCAGGTACCTCTCCTCCCTTGTAACCAAAAAAAACAATAAAAAACCCAAAACTGTTGCAACTTCACTGGAAATGTCCAGTTAGCTCTTTTGTAATCCGCCTTGAACTGCAAGGTATAGGCGGAATAGAAGTCCCTAATGTAATGTAATATAATTATCTTCTGCTTTTGATACAATAGATCATCCTTTGTTAATTAATTGACTACTAGAGGAAATAGGGATTACTGGCCAAATCCTTAATTGGTTTATTTGATATTTCAAGGAATGGACTTCAAAAGTATCATTCAACGACTTAAAATCTTACACATTCACAAACAAATATGGTATACCACAAGAATCCATACTCTTCCCCCACTTCTCTTTAATATTTTCCTGGCTTCATTAATCACACTAGGACAACCAATTGGTTTTACCGTCTACGCTTATGCAGATGATATCCAATTAATACATCCCCTCAATTTAGATAATCCAAACGATATTCTTACCATCAACAAAAAGCTTGACAAGATTCATGACTGGTTAAACTCGAACAAATTATCACTCAATGTCACTAAAACCAAAACAATGGTTTTTCCTTTCAAGAAAGATAGTTCTCCTCTCTCTCCTATTAAAATCAAATCTATTCCAATACAGAGAGTACATAGTATCCAGCTTTTAGGTATCACTTTGGATGAATCTCTTATTTTCCATGATCATATAAGTACAGTTATAAGAAAATGTTTTTATCATTTACGAATGAAACGCTCTCTAGCTAAATTTCTTGACATATCGTCTTTAAATACTTTAATCCATTCATTAGTCATTTCTTGTCTGGATTATGGCAATGCCTTATACCATGGTATTACCATAAAAGAGTTAAAACGTCTACAAATAATCCATAACACAGCAGTAAAAGTCATCTACAAAAATTCAACCACGTAAATCCTCTTCTGATAAAGCCCATTGGCTTCCCATCCATCACCAAGTCATTTATAAAACTCTATTATTGACTTTTAAAACAAAAAACACTGGACAGCCAGAATTCATTAATACATTTTTGATACCGTACGCTACATCGTGTTTGCTTCTTTCCTCAGAGCAAAATTTATTGGCAATCCCAACCTTGAACCATATCAATACTAGAAGAAACCCTATCTTTTCAGTAGTTGCCCCAACCCTTTGGAACTCGGCACCAAATGCTCTAAGAGAGATAACTAATCTTGAGAAATTTAAATCTTTTCTTAAGACATTCCTTTTCAAAGATACCTTTCAACTGTGAGTGTCCTTCTAAGGATTTAAAATTTTTTTTAAATCTTTTATGAGTCCACTTATATTGGACTTACTAGTGGAACCTCAGTTTGCGAGTAACCCAGTTTGCAAGTGTTTTGCAAGAAGAGCAAAACACTCCCGCAAACCTTAACTTGAAAAACAAGCACTGTCCCGCTATATGAGCACCCCCTCCCCCGCTTGAACCGGCATTGCACCCCCGCCCACGAACATCCCCCTGCGAGAACCGCATCACACCCCTGTGCTGGAAGTGACATCCGCCTGCCCACCCAAACAAACTCCTTACCCCATCTGCTGCGTGCCAGTGCCAGTTAAGGAAAGATCCCGCCTCTTGCCTGGGCTGGGTCTGGAGCAGCGCCGGTAGCCTCGAGGGGGGGGGAGAGGTGGAGAGAGGAGGAGGTGGAACGAATCAAAGTGAGTTTCCCTTACTTCCTAGGTGAATATTCGCTTAGATATTCGAGCAATTTGGTTTACGAGCATGCTTCTGAAATGAATTATGCTCATAAACCAAGGTTCCACTGTACTTGCTTTTAACTCCACCCTTTTGTTTATACCTTACTTTTCTTTAATCATTGTAGTTCTCCCCTTTTTTCCATTCATACCCGTTTGTCCAGTCATGTATGTTATTGTTTTGTCTAATTGTGTATGTTTATTTTTGTTAAAGTTATGTTAAACTGTATTATCTGTTTTTACCCTATTTAAGAACATAAGAAGTTGCCTCCGATGAGTCAGACCAGAGGTCCATCGCGCCCAGCGGTCCGCTCCCGCGGTGGCCCATTGCCTGAGCAGTGGTCCTAGACTATTTTTCTAATCTATCTCTATTCCTATCCCTATCCTTAATTCTTATCTGTACCCCTCAATTCCCTTGTTCTCTAGGAACCTATCCAAACCTTCTTTGAAGCCATGTAACTTGTTCTGGCCTATCACAGCTTCTGGAAGTGCGTTCCACATATCCACCACCCTCTGGGTGAAAAAGTACTTCCTAGCGTTTGTTCTAAACCTGTCCCCTTTCAATTTCTCTGAGTGCCCCCTTGTACTTGTGCTTCCCCATAATCTGAAAAATCTGTCCCTGTCCACTTTTTCTATGCCCTTCAGGATCTTGAAGGTTTCTATCATGTCTCCTCTAAGTCTCCGCTTCTCAAGGGAGAATAGCCCCAGCTTTTTTAGCCTGTCAGTATATGAGAGGTTTTCCATACCCTTTATCAGTTTAGTTGCTCTTCTCTGGACTCCCTCGAGTACTGCCATGTCTTTCTTGAGGTGTGGTGACCAATACTGGACACAGTACTCCAGATGTGGGCGCACCATTGCGCGATAAAGTGGCAGGATGACTTCCTTTGTCCTGGCCGTGATGCCCTTCTTAATGATTCCAAGCATTTTGTTTGCTTTCCTTGAGGCTGTGGCGCATTGTGCCGATGCCTTCAGTGTTGTATCCACCATTACTCCCAGGTCTCTTTCAAGGTTACTTACCCCCAGCAGTGATCCCCCCATTTTGTATCTGAACTTCGGGTTCTTTTTTCCTACGTGCATGACCTTACACTTCCCTATGTTAAAACTCATTTGCCACTTATTGGCCCACTCTTCCAGTGTCGTCAGATCCTTTTGGGGATTTTCACAGTCTTCCGTTGTTTCAACCCTGCTGTATAGTTTGGTGTCGTTATACATTTAAAAATGTATAACCACCTTGAAATAAATGATAAGGTTGTATATCAAATTTTTAATAAACTTGAAACTTGATGAGATTGCAGGATGCGGCTTAGTTTGTCTGCCAGTGAATTTTTCTCTCCTTGAATGTAAACAGCTTTCAGAAAAATGTTGTGAAGATTTGCCCACTGCCAAATCTTCTGAGCTTTCTGGCAAAGAAGAGACCCTGTTCCTCCCTTTGTTTACATAGTACGTGGGTACTTGATTGTATGAATGAGAATGATTTGATCTTGAAGAAGGCCTTGCAGGAAAAAGCCATCTGTGAGCATGGTTTGTATCCATTGTAAGAGGAAAGTGCAGAATTTGGTACTGGAGAATTTTAATAGGTAAGGAAGGCAGTGGTTGAGATCGCAGGTTGCGTGGCTGTATTTTTTGTAGAGTTTATTAAGGTCAGATCATTGCATTGTGGGGAAGTGGGACCCGGTTCTGTCTGCCGCTGCTGAATCTTTTTCTGGTGGGGGGGGGGGGGGCATTGTGGTCTCTTCTAGGTGGGTTGAGCTTCCGGAGAGGGTGGACCTGGCCATTGTGATTTTGTTTTTAAAGTATTTGGCTAAAAGTGTAGCTGAGGGGGGAAGGGTTCCGTTATTGGCCAGATAGGGTTTGGTGTCTGTGAGTTCTTTTAGTATTAGGAATAAGCACATAAGCATTGCCTCTGCCGAGTCAGACCATAGGTCCATCATGCCCAGCAGTCCGCTCACGCGGCGGCCCCCCAGGTCAATGACCTGTAAGTGATCTATTACTGTATAATAACCCTCTAATTGCATCCCTCGATCCCCTTTTCCTTCAGGATTTGGCCTGGAGTATTACAAACTTTTCTACCTGATCTTCTTGTGCAGCCTTTGGGGAACTTTTTTAATTTTCTCTCCACATCTGCCTCCACCTTGGACTTGGTCCTAAATGGCCTCACGGGACCGATAACAGAAGTGGAAGTCATAGTTCCACTGGGAACGAGTGATCACAATGTAATCAACTTTAAACTTGACATCGGGAAAGGGAAACATGCCAAAACCTAAACCACCACCTTGAACTTTAAAAAGGGTAAATACGATAGCATGAGAGCCATGGTAGAAAAACGACTCGAGAAGATGGTGGACAAACTTGAAACGGTTGATCAGGCATGGACCCTACTGAAAAATACTATCACAGAAGCACAAGATCTCTACATTCCGAGGATTTCCAAAGATCGGAGAACAAAGAGCAAAAGAGAACCGGCATGGCTTACCATACAGGTGAAGGAAGCCATAAAAGAAAAGAAGGACTCTTTCAAAAAATGGAAATGCATAAAGACAACCGAAGCCTGGAACAAACATAAAGATGATCAGAAGAAATGTCACAAGGCGGTGAGGGATGCAAAACAGGAATATGAGGAAAAAATAGCCCAGGAGGCCAAAAACTTCAAGCCCTTCTTTAGATACGTGAAAGGGAAAAAACCTGCAAAAGAGGCAGTGGGACCCCTGGACGACCAGGGAAGAAAAGGGTACATCAAGGAAGATAAACAAATCGCAGACAAACTAAATTCCTTCTTTGCGTCCGTCTTTACGAAGGAGGACACCTCAACAATACCTGAAGCGGAGAAAGTGTTTGCAGGAGAAATAGAAGACAGCCTCACCACAGTTGAAGTGGACTTAGACCAGATATACTATCAGATCGACAAACTTAAAAGTGACAAATCCCCTGGACCGGATGGGATTCATCCGAGAGTCTTAAAGGAATTGAAGTTTGAAATCGGAGAGTTATTGCAAAAACTTGCAAACCTGACAATCAGAACTGGACAGATACCGGACGACTGGAGGATAGCGAACGTCACCCCAATTTTCAAAAAAGGATCGAGAGGGGAACCGGGCAACTATAGACCTGTTAGTCTTACGTCTGTCCCTGGCAAGATGGTTGAAGCACTGATCAAGGATAGCATAGTCCGGCACTTGGACGCATACGACTTGATGAAACCCAGTCAACATGGATTCAGGAAAGGGAAATCATGTTTGACTAATTTACTCCAATTTTTCGAGACCGTGAACGAGCAAATTGATAGTGGGAAGCCGGTGGACATAATATACTTGGACTTCCAGAAAGCGTTCGACAAAGTTCCACACGAAAGACTTCTCAGGAAACTACAAAGCCATGGCATAGAGGGGGATATACAAAGATGGATAGGCAAATGGCTGGAAAACCGAAAGCAGAGAGTGGGCATAAATGGGAAGTTCTCCGACTGGGAGAAAGTGACTAGTGGTGTACCCCAGGGCTCGGTACTTGGGCCGATCCTTTTTAATATTTATATCAATGACCTGGAGGAAGGAACATCCAGTGAGATCATCAAGTTTGCAGACGATACAAAACTATGCCGGGCAATCAGATCGCAGGAGGATAGAGAGAAACTCCAGAGCGACTTGTGTCGGTTAGAAACATGGGCGGAGAAATGGCAGATGAAGTTCAATGTGGAGAAATGCAAGGTAATGCATTTAGGCAATAAAAATAAGGAATACGAGTATACAATGTCAGGTGCAACTCTGGGGAAGAGTGAACAAGAAAAGGACCTGGGTGTACTGATAGATAGGACCCTGAAGCCGTCGGCACAATGCGCGGCAGCGGCAAAGAAGGCAAATAGAATGTTGGGCATGATAAAGAAAGGAATCTCGAGTAGATCAGAGAAAGTTATAATGCCGCTTTATAGGGCAATGGTCAGACCACACTTGGAATACTGTGTCCAACATTGGTCCCCCTACCTAAAGAAGGATATAAAGCTGCTGGAGAGGGTGCAGAGACGAGCAACAAAACTGGTGAAGGGTATGGAGAAACTGGAATACGAGGACAGACTTATAACACTAGGATTGTTCTCCCTTGAGAAAAGGAGACTGCGTGGGGATATGATCGAGACCTTCAAAATACTGAAAGGAATCGACAAAATAGAGCAGAGAAGATTATTTACATTGTCCAATTTGACACGGACTAGAGGACATGTAATGAAGCTGAGGGGGGACAGGTTCAGGACTAATGTCAGGAAGTTCTGCTTTACTCAGAGAGTGGTTGACACCTGGAATGCTCTCCCAGAGGAGATTATGACAGAATCGACCATCCTAGGCTTCAAGAGCAAACTAGATGCATATCTCCTTAAGAGAGGCATATAAGGATTGATGGACTATAAATTACGCCAGGTGTACACCTGGCAGGGCCTCCGCGTGTGCGGATCGCCGGACTTGATGGACCGAAGGTCTGATCCGGAGAAGGCAGTTCTTATGGGCCTCCGGTGCAATTTAGCCCATATTACACTGCTACCTAAACCAGGCAAGGACCTTACGCAGGTAGGCTCCTACCGCCCAATTTCGTTGTTGAACCAAAATGTTAAATTGTTGGCTTCTATTCTGGCAGCCGGACTGAATTTGGTCCTGCCCCAGCTCGTCGCGGAGGATCAGGTGCGTTTTGTCCCCCAGCAGTATGCTTCTATGAATCTCCTTAAGGCATTGACAGCGCTCCATGAGCATCGGGGGGAGGGGGCACTTCTGCGATCGTTGGGTTGGACATGGAGAAGGCTTTTGACAGTATTTCGTGGCAGTACCTCTTTTGGGTGTTACAGGAGTATGGCTTGACTGGGAACTTTCTCTTGTGGATTCAGGGCTTATATACCTTGCCGCAGGCACGCCTTATTATTAATGGAGGCCTTTCCCCTTCCTTCCCGCTCTGCAGGGGGACGCATCAGGGATGCCCCCTCTTTCCACTCCTAGTCGTCTTGGCTCTTGAGCCGCTCGCCACTAAGATCCGCACTAGTCCTGTGTTGCGTGGTATCCAAATAGGGAGCGCAGTGCCGTATCACATTGTTTGCGGATGATATCTTGCTCTTTTGGATTAGGCCCCTCTCCACTTGCCGGTGGCGTTGAGTTTGGTAGCAGAGTCGGGTCTTCAAGTTAATTGCGCTAAGTCTGAACTATTCCCTCTGGCAGGACTGAGCCCAGAACCATGGCATGCTGCTTTGCAGATTCCGCCAGTGCGTAAATCGATGCGATATCTTGGTATTTACCTTCATACAGATCCTCGGGTTATGTACCAAAGTAATGTTTTGGCAGCTATTGATAGAATTCAGACCCTTTGTTCTGCTTAGCGAGACCTCCCGTTGTCCCTGTTGGGGAGGGCGGCTTTGGTTAAAATGATTCTTCTGCCCAAACTGCTGTACCCTTTACAAACGGTGCCCTTTTGGGTGCTGCAGTGAGATATTGGGAAGCTTCGGTCCATTTTCATCTGTTTTCTGTGGATCCATCGAGCGGCGCGTATCGCTTATGTGAAGCTGACTCTATCTAAACGGGAGGGAGGCTTGGGTCTCCCGGATGTACGTTCGTATAATGTGGCAGCTCTTATGCGTTTTGTTCACGAGGGGGTGACTGGAATTGCTTGGTTTTCTCTTTCAGGGTGGCTGGCGGAGTGGTGTGCGCTTTACACTTTTCTCAACCTTCTGTATGTATCCCGGGGTAGGGGAGGAGGAGCACTACCCTCCAAGTTACGGTTTCTGCACCCTTTTTGTTTGGCCTGGAGGTGGTGGCGCAGGTTGAAGGTCCGGTCCCCGGCGGCCTCGCCTTTTTTGCAGCTCCAGGGTAATCCCGGTTTCCCTCCGGGTCTAGGCCGTTCCCCATTTGCTGCATGGGCAGCTAGGGGGGTCTCCACTCTCTCTCATTTGCTTGATGACAACACAGGAGTTTTTGTTACATTTGCCCACATTCGGGATCGGTGGGACATCCCTAACCATCAATTTTTTGCCTATTTACAGGCCCAGCATTATTTTCATAGTCTTCACCAACAGTTTGGAGCGGATTGGCTGTGCGGCCCTCTTGACGAGTACCTGCTTACTATCCCAGCTTCCCAAAGCTCCTTATCGGTGTGGTATTGAATGGTTCGTTCCTTAGCCTCCCAGGGACACTTAACCGCTCTTCGGGAGAGGTGGAACTGAGATCTTGCCGCACAGTATACCCCAGATACTTTTTTGGAACTTTTTCATACTTTGCACGCTTTTGTGAAGTCGGCGGCTTGGCAGGAGACTCAATTTAAAATCCTCCATAGGGTTTTTATCACTAAAGAGAGGGGGGCATGTATGGGTATGTGGGAAGACTCTTTGTGCACCAGGTGTTCGGGAGCTCCAGGGACGGTTTTGCATTCTTTCTTGGAGTGTCCTGAACTATCCATCTGGAACTCTTCTTTTGCGCAACTGCGACTAGTTTTGCAGCGTTCCGTTGAGTGGGATTACAAAATGTTGCTCCTCGGTGACCAGACCCTATTGGAAGAGCAGGGCTTTACAGTACAGTACAGTACCGCAGCGGCGCTTTATTTATCTGACTTTATTGACGGTTAAACGTATGATCTTACAATATTGGGTTCAGGAGGGGCCTATTCCATTAGACAGTTGGCTCACTCAGATGATTGAGCTGGCACGTTTTGAACTTTGCTATCATAAACGTTCCTCCAACCCTGAGGTGCTGGCTTATCTGGCTCTTTGGAGGGTATTTCTGCAGTTGCCTCTGGTTCTCCGGCGAGGGGGGGGAAGGGAGGGGGAAACTGTATGAATGGGGAGCATGAGAGAGGTTTGCCTGACTATTTGATTGTTCTGTGTTGGTTGGTATGTGTGTTGTTTATTGTGTGGGATACTCCTGGGGTGGGATGAAACTTATTCAAAACTTTATGAGGCTGCCAGGAGAGGCAGGCAGTTTTTGCTCTTAGCCAGTTTTGTGTTTTATTGGAATATCTTGCACTTTTGTTGCTGATTGTTCTGCCTCTGTACTACTTGCCAGTGTTTGCAATTTTACTGTGTCATTCTGGACCCATGCTAGTTTCTCTTGTGATCTCGTTAATAAAAATGATGTTCAAAAAAAAAGAAGCTGTCCGTACGGGGGCTCCATGGATGACATCACCAATTTGTGAGAATATGCTGCCTGCTTGTTCTGGGATAACATACTGTCATGGGGAAATGAAAATAATAGTACTATGCAAATAAATGCATAGAGTAGACTTTGGAACCCTGAAGGAGTGCATAGCAACTACAGCAGACAAAACATAGTTCACAAGGAAAAGAAATAAGTGGAATGTAACTTGGGAGAAGGGGAAGTGGTCACAGCAAGCTACAAAACCAACATCACAGGATGTGAATGGTAGCATTGTCAGAGAACTGAGATAGATTTTGATTGGAAATCCCTTGGATTTCAGCATACCTTAGTCATCACCAGGCCATTTCAAATTTTGCAGCTTGTGGAGTTTACATGCTCCTGGCCATAGCCATGAAGGGAGCTCTGTTATTTCTTGTGAACCACAGCGAAAAATGGTAAATCAGGAATGAAGCTGACCTTAATACATAAACATAACTCATCAGCGAACCGATAATTGAGCTGAAGTTGGAGTTGAACCAGGGTCGGTGTACAGATCCCTGCACATGTCCACTAAGCAATGGTTCAAATGTATACAGTAACGCTCTGAAGGTAAAGTGATATATAATTTGGAATAGTAGAAAACTTAGCAAAGGTATGTCCTTTTTAGCAGTATTAGAACAATACTAAATGCAGAAAAAAGGTAGTGTAGAGATCCATAATGGATTCCAAAAGATATGAGTGTGAACCAGTTCATAGTCCAATGTACTAGCTAGTAGTGAACGTTCCAGAATAGGCAAGGAAAGGTTCAAGAACATGTCCAGAATTATAAAGGTAGACTCTAGTGATGACAGAGAAAGCCAGAAAAAGATAAAATCATCCTAAATAGGATGTGCACTGTTCTTTTGACAATAAGAACATAAGAAACATCTTCACCGGATCAGACCCTAGGTCCATCTAGTCCGGCGACCCGCACACGCGGAGGCCAAGTTAGGTGCTCCCTGATGGAGACCTTGATTACCCGTATCCCTCAATGTGATTTGAAAGAAGGTGTGCATCCAACTTGCGCTTGAATCCCAGAATGGTAGTCTCCGTCACAACCTCCTCCGGGAGAGCATTCCAAGCGTCCACCACTCTCTGTGCGAAACTGAACTTCCTGACATTTGTCCTGGGCCTGCTGCCCCTCAGTTTCAATCCATGACCTCTTGTCCGTGTCACATTTGAGAATGTGAATAACGATGTTTCTTGGTCTATTTTGTTGAATCCTTTTAAAAGTCTCTATCATATCTCCTCGCAGTCTCCTCTTTTCGAGGGTGAACAGTCCCAGTTTTCCGAGGCGTTCTTTGTAGCTCAAATTTTCCATACCTTTTACTAGTTTCGTGGCTCGCCTCTGCACCCTCTCCAGCAGGGTTATATCTTTCTTTAGGTATGGAGACCAATGTTGGATACAGTATTCCAAGTGTGGTCTGACCATTGCTCTGTAAAGCGGCATTATGACGGCCTCCGATCTACTCGTGATCCCCTTCTTTATCATGCCCAACATCCTGTTTGCTTTCTTTGCCGCCGCCACATTGAGCCAACGGCTTCAGGTTCCTGTCTATCAGTACCCCCAAGTCCCTTTCTTGTTCGCTTTTGCCCAATGTTACACCTAACATTTTATATTCATGTTCCTTATTTTTCCTACCCAGGTGCATCACCTTGCATTTGTCTATGTTAAACTTCATCTGCCACTTTTCCGCCCATTTCTCCAGCTGGTTCAGATCCTTCTGGAGATCCTCGCAGTCCCTTTGAATATCTCCCAGAGTACTGTATTAGCATTCATGGTACACTGGTAGACGCTCTGTGTTGAAGAACCTAGTTGATCCTGCTGAGAGAACATAATCATTGAACCCTCTATACAGCATTCTCCATCTTCAAGGTCTCAGCGGAGAATGTGGATAAAACAGACAGTCAAGTAAAGAAAGGTGATCAATGCTAAAGGCTGTACACCAATAGTAGATCTCTCCGGCAAATGAAAAAATGTGGGAAGTGATCCAACTTAGCAGGCTCTATACCCAGATTGGATCCCTCCGTCAGAGCACTGGTAATATAATAAGCAGAGATATTGTGATGAGTGGGATAGACGGTCTATCCTAACTTGTTCTACACTTTGATGGAGTTATTATGATGCAGTGATAACGCGTTGTGTCATGCTGAATCTGAGGACTTTCTTAAGAGATCAGACTCCATAGGTGACCCTTGAGGGGAGGAATGCTGGCCTAGTGCCTAACCTTCAGTAAGCCTGGTTCTAAGAGAGAGGTTGCAGAGGCACAGCATTAAAGATAGTTTTCACAGCAACCTGTGAACGACTGTCTACATGCTGGCATTCAAACTTGGGAAAGGTAAACTTGGGTTTCAGTAGGTTATATCATTGTAGTTCTCTTTTTTTAGCTCAGCAAAATCAGTTAGGCAATAATGTAGCCTTTAGAGTCTCTGTTAGGGTTTTAGCCTAGATTTGTGTTTTAGGCTGCATTTCAGGGCATAATATCAGATTAGGGAACAAATAGCTGTTGGGGAAAAGCTCTGGTGTTAATCTAATTCTCTCTCGCCTATCCCAAGACAGAGCTTTTTGATTTATATGCTCTTCAGCCAACCAGGAATAGGGCATTAATTTGGTAGGATTTGTCTGCCCTTTCTTTATTCTTCCAGGTGTAAAATACTTCTGCACCAGAGTATAGCTGGGAAACATCGTATCACCAACTAAAGCTGCTGTTCAGGTTACAACTTCTGTCTCTGTGCAGACAGACAATGTTACCCAGGCAGAGGGATTGGTTCCATGTGCAAGCTGTCTTCAACTTGAATCTCTTATGAAGGAAGTAAGATAAGATCAGATCTGTATTCACAATAAATTCACTTGACAAACCTGATCAAGTACCAATTGAGCTTAGCTCACTCTCTCCAAAATGCTCTTTTTTCAACATTCCAAATTTATCAGAGATCGAATCCATTATAAAAACTATGAATATAAAAGGTTCTCTAATAGATTCAATTCCTCCTTTCTTCTTTAAACGTTTCTTTAAGATCTTCGGTCCAGCAATTCTTACTCTGGTTAGTGAAAGTCTGAAACAAGGTATCATTCCTACTGTCTGGAAACATTCAATCATTTACCCTATCATTAAAAATCACAAAATTAGTGCTGAAGATAAGTCTAATTATAGATCTATCGCCAACATTCCGTTTTTAGCAAAATTAACTGAGAAGGTTGTGTTTAACCAGATTTCAGATTTTATCAAAAAAACTAATATTCTTCACCCCAACCAAACTGGCTTTAGACAACACCATTCCACAGAACATTCATTAATAGGCATGACTACCGTCATTCACTATTTTTTAGACCATCATCAATCAGTTCTTTTAGTTTCCTTAGGCCTTTCGGCCACCTTCGACACGATCGATCATGAGTTATTATTAACTAGGCTCCAATCAATTGGTATAACAAACCAAGTTTTTTCTTGGTTCCAATCATACTTCTCTGATCGTTCTTCATCAGTTTTTTTTCAATAATTCAACTTCTGATACTCTCTCTACAACAAACGGCGTCCCCCAAGGTTCCATACTGTCTCCACTTCTATTCAATATATTTCTTGCTCCTTTGTTGACTTTATGTCAATCTATCGGCTTCAATGTATTCGCTTATGCCGACGATATTCAACTTTTGCATCCCATAGACACCAATAATTCTTCTGACATATTCGCTATTAATTCAAAATGAGAAAAAATACATAATTGGCTAAACAGCAATAAACTTGTATTGAATATTAACAAATCCAATGTGTTGCTTTTTCCTTGGAAGGATAATCCTAAACTTGACCATCCAATCTCTATTAAGGGTCTTCCTTTACAAGAGGTACACAATATTAAAATACTAGGAGTTATTTTTGATCACACTCTTTCCTTCCATGACCATATTAGTAGCGTCATTAAGTCTTCATTTTTTAGGCTCCGACAAATCCGCTCTGTCTCACAATTTCTCAGTGTCAACTCTCTTAACATCCTTATTCATTCTCTTGTCATTTCGAAGATTGACTATTGTAATGCTTTATTTAAAGGAATAGCTCAAAAGGAAATTAAACGCTTACAGATTATACAAAATACATTATTGTAATGCTTTATTTAAAGGAATAGCTCAAAAGGAAATTAAACGCTTACAGATTATACAAAATACATCCATTAAGCTTATTTATAAGGCTAAAAAATTCGATCACGTAACACCTCTCCTTAAGGAAGCGCATTGGCTTCCAGTGGCCCATAGAATAATTTACAAACTTAGTCTGCTTACTTTTAAATCTCTTTTTTTTAAAACTCCGGCTTTTAGTCATAAATTATTGATCCCCTACACAGCTAATAGAACTCTAAGATCTTCTGAACAGCATTTATTAACGATTCCATCTCTTAAAATAATAAATACGCGTCGTCAGTATATTTTTTCAGTTACTGCACCTCAAACCTGGAATTCTCTACCTAGCCATTTAAGGGAAGAAACTAATGTAGAAAAATTCAAATGTAAACTAAAAACTTTCCTTTTTAATGATGCCTTCATAAATTAACTTGCTTTAATGTGATTCTTATAACATTCACGAGAATCTTCTAAATTATTCTTTCAAGTCTCACTTTCAACTTTTATCATCTTTTACATTTTATCTTATTATTATTATTTTTACCCTCTCCTTATGTGCTCTCCTTACATGTTTCAATCTTTATTTGAATTGTAACTTCTTCCCCATCCTTTCCCTTTGTTTCTAGTTTTTGTCAAATTTGTCATTATCCTTGTTAGTTTTATTTATAGTAATTTTGCTTTTATATTGTAATTTTATCATTATGTACATCGCTTTGAATTTAGATAAAGCGATTAATCAAAATCTGTATTAAACTTGAAACTTGAAGTAGTAACTGAGAGAGGAGGTGGCAAGACTAAGAAGCATCCATGAGAATGAGAGGTACTCGATCAAATGGTTTATGAGGCGTCAAAGATTTACAGCAGTGGGGAAGAACAGTCTGTGCTGAGGGAATACAACTGGACCCAGATTATGGAACACTACAAGATTGGTAGTGACTCTCCCCTCCCCCCCCCTGGTCCTTGAACTGAAGAACCGGTATGCTGTCCTGGAAGTGGAGGAGATGAGAGCATCGCAAGGAAGGACCAAAGCTTGAAATCCCAAAACTTACTGGATACGTAACCACTAGTTGTTGATTGCCTTCTGAGGGATACAGAAGCATCCATCTGCAAACCAGACACAATGTCTTGGGAGGCATGCTGTCTGCCTGGTGCCAAAAACCAAGATGTTATGGATAGCTTACTGAGACTCATCAAGACTGATAACTATTATTCAATGCTATTCATCCATGTTGGCACTAATGATATTGCCAGGTACCCCTGCGAACGTATAAAAAATGACGTTGTGGCTCTGGCAAAGAAGGTGAAGCACTCAAGTGCGAAGGTGGTATTCTCATCCATCCTCCCTGTCAAGTGTAAAGCCCAGGGCAGAGAAGCTTGCATCCTGGAGATGAATGTGTGGCTATGTGGATGGTGTTGAGAGCATACTGGGTACCTGGACCATGGGATGATTTTCCAAGGACTGCTGAGCAGGGATGGTGTGCATCTATCAAAGAAGGGAAGAAGTGTCTTCAGCAGAAGGCTGGCTAATCAACTGAAGAGGACTTTAAACTAGAAGTGATGGGGCAGAGTGATCAAAGTCCTCAAGTGAGCATAAGCCCTCAGGTAAGTAAATCACTGAATACCTCTACATGGATGGGAAAAGGTGACAATGTCTGGAAAGCAGTATATATTAATGCTCGAAGTATGGGAAACAAGAATCTGGATCTAGAGCTGTGAGGGAAGAAGAGGAGTTGGATATAGTGGCGATCACAGAGATGTGGTTCACAGAGAACCATGACTGGGATGTAGTTATACCTATAATCTGTTCAGGGAAGTCAGGATAGAAAGGAGGGGGAGTATAGTTATATGTTAAAGATCATATTAAAGCCACACAATTGCATGATCTGCAGGGTAAGGAAGAGGCACTGTGGATCAATTTGGAAAGAGGGAATGTGAATATATTTACATTGGTATGATATACAGGCCTTCTTCACAGATGGAAGAAGTGGACAGAGATTTAACCGTAGACATTGAGAATACATCTAAAAACGGGGAAGTTTTACTTATAGGTGGATTTTAATATGTTGGATGTTGATTGGGAATATCCCTATTGTGGGGTCTTCTAGAAGTAGGGAGATCCTGGATTTTCTACAAGAACTGTTCCAGCAGTTGGTAATAGAACCCACATGGGAAGGGGTCATACTAGACTTAATGCTTACAAACGGGGAAAGTGTTTCTGATGTTACAGTGGGTGATCATCTGGCATCCAGTGATCACTGCATGGTATAATTTACTATTAAGATGGGTATAGAGAGGGCTCATTCAAAGGCAAAAGTTCTAGACTTTAAAAAAAACAACTAACTTTGTTCAGATGGGCGATTACGTCAAGGAATTGTTGTCTGGATGGGAACATCTGGAAGGAGTGGAAATACAGTGGGTTAAACTGAAAGGAGTAATTGTAAGAGCGACATATCTTTTTTGTGAGGCAAGTTAGGTAAAAGTAAGAGGAAAAGAAGGCTGCTTTGGTTCTCAAAAGTGGTAGCTGAGAAGGTAAGGAATAAGAGGTTAGCTTTCATAAACTACAAAAGATCACAGAAAGAGGAAGACAGGCAAAAATATCTGGAAAAGGTAAGAGAGGCTGGTCATGTAGTCAGTAATGCAAAGATACAAATAGAAGAAAAAATAACTGACATGGTAAAACGGGGAGACAAAACATTTTTTAGATACATTAGTGACAGGAAGAAGTGCAAAAGTGGCATTGTGAGACTCAAAGGTGTAGGGAATAAATATGTAGAAGCTGATAAAGAAAAGGCTGAATTGCTTAACAAATATTTCTGTCTGTGTTCAAGGCTGAAGCACCAGGAGCAGGACTGTAGAAGACAAAAATGAATAGGGATGGAGGAGTGGTAGACTCTGATCGATTTTCAGAGGGTTGTGTTTGTGAGGAGCTAGCTAAAACAAAGGTAGACAAAGTGACAGGGCCAAATGGTGTACATCCAAGGGTGCTGAAGGAACTTAGGGAAGGTCTGATGGCTCAGCTGACTGACCTTTTCAATGAGTCTCTAGAGTCGGGAGTAATACCAGAGGACTGGAGCAGGGCGAATGTGGTCCCTCTCCACAAAAGTAGAAATAAAGAAGAAGTAGGGAATTACAGGCCAGTTAAGTAAGCAAATTAATTGAAAAACTTTTATAACAGAGAATGGTCAAGTTTCTGGAATCCTGTGGATTACAGGACCGGGGGCAAATGGATTTACTAAAGGTAGGTCTTGTCAGACAAAGCTGATCAATTTCTTTGACTGGGTGACCAGAGAATTAGATCCAGGGAGTGCGCTAGATGTGATGTATTGAGATTTTAGCAAAGACTTTGACAGTGTTCCACACAGATGTCTAATAAATAAACTGAGTGCCCTCGGGATGGGTCCCAAAGTGACGTAATATGTTTAAGTTCTGCCCAATTACCAAAGATCAGCAGATTTTATTTAATTGTTTAAGTTCTGCTAAGGATCACTAGACTCTATCTAATTGCTTAAGTTCTGCCCAACTGCTAAGGTTCATCAGATTCTATTTAACTGTTCTAAGCTCTGTCCAATTGCTAAGGTTCACCAGATTCTATTTTAATTGTTTAAGCTCTGCCCAATTCCTAAGATCCACCAGATTCTTTTTAATTATTCTAGTTCTGCCCAATTGCTAAGACTTTCCTCTGTTCCTGCCTCCCAAAGGCTTCCCCAACCCCACCATGAAGCCACACCCGTGGATTTTTCTTCTCCTTCTCCTCCTTCCCTCTCCCAACTTACCCGACCCCATTAATGTCAGTACTATTTGCACAGGCGCCAAAATCCCCACGCTATCGCGCACCAGAAATCACCCTTTCAAAAAAAGAATCACAAAGAATCAATCATGCCTCCTTAAAGCCCATTCCCCCTGTCAACCTTCCCAACCATGCCTCTGACTCTCTCACCCCAGTCCCGACACTTTACTGCCATGCCAGATCTGCATGCAACAAAACCCAAATTCTGAAGGACCTACTTTAAGATCTCGACCCCGGATTCATCACTGAATCATAGATTCATCACTGAATCATAGATTGCAAAAGACAACATATTTACACAAAACGAACTTTGCTCACACGGTTACCAGGGCCTCTTCTCCCCCAGAATTAACCAAAAAGGAGGAGCCATGGCACTCCTCCACAAATCATTCTTCGATGTCCAGCTTTTCGAAAAGGGTAGCCATGCCTCTCTAGAATATATATGCTTGTCTCTGTCAACGACGAACTCCACCCTCACCCACTGGGTATCCTGCTATTATTTCGTCCACCATCCCCCTGGAACAAATCCTCTGAACCAGTTCTCGAGACCATTACAAACGTCTTCCTCAAATTTCAAAGATTACTAATCATTGGGGATATTAATCTCCACCTAAACGATACCACCAACAAATATGCAACTGATTTCAATAACTTCCTCACTTCTTTATGCTTCCCCCCCCCCCCCCCGGCACTCTCTCCAACCCATGAAAAAGAGCACACACTGGACATCATCAGTTTCCTAGATCTCACCGATCACAAAACTTCGGTCAATGACACCCGTTGGGAACATGTCCCCTGGTCCGACCACTTCCTAAGGGCTTTTTGCCTCCCCATTTTCGTGTCTCACCTCGGGTCCCCTCCTCGTTCCTCAAACTCCATTACCATCTGAAAAAAAATTGCTAGCGAACTATTCTGGACCAAATTCCTAAACCTAATTTCCACCATTCCTAGCCCTCCAAACCCTGAATCCAACTGGCACAACTGGATCACCCTCTCTGAGACCACCTACCACTCTCTCGCACCACTATCCACTAAAACTGTCTCCTACTCCCGCAAGGCCCCTTGGTACCTCCCATATCACAGAGAACTGAAACAGAAATGTCGAATACTGGAACACAAATGGAAAAAATCTAAATCCCCCACTGACAGACAGTTCTGGAGGGTTAATATTAAGTCCTACAATACCGAACTAAAAAAAGCAAGGAAGAATTACTACGGTAGCAAAATCTCCATATCCAACAACCAAAGTAATACTTTGTTTAACATCTGGCATTCCATATCCTCTAAACATGAATCCACCACACTCCCCTCCTCTCCATTCTTTTTTTTTTTTTATCAATAAATGTTTATTGAAAGATTTTGGGTATAAAATTATACACACCAGAAATTGCATAGCAGAGACAACAGAGTTGCAAACAAGCATACAAAACCACAACAATAGATCTATAAGTCTCATAATGCTCCCCCATCAATATAATCAGCAGAAAGTGCTCCCAACCATACCAACAATCCCCCAATAGAAAGCAGTAACCCAAACTCCACTATGTCCCCCCCACCCCCCAGCACTACCTAAAGCAAAGAGGGACTCCCTGTTGGTTCTGCAGGAGAGTCCCCCCATCCACAATCCCCCCCCCCAGAAAGAAGCTTAAAACAAAGATTCGATTTTTTCAAGTATTCGCGTCCAAGTCCGTGTATAAGTATAATAGTAACCATGACGCTTAGCAATAGACAGTTCCATGTGATAAATAAACTGAAGCTTTAAAGTCCAATCCAATTGAGTAGGTGCCAGTTCCTGCTTCCAATGAGCAGCAATCAAGCACTTGGCTGCCGCCAAACCCCAGCGTCGAAGTTTAGTTTGCCAGGAATATAAACACACATTATAAAGGCCCAACAAACATCCCTGTGGAGAAAAGGGCAATAAAATTTGTAACAATTGTGATAAACATCCCACGACCTTCCTCCAGTGAGGCTGTAGGATAGGACAGTCCCACCAAATATGCAAAAAAGTCCCCGAAGCCAACCCACATCTCCAACACAATATCGAAGCACCAGGAAACATTCGGTGTAGTCGCTCCGGCGTGTAGTACCACCGAACGACCACTTTATAGGCATTTTCCTTAATAAGTGCACAAGAGGATGCCTTGCCCACTTCTGTAGTGATCAGTGCCCACTCCTCAACCGAAAAGGTACAACACAGATCCATCTCCCAAGCCCGTTGGTAGAGAGCCGGAAAAGAAAAGGAGCCCCGAATATATTGGTAAAGAACAGAAACCGGTTTAGGAAGGTTCCTAAGAGTGACCCACAAGTGAGCCAAGGGATCGAGAGACTGAATAGGCTCCCGATCCCACTTCTGGGAGTGAAGAAAATGCCGTATCTGAGAATAGGCCAGAAAATCTCCTTTGGGCAAGGCAGCGCTAATTCTGAAGGTTTCAAAAGACACCAGGACCCCCTTCTGAAGCACATCCCTAAAGGTGTGTAGTCCCAACTGCGCCCAGCGCACAAAAACAGAACTCTCCCCACCGGCCGGGAACATGGGCTCCTCCCGCATCGCACCAAGCACGATGGGACCACCCCAGCCCCCCAACGCTTTCGAGTGACACACCACACTTTCACGAGATGGTCCAAAAACGGATTCCCCGGAACCGCCACCGTTCGGACTCCAATGGACGAGGACCAAAGTCAATGTTTCAAGCATGGACGTCCCACAAAATGCTGCTCTATGCGTACCGCCAATTTAAAGTCGGCGATTTCCCAATCCAATAGGAGTCGCAGCTGAGCAGCCCGGTAATACCAAAACAAATTCGGCACCGCTCGCCCCCCTTTGTCCCTGGCCGCCCACAACGCAGCTCTGGAAATACGAGGGGATCTCCCCTGCCAAATAAACCGAAAAAACAAAGTATGCAACTGTTTCAACACCAATTTGGGAACAGAAATCGGTAACGTTTGAAAAAGAAAAAGCAAGCGGGGTAAAATATTCATTTTCAAAACTGCGATGCGACCCCACCAAGACAACCAAAACCCATTCCAGCGTTGAATATCAGTCCGGATTTGGAGAATAATCCGAGCATAATTAGCTGTATACAATTGGGATAAGCCAACAGGTAAACGAATCCCCAAATAGCGGATAACCCCAGGTGCCCAGCGAAAAGGAAACCTGGCAACTAATCGACGCTGAACCTCTGCCCTCAAATTTACACTCAACAATTCAGATTTATCCATATTCACCGTAAACCCCGAAACCCTCCCATAGTCCAACAAAAGATCCACTAAAATAGGTAACGAGTCCTCCGGTTCTCGGACATACAATAACACATCATCTGCAAACAGTGCTAAACGATGTTCCTTATCCCCAATCGTCACACCTAATAAATCTCCATGTTCCCTAATACAAATGGCCAGAGGTTCCATAGAGAGAGCAAACAACAGAGGAGACAAAGGGCAACCCTGTCGAGTGCCTCTCTCTATGGAAAAAAACTCGCTATAAACCCCATTAGCACGCACTGTGTCTCTGGGGGCCGCATAAAAGGCTTGCACCCAGGCCAAAAAAAAAGCTCCCAACCCCATCCGAGTCATCACTTCCCACAAGAACTCCCAGTCAACCTGATCGAAAGCCTTCTCTGCATCGATTGCCAAAAAGGCAATCTTAGCAGAAGACCTCTGTGCCGCCCACATGAGATGTAACGTTCGTCTAATATTATCACAAACCTGCCGCCTTTGAACAAAACCCGATTGATCCAAGTGCACCAGAGAGGGCAGTACCCGTCCCAAGCGAAGCGCTAAGACCTTCGCTAAAATTTTTGCATCCGTATTCAATAATGATATCGGTCGATATGACCCACACCCAGTAGGATCCCTACCCGGTTTAAGCAGGACCGTGATCCCGGCCTCTCCCATAGTAGAGGGCAACGGAGAACCACCCTGTACCCCATTCGCAACTCTAACCAACAGCGGAGCGAGAATCTCCCGAAAAAGTTTATAAAACTGATTAGTATACCCATCCAGGCCAGGCGACTTACCCAACTTCAAATTAGCAATGACTCCCAGGACTTCTCCCAATTCAATAGGTTCATTAAGCATATCTCTATCCACGTCCGAAAGCCGAGGAAGCCGCAACTCCGAGAGATATCCCTCCATAGCCGTGGTATCTCGCCCCCCGGATTTCTGATACAAATCAGAATAAAATTTAAGGAAGACCGCGCTAATAGCCGAATCCGAACGATGTACCGTACCCCGCGAATCCCTTATCTCTGTAATAGCTGCTCTCGCCTGCTTCAGCTTAATAAGCCGAGCCAAACGAGATCCAGGGGTATTATTATACTCATAAACCGTTTGACTCAAACGCTCTCTCAAAAACTCATATTCCTCCATCTGCAATAAAGAAAGTTCCGCCCGTACCTTAAGAAGATGCTCATACACCAAGGGGTCCTGGTGTCTCTGATGCTGCCTCCCCAACCGCTCTAACTGTTCATGTAATGCCAATGAACGTTGCGCCCGTAGACGCTTACGACGAGCCCCCCACTTAATGAAAATACCCCGCACCACCACCTTCAAGGCATCCCACAGAGTTGCATCGCTAACCGTATTATTATCATTAACCTGAAGGTACTGGTCTACCGCCACACTCACCTCCCGAACCACCACAGGATCTTTCAATAAAGACTCATTGAGTCTCCAGAAACGCCGTCCCTCCCCAGCCCAGTAACCCGTACAAGCCACCCATACTGGCGCATGATCAGAAATTTGAATAGCTCCTATTTCAGCCTGTCGAATCCCCCCCCACGAATTACGATGGGTCCATAGCCCGTCTATACGTGCATACGAGTTATGTGCATGGGAGTAATGAGTATAGGAACGCTGTGTGGGATGAGACAACCTCCAGCAGTCCACCAAGCCCAGAGAAGAGAACAAAGACAATAAAGCCCGTCTAGCAGCCCTAGACGGAGAGCGAGTCCCACTTACAGAATGATCCAAAACAACATCTGGTGTAACATTAAAGTCCCCCCCAAGGTACACAGAGCCCTTCACCAAACCAACCAGATCGGCTTTAAGAGACCCAAAATAGCTGGCCTGATCTGCATTGGGGCCATACAGATTGATAAGAGTGATGGTACGACCCTGTAACGTAGCCACAAGGGCTAAACATCTCCCTGCACCATCACGATAAACTTGATTAACCACCAGCCCCAAACCCTTGCGCACTAATATAGCCAAGCCCCCCACCTTCTTCCCTGGGGTCGACCCCTGGTGAGTCCAAATCTGATCATAAAGGGGGGAACATAAGACTGCCACATCTCGAGGCCTCAAGTGTGTTTCCTGAAGTAAACAAACATCCCATTGCAGTCGAGCCAATTCTTTACATACAATACTACGCTTACCCGGACTATTAAGCCCATTAACATTCCACGAACCTACAGTGAAAAGCTTCTCCTCCCCCCTCCCCCTCCCCACCCTAACCCCCCCAGTCCCCACCCCCCTCCCCCCTCCCCGATGCTGCCTCGAACCCTTAGTTCCAGGATTCGCCAGCGCGGAGAAAGTGCAATCCTCCCCTACAGGCAATCATCACCCCTCCACAAAGTCCAAGAAACTCCCAAAGAGTACCTCCACACACTGTCACCATGTGCCACTCCACACCCCCCCCCCCTTGTATTCAACTCCCCACTTACCCAACCCCCAGCAGGCAAACCATAACTCTCATCACAATCCAAACCCAAACAGCCAGGTAACTAAACCACCCAACAACCGCACTTTAAAATATTACATGCAGAATTGGCAATATTACCAGGCGAACGTAGCACTATTACATGCTAAATTGGCAATATTACTTGCTACATATTAAACAGCACAAGGCAATCAGAAATCTCCAGTCCAATAGAGCAGAGGGCTAACTAAAGCCTCCAGCTCCACCAGAAAGTTCCAAAAAGTCCACTCCGAACCAGCCAAGGCAAAGCCTGGAATCAAGGCTGACCAAAAAAAGGGGAAACCGGCGTGTTCAGGACTGGGGCCTCGCAGATTTCTTGCCAGAGCACAGTACAGTACTCCAAGGCTCACTCTGTGCAGATGTAGAAGCCACAGCCGGAGGCCATTCTTCGTCCAGTAGATTCCCACAGCCCAGGGCTCGCATCTCCGCCCAGGCTTCCGACACCGTGCTCACACGCCTAGAGGAACCATTAATGGTCAGCCACATGCCGAAGGGAAAGAGCCAACGGTATCTATGGCCCCCAGAGCGCAACACTTGCATGACTTCATGAAACGCTCTCCGCTTCTGCAATGTAGTCCAAGCCAAGTCCTGAAACACTCCCACAGCCAAATCATTCCACCGGAGAGCAGACTGTCGACGGCCAGCCAGCAAAATCCTTTCCTTTAGGGTAAACTCCCCAAAGCAAGCGATGATATCACGGGTGCCCTGGGCTCGGGCAGCTCCCAGACTACGATGGGCACGCACCAGCACAATGGTCTCCGGTATATCAGCCCCATCAGCTCGCAGCAGGTGTTCACAAAAAGCTCTAACCACCGCTTTACAATCTCTGTAAGCCTCAGTTTCAGGGATTCCTTTAAAGCGCAGATTGCAGCGCCGAGAATGGTTTTCAAGGTCCTCAACTTGATTCTGTAGGTCCCGGAGCTCGTTAGATAGGCGGCCTGTAACATCTTTGGTAGTAGACACCGCCGTAGTAAGAGTGGCCACGTGGTCTTCAGAAGCCGAGACTCGGGCTCCCAATGCACTGACCTCTGATTTCAGCTCCGTTATCGCTGCTCTGACATCCCCCCTCACTCCGACGATTTCAGCCTTCAATTCCTTGAACCAGTCCGTTATGGATTTCGGGGGCAGCTCTCCAGCGTCCCCCATCTGTTCTGGTAGGCCCTCATCCTCCGACTCAGAGGGAATCGCCGATCTGGCCGCCATCTTTTTTTTCTCTCCCCCACTGCTCGCCGCCTCCGAGCCCGATTTCTCGGGCGGATCACCAAAAAATTTAAATTTTTCGAGGCGCTTGCGAGTCGCCATGGAAAGGGGACCCCGGATCACCCAAAAAGTGGCAAAAACTCTGCTCTTTGGAAGCGCTCAGCGCGTAAGTTAGCAAAAGCCCGACGGAGCTCCTGCTTTAAGCTGCCATTCGGCGAGATGACGTCACTTCCCTCCCCCTCCTCTCCTCGTTCTCACCAGCACCCTCTTACAACTCTCTGGTGTCTACCGACTCCAACCCGACTCTAACCGTCGCCAACCATATTCCAGTCGACAGATCCTGGACCGCCTTCGAGCTCGTATCCAATTCCCAGGTCGCTAAACTCTGCCTCAAGTTGAAATCCTGCAACTGTACCTTGGACCCTTTCCCCTCCTACCTATATGAGAAAATTCCCACACAAGCCATCTCATCTCTCACCAAACTTATAAATTCTGCCCTACTTTCAGGTCTATTTTCTGCAGAAATGGGACACATTGCCTTATCCCCACTTCTGAAAAAAGCGGATCTAGACCCCCCCACACAAGCCAGCTATCGCCCAATAGCAAATATTCCTCTCCTAACCAAGATGCTGGAGTCCATCATATCCACCCAACTCTCATCCTATATTGAGAGATTCTCCATTCTCCTACCCTACCAACACAGATTCAGACCCAACTTTAGCACCGAATCCCTACTGGCCTCATTAATCTCAAAGGTCCAACAACTTCACTCCAAGTTTGCTGTTCTTCTTCAATTCGACCTTTCTGCGGCTTTCGATTTTGTCCATCATGATATACTAATTCTCCAACTTTCTGAAATTGGCATAAACTCAACAGTCCTAGATTGGTTCTCAAAATTCTTACGCTCCTGCTCCTACTTCGTTAACATGAATGGCTCCTCATCCCTCCCTTGGAAACCGATTTGTGGAGTTCCCCAGGGTTCACCTCTATCTCCGATTCTTTTCAATGTTTATATGTCCTCCCTGAAACTCCTCCAACTATCCCCCTTGGAAACACTTTACACTTACGTCGATGACATCCTTGTCCTCCTCGAGACCGACTCTAACCTCACCAATCTCTCTGAGAATATCTCTTCATGTATATCAAATCTCCAATCCTGGGCCCTCACCGTACAAATGAAACTAAACGAGACTAAAACAAAACTGCTATGGATCGGCCCAAAATTAGATCAGCTACCCATCCTCATCCCACTTTCCTCTGGCACCAGTTTGCAGCTTAAACACTCAAGCAAAGTTCTGGGCATCATCATTGATTCTACACTGTCCTTTAACGACCACCTTAACTCCCTATTAAAAAAATGCTTTTTCAATCTTCACATGTTAAGGAAAGTGAGATCCTGTTTCCATCAACAACACTTTGCTGTCCTCGTTCAATCCATCATTCTTTCCAGACTGGATTACTGTAACTCCATCTACCTAAGCCTAACAAAGAAAAGCCTTCTTAGACTCCAGCGGATTCAGAACACCGCGGCTAAACTAATCTTTGCAAAAAGCAAATTTAACCACGTCTCCCCACTTCTGTCTAAGCTTTACTGGCTCCCAGTAATCCTTAGAGTTCACTACAAATGCGCCTGCCTAACCTTCAAGTCTATACACGGCATCCTTCCTCCCCTTTTTCCACCATCTTGGAACTCCTCGAATCCCAACACCACCAGATCTACTCAAAAATTCAAACTATCCTTTCCCTCTTTAAAAGGCATATCCCATGCAGGAAAATTAGGGACATCCCTCTTCTTCAGGATCACCGAACTCTGGAACAACTTTACTATCCCGCTTCGGAGTCTGACCTCCCTCCAACTCTTCCGAAAACATTTAAAAACATGGCTTTTCTCTAAAATGTAATGACCTCTCCCTCTTCGATATACTAAGTTTCTCTAAACTTTTCTGTACCAAGTTCTTCTACTTTTCTTTGGAGTTCCTTTCTATATCAATTCCTGTAAACCGTGCCGAGCTCTACTTCTGTGGAGTTGATGTGGTATACAAACTTAAGGTTTAGTTTAGTTTAAAATCAAAAAATTGCTTGTTTTGTTTTTCCTGCAGACTGTTTGCAGATAGTGAGACAAAAGCTGGAACATCTGTCTTTCTAACTGGCTTTAAAAACTGGTGGAAATTAAATCTAAACTAAACTAAACTAAACCTTGGGTTTATATACCGCACCATCTCCACGAATGCGGAGCTCGGCACGGTTTACAGGAAGAAAGATGAGAGAGGAACTACAGTGGAGAGATTAAAGAGTTAGGTGTAAAGGGGGAAGGTGAGAGGCCTAAGAGGGGGGAAGTGTTACAGTTTTGAGAATAGCCAGGTTTTTAGGTGTTTGCGGAAGAGTTGGAGGGAGCTTGAGGTTCGGAGAGGGGAGGTGAGGTTATTCCAGATCTCAGTGATTCTAAAGGGGAGGGATGACCCAAGTTTGCCTACATGGGAAATACCTTTTATGGAAGGGAAGGATAGTTTAAAAATTTGGGAGGATCTGGAGGAAGTAGGGGTTGGGGAGTTCCAGGATAGAGGGATAACGGCAGGAAGGATGCCATGTAGGATCTTGTAGGCCAGACACGCACATTTGAAGTGGATCCTGGGGATCTGCATATTGTATTTCGATGCATATCTAGCTCTCCTGATTGTGAACCGCCTAGAAGTCGCAAGATTGTGGCGGTATAGAAGAATAAAGTTATTATTATTATTACTGGGAGCCAATGGAGCTTAGACAGGAGTGGTGAGACGTGATCAAATTTGCTTTTCGTGAAAACAAGCTTAGCTGCGGCGTTCTAAATCCGCTGAAGTCTGTGGAGGCTTTTCTTGGTTAGGCTGAGGTAGATAGAATTGCAATAATCCAATCTGGAGAGGATGATGGATTGTACTAGGACTGCGAAGTGTTTTTGGTGAAAATAGGGTCTGACTTTCCTTAGCATGTGAAGGCTGAAGAAGCATTTCTTCACCAGGGATTGGAGATGTTCGTTGAAGGATAGAGAAGAGTCTAAGGTGACACCCAGAACTTTGCTTGAGAACTCTAAAGTCCCTGAACATGAGCGATCAGAACATCTCTTCTGCTTAGAACAATGGAAGACCTTGGCAAGGGGACTGGAACGCCAAAAAAACTATTGATAGAATTCATGAAGTGGAAATGGATAAAGAGAGAAAATACTAGAGAGACATTTTACATCGTGTTTTGGATGTAATTATGTTTTTGGCTAAACAAAACCTTCCTTTCCGTGGTCACAGAGAGGATATGTTATCAACAAACAAAGGAAATTTTTTGGAGTTGATAGAATTACTATCAAATTATGACCCAATTTTGAAGGAACATTTTGTAAAAATCAAACATGCTATTCCTTCTGAAAGCAGATTGAGTTCATACTTATCTCCAAAAATTCAAAATGAATTCATTCATCTTCTGGGAAATTATGTCAAAGAAAAAACTGTGGCAGATATTAAAAAAGCAAAATACTTTGGCATTCTTTTTGATATCACCCCTGATGTTTCACACACTAATCAAATGTGTGAAGTGATCAGATATAGCTATATTGAAGATGATAAAGTTGAAATAAAGGAATCATTCTTGGGCTTCTTTCCTATTTCTGGGAAGTCTGCTGCTGAACTCATGGAACAGATCTTGAAACAACTGGATAGTGATGGATTGGATATAAACCTCTGTCGTGGTCAAGGCTATGACAATGCTGCAACTATGGCTGGCATTCACGATGGTGTTCAGGCAAAAATCAAAGAAATTAATCCCAAGGCTTTATTTGTGCCTTGTGCAAATCATTCTCTGAACCTTTGTGGAGTTCACTCTTTTGGAAGTGTTTCTTCATTTGTGACTTTTTTTGGAGTTTTGGAAAAAGTGTATTCATTCTTTTCAGTCTCAACTCATCGATGGGAAATGCTACAGAATGTAGGTATAACAGTGAAAAGACTTTCCCAGACAAGATGGAGTGCTCATTATGAAGCAGTGCATGCTGTAAAGACACATTTTGAAAAGTTAATTTTCTTTTGAATCACACACTGCTTCAAGGGTTGAAATGTGGATACAAGAGGATCAGCTCAGATTTTGCTCTCTGCTGTATGTGATTTTTCTTTTCTGTGTTATCTCTTTTTCTGGTGTGAAGTTTTACATGAGGTTAATCAGACACAAAAATATTTGCAAACAGCCGGGATCAGTCTTGAACAATGTACAGTGAAACTGCAAGCTTTTAAAATTTTTCCTTGAAGACCAGCGCACAGAAATTGTGGAGAAGGCCATTAACTATGGAACAACAAAATGTAAGGACATGGACAATGGCATAGAAAAAAGAATCAAGCTTTCGAAGAAGAATGCCTGGAGAAACAACAAAAGATGCTGGTCTTACTTTGATAGAAGAAACCACAAGGGCTATGTTTGAATGTCTTGATCATTTTCACCAAGAACTGGAGACTCGTTCTAAAGCAAAGGATCAAATAATGTCAATGTTTGCTATCATTCAGCCATTCTCTCTAATTTTTGCAGAAGAAGAAAACCTTTGCAAGATTTTACCAAATATAACTGAAGTTTATGATGAATTTTCTGGTGAAGATATCATACTGGAAATTTTTCGACTGCAGAGACATTTAAAAGCTGCTGGAATGAATCCCAAATAAACAAAGGCATGGACAGTTTTGCAATTTCTAGAATTTATTGTGAAATGGGATTTTTATGAATCTGTGCCAAACTTATCCTTATATTTAAGACTTTTCCTAACTATTTGTGTATCTGTTGCTTCATGTGAAAGAAACTTTTCAAAATTAAAATTAATAAAAAGTGTTCTTCGATCAACTATGAGCAATGATAGATTGATGAATTTAGCTATACTGTCCATTGAATATGAATATGCAAAGAAGATCAATTTTGATGAAATAGGAATAGGGCAGGGACAGGAACAGTGACAAAACTCACAGGGACACGACGGGGAAATTGAGTTCCTGAGGGGATGGGGACAAATTTGTCCCCGTGTCATTCTCTAGTACTGATGCACTCGCTGATGAGGTCGATGTCAATGCTGATGCGGTACCAAAAAGTTTTTCAAATGGAAGATTTGGGGCTTTTAGTGATCTCTTTTGCATTCAGAGACAGAGGTCACTGCAAATGTTCCTATATTAGGACCCAGATACTGGACACACCAATTATGTGGATCAGAGCCTGAAATGATTTGATTACAAGTTCATAAAGAACTTGATAAAGAGATGATCAAACAAAGTCCTACAAGGAACAAAGTGAGAACAAACAAGGCATGCGAATGGGATACATTTGAACAAGCTCTTTATTTGGAAACAATGGGATTCAACACTGGCCGTGTTTCATCGGGATTCCAAACATAATCAATCTACATAAATATATAAAAAACAATATGACAAACTAATTTAAATTAATCAAATATAATAATACATGAATAATAAATTTATAAGAGCAATATCACATCATATATTATTGCATTTGATTAACAATTATAAACCAAAGTTAATCAAAAGCAATAATATATAAATAATGACATTTTAAAAGCCATATAACATTGAACCACCCCTTCCCCTTATGGAAGGTAGCACATAGACTTAAATATTTGGGGGCTTATATTACCAGTGATTTATTGAAAGTTTATGCTGAAAATTTTTCTGCTTTGTTGGAAAGGATTCGGGACATCTTAGCTCTCTGGAATAAATATCCATTGACTCTATGGGGTCGTATTGCATTGTTTAACATGGTATCGTTTCCAAAATGGGTATATGTGATGCAGAATTTTCCTATGTATGTAACCAATAAGGACCTTGCTACCTATCAGCAATTACTGTGGAAATTTCTTTGGAACAACAAGAAGCCCCGGATTAAGTTTTCTCAATTGTTTTTGCTAGTGGGGAGAGAGATGGCCTGGCATTTCCAGACTTGCGGAAATATATTGCATGTCTTATGAGGCATTTGGTAGATTGGATCAAGAATACTCGATATTACACTCCTGTATTCCATGAGCAGCAGCTGATGTCCCCATCTCATCTGTTTTATTATCTTCATGCCAGCCAGCCTCACCAGATATTTCCTACTCACAGACATCCTTAGCTGAATTCCATGCACCAATGTTGGCAATGGTTGTGTAAACGTATGCACTTGCCATTCACTTCCACGATTTTGTTGCTGTTTTGGGGTAATCTGGATCTAGACCCTGATGCTATTAAAACCTACTTGAAACAATGGAGTGACAATGGCATTAGCTATGTGCGGGACCTTGTGTCTGATCAGGGTATACTGCTTTCTCTCCAAGACCTGCAAGCAGCAGGCAGTTTGCAAGAGAGGGATTGGCTTCATTATTTACAAATTTCCCATTATCTTCAGTCTTTGGATGCCAGTACCTTGAATGACATGCAGTACCTTTAACATGCAGCTCCTGATTGGTGAGACCCGACTTTAGTATAGGAAGAGGTGGTCAGAGCATACCGCAAGTGATTTCCTTCACTCGCTAGCGCTCCAGCTGCCCTCTCCTGCCTCTCTCTCCTGCTTCCCCTTCGCAGTCAGAAAATACCGTGAATGACCGGGACCGCAAACCGCGGATTCGTGGGGGAACACTGTACTTCCAAGAGGAAAAAAGGGCTCAGAGTGGCCTGAAGGACAAAAATGGAAAAATTGACAAATGAACTAATGTCGGGGAAAATACTGAAACATGAGGAAAATACTGAAGATAAGTATGGGAAAGCACAAAAAAGAAGACAAAACTTTCATATGCTGAAAAGAAAATGGAAGACAGCTTCTCAGCTCCACAAAAAAGTAACAATTGACGGTTCCATGAGCTTATATTGGGCGGGAAGGCACTGGCACATGCACAGTATGGGCACTGCCTAAAGATTTAAAGTGTCAGTGCACCTGGTAGTGTTCATACTTGGTTCTGTGAATGATGTCACCCACATGTGAGAATATTAAACCTGTTTGTCTTCGGAGAAAGTACCTGTATATAATACCTAAAATTTGGTTGAACTGCAGATATGTGGTATATCAAATGAATAACCAATACCTTTGCCCCATAGTTAATGTGGTGCCATAGGGCCTTACAGATGCAAGAATGTGCATTAATCTTGCTCCCTTGAAAGCATGCACCAAAAAACACAGTTACTTACCGTAATAGGTGTTATCTAGGGACAGCAGGCAGCTATTCTCAACCTGTGGGTGACATCATCCACAGAGCCCCGATGCAGACAGCTTCGCAAGCTGATTTGTTTGCAGAACTTAGAAAATTTGTAACTGCCGCACAGCGCACGTCTCCTCAGTTCAGATAGCTAGCAGAGAAGCCAACCCGGGGAGGTGGGTGGGTTGTGAGAATAGCTGCTATCCCTGGATAACACCTGTTATGGTAAGTAACTGTGCTTTATCCCAGGACAAGCAGGCAGCCTATTCTCAACCTGTGGGTGACCTCCAAGCTAACCATAATGGGATGGTGGGAGTATTGGCAATTTAGAAGAATAAATTTTGTAATACTGCCTGGCCGAAATGGCCATCCCGTCTGGAAAAGTATCCAGACAATAATGAGAGGTGAAAGTATGAACCGAGGACCAAATGGCAGCTTTGCAAATTTCCTCAATAGGAGTAGATCTAAGGAAAGCTACTGATGCCGCCATGGCTCCAACTTTGTGGGCTGTGACTCGACTCTGTAGATGTAGTCCAGCCTGAGCATAGCAGAAAGAGATGCAAGCTGCAACCAGTTGGAGATGGTGCGCTTGGAAATTGGATGTCCCAACTTGTTTGGATCGAAGGAGATGAAAAGTTGAGGAGCAGATCTATGTGGTTGAATGCATTGCAAGTAGAAAGCCAAAGCACGCTTACAGTCCAGAGTATGCACAGCTGTTTCTCCAGGATGAGAATGAGGCTTTGGAAAAAACACTGGAAGAACAACAGACTAATTTAGATGAAATTCAGAAAACAATTTATGTAAGAATTTAGAATGAGTACAAAGGATCACCTTGTCATGATGTAATACTGTGAAAGGTGGGTCCACTACTAAAGCTTGTAGTTTGCTGACCCTGCGAGCAGACATAAGAACAATGAGAAAAACCACTTTCCAAGTGAGATATTTAAGATGAGCCTTATCCATTGGTTCAAAGGGAAGCTTCATCAATTGAGCAAGAACAACATTAAGATCTCAAATCACTGGAGGAGGTTTGAGAGGTGGTTTGACATTGAAAAGTCCTTTCATAAATCTGGAAACCACAGGATGAGCAGAAAGGGGTTTCCCTTCAACAGGCTGATGAAAAGCAGTAATTGCACTGAGGTGGACTCGAATGGATGTGGATTTGAGGTCTGATTGTGATAAGTGGAACAGGTAATCCAAAACTGAAGACAAGGAGGTAGATTGGGGCTCCTTGTGATGTATGGTGCAGCAACAGAAAGTCTAGTCCATTTCTGATTGTACCATTGTCTAGTGGTAGGCTTTCTAGAAGCTTCTAAAATGTCCTGTACAGATTGAGAAAACTGTAGAGTGGCAGTTAGGTTGAGAAGTACCAAGCTGTCAGGTGCAGATACTGCAGGCTGGGATGAAGTAGAGACCCCTGATTCTGTGTAAGCAGAGAGGGATAAACTGGTAGAAGAAGTGGCTCCTTCTGCTGAGTTGAAGTAGAAGGGAGAACCAAGGTTGCTTGGGCCACCGAGGAGCTATCAGAATCATGGTGACATGCTCCTGTTTGAGTTCGACAAGAGTCTTGAGAATCAGAGGAACATAAGAAGTTGCCTCCGCTGAGTCAGACTAGAGGTCCATCGCACCCAGCAGTCCACTCCCATAGCAGCCCATCAGGTCCATGACCTGTAAGGTGATCCTTTGTCTAAAACCCTTCAGCCCCTTTATCCTTCAATTTGTACCCTTTCATAATCCTATCTCTACCTCTACCTATATCCCTCAATCCCCGCATCCTTCAGGAATTTATCCAATCCTTCTTTGAAACCCTGTAATGTACTTTGTCCTATCACAACCTCCGGAAGCGCATTCCAGGTGCCCACCACCCTTTGAGTGAAAAAGAATTTCCTAGCATTGGTTCTAAACCTGTCCCCTTTCAATTTCTCCAAGTGTCCCCTTGTTCTTGTGGTTCCCAATAGGCTGAAGAATCTGTCCCTCTCCACCTTCTCTATGCCCTTCATGATCTTGTAAGTCTCTATCATGTCTCCTCTGAGTCTCCGCTTCTCCAGGGAAAAGAGCCCTAGCCTTTCTAACCTGTTTGCGTATGAAAGGTTTTCCATACCTTTTATCATTTTTGTTGCTCTTCTCTGAACCCTCTCAAGTATCGCCATGTCCTTCTTAAGGTACGGTGACCAATATTGGACACAGTACTCCAGATGCGGGCGCACCATCATATGATACAGCGGCATGATGACTTCCTTCGTTCTGGTTGTAATACCTTTCTTAATAATACCCAACATTCTGTTTGCTTTCTTTGAGGCCACTGCGCATTGTGCCGTGGTTCTCCTCCTCTTAAGGAAATGGAGGGAATGTATAGAGAAACTGATTCGTCCATTCCAGAAGGAAAGCATCTGCCTCGAAGCGATGAGGAGAGTATATCCTGGAGCAGAACTGAGGCAGATTGTGGTTGTGGGGAGACGCAAAGAGATATATCTGAGGAGTCCTCCATTGAGAAAAAATGTGATGGAGAGGCAAGGAATTGAGTGTCCATTCGTGAGGTTGCATTAGACGACTCAATTTGTCCGCCAGTTTTTCTCTCCTTGAATATAAACTGCTTTCAGGAAGGTGTTGTGATAGATTGCCCAACGCCACACCTGTTGAGCTTCCTGGCAAAGAGGGAGAGATCCTGTTCCTCCATGCTTGTTGACATAGTACATGGCTACTTTGTTGTCTGTCCGAATGAGGACTACCTGGTCGTGGAGAAGATGCTGAAAAGCTTTGAGAGCATTGAAGATCGCTCTGAGTTCCAACAGATTTATATGACACTGACGATCCATGCTGGACCAATGGCCTTGAGTACGGAGACCATCGAGATAACCTTGAGGATGACCTTGAGGACCTTCTGATGAGGTGGTGTTGAAACAGTAAACCTCTGGAGAGATTGGAAGAGAGCATCCGCCAGTGGAGAGACTGTCTCAACGAAGGAATTACTGTAATGTTTTGAGACAGTGGGTCGCAAGCCTGCGCCCACTGAGGAACACTGAGGTGAAGACTGGCAAAAGGAGTCATGTGAACTGTCGAGGCCATGTGTCCTAGGAGAATCATCATATGTCTTGCTGAAATTATAGGTCAAGGAAGACACTTTGTGGCAGAGATGAATCAGAGCATCCTGACGTAGTTGAGGAAGGAATGCTGTGAGTTGGACAGTGTCCAGGACAGCTCCAATGAACTGTAAAGTCTGAGAGAGCTGTAGCTGGGATTTGGGAAAGTTGATTTCGAACCCCAAACTTTATAGGAATCATGTAGTCCATAGGGATGCTACAATAACCTCTTGAGATGTTGCATCCTTGATGAGCCAGTCGTCCAGGTACAGGAACACCTGTAGCCCATGGTTCCGCAGAGCTGCTGCTACTACAACTAGACACTTGGTGAAAAGTCTTAGAGATGAAGCCAGGCTGAAAGGTAGCACTCTGTACTGAAAATGCAGATTTCCTACCCAAAATCTGAGGAAATGTCGAGAGGCTGGAAGAATGGGAATGTAAGTGTAAGCCTCTGAGATCTAGAGAACATAACCAATCGTTCTGATCTAGAGGGGGATATAATGATGCTAGAGACAGCATTCAAAATTTCTCCCTGACAAGAAATTTGTTGAGGACTCTGAGATCCAAAATGGGTCGCAGATTGCCCGTCTTCTTCGGAACTAGGAAGTAACGGGAGTAAAACCCCCTGCTCTGCTGTTCCAAGGGAACCTCCTCAATGGCATGGAGATGAAGCAGAGCTTGAGCTTCCTGAAGTAGGGCGGTCTGGGATGGATTGGAAGGATACTCTCTTGGCGGGAGATCTGGAGGAACCTGGATGAAATGAAGAGAATAACCTTCCCTGATGATGGACAGCACCCAGAGGTCTAATGTAATGATCTCCCAATGATGGAGATGATCTCCAATGGGAAGGAGAGAGAACAGAGGCAGAACGATGGAGGTTATGCTCTGTAGTAGCTGGTTAAAAAGGCTGAGACCTTAGGCGCAGCAGAAGTCTGAGGTTTCTGCTGCCTCTTTTGCTGTTGCTGTGGTGGTTTCTTAAGAGACGCCCTGCTATAAGGAGCTGTGGGAAACGCTGATGGTAAGATGGTATAGGCCTGAAACCCTTAGAGGTGGAAGGCTTAGGCTTAGGACGAATGATGGAAGCAAATCACTTCTCATGTTCAGCAACTTAATGGCTTCCTCGATGAAGTCATCAAACAAGTCATTGCCTTGACAAGAAATGTTGGTGAGGCGATTCTGTAGAATAGGGTCCATGTCTATAGTGCGAAGTAGAGAATGACACGGGGAGCGATCCCCGCAGCGAACCGCTGTGTGGCTGCGGTTTGGCTGCGGGTTATGGTGACCTCATTAGCAAATCGCCGCAGACGCGGGGACAAATCCTTTCACCGCCCGCAAAAACGGTGAATAGATTTGTCCCCGCAGGCCAATGTCCCCCCTTCTAGGAACCGCTATTTACCTGTGTTTCACCGTGTTCGTGACCGGGTGTTAGATGTCTCCGCCATGTTGTCTGTCTCCTCCAACTTTCGATCCAACTCGCACGTTGCCGCATTTACTCTCGATCCAACTTGCATTTGTCAGATCAACCCTTCCTGCCAATAGAACCCGCCCCCCCCCCGACGATCGCCGGCAGGAGGATATCCAACCCCTCCTGCCAGCTCCCCAACAGCCCCCCTATGATCACTGATAGGAGGGTGCCCAACCCCTCCTGCCGGCCCCCCCAACGGCCCCCTATATCGCCAATAGGAGGGTGCCCAACCCCTCCTGCCGGACCCTCCCCCAACAAACCCCGCCATCCCGAAACACCACCCTTAGTCTTACTTTCCAAGTTGGACCGGACAGCTCCTCGCTCGTCTGGCCAGCAGGCCTGCCTCCGTCCAAATGAGGCGGGCCCGCCCCTCCCCTCCCCTGCCTAACCCACAGGATCCTAGGGCCTGATTGGCCCAAGCACCTAAGGCCCCTCCTATAGCGGGAGTGGCTTTAGGTGCCTAGACCAATCAGGCCCTAGGATCCTGTGGGTTGGGCAGGGTAGGGGCGGGCCCGCCTCATTTGGACGGAGGCAAGCCTGCTGGCCATACGTGTGAGGAGCCGTCCGGTCCAACTTGGAAAGTAAGACTAAGGGGGTTCCGGGGTGGGAGGGTTCGTTGGGGGGGGGTCCAGCAGGAGGGGTTGGGTACAGTGTTCCCTCTAAGCGGGCGGGTGTTGTGAGCAAACTTTTTTCACCGTGAGCCAAAAATATCGGGCGCCAGCAAGTTATGAGCCAACTCGCCCGATTCTCCTCTCGCCGCCCTGCCATCTGCCGTACGCCTCTTCCGATCGTGCGCTGTGACGAGAAACGTGTGCGCTGCGATGTAATATTTTGTGCGCCAGCGCACGCCAGCGCAGCTTAGCGGGAACACTGGTTCAAATGGTTTTATTTATTTCCCCAAATTTATTTTTGTTATACGCATTGAAAATATTTGATATTGCGTTTAAATCAAAATCTCAATAAACTTGAAACGAGTGCCCGTGAGATTGTGGGAGGGTTAAATACTCAAAACTTAGAAGTTTTTGCTACGCCAGCTTTCTGGTATCTTTACATACAGTGGCGTACCTAGCATATGTAACATCCGGGGCCCATCATTTTTTGGCACCCCCCCCCATCTGTAAGAAAAACATGATTTTTAGTAACAAACCACACGTCACACATGAGTACCTAGGAAAAGGCAGCATCTTACATATTGCAGTGAGCAGTACATCAATACACCCATTGTAAAACTAAACAAGCCAGACCAGCACAGATCAATCCTACACCGTCAATCCTAACAGAAAACCATGTCTTTCGAACACACAGAACACAGAAAACACCTTCGCCTAGTAAGGAATATGTAATCACAAACTAACCCCTCCCTCTTTTACAAAACTGTAGTGTGGATTTTAGCTACGGAGGTAACAGCTCTGATGCTCATAAAATTCTGAGCATCAGAGCTGCTACCACCAAGGCTGGTGCTAAAAACGCTTCACAGTTTTGTAAAAGGGGGGATAAAATAAAAATACATAGACAAAGGTTAAATTGAACCAGCAAGAAGCTGGACTCTGCATACAATGCTTCACAGAAACAGTGACACATGTCTCCTAAAGCAATAAATAAATAGAAATTTTTTTCTACCTTTGTCTTCTGTGGTTTCTCCTTTCCTCATCTTCTTGTAACTCTCTTCCTTCCATTCACTGTCTGCCGTCTCTCTTCCCCTATATGGCATCTTCTCTCCTTCTATGCCCCTTCCAGAAACTGTATGCCTCCCCCTTCCATCTCTCCTTTCACCCCATTGGTCTGGCATCTCTCTCCTCGCCTTCCCTCTCCCACACCTCTCCTCATAGTCTGGTATCTCCCCTTCCCTGATTCTCTGGCATCTCTCTCCTTTCCTTTTCTTCCATCTTTCGCTCCCCCTCCATGCTCTCACATCTCCCCCTTCCTTTTCCCTTAGACTGGCATACCTTCCTCCTACGCTCCAAGCCCTGGCATCTCCTTTAATTCCCTCCCTCATCTTCCTTCTCCCTCCAGCTGGGTACCGCAACACTCTTCCCTGCAGCTCTGCACTTCCCCACAATTGCCATGCTTCGGTTCCTCTTCTTCCTTCCTTCCTCCCCCCCCCCCGCGGGACCCTGCGGCACCATCAACTCTTACTCCCTCTAATGTCGGCCCTGCAGCTCCAGACTTCCTCGCACCTTCTCCCCTCCCCCTTTGGATTGCTATTATTTTAAATGTTATAGCCGCGGAGCTGTATCCATCAGTGGAGATGTCTAACCTCGGCCTGCCCCGGAACTCTTACTGCAGCAGCCGCCCGTCTAGGCAGGAACAGGAAGTCACTGTTGCAGTAAGAGTTCCGGGGCAGGCCGAGGTTAGACATCTCCACTGATGGATACAGCTCCGCGGCTATAACATTTAAAATAATAGCGATCCAAAGGGGGAGGGGAGAAGGTGCGAGGAAGTCTGGAGCTGCAGGGCCGACATTAGAGGGAGTAAGAGTTGATGGTGCCGCAGGGTCCCGCGGGGGGGGGGGGGGGGGGAAGGAAGGAAGAAGAGGAACCGAAGCATGGCAATTGTGGGGAAGTGCAATCCCCCCAATGCGTCCCCTTACCTTACCGACGCGTGTGTGCGCTGTGAAGAGAAACTTTGCGCTGCGATGTAATATTTTGTGCGCGAGCGCAGGCCAACGCAGCTTAGCGGGAACACTGGTTGGGTACCCTCCTGCCGGCGATCTTAGGGGAGGCCATTGGGAGGACCGGCAGGAGGGGTTGGGTATCCTTCTGCTGTGATTGTCGGGAGGGCCGTTGGGGGGGGTCTACAGGAATACACAGTCTAGTACCCGAACTCGCAATCTGGGCAACTGCAACTGGGCAACCTGATCCCGAAATCTGAGCAACTGCCTGCTGCCGTCGCGTATGCTGGGACTCCTGCCTTCGTGTATCTGCCGGATACGCGAAGGCAGAAGTCCCGGCATACGCGACGGCAGCAGGCAGTTGCAAATCAGCTGACGCTGGCGCAATCTTGCACACTGGGAAAGAAGAGAATCTCCGGCGTCAGCTGACTAGCAACCCCCCATCGTAAGGGACACCTGCCTTCGCATATCTGCCGGATACACGAAGACAGGAGTCCCAGCAAAAGATGCAGCTGCAGGAAGTTGCTAGTCAGCTGACGCTGATGCCGGAGCTTCTCTTCCTGCCCAGTGTACACCAGGTACTGCTGGACAAGGGGAGGAGGGGAAGAAGGAAGGGAGAAAGGATACTGTTGGACAGGAGGGAAGGGGTACTGCTGGACAATGGGAACAGGGAAGGGAGAAGGGGTACTGCTGGACAAGGGGGAAGTAAAAGGAAGGGAGAAGAGGTACTGCTGAACCTGGCAGAAAAGGAGGGAAAGGAAAGGTGCTACACACTGGAGGGGAAGGTGAGATGGTGCATGGGGAGAGAGCATGTTGGGTTGTGGGGTGCGAAGGAGGGATACCACTGAGGGAAGAGGCAAGGACAGAGAGAGAAAGTGTGCAGGAGGCAGAAAGTGTTGGACTCATGGAGAGGGCAAGATGGATGGGGAGGACAGAAAGGAGGGAAGGAGAAATGTTACACTGGGGAAGGGGGAGAGCGCAGAGAGTGAAAAGTTGGACTCATGGAGGGAGAGAGAGAGATGCTTGGTTGAGGGAAGGAGGATCAGAGGAGAAGCATACAGGAGGGGTTGGGTGCCCTCCTGTCGTGATCGCTGGGGGGAGGGGAGACTTGCAGCCGTAGCCGCGGTCACTATGCTAATCACGGCAGGGAGATCTTTGCCGCGATTAGGTACAGCGGCCGCGTCTACTTACCATGTAGGCTAACATTGTAAGCATTAAAAGTACATGTCGTGTTTGTTTTTGTATAGTTATTAACTAATATTTAACTAAGTTTTAAAGAATGTTTCCTTTATACGTAAATAAAGAAAAGTATATAAAATCGTACCCGTTTGAGGCTTTTATGTATGCAGCGGTGACGGTGACGGGGCGGTGAATGGGGTTGCAGTGGCGGTGACGGGGCGGTGAATGGGGTGGCAGTGGCGGTGACGGGGCGGTGAAGGGAATGGCGGTGACGGGGCGGTGCAGACAATGGTGAGACGGGGACGGGGCGGTGACGGGGACCAATTTTTTCACCGTGTCATTCTCTAGTGCGAAGCCAGGCAAGCTGCTGCATGGCCACTGAGAAGACGGTGACCCTCGAGGAAAGCGCAAATGCATCATAGGAAGATTGATGGAGATACATGTGGAGTTGATTCAGAGTAGTAACGGTGTTCTGAAAATCTGAAAGACAGTGTTGAGGAACCTACTTGAAATATGCAGGCAGTGTATCAACCAAATGCTTGAAATAAGAAATGAATATAAAGTTGTATTTCAAAACCCTGGTTGCCATCAGAGAATTCTGATACAAATGGCACCCAAACTTGTCCATGGTCCTGCCCTCTCTTCCAGGAGGGACAGTGGCATAAACCTTGGAAGGGTTGTTCTTTTTCAAAGAGGACTCCACGAGAAGGGACTGATGTGATAATTGAGACTTCTCGAAGCCCTTGCAATTGACCATTCTTTAACGGGATTCCAGCTTGCTTGGAACAGCAGGAATGGAATAAGGTGTTTCAAGATTCTTCTTGAAAGTTTGAGAGAGGAGTCTATTAATTGGTATTTTGAGAGACTCTGCAGGAGGTCGAGACATACCCATCTCTTCTAAATACTCAGTATTCCAAATTAATCTTGAGCTCCTTACTCATTTGACGCAGAAAAGTAGAGAAGGAGATCTGTTCCAAGGTAGGTTGACCACGAGAAGGTGACCTTGAAGTGCCTCGAAGAGCAGAGAACGAGGGCGAAGCTACCATGGAGTACTCACACCGGAGACCTGAATATGCAGGTATAAACGACTCACTGGGAGAAGAATCCCTCACAGGAGAAGCATATGGAGGAGACATCCTCGACTTTGGAGTAAAAAGCCTCGAATAACCTCGAGGTGTAGAAAGATGAGGCGTGTCTCGAGAAGAGAATCTATGTCTCAATGGATGCCTCGACTGGTGTGGAGAACTGTGCCTCGAACCAGGCAGGTCTCGCTGAGAAGAAAGTCAAGGAGTCTTTACTCTATGCCTCGGGAAGGGCGAAACCTTATGTGAGGAACGAGGGCTGGAGGCAGGAGATCGAAATCCTGGTGTCGAGGCACCTCGAGGCATTGACAAGGAGTCGGCTCCTTGAATAGAGTGCTTATGTTCTAGACGAGATGTCAAGGCAGATGACTTTTTAAAATATGCAATGTCACCTCAGTAACAACTATAGAAAAATAGACAAATATAGGGGAAAATATAGACAGCAGATATAAATTCTCCAAACTGACATTTTGATTACTAAATTGCAAATAAAATAATTTTTCCTACCTTTGCTGTCTGGTGATTTCTTCCTTTTTTTTTTCCTTCCTTCCTCAGGCCCAGCAATTGTCCCTTCCTCCTCCCTATGTTCCCCTCACTGCCTTTGTCATCTCCCCCCAACTCAGGCCCAACAATTGTCCCTTCCTCCCTCCCTCTATGTTCCCCTCACTGCCTGTCATCTCCCCCCACCCCACCCCCATCTCAGGTCCAACAATTGTCCCTTCTTCTCTCCCTCCCTCCTATGTTTCCCTCATTGCCTTCCTAGCCTGTCCTCTTCTGCCCCCCCTCAAAAAAGCCTGCCCACCTGCTGGTTTTAATTGCTTCCCGCTGCTACCGCTGTGAGAACACGTCCACAAAGCAGCAGCGGAGAGGGGGGGGCTCCTGTCTAAAGCACCGAGAGCCCGGCACCGAGAGCATGGGATGAGCAGGGACCCAGTGGTGCTTCATTACATTACATTACATTAGGGACTTCTATTCCGCCTATACCTTGCAATTCAAGGCGGATTACAAAAGAGCTAACTGGACATTTCCAGTAAAGTTACAACAGCTTCACTCCCTACAGCAGTTTTTCACCCCCTACGAAGAAACAAATTGCTGGGAAGGGCCAGGCGGGTGCAGCAATTGCACGCCGCCGGCCCAGAAGCCTTACCTCCGATGTCAATTCAGAATTGATGTCGGGGGTAAGACTTCTGGGCCAGCGGGATGCAATCGCTGCATCCGCCTTGCCTTTCCCTTTCTTTATTTATGGTGGCCAGGAGCAGCGGCAGGAGCAGAGTGCGTCCCTTCCTCTACTTGCAGGAGCCACCAGTAGCAGCAGTTGTGGCAGTGGGCAAGGGGCAGGCACCGATCTAAATAAGGTAATGGGCTTGGGGGTTATTCACTCCATAGGATGCACCCTTTTTTCCACCTACTTTTTTTGGGGAAAAAAGTGCATCTTATGGAGCGAAAAATACTGTATATATGAGATGCTGGCTGATTGAATAATAAATAATGTGATGAATTATGCCTGTGTTAACTGCTGTTGACCATCCATTTTTGAAGGGCATCATTTGTACATTTTCAAAAGTTATTTAATTCTCAGGCTGGTGAAAACCACCCTAGCCCTAAATCTATATTAAACAGCAATTAAGAACAAACCGGGGGTCACGTGATGCAACCTGCCTGAGCAGCCATGCGTGAGAGGAGCTCCACTTTACCCTACTAAAAATCAGCGATTTATTTGCAATTTCTGCACACCCCCGGACAGCTTTGTGCCCCAGAACAGTGGAGATGATTCTGCCTTGGACATGAGTGCTTTGACCTGCACAGTAACATCGGCCATGCCTATAAAATTGGCAAAAGGGTCCAAAGAAAAGCCACCTTTGACTCCTCAAAAAATGGCGGCGGAGCCTGCGACCTTTACTATACCTGCAGTGATTGGATCATGGACATCACTAAATCGGTGTCTGGAGCCCTGGCTGACCGGCTAAATAAAATACAGTCCACGGTGGACAAAATGCATGAGAAATTTGATGCACACAGCCGGTGGATCACCGAGGTGGAGCAGCGGGTGTCTGCACTGCAGAAACAATCTTCTGATCTCGCCGAAAATTTGGAGGAATATGAAAAATGCAGCAGACAGAATAGCCTGCGCCTGGTGGGCTTGCCAGAAACTGTGAGTGACTCTGCCTTGTGCAACATCTTTACCTCGTGGTTGCTGGAAAAGTTAGGTTTGGCTGAAGAGACTGCCCGTTTTGAGTGTGAACGGGCTCATTGCCTGGGAGTGCACCCTGCAGCTGAGGGGAGAGTGTGAACGGCCATTGCCAGATACGCTAATTGGCGGGAAAAAGAGCTTCTCCTTAAAGCTTTCCGGAGGGCGGACGCCTTGGAGTATGAGGGATCTAAACTACTGATCTTCAATGATTATTTGGTGCGAGTGGCAGCCTAAAGGAAGATCATGTCGCCGTTCTGCAAGGACTTGCATAACCGGGGAATTTAATTTGCTCTGGTTTTTCCTGCAAAACTCAGAGTCTGGCACACTGGAAAGACCATTAGTCTGGTTACGACGGAGGAGGCCCGAGTATCATTGGAGAGACTGCCTGCCTGACTCTGGCTTTCTGGTCCCATCAGTGGTGCAGTGTTCCCTGACTCAAGGGTCTGTCTGTTGCTGGATTACCTGGTGTTGTTCTGCACGGGACCTGGGGGCCTGGTTCCTGGACTCTGTGCTTTGCTGGGACTCCTATGTCTGTACTACTCTGAATGAGCCTCCTGGCTTTGTTTTCCTGCACTGAGGAGCCCTTGCAACAGAGTGTCTGGAGACTGTGCTGAGTCCTATATTTGCTGCTCCCTGGGATCTGCCAGAGGGATTGTCTCAAGTTCTCTTGCAGCTACTGGACAATCTGGATCCTGCAGTTTCTGGATCAGATCAGCCCTTACCAGTTTCTCAGTCATGTTGATTTTTTGTTCTCCGGTTTCTGTGGGGATGCAGTTGTGGGGTTCTTTGGGTGGGAGGAGGGGGTTCTCTCCGGGTAGGTTGGGGGATAGACTATGGGTATGTATACTGGGGGTATCAGTATGCTTAGGGGGAGGAGGCAGTGGGGGTGTTGGGGGTAGGGGTATGCATGGGTGTTGTATGCTGGGGAAGGTTGGGAGGTGTGTAAGGATGGGGTACCATTGGCAATGAGTATGAGTACATGGTGTCATGATATCTGGTCTGACCATTTCACTTATTATTTCAATCTAATCTGGACTCTGCTAAAATCTAAGACACACCCACGGACAAAAAGAGAACACCTCACAAGGGGCCATATCAACCCAGAGGAATATTGGTCACAATATGACCAACAAGCGAAGATAGAAGAAGGAGTTGACTTCTATGATCTTAACTAGCACATCCATTTTAGATAAAATTGTCCCGAAACGAAATAGTAAAAGTTGCTCAAACAAATACAACAAATGGTTTGACATCGAACTCCTAACAATGAAACAATCAGTAAGATGATTAGAAAGAATCTTGAAAAAAAGCGGGAAAACTGTCAGACCGAAACAACTGGAGATCCAACATCAAACTCTATAAACAACAAATAAAAGAAAAACGTAAAACGTTCTACTCATCCAAAATTAACTCATCTAATACTAATTCAAAAGGAACCAACACAAAAGAACTGTTCAACATAGCTACAAATTTATTTGACACCACATGCTACACTCAACCCATGCATAACATCAAGCTACCCTCAGCAAATTAGCTAGCACAACCTTTCGATTCAAAAGTCAAAAACCTAAGAAATAACTACTCAACAATTGTTGCACATGAACATCAGTCAATTTATATGCACATAAATGATACCAGCGGATATGATCTGGAGCTCCTTCCATAATTAGAAATGAATAACTACATCAAGCTATATAACAAATACTCAAAATCATACTGTGTCCTGGACTCAGGCCCCCCAGAAATTATGAAAGCAACTCCATTAGACTTTAAATTATCTCTAATGAATTATCTAACCAATCACCTTAACAATGGAAAATTCCTCACTAACAATGGGCATATTATAATAACCCCAAAACCCCAAAAATCGTAAAGAATCATCAGCAACAATAACCAACTATAGACCAGTAGCATCTATTCCATTCATAGTAAAAATCATGGAAGCATTGGTACACACCCAGCTAATGGAATATCTCGACAAATTCTCTATTCTGCACGAAACTCAATCTGGTTTTAGGCCTATGTTTAGCACTGAGACAGTAATTGCGTCTATCCTGGACAATTTGTGCTACCTATTCAGTAAGGGCCTCAACACCCTAATCATGCAATTTGATATGAGCTCTGCCTTCGACCTGGTGGACCATGGTAAACTGTTACAATAAGAATCAGAGGAGATGTACTGAACTGGTTTCGAGGTTTCCTTATATCATGCACCTACCAAGTCCGCTTTAATCACGATCTCTCTGACTCCTGGAGCAATCCATCTGGCGTGCCACAGGGATCACCACTATCCCCTTTGCTCTTCAACGTTTACATGTCCTCACTGGGTGCGCAATTGTCCCAGCTGGGGATTAAACTATATAGCTATGCTGACGACTTCACGATAATTATCCCATTCACTAACTCTGTCTCAGAAGTCACCACCAAAGCAACAGAAGTACTAAATCAGATGGAGCAATGGATGACTGAATTCAGACTAAAACTAAACTCAGAGAAAACAAAATTTTTCATAGCATCGCCATACCCACTTGACACAAAATTATCATTGCGTTTCAATAACCTTAGCTATCCCATTCAACCACTATGAAGGTATTGGGAGTAACACTGGACCAGAGCCTGACCATGAAAGACCAGGTAGATTCCTAGATTAGAAAAATCTTTCTCACCCTCTGGAAGCTTCGGTCCATCAGAGCTTACTTCGATGTCCCATCATTTCGAATTCTGGTACAATCCCTTATACTGAGTCAACTCGATTACTGTAATATCGCCTACTTGGCACTCCCCCAGAAGAATATGTGGCGGTTGCAACTGGTATAAAATGCAGCGGTTAGACTACTTTGTGGACTGAAGAAGTTCGACCACATAACACCTTCCTATCGACTTCTACACTGGCTACCGATGGAGGCACATGTGAAATTCAAGTTTGGTTGTTTTTGCTTCAAGATACTTTATGGCTTAGCCCCTAAATATATAACAGACCTTTTCTCTTTCTCAACCAACAAACATAGGCGAAGCTCATACCCGAACTTTGTTTCCCCACCGGTGAGAGGCTGTAAATTTAAAAGTCATCACCAACATCTTTTCTCACATCAAGCAGCTCTGTGGGGTAAAGACCTAGAACAATTACTCGCATCTACTACCTATAGGGAATTCAGAAAACGTCTAAAAACACAATTGTTCCTGAAATACTTAGGAAACCAACCTATACAATACTAGCCCTCAACAAATGATCTCTAGAACTGTCAATTAGAGAATGACACGGTGGCGGGTTACCCATGGCTAGCCGCATTTAGCCGCGGGTAACCCGCCAAAACGGGGAAGAAAAAATAGTGGCCTTTGCGGGACGGGGACAAGACCATTCACCGCCCCGTGGAGCGGTGAATGGACTTGTCCCTGCAGTGAGGCAATCAAGATCGCGCAGTCCCCGCCATCTCCCTCCCTCCACCTCACCTTTGAATTGGAAGAGCACCGCCGGCTGAATTTCTGCCGGTCCACGCGAAGAAAAAAAAGCCTCTCCTTTTCTCCTGCTCCTACCGCCATGCTGCAGTTACTAAAGCCGATAGGAAGTCTATCCGACGTCAATTCTGACGTCGGAGAGGATGTTCTGGGCCAGCCAGGCAGCGATTGGCTGGCCCAGAACATCCTCTCCGACTTCAGAATTGAGTCGGAAAGAAGACTTCCGGCTTTAGAAGCTGCAGCATGGCGGTAAGAGAAGGGGAAAAGGACGGAGGCTTTTTTTTTTTGAGCGGCAGGGAGGCAGCAGGCTGGCTTTGGCTAGGGAGGGAGAAAGGTAGACAGGCACAGGCAGGCAGGCAAGCTTTGAGGATGGGGGTGGGACAAAGTGTGGAAGGCAGTGAGAGGGACATAGGAAGGAGGCACTAGGGGCACTAAAGACATGGGAAGGAGGCACTGGGGGCACTAAAGACAGGAAGGGGCACTTAAGGACATGGGAAGGAGGCACTGGGGGCACTAAAGACATGGGAAGGAGGCACTGGGGGCACTAAAGACAGGAAGGGGCACTAAGGACATGGGAAGGAAGCACTGGGGCACTAAAGACATGGGAAGGAGGCACTGGGGGCACTAAAGACATGGGAAAGAGGCACTGGGGGCACTAAAGACATGGGAAAGAGGCACTGGGGGCACTAAAGACAGGAAGGGGCACTAAGGACATGGGAAGGAAGCACTGGGGCACTAAAGACATGGGAAGGAGGAACTGGGGACACTAAAGACAGGAAGGGGCACTAAGGACATGGGAAGGAGGCACCGGGGGCACTAAAGACATGGGAAGGAGGCACCGGGGGCACTAAGGACATAGGAAGGAAAGAGGGAGGGAATAGAAAGGGACAATTCTTGGGCCTGAGCGCAGAAAGAAAGAAATGAAAGAAAGGATACACAGACAGAAGGAAACGCAACCAGAGACTCATGAAATCAATCACCAGACAGCAAAGGTAGGAAAATGATTTTATTTTCAATTTAGTGATCAAAATGTGTCAGTTTTGAGAATTTATATCTGCTGTCTATATTTGTCTATTTTTCTATAGTTACTGAGGTGACCGAGCTTGCGGAGATGGGGCAGAAACAGGGTTTTAAAATTTTAGTCCTAGTAGTTTGCCGGTCCACAAAATAATTCTTTTATTTCTGCCAGCCCACGGGTGTAAAAAGGTTGAAAACCACTGATGTAGAGTATGCCGGCTTTCTTTTTCGCCAAGCCGCGCTCGCATTGATCAATCTTCTCCTCTCTTGCAACTTCCTGTTTCCGGTTGCATCAGAGGAGAATATTGAACAAATGAACACCCGCACATGCGGCTGGGCGAAAAAGAATGCCGGCATACTCTACATCTAAGGTGAGATGGAGGGAGGGAGATGGCAGAACACTGCAGTCGGTCGGGTGTCTGCTGTTTTTGTATCACTGCCTGCCTGCGCTCACATTCCAGATCCTCCTGCATTTTTAATGTGCACAATTGACCTGATTCGAGCTATAGGTGAACATGGGAGACATGTCATTGAAAGGGAGGACAAGTTAATTGATTTATTTTATATTCGGTTTTTACTACAGAGCAGAGGCACTGAAACAGATTCTCAGTGCTGTAGTAGTGGCAGAACTCTCTTCTGTCTTCATGGTGTTTCGCAGTACTGAGGCTTATATGGATGCTGCGGGGTTGGTGACGGGGCGATGAATGGGATGGCAGTGGCGGTGACGGGGCGGTGAAAGGGATGGCGGTGACGGTGACGGGGCGGTGAAGGGAATGGCGGTGACGGGGCGGTGCAGAGGATGGTGGGCCGGGGACGGTGCAGTGACAGGGACAGATTTTTTCCCCGTGTCATTCTCTTCTGTCAATCACCAAGTCTATACTTTGTTGGTTCCACTCTATCTGTAACTTCTTTAATCATTGTAAACCAAATAAACTAAACTAAACTAAACTAAACTAAGCCTTAAGTTTATATACCGCGTCATCTCCACAGAAGTGGAGCTCGACACGGTTTACAGGAATTAAAAACAAAGAAAGGAACTCCAATGGAAGGGAGGAGGGTTTGGTAAGTAGGAAGGTGAGGGGGGAAGGGAGGGGGGAGTTACATTTTGGCGAAAAGCCAGGTTTTCAGATGTTTTCTGAAGTGTTGGAGGGAGGTCGTACACCGGAGGTGGGCAGTAAAGCTGTTCCATAGCTCGGTGATCCTAAAGAGGAGGGATGTTCCGAGCTTTCCTGTATGAGAGATGCCATTTAGAGAAGGGAAGGATAGTTTGAATTTCTGAGTGGATCTGGTGGAATGAGTGTTCGAGAGCCAAGATAAAGGAAAGAGGGGGGGAAGGATGCCGTGAAGAGATTTGAAGGTAAGACAGGCACATTTGTAACGAACCCTGAGGAAGACTGGGAGCCAGTGAAGCTTAGATAGAAGCGGGGAGACATGGTCGAATTTGCCTTTTGTGAAGATTAGTTTAGCTGCGGTGTTCTGAATCCGTTGGAGTCTGATAAGATTTTTCTTTGTTAGGCTTAGGTAGATGGAATTGCAGTAGTCAAGTCTGGAGAGAATGATGGATTGGACAAGGACAGCAAAATGATGCTGGTGAAAGCAGGATCTGATTTTCCTTAACATATGAAGATTGAAAAAGCATTTTTTTACTAGGGAGTTGATGTGGTCGTTAAAGGACAATGTAGAGTCAATGGTGATTCCCAGAACTTTGCTAGAGTGCTCAAGCTGTAGATTGGAGCCCGAGGAAAGAGGGATGGAGGAGGGTAGGTGATCCAATTTTGGGCCGAGCCAGAGAAGTTTTGTTTTGGTCTCATTTAGTTTCATCTGAACGGAGAGAGCCCAGGATTGGAGATTAGTTATGCAGGTTGAGATGTTTTCAGAGAGGTTGGTGAGATTCGAGTCAGTTTCGAGAAGGACAAGGATGTCGTCGGCGTAGGTGTAGAGTGTCGCAGTGGTAGAAAGTTGGAGGAGTTTCAGGGAGGACATATAGACATTGAAAAGAATCGGGGATAGAGGTGAACCCTGGGGGACTCCGCAGAGCGGTTTCCAAGGAGAGGATGAGGTGCCATTCATGTTGACGAAGTAGGAGCGGGAGCGCAAGAATTTTGAGAACCAATCTAGGACTGTGGAGTTTATGCCAATATCGGAAAGTTGGAGGATTAGAATGTCGTGGTGGACAATGTCGAAAGCAGCAGAGAGGTCGAATTGAAGAAGGACAGCGAACTTGTTGCAGGCGTGGAGTAGTTGGACCTTTGAAATTAAAGAGGATAAAAGAGATTCAGTGCTATAGTTGGGTCTGAATCCATGTTGGAAGGGTAGGAGAATGGAGAATCTCTCAAGGTAGGATGTATATCTCACAGTCCTGCAGTATATTAAAAAAAACTGTTGTTACTGTTATTCATTCATTTATGGCTGGGAGGCCTCGCATGAGCTGCTCTGCTCCTGTAATCTCTGTTCTATGCCACTGCTGTATGATGAGTATGGCTGATAGGTTGATGGTCTGGCTGCTTGGAATTGGCCTTCCAGCTCTCATGCCTTGGTCCTTCACTTGGTCGCTTTGGAGGTATGGCTGATCTGAAGGTGATCACTTTCAATGTAGATGATATTAAGTCTCCCATTAAGAGATCTAGGATCTTGGCCACTCTTAACAAAGTGGGTGCGGATGTTTCATATTTGCAGGAGACCCATCTCTCTCAGACTGAACATGCTAAATTGAAAAGAGGTTGGGTGGGGACGTTTACTCTTCCACCTATAGTGGGCGACAGAGGGAGGTGGCGATTCTGATGCATAAAAGGTTGCCCTTCATCTTACAACAAACAAATTCAAGATAAAGAAGGTGCTGGGAATTATGGGACTTGAAATTATTACTTTGTAATTTATATGCCCTGAACGTCTACTGTCATAAATTTTTCTCCACTGTCCTTTCTCATCTTTCGGGTTATCCAGATTACCAGCTGATCCTGGGGGAGATCTTAACATAACAGCAGAGCCCAGGGTTGATAGTAAGCTGCCCAGGACTAGAACCAAAGCCCATGACTGGGGAGTGGGTTTCCTAATGCAGCATTTAGACTTGATTGATGTGTGGTGTGCATTGCACCCCTATGATCTGGACTTTACCTTTTATTCACATGTACATAAAGTGTATGCCCAGCTGGATTATATCCTTCTGGATAGGTGCTTGTTTTCTTGGGCCACCAGGTCGGAGATTATTGAGGCTACCATCTCTGATCATGTGCTAGTTGAGCTTACTCTAACTTTGACCTCTACTCCCCGGGCTCCCTCATGGAAATTGTTGTCTCACTTACATGCTGATCCAGAATTCCAGACCTTCTTGCGGGCACGCTGGGTGGATTACCAGGTTACCAACACCACAACTGAGGTGGTATGCGTCCAAAGCAGTCCTGAGGGGTCATATTATTGCTTATACGGCTGCTAAACGGAAGGAGATGAACCGGGAGCTCTTGACACTGATGCAGCAGCTTCATTCCTTTTGGAGGGCACATATTACTACTTTATCGGATTTAGATCGCTTGGAATATAAGGGGATCTGCGACAAAATAGAAGCCTTGCTCCACAAACGTACAGTATTTTCAGCGCTATCAGTTCTACACATGGGGAAGCAAGGCTGAGAAACTTCTGGCCAATTTGGTCCATCCCTATAAGAAACATCAGATTATCACGGCTATACGAGATGCTCATGGGACACGGCATGAGGGTAAACGGCAGATAGCGGATTGTTTGTTATTACAAACAGCTGTATGGAGGTAGACCTTTGGACCGGGCTACTCTTGACACTTATCAGGGACTTGAGGTGCCCGGCTTGGCGGCAGATCAGGCGGATCTTCCTCAGTGCCTCACTCTCTGTGGAGGAGATGCTTGCGTCCATCAAGTCTCTTACCCTTGCTAAAGCACCTGGTCCAGATGGTCTAGATCCTGAATATTATCGGGATGTTGCAGGACTTGGTGGCGGAGCCACTTAGTGCAATGTGTAATGCTGTGGCTGAGCTGGGGGGGCTCCTTTCCAGATAATTTAGCTCACGTTGTATTGATCCCAAAGCCAGGCAAGGACCCTGACTTGGTTGGTTCTTTTCGGCCTATTTCTTTGTTGGATCAGAATATTACACTTCTGGCAATGACGGCACGACGCTTGAACCGTCTTCTTCCTGGTATTATTCAAACTGATCAGGTCGGCTTCGTGCCAGGGAGGTATGCCTCCATGAACCTGATGAAGGTTTACATATTTACACCGGTCTACACATTCACACCGGTCAGGGAGGGTAATCAGCTATAGCGAGCCTCAACATGGATAAGACTTTTGATAGCATCTCCTGGGAATATCTTTTTGGGGTTCTGCAGCAGGGTGGCTTTAGGGGTTCCTTTCTGGCCTGGGTGCATGCTCTATATACTAACCCTAGAGCTAGGTTCTTGATTAATGGGGGCCTTACGGAGGCTTTTGACTTGCAGCAAGGTACAAGACAGTGGTGTCCCCTTTCCCCTCTTCTTTTCCTGCTGGCCATTGAACCACTGGCCAGCAAGATAATGTCAAGCGGATGATATTCGGAGGGTCCGGGTGGGAGGACAGGAATGCAAGATTAGTCTGTTCACAGATGACATTTTGCTTTACTTGGATCAGATTACCCCCACTCGAGTAGGGCGTTGACTGTAATTCAGGGATTTTGGGGCTCTCTCTGGTTTACAAGTTAATTGTGGTAAATCCGAACTTCTGTTATTGTCTGGTGGGCCCCCAGAGTCCTGGCATGCCTTGCTTCCCATCCCTCCCTCAGCCAAGTCGGTGCAGTACCTGGGCATTTATTTGAGCACAAACCCTATTACTCTTTATGCCGCTAATGTTAAACGTCCCATTGAGGCTATTGAAAAACTGTGTCGGACTTGGCAAGAGCCTCTTGGGACGGGTAGCCCTGGTAAAAATGGTGCCAGTCCCCAAATTGCTGTATCCCCTCCAGACTATGCCTCTTTGGCTTTGTCGTAAAGATGAGCTTAATTTTGCAATTCCTTTGGAGATCTTGGGCCCCTAGAATTAGAACACTTAAACTGTCCCTGGATAAACGTTTTGGCAGCCTGAATGTGCCGGACATACGGTTGTATAATGTGGCTGCACTGATGCGCTGGATTCATGAGGGCTACACTGGTCGGGAGCGATATTCTCCCCCGAGTAGGATGGAGGGGTGGTGCCACCCATTTCATTTTCTTAATCTGATCCATTCTCCGTTTGACCCTACCCGCTGCTATCAGACTTATTTTTAGTTTTTGCAGCCCTTGCGGCAGGCTTGGCGATGGTGGCAGCACCGTCAGGGTTTGTGTACTGAGGTGTCCCCCTTTTTGCGTTTTTGGGGAACTCTCATTTTAGGCCGGACTGGGGCCGATCAGTGTTTCAGGATTGGGAGTCTCGGCGCTGTGTGGACATGGTACACTTGCTAGCACTCTCCCCTGCTGGCTTTCCTTCCTTTCAGCAGGTTAGAGATAGTTTGGGGGGGGGTTTCCTTCCCATTATTTCTTCTCCTATTTTCAACTTCAGCATTATTGGGAGGTGGAGTGCCGGGGGCGGGAGGGGGCCTGGGGCAGTTGGATAAGGTCTTTTCAGTTACACCAGCTCAGCTTAATACTCTTGTCTTACTGGTACAGATTGTTAAATTCTTCGTGTCTCTTTCGGGTGACACCACCCCTCCATCCTTTACGGTCCCAGTGGGAAGCGGATTTGGGACAGGATGTGTCTGAGCCCCGGTTTCTTGCTTGCTTTGGGACCTTATATGCTTTTACTAAATCTGCTGACTTTCAAGAACTCCAATTCCCGATTCTTCACAGAGCTTGCGTCACTAGGCAGAAGGGGACGCGAGTGGGGCTTTGGGATAGCGCTATCTGTGTTAAATGTAAATGCAGGGTGGGCACTTATGTTCACTCTTTCTTTGAGTGTCCCAAGTTGTCTATTTGGAGGGAGGTGTTTTCCCTTTTTGAGCAGGTGGTGAACAAGCCCATTGTCTGGGATTATGGGACCCTATTGCTGGCTTCCAGGACTCTCTCCAGGATCAGGGCTTTTCTGTTCCCCAACGCCGTTTCTTCTATAACACTATCTTCTTAGTGAAAAAGCTGATTCTGACATACTGGGTTTCAGAAGACACCTCTCCTATGCCCCACTGAAAGAGTAGACTAAGGGAGATGGCCCAATTTGAGATCAGATCCTATACTACCTCTCTGCAGCTGGCTATGCAGCACTATGTTACTTTGTGGGAGCGTTTGCGTGACCTAGTGCCTTCTTGAGTGGCAAGTGGATTGCTGCACTTCTCTTTGTTTGGCTACTCACTGCATTTTCTCTGATGGTCTCTGTAGCCTTTGGTGCCCTGTGTGGGGAACACTGGGGGGTTTGGGGAAATGTGAGTTGGTAGATGTGTTGAGGTGTCTGGTATGACTGGTGGTGTATATTTGGGGGGATGGAGGATGCATGTTGGTTTCGGGGTCAAAATAAAAATTGGTGGTAGGGCACGTGGACAGTTTTTCTTTGCATATTGTACCTCCTTCGTATAGCGGGCTGCCTATCTTGGGCAGTGTATTGTTACCTGTTCATTATTTGCCTGCTGATATATGTTTTCTCGTGGGAGGGTTCTGTTTGAAGAGCTTTGCTGGGCTTGAAGCATTTCTGTTGTATGTGACTGCTTTGGCATTGCTCTCTTGTTTGTATTTTGCTGGTTTAGGGGCTTATCCACTTTCAATAAACATATTTAAAAAAAAAAAAAAGAAAGAACAAACTAGCATCAGTCTTTCAAAAATTAAAAAGGAACTACCCATGCAAATTGAAAGAAAAGAAAACAATGAAAAAAACTTCCATAGTACAATGTTAGGAAATACATGACAAGATACTTACTTTGCCATTAAGCATCTCACATTGTTTGCATACAGAGTTGGATTTTTCTTTTCTTCTTCTGAAGGTATATAAATTGGAAGAAACTATATAGAAAAAATTAGATTATGCTAAGTATATCATACTTGAACAATTTAAACCTCTGACAAAATCCTTACTGTACAAGACTCAGGAAAGGCAATTTTAAAAGCCATTTCCACAAGTAGAACATTGCATTACCTGCAGAAAAGGGTGTTTATAAAATTACCTTCCCTGTATGCAGAAAAAAGTATGTGTGTACTTTTAACTACCTAAAGGCAAGTTTTTCCTGATGTGGCGTTTGGAACTATATGCATTTATGTGCTTTTAACTCAGTCAAAAATATTCACAAAGTCTAAATGTTTGTGAGCATTTTTCCTGGGATAATATTCAAAACAAAATTAAACACATACTTTTACTATAAAAATCTAACAAAATTCACAGAGTATGGGCCTGATTCTGGAAACGGCGTCCCAAATGTAGGTGGCAGTAGATATCCTACTGCCGTCTAACAGACCAATTGGGACGCAAGTAGGCTTCTGACTTATGCCTATTGAGGTATCTAGGCATGCCTTAGGCAACCATAGGCATGCTTAGGCGCTTCCGAAGGAATAAGTCAGACGCTTTAAATGTAGGCCAGTAAAATGCATCAATACAAAAAAAATAGACAGTTCTGGATGCAGCGCCTACCAGTGATTGATATGTGGTAGGCACCCGTTTTGGCATGTGCTGTTTCCAGAATCAGTCCCTATATGTATGCACATATGTTTCAACCATAAGGGCAGTTATAAAACTGCTGTCTAAACTGGTAATACTGACTATATTTTTTTAAATGACCAAAAATTTAATTCTTTCCAATCATAGAATTAAGGAACTAAGGGTCATTTTACTAAACTGCGATAAGCAGAATGGGCATGACAGCACTAGTCAGTTAGAGGCTCTTAACCAAAACTCTGAAATGTCCAAAAACCAGCCCAAATTGGCACTTGGACATCCTAATAGCCGGTACATCCAAGTGCCAATAATCAAAGCTGACTTTCTGGACATCCAGCAGCACTTCTAGGCCGCTGTGCATTCAAAGCTCAAAGGGGTGTGTTGGGAGGTGTGCTATGGGCGGACACTGGGAAGGCTTAGATCTGGACATCCTGCAGTGATAATCAAAGCTTTCCCAGGACATCCTAGATGGAACTTAGACGCCGGACGTTACACCTGTTTTAGTTTTGTCTAAGTATCCCAAAGCTGCCCAAACTGACTAGATGACCATTGGAGAGAATAAGGCAAGATCCCCCCTTACTCCCCCAGTGGTCACTGACCCCCCCCTCCCACCACCCAAAGATGGGGGAAAACAACAGTACTTTGAGGGCTTGCAATTAGCTGATCATGGCAGGAGAATCCCCCTCAGTTGAGCTGGTTTCGGAGATTCCTGCCAGCTCAGCTGATGGGGATTACCCCTGCCAGGGCCAGCAGAACTAGCAGGCAGATTCCTCTCTCCCTCCCATGCACCGATCCCCTATAGTACACCTCCAAACTAACCAAATAAAAAAAGATCTGCCAAGCCCTACAACATCCATGACATCCCTGGACCCCTAACATCCCTGGACACACCCTGACATCCCTAGACCTCCTGATATCCCTGGATCCTCCAACACCCCCCCCCCCCCCCCGGTACCTTCGGATGACAAATTGGCAGGAGGGAAGCCCATTCTCTCCTGCCTATAGGGCTGTGTGCTCAGAACGAGGGGCCTTCCCCCTCCCAATTATGACAAACCAAATGCCAGACCTGGTTTTGTCCCAGGGAGAGTAAGGAAAACACCTATTCCCTTATCAGAAGAGCTGACCAGATTAACACTAGAAACCCTGAGACAGCTGCCTACTCAGGGAATGAGAATGAACAGGACATGGGATTTGTCCAGAAGTAACAGTCAGGAAAATCCTTACCAGAATAAACCTGTTACAAATTCTGGCAAATTTACAGTTTTCAAAAAGAAGCCTATCCCTTTAAGACAGCCCCAGTGCAAGGAGGATGCGAAAAACCACACTCTGCACCCGAGAGAGCTAAGCCCCATCCCCCTTCCCAGGAGAAGTGGGCATGATGCTGAGAATCATAAGGAGAGAACCTGAACCAGGAAAATAGGCAGAAGCGTGAGGAGTGGGACAGTCCATTGGAAGATTAGGTTTATACCTTTGATAATCTTCTTTCTGTTAGTCCTTGGAGGATTCCATACGCTAGGTTTTCAATCCTAATCTGCAGTCAGTGTATTGCAGAATTCACATGTTTTCTGAGCACATGCTGCACTCCCCCTAGTGAGAGAATCAGTAAATTAATTTAGTTTTGTCCCAAAGCCAAGCACATACCTGCAAATCCAGGACAAGGAGGGTACGTGGGAGAAGCCCTATCAACATCAGAAATATATGAAATGTTTACTCTGCAAAATATCAACAAATAATAAACAGGCAAAAAGGCAACTCAGAAAAAACATTGAGGAACAATGTAGAACTAAGCTGCTGCGTGCAATAAGCACTCCAAGAAAGGTCTTCAGTAACGAGCATACTCACAGAAAATCTTCAAGCCTGTAAGAAGAATAATCGAGGCAGAAAGGATCAGGCTATATCAACCACTGACTGTACAGAGAGGGCGAGTTGTATGGAATCCTCCAGGGACTAACATAAAGAAGATTATCAAAGGTATAAACCTAATTGTCCATTCTGTTACGTCTCTTCCGGATTCCATATGCTAGGTCACAGTTCTTC